>NC_092631.1:19399804-20049804 GCF_039555335.1 Amphiura filiformis | reverse complement strand
AACCGATCATCAGACGGATGCTTGTTATAATATATAGGTTACATATCTATCCGCGATTTTATAAGTCCCGCCTATTACGAGCTGATCAGAGTAGACTTAAGTTGTCAGTTGTCACCCCAACCTCATGATATTTCTTAAAACACGGCATTTAAAGATTGTGTATTTTGTAATGGGTGATGTACGTTAGCCAAGATGAAAATCAAAGAAAATAACAGTTACTGAAAACTTTTCATGCTACTTATGGAAGGAGACGCTTGTCACAAATGAACCAACAATGTTGTCAGAGAGGGACTTAAGATGGTACTACACCCCTTGATAAATTTGTGACTATTTTTGCATTTTTCTCAGAAAATAATAACACACTGGTAACAAAAGTTTTGTATAGGGGCAAGAAATCCAGTTACTACACTGGAATTTCAGTTACTCAAGACAAGCGGCACGTTATTAATGATAGGAAAAGAGGTACCACTAGAATGTACCTCATTTCTTATTATATAATGAACTACTTGTCTTGAATCACCGACATTTCAGTAAAGCAATTGGATTCGTTGCCCCTATAATATACAAAACTTTTAGTCACAAAATTTATCAGGGGGTGTAGTATCACCTTAATAGAATCTTGACAAAATGAAATGGGTAATCTCGTCAAATAATGAGTCGGAGATCTTGTCAATTTTAATAGTTACTTGTTAGAATAAAATGATTCATTTTGACAAGATTGTCGGTTCGTTCAACGTGATAATCATGATAATATACCTAATCAAAAATAAACGAGAAGGGATTATATTAAAAACAAATGCAATTAGAATGTAGGTTCGCTCTCTGGATCGAGATCTGGCCATATTCATCAAAAGGATGAGATTTAATCAAGGACATCAACCTTTTCTTCCGCATAATATTTCTGCCTCGGTGCCATGCAGGAACTCTCACAATGTTACAAATAATCCGGATATAACGTGAACCACGAAAATCAATCCGCATTATATTTGGGCGGGAAGCCAAGGAAAGATCGATCATGAACACTTTTTCAGAGATGCAAAGTGTTATTTTATGCTGGGTTTATGGCAATTGGGTCAACTGTAAATTCGGTACCACCGTGCCACGCTGAAACTCAGTGTTAAAAATAATTCGGATATAACGTTAACCACGAAACCCAAATCCGCATTATTTTTGGGCGAGAAGCCAAAGAAATATGGATCGCGAATACATTTTCACAGATGGAAAGTACTAAAAAAGTTCTGATTTAAACGTTCCGGATTTAAAACAACTAGAGCTCTTGCGCTTCAGGAAACAAGCGACTGAGTACGCGGGTGGTAGGTTTCAAGCTTTAAAACTGATGCATTGTGACCGTTTATTCTGTTAACCTTGACATCACACCTTAATATTTGCAATTTACCTTTTCGGTATATCCCATAATTCATTGCTGTTAGACCTGAGATGTCATCATATGACGTCACGCCGACTTTAAGTGCGCAGTAATGATGTTCTCTCAAAATATGCACATCAGCGTGACGTCAAATCAAGTCAAAGGCTTCTGTGATTCAACGGAATATGGCCTATGGAATTGACCCATGGGTGATCTATGATGACCTTGACAAAATATTTCCCATGACATGAACAGTAAGTGTTATAGTGAAGGGGGAAAGTTCAATAAAATAACCTATAGATGGCTTCAAAGACAGCATGTTTACTAATCATTTATCATGGAAGGTGCATAAATGTAACTTGGCAAAATAGCCATACTGACCCTTGTATGACCTTTGAATCCAATCGATACACAAGTCATGGAGCTTTAAGTAGTATTTAAAAGATTTAACAAGCCTGGGTCAGTGGTTCTTGTTGCTAGTCTACTTGATATTGTGTCTGTCATAAGTAGCATTTTAAAGAAGCGTTTGTACGAAAGAAATTTTTAGGCTTCCATCACCAAATAATCGATAATAAAATACATTTATTTTTAAAGCAGCTTAAAGAGAACCCAAATAATTGTTTATATCTGTATGCGTATCTCTTTGCAGCAGGCATACTACAATTGCCTTGGCCTTTGACACTGTGTTTCTCATCTAGGTATTTTCCGCCACCTCCGGAACTAATACAGAAGAGCGTGTACGTTTTGTAATTTCATTTACCTTGAAATAGTGACATTATCAACTGTATTCACATTAAAACATTAACCAAGATGGTTTACTATGCAACCCACTAAATGTAATTTTCACCAAGGGAGTTTACCATTCAATTGCCTTTGAATCGTCACATGTGTATATTATGCAGCACACTGAAGGTAGTTTTTACCAAGGGGTTTTCCATTCAAGAAAATAAATTTTGACCGAATATTTTGCTAAATATGAAACAAAATGACCCCCCCCCCTTTAATAAAAAAATAAATAACACAAATCACTTAATTTCATAAACCTCCCTACCTTAGTTTAATGAAAACGATGAAATTACGTTCAAATTATCTTGTATAGAGACTTTTTATACCTCGAAAAAAAAACCGGCATTGCACAAGCTTTATAGAGATACACTCGCATTGAAACTATAAGCTATTACTTATTGTTATTACTTCAAACGATTTCCTAAAACCGATGTTGGTGCCAAATGAATGACGTTTATGAAAGTTTCATTGACTGTAGTGAAATTTAGAAATTTCCCTTTATTTCCTGAATATGTACCAGTTGCAAAACATCTGATTGGCGTGATCATGGTGATACGGGCCAAAAGTTGCTTGTCGGAAGTTATTATTCGTTTGATACCAATCCATAGCCATATTAGCTTGCACTGATGTGGCACACACATATCGTTTTGGAAGCAATAGGTAGGGTATGGACATATATTTCGATTTATTTTTGGAGTAATCTTAGTGTTGCAAGTGCTGCTTTGCTTCTAGATTATGTCGATAATGTCATTGTTTATTCACAATGATAATTATTTATATTATTATTTATATTATCATTATAGTCATCATCATCATTAACAACAACATCATCATATCATCATGGTTATCATCATCATCGTCATCAACAGTATTATATACATCATCATCCATCATCATCAGTATCATCATCATCATTATCATAAACATATCATCATCATCATCATCATCATCATCGTCGTCATCGTCATCGTCATCGTCATCGTCGTCGGCGTCTATGTCATCATCATTATCAGTATTATGTTTTTATGTGCGTTACAGACTGTTCACGTTCTTCCAAAACGATAAATATTCACTCTCTGACATGACAGCATTTGCTTTTGCAGCGATTTCAATTATAGATTATAATAATTGATATAATACAGCAGAAAAATATTTTGAGAACATGGGAATATTACCTGATTTGAGGTGTAATGGTAGAAGATATGGACACGTGATGGTTCTGCTATTTCTCACCGTTCTACTGGTAGTGTGTGTACAAGAGGCAAAGGGAGCAACGTAAGTAATAACTCCGATTTTCTGGTAAAAATGTAAAATGTTCCAAATTCCAAATACTTGAAACACAAAGTTAGAGGGAGAAATTCAGTCGAGAAAGTTAAGGTAAGTTAAGCGTTAAGATGTCCGATTACATTAGTCCAAACTTAAATGAATTCCATGTGTGTGCATACATTTTATATAGGGTGTGCGCGGTGGCATGGGGTGGGGCGAGATGAGAAGTGTGAAAGGTGCGCGCGTGTATATAGTGGAGGTGGGATGTGTGTGTTTAGGAGGGCTGATGTGCTTATGTGCAAATACTCACACAAAAGGTAAGCCCCTACTATATACAAATAATGATCAAATCTGACTACTTGCGTCATTCAATAGTTATGGTACGTGACAACGTATTGCTAACTGTTTTACACACTCGATTTATCAAAACAAAAGAATAATAATTTTAAACAAAGTTGCAAATAATGTGATAACATTTCTCCTTTTTAGGTGCAGCACTAGCTATGCCGAGTCATACTCTGTATCATCTCAACGAAGCTACCAATGTTCGTACAGGCAACAGTACTCAACAAAATGCGGTGCATTTGGATGGAGTAGATGTACTAGGTAAGACAATGTTTGCGTTATAAATTAAGGTTATTAACTATTTTAAACTGTTGCGATTTGGTGGTTCACAGCATCTTGCCAATGAGCTTTGGCAACAAATGCATTGCTCATTTCATAACGAGTGTGTAGAAGAATTTAAATATCACAGATATACTTTTGTAGGTCATGTTTGGGGTTTGAGTTATATGTTGTAATGAGGGCTGAAACAACAACACTTTTGTAAAACGTATATATCTCAACAATAAATAGCAAGTTTGCAAAGTATAGGATTTGTATAATAAACTTTTGCAAAACATCAAGGTGTTATTTTTCAATAATATATTGATCTAGAGAATGAAAATCGACTTTTTGGGGTTGTTTCGATCAACAATATCTCGTCTACCCTTGAATTGAAACCTGGGCTTATTTTTTGTATTGAATCGTACAAACGCTTCGCGCAAGTAGCAAAGTTACCCGTTTACAGTTGTTAAAATTATTTGTTAGATATTCCATCTATATTACGAAAAATTATTGAAAGGTAGTTCAACAACTCTTGCTATACCTTTGTACAAGAGCCAAACGTTGTTAATAGGTGATGAATCCACACTTTTCAGTAGCGTATACGCGAACGCAACTTAACGGAAGCGGGCATTTACGCGTTTCGCGTGAGCTAATTAAAAACGTCATGCCTGGAACTTGTGTGTTTATATGTTCAATTCAGTTGGAGGTAGCGGCTAAAAATGCCGTTTTATTCTATAGTTTTATATCAACAGATAAATCACCGATCTTCTTGTAATGTTGAGTGGCAATAACTATCTGATATTCCTCATGAAATAATCACGTGAATTGTTGAAAGGGGTTCAATCATGTTTGAATTCAAATGATTGAATCCCTAATTGAACTGCTGCTGGGCAAGTTGTAATCCATATATTTTTGCCTCGAAAGTCAACCATTTATTGTTTTTAATATGCACTGAAAAACCATTAACAAAAAGAAACGAAACAAAAAGAAACGAAATATGTTAGATTTAAAATTCTACGAAGTATCAACCGGGGTTTGAACCAGCAACCTATGGATCCATAGTCGAGACGCTATACCACTGTGCTACGAGTCGTTCTGCCAGAAAGCCGTCTATTTATCATATACTATAGGCTGAATGATCATCACTACAGCGCAGAAACACACTGCGCATATTTCATTAGGCACGGAGTGACTGTGGCGAAGACAATAACTTGACTCAAAAAGTATCAGGGAAATTTGTCGAAACTTTCTTAAACTAATGAAACGCTGGGAAAATATCTGGCCGACAAAGATGACGTTTATTTTTTCAAAAGAAAATATTTTCTGCACTTTTGAGTGTTTAGGATTAAAACGCGAGCATGAATGATTATAGCGAACCTTCGGACTAGGAAACCTTCGGACTCATACTGCAGTTACTGTCCGTTTTCCTATACACAATACACAGTGCTCTCACCATTGACGTGTGACCTCAACAAATGATGTATGTTGGGAGAATGGACACTTGCCTAGTTAACATCACTGTGTGAAAAATAACCAGCCAATATTTTATTTATTCTCCAAAACTACTAGCAAATATATTTCTCTAACATGACCTAAAATTACAGCTAGGTTAGATGTTCAGAAATGGTCGCACTTTTGTAAAATATGAGTGAGGGCAAGGCATAGCTAGCCAACTCCCCGTGTTAATTGAATGGAGATTTGACCGAAAATATTGGTATCGGACCGCTCACTTCTGAAGGATGCCACAAAAAACGGTAAAAGCTACATTTAAATTATTCTAAATAGGTTCTAGAAAATAAAGTTTTGTAACATGTCCTAAATTTTTAGCTAATTTAGATGTTTGGAGAGGGTCGCACTTTTTTTGTTTTAGGCAGGATATGTAAACGACAGATAACACCAAAAATATGAAGAAATTATTTCCAAACTGTGTTAAGTCAACAATCATTATGTTGCTCATTTTGAAGAATGCTGGTTAACAAAAAGCAGGTCTTTGTGTCATTTCGTGAACAATGGTACACATACCATTGTTTCCTTTCGTTTCCTTTATAATCGGTTACCCAACTGAAGCTGTAATACCAGCTTTATTGCGATGTCGCACATTGAAAACAGACACTTGTACACAACCAGAGAAGATCTGATTTAATCAGTTGAGCTGCTTCAATGAGTGTTATCTTGGTTTAATAGCTTTTAATGGGGTTTAAGTCCTGCAAAGGTCGAGATGAATTCTACTGTAGACATGACTGCATCATGTAGAGAGTTGTCACCTTGATGATGGGTAACTGGTCCTATATGGCTGGCGGGCAAGTTGATGGAGCACTATTGAACTCAAATTAATCTTTTGAACTCAACATCAGTACCAACAGTCTCAGTATGACGTCACTTTAGTGTATTATATCATAACACCTTTAGCAAGTTGGATAATCTAGATACTAAAATCTTAGGCAAAATATATTTCGAATGGAAATTGCACATTATGTGTAGTAATTTTCTCAGGATTATTGTATTTATATTGTAAAATTGTATTGTATTGTAAAATAATTTCAAACTAAAATACAAAGGTAAGGTTTGAAGAATTTATCACATCCTGCTAGCCGCGAAATTTGATTATCAGTTTTATCAGTTTGGTCTGTCTGCGAAATGCGCTTGTTGTCCGCCAGTTTAGACATACATATTACAGTCATGTGTTTAAGATGGCCACATTACAGTCCTTGGGACACTGTCAAGATAACAATATTACGCAAGAGGTCTCCTTATTTGACATGGTCTAAAACAAGACTGCAGACGACAAGTTTCACTTGTCAATTATTTTATTAATTTTTAATTAATTCAAAAATTTCAGAATTGTAAATATTCATGACCATATTTAAAATCAGCACGAAAAATGCTTCACAACGAGTACAAACAAGCCTAGTATTGGTTCAGTGGTTCTTAATATAGCTCTTGATATTTTGAGAAAATATCTCAAAACTTTTTATGTTGAAGGTCATGACTATCACATAGAGCATTAAAGAGTTTCAGGGTCATACATGTACATTACCTAACATTGAATCAATTTGATTTTTAACCTACGGAAATCCGACGATTCCAGGTTTCTCAAAATGAGAAGTCCCTATCTGTATTGGTTATCCACCTTTTCCTGCGCTATCACATGGAAACCATACCGTATGAATTGGAAGTTCATATTGAACTATTAATTATAATCTTTTTATCGGTTACGCACGGTTGTTTGATGTGATCATTAATTTATAATCTTCAATTCTAGCCCTGAAAAATATCAATAGCTATCATACTAATATATACATATATTGTTTAGCTATTTTTAACATAGATTTTCGTTTATTTATCAAAATTTTCATCTCTTTCCGCCTTCTTGTGGTAATTTTTTCATTTTATAAATTGTATATTTGTGTGCAAATTGAGGGCCCTATTTACATATAATTTAGTTTAATCGCGCCCAATGATATGAGTTTTCCATTCATTTTAAGAAAGAAAAATTAACAAATTTGATATATTTTTATTTATTCAATAATGTTTCATAATATCGTGTGACTCTTACCGTTTTCTCACGCTGTCGCATTCATATCTATAGATACCGTACTGGATATAAAGCGTGCTACTCACGAGTATACACGAAAAGATATCGATACCGTGTGAGATACTACTGCTGCTCCGGATGGACAGGTTCCGGATGTTCCACTGGTAAGAGCATGATAGGAGGATGTTCTGATCAACAACCGCATCATCACATTTTCTCTTGCAATCAAAATTTATTTTGGTATCACTAAAATGAGGGTGCAAGTGGGGTCGAGTCGATGAATGTTGCCAATAAGGAGTTCAAAATCATCTATTTTCACCGCATCTGATACAATGTCTATGTTCAAAGGAATTTTCCTCCTTTTGTTTTAGAAAGGCTCTCACTGGAGACTCACATGCACTAAAGCAATTGTTGTCATAGACCATAATAAGAAGAATTAGGACTGAACGATGTTTTGTTTATTTTTGTGAGTCAAACGTGTCTATAGTGGGTTATTTATTATTTATTTATACAGTATACCCTTGACGTTTCACAGGAGGGACGTGAGGGACGCTGTGTAATGCAATCGGATCATCCTCCATTAACATTTGTGGTGTGATCAAGCAAAATCAGTCTGTCGTCGGACATTCAGTTTCTTTATAGGATTGTAAAAAGCATTTACAAAGCTACATTTTGCAGAAAACCCCATTGAATTTGGAAAACCAGTTCAAAAGATATGAATAGTTAAATAGCTTCCAAAATAGTAGGAAACAAAAGGTAATACTTCCTTTGTTTGGCGCTATCTCAAAATCAATATTTCCGACTTCCGACTGGTTTTGCTTGATCATATAACATTTATCTATAGCAATATCGCGTCATTTTTAGGATATGTGACGTTGTACATGTGTAGAATTTACTTGGGATTGTGACATTGACCTTGGATGAAATAATGATCATGACGGCATGTTTTTTTTCAGCAACCATTACACTATTCTATAGTATTCGGAAAATTAAGAAAAAGACTATTAATCTTGGAAATGTCTAAAGGAATGAGGATTCTTTTTATTCGACATGTACTTTTACTCTTTCAATATCAGTTATTGTTGTTGATGCATTTCAAAATACGGACACCAAGGACATTGCGAATAACGCAACTTTGTTCTTGTATTATCCCTATAGCTGTATGTTCCCCAAGCTGCCAAAATGGTGGGAGATGTATTAGTCCTGATAGGTGTACATGCAGAACTGGATACACAGGAAACAGATGCCAAACACGTATGTTTTATAGTGAAATAAAAAACAACACTAATGAGATCACAATACCTTAAGGCAATTACCGTATTCAATCCATTAACCGCCAATGGCGCTTAACAACGTTATTTTTGGCGGGTGCTTATTGTTGACATTGTTTACATAATTGCAAACGTAAACAATGGCCCAAAATATTGATTTTATAGACGGTTCCATGTTTTATGTGTAGTTGGTTCTTACATGATGGAGGATCCCGTGTAGTAAAATCGCTGGCTGGGCGCTTATAGGGGCATGGGCGGTTAATGGAACGAATACCTGAACAGACGTGGAAGTGAGGGCCTTACTAACCAGTTATATCATACACTTTATCGAGAATCGAGAATTTTGAAATCCCAAGTTAATGCTTATGTATATTAAAGATAACGCTATTTTTTCTCAAAAGACAGAAGAAATGTTTTTACTGCACGAATTAGCAACAATTGGACATTGCATTTCGATTGAAAAATTTCAAAATAACTCCTTTAGAAGGAGGGCCCTGCACGAGTTTTAGCTTAAAGCCATTAATCATTTCGCCTGGCTTGCACTATGCACTAAACATTTTGTTGGTTCAATTATTTATTTGCCGAGATGTTATGGTTATAGGCAAACTAGGCAGATTCGTAGGGTGGCAGGTTTAATGGCGCCAAATGAGAGCTAGTTTGTGACGACAAACGATTTCAGCCCCTTTTACCGGATCAAGTTCCAAAGAGAATATCGTGTGCGTCCCGTTATCTTTCTTGAATTCAAGTAATGACACTAATAAAGAAAAAATGTTTTTTATGCCAACAAGGATGATGCATTTTCCTTAATAGATATTATTATATTTGTCTATATTTTAGCAATATGTACACCACGATGTCAGAATGGCGGAACATGTTCTAGTCCTGGGCGATGTACATGTACTTCGGAATGGAGAGGAGACATATGCCAAACACGTAAGTCGTTCGTATGCTTTCCGTATATATCTTTGAATTTTGTAATCGAGGGAACGAAAATGCATTATATATAATGATTATCTATTTTTCTGTAAATATTTGCAGCTATATGCTCACCATCGTGTCAAAATGACGGAACTTGTTCTAGTCCTGGACGATGTACATGTACCCATGGTTATACAGGAAACCGATGCCAAACACGTAGGTTAATGCATGGATTATTAAATCTGGATGTGTAAATAGCTCATAAGCATGTGTCCAAATGTTATTAAGATAGCTTATTGTTTTTTGATATTGTTGCTTTGACCTTGTTTGAGGGCGCTATGATTAAGATACACAGTGGCGTAGCCAGGATTTTGGAATCGAGGGGACACAACTTGTAAATGTACCGACGGAAATATTTTTTGCCGACGGAAGTTGTGATTTTTTGACCCAATTTTTTTTGCATGGTTTGAAAAAGTGAAGAAAAAAAAAAAAAGGTTATAGGCAGTACCAACATAAATACACACAATTTTTATTTAAAATTCAATTCCATTCACAATTTTTCATATATTTTTACAATTCTCCCATTTTTTTCTGTCACCCTAGTAAAAGATAGTTCTAATGTTAACCCATTTTTTTCACCCAACGCCTTCCGCCTACCGACGGCCTTACATGAACCGACGGCCATGACGGGCGGGGGGGGCCCTGGCTACCCCACTGATTAGATACAGAACGTATTATCATACACAAATGAAATTTCAATAGTATTATGCTCTTCTTTACATTACCAATATTTCTAAAGCAATAATTCTTGTCTGGCATTAGTGTAGATTGATAATTTTTATCACACGAGGACATGAATTCAAACAGACGAATATGTCGCCATGACTTGCTCCAAGGTGGAATGTCAAGTGAGGTGGTCAAGATTTTCCATTTTAGGCATTGCCTTCTTATTATTGCCAATATCGACATTATTGTACGTAATACATCTTCGAAAAACAAATTACAGATTCCATGATGGCAGTTGACCCGTGTCAGTCTTCGGTGATCTTGCTAGTGACCGTTTTCACTCGCATTAAACTTGCAAAGTTTGCTACATTTACAACATTATACAAGGGGCGAGTATAAATTATCATGAGCCGATCTAGCTTGCAAATTAATGAGTTTACATTGCTACAGAATAAAAGATATGGATTTATTACCAATATAATTATTTTGATATTCTTTTATCTAAAGCTGTATGTTCACCAGCGTGTCAAAATGGCGGAACTTGTACTAGTCCTGGACGATGTGCTTGTACCAATGTATACACAGGGAACCGATGCCAAACACGTAAGTTGCACAATAAGCATCCGTATATTCCTGAATCGAATCAGCAAATTCGTTGAATTATATATTTGTTCAGACAAAAACGAACAAATGCTTTCGCCTTTATCTTAACATCTGCAGCCTTAACTTTGATTTAGTGTGTCAACTGGGACATAGAGGAGGAGTGGATATGTCGCTCTTACTGGACCAGAGATAATAGGGAATCAATCATGTTTCACCGTTGTTCATCAACGTTCTGACACATGTGTTCGCGTCGTGTGCGTGAAAAAGGTAGCGAACGACGGTAAAACATGATTGAATCCCTGATTATGTCTGACTTCTTCTGACATAATACTAACTTGACGTTCTCGTTCACTTTTATTTTAATTCAACAGCTATATGCACCCCAAAATGTCAAAATGGTGGAACTTGTTCTAGTCCTGGGGAATGTACATGTACCAATATGTACACGGGATCCCGATGCCAAACACGTATGTATGCTACCGTAATTCATTGTAAGAGCTTGTTTAATGAGGTTGAATTGTCGATTGTCGAATATATTTGGCTTTTCTTATAGCAATATGTACGCCAGATTGCCAACATGGTGGAATATGTTATAGTCTCGGCCATTGTACATGTACCTCAGACTGTATGTCAAGAAACAATAAAAAGACACTTGAACAAATCTTATTGATTATAAAATTAACATGTCATATAGATAGTGAAAATACCCATGGCTATGTCAGTAAGATGATGATGATGATGATGTTGTTGTTGTTGTTGTTGTTGTTGTTGTTGTTGTTGTTGCTGTTGTTGTTGTTGCTGTTGTAGTTGTTATTGAATGAAAAATTTATAGTTATCATTAAAGCACCGGAATTCCTATAAATAGAACTTATAAATAAAACTTAGTTAAAATTTATTTTAAAAACGAACATTTAAAAGTCATTTGTTTTCACGTTTAACTTTATTTTACAGCTGTATGTTCACCAAAATGTAAAAATGGTGGTATTTGCTCTAGTCCATGGACTTGTAACTGTACATTTGGATACGTGGGATCTGTATGTGAGCAAGGTATGAAATTATCTAAAGGTCTGCCCTAATAATAATATTTTTTTCTTTAAAATGGTTTCAAATACCGAACGGAAAACTAACTTGTTTTGCTAATACTTTTTGCTAATACTTAATAACTTTTGCTCAATTACTTTAGCTGTAGAAATATCGTGTCCTGGTGATATATCAATACCAACCAATGAAGGTGTCAACTACACGTTTGTGAATTGGACAGAGCCTCAGGCTCAAGGAGGCTCAGGACTTGTGTACACAAATGCGTCCCATAAGTCTGGAATGAAGTTCTCTTTAGGTACAACTACAGTGACTTATTTGATACACACGGCATGGGAGAGGACTGTTGCCAAGTGTGACTTTGCCATTAGTGTAGTCGGTGAGTAATTGTAGTATTAGTTTTAATACTGTTGAAATGTTTCACCTGTTAATGAAGAAACAACATATTCAATCTTCTCTTTTAAAAAAAAGTGTGTACACAGTAACGGCACTGTCTTCGGTTCAGGATCGGAACGTTTTCCATTGAACTCGGCAGTACTATTTTGCTGTGCAATTTGGCCCAAACTGTAAGGAAGATAGGCACTTGGGTGTGTAACAATTGTTCGCATTACCTTCACACTGTGCCTACCGGAGGTGTACTTCTTCTAAGACTTAAATTTACCTGTCATCCATGTAAGAAGAATGTCTTCGCGCACATTAAGCTACATTTACGTAGGACAGGTCGCCGGTACTGATTGTACTGATTGTACGAGTGCGGTAATTATCTTTGTGGAAGATCGCGATGAGCCATGTCGGATTTTCTTTGCGACAGATAAATATGCAACTGAATGTATCTTCATTTAGTGGATATTCCTAAATTCAATGCATCCAATGCTCGATTAATATTTTGATTGCACTATCAAGTCTCACATTATCATATCATCTTTCGAATTTCTCTGTGTAAATGATAACTGCAATGGTTACCGGTGAATTCGACTTGTGGTATCATACAAACTGGTAAAGTAAGAATTGTCCATATCATCATAGTTTCCTGATTGTGGCTTTAAGCCTGATCTGTGATTAGGATGGACCTCTGCTTCGAGCATCCAACTACAACGCATGAAATGAATATTACTCTATTAAAATGAATGTTTCTATATAATTTAACTACTAATATTTATGATTCTATACTTTGATTTTCAACTTAATGTACTTTCTTAAGAATAATTGGTTTTTTTTCCCTACCATACTTACTTACCCGACTATCTTTATCAAATGTATCATTTGTTTGTGTATTTATGTCAAAGCAGTAGTGTAGTTAGTAATGGAGTTTCAATTTTCCTATTTGTGCATGTGCAATAATGATAATTAAATTAGACCGAACACTGTGTCACATTTCTTTATTGAGGACTGCCTCAATTGGTATAACTAGTTCAGCTAATAATAAACTTTATACACTGCACTCTTTTTGTGTTAATCGGAGGATACCGATGATGAAACTGTAATATCATGTGTATTATAATTATTACTATTCTCATTTGTTAACCAATGTAGACGTTGAAACACCAAAAGTAACATGTCCGAACGATACCAATATTTTGATTGGCCCACACAATGTGGCTCTCGTTACATGGTATGAACCAATGCCTGTGGACAACTCCGGTTACGTCAGTATGACGTCATCGCATCATTCTGGTGATGTATTTACTGCTGGTGATACATTTGTTCACTACCAAGCCACAGACTCATCAAACAATGTCAACAACTGCAGCTTTACAATGCGAGTCGAAGGTATTCTGACCAACTTTCACTTTCTCGCATTGTTTTGCATTTTGCTGCCTCAGATGTATCGTTTGGGTGTATAGGGGGATACCGCTTTATTCTGTATTTCGTTGTTGTGTTTTATGATTTTGCTGTTGCATATAATAACAACGTCAACAACTGCAGCTTTACAGTGCGAGTCGAAGGTATTCTGACCAATTTCTATTGTCTCGCATCGCATTGCATTGTTTTGCGTTTTGCTTTCTCCGGCGTATCGTTTGGGTGCATAGAGGGATGCCGCTTTATCCTGTATATTTCGTATTTGTGTTTTATGATTTTGCTGTGGCATATAATAAAAACGTTAAAATCTGCAGCTTTACAGTGCAAGTAGAAGGAATGCTGACCAAATGGTATTTTCTTGCATTGCATTGTTTTGCATTTTGCTGCCTCGGACGTTCGGGTGTGTATAAGGGATGACGCATTCTCCTGTATTTCTTATTTGTGTTTCATGTTTTTGCTGTAAAACATATGATATTTCGTCTGCCTTGGCTGTATTTGAATGTTCTGTTGTTTGTGCTTTTGTATCATATATCACTGTATGCTTCGTTTTTTGCTTCTATTACTTGCTGAATCTGGTTTCTATACTTTTCTGTAATTCTTAATCTGTTGCTCTTGTATAGCGTATTGAGGAATGTTAATTTCGCTTTATAAATCCTTGATTCGTGCCCCTGATTATGTTAAGAAGTTGTTGGTACCCAAGAGTCCTTGCTATAACCGACGTGTCCAAATCATTTATTTTAAAGTTAATAGATAAACTACAACAATTTCTGATTGTTATTATTTATTATGTTGTTTTGTCACCGATAACGATATGCTTTTTCATCTAGTTGTAAACATCACTTGTCCAAACGCCATACAAATTCCTGTTGACAAAGCTGTTGGCAACTTGCAAATATTTTGGGACCCACCAAGGCTCACTGTTGGAAACGAAAGAGTTGGAGTTACCACTCACGATGACCCCGATGAAATCCCCAGCTTCGATGTCTTTGAAAATATACCCTTTACTGAGGAAATACGCGAAAGAAACATGTACAGTACTGAAGTCAGTGAAGTAGTACCGTTTACTACAGAAAGAGGCGAACACGTTAAGTATACCACTGATGCTATACAAGAAACAGACACAATAACAAGCGACTCGTATTTCATTGAATCTAGCGAATCATCAATTTCTACGACTGACTATGTAGGAAGCATGAGTTTGATATCTGCGAAGGGTATTGATGACTCGATCTTGATTGAGGCAAGTACAGAGGCAAAAGAATTTACTGACGCGACACCTGTATCTGAAGAATATGAAACGGAAGTTATCACAGAACGGATTACATCTATTAATGATGATATTGAGACTCCTTCAAGATTAGACGAAGTAACAACAGCCGCTTCTAATGAGGAAAACATAGATACATCTACAGTAACTCCTGCCGATCAGAAAATGTCAGACTATTGGAGCTCATTAGAGAGTGACAGCTCTGTTGACTTTGAATCTTTGTTGTTGGATCCAGCACTACATGAGGATGACAGATTAGAGGTCATCGCATCCCATAAATCTGGTGATTTGTTTAGTGTCGGTGTAACAAATGTTACATATTCAGTGTTTGAAATGGATAGCAGCAAGCTTGTAACAAATTGTACCTTTGATGTTCATGTAATAGGTAAGTGGTCCTCACCTTGTATATAACCTACCTTAAACAGTATGCTTATTTCTTTATTTTGTAACAAAATAATGATGACAATAGAGGTTTGCTAATTTTTGGTTAGTCGTAATAAATCCAATGCGTAAGACTCTTCCTTTCTTTGTGTGATATATATTAGACTGACGGGTAAGCATCATTAATTGATCTCGTACGCTAGTATGTTGTGTGTTGTTTTGTACTGTTTACCCTGACTGCTCATATCCAGACTTGAGGGACAGTATGTGTAGCTCAGTGGTTAGAGCGCTCGCTAAGCAAGTGAAAGGTCTTGTATTGGTCTCCAAACAGGCATATGTGTCCCAAGCTTTTTTCTACGGTTTATACGTGTCATGTTTCCATTGTAATTTCATGTATTATTGTGCTAGTGTTCGATGCGTGGTTCTTCTGTCTCATCTGCTTTAAAGCAGCTCAACAAAATGAATGTATAGAGTAGCGATATCAATATGTTTGCATTCCCATTTCATCTGAATATGTTTACTTTAAGCCGTACATATCAAGTGTCCAGCAGATATCCACAAACCAATCGACGCTAACATGATGTTCACTACTGTTTCCTGGAAGCCTCCAAATGTTACTGGAGGGGAAGGACTCATCAAAGTCATCACAAATTATTCACCAGAAGACCAATTTCCTGCCAGCTCTACTCGAGTAATCTATGATGTTGTTTATGGCGACGATAACGATGTAGTGACGAGTTGTTACTTTGACGTAAATGTTTATGGTAAGCCATATGGAGTGCTTTAAAAATTCTCCATTTGCATGGATCTAGAGTTTAATTGGTATAACGCTTAGAGCTTTTAATTCATGACCGCAAGGTTGTGGGTTTGAATCCCGTCAGGGCAAACGCTTTGCGTCTTTGAGCAAGACACTTTATCGCTTGACTCACTCCACGCAGGGAAATGTGGGGGAACTGTTACGGGATTAGGCGTCGGTATGATTGTGTTATTGTTGACAGCAACATGCACATAGTGTGATGTATACAATTGGTAGCGGAATAAGGTAAAGCGCTTTTATATCCTTTTATTTACGGGTCTATAAGGCGCTATAGAAATCTCCTTATTCTACAACCCCCCATATAAACATTTTGAATATCAAGCAGTGTAGTGTTGTACAAAACACTAATATTCGGAAAATAGGACGCATCATCTAATTGGGGAAGACACTAGATATAGAAAGTCCAAAAAGAAGCCGACGTATCGAAAAACTCTAGTGGTAAAAAATACGCAACCGGTAGAGACCAGCTCTATTTCGAAATGTCGGGTGTTTTTTTAACTTCGTTTATATACATTGTGATTTTCCCTGTAGGATACTGTGTCACATGTGCCCTGCCCTTTTATTTATTTTATGTTGCACTGTTTGAATACATCCAATGGTCAGATGAAACAGATTTCCCTCTTTTATATATATATATATTTTGTTTTCTCCACAGCAATATCTTTAGTTTGTCCACGTGATATCCTTTTCTCAGCGGAACCTGCTCGTGACTCTGCCCACGTATATTGGGATCCAGCAAGAGTGGTTGGTAATAGCGAGTACATCTCTATATCATCTACACACAATCCTGGGGATGACTTCCAGATAGGTCTAACAATTGTGGCTTATGAAGCACGTAGTGTCTTTGATAATGAAACCGTTACCAATTGCAGATTTGGAGTTTCCGTATTAGGTAACATTATCGAAATTACAAAATGTAATAATGGTTATTAGTATGGGCCGGAAAATACATATCGAGGGCTGAGAAACAGAAAGTCTTAACTCACACTGTGTCACTGGCTTTCTGGTTTTCAGTCTTCGATGCGTAACTTTTAGTACGCTGGCATTCAATGCCATAAACAGTGCGTTTTGGGAGATTAGATTTTAATATAACACATCTCGCTCTAAATTCGCATCCATATTGGCATTTTTATTCATCAGTTGGATACAATAATGCTCTATTATAAATTGAATATTGGCCGGGCAAACTATGAGTGGTACAGAGACCGCAATAGATTAAGCTATATTCTATAGCCTGATTAAATGCATGTAGCCTCATTCCTATTATGGTGGTACCACATGCTATATCAGCTGTGCTTAAAGATGGCGCCCACCATATTTATTTCGATATCTAGATAACTTTATGTAAAACATACCGAAGGTTTATGCTAATTTGTAATTAATAAACATATCTCAAACGTTATACAGGAGGCGAAAATTAGGCTATTGTTATCCTCTAAACTAAAATCCTACATAATTGTTTCAAATGTCTATCATTTACATGGACAGATATCGAGATTCCAACCATCTCATGCCCTGCCGATATTCTTATATATACGGATGCCTCTACTGAGCCATATGTCACATGGGAGTCTGTCAATGCTACTGATAATTCTGGATATGTAACTATCAACTGTTCACATATCTCTGGAGCTGTGTTCTCAGTTGGTCTACACGAGGTGATTTGCGCGACATGGGATCCCTATGGAAATCAGAATAAGTGCTTCTTTATGGTACACATCGAAGGTAAGCTTTACGTTTTTCGTATTTAGTTTTCGCTGGGGATCAGTTTATCTGTTTGCTGTATGTATGTACAACTTCGGCAGTTTGTTTTTAGAATTTTGACCTTACTTGAAATGTACGTTTGTCCGTGGAGCAGTTTCTTGTTTTCGACACCTTAACGACGCTTCGAGAACTAACGAATTCACAATTGGGAAAATATTTTTAAAGGATTTAGGGTTGAGTGGTTCTTATGATTTCGTTTTTTTTTATTCTGCATATTATGACAAAGTGGATATTGAACGCCCAAGTCTCGGAAGCCGCAAACCTAAGGACCTTAGCTCGATTCCTGGGCAGACACATTTCTTTTTTACCTTCTAAACGTTTATAGTGTTGTCACTTTATGACAATGTTTTATGTTCTATATTTTAGGTGTAGAAATCAAATGCCCAGAAAACATCAGCACTGTGATCGACAAAGGATTCACCATGGCCACTGTCACGTGGGACCACCCTGACGTCATTGGTGGCACGAATAAGACAAGTCTTACAGTTAATGAGATACCTGGAGACATGTTTCCAGTTGGACCTACTGTCGTCGAATATATGGTTTATGATCCAGACTCACAACTGATTACTTCTTGTAATTTCACCATTGCTGTCTATGGTTAGTATTGATTTTTTTTTTAACTCTCTCGACGCGGATGTCGACTGCAGACGACAAGATTCATTTCTTTTGTGAAAATACAAAAATTTCAGAATTGTAAATTTTAATGCCCATATTTGGAATCAGCATGTAAAATGCATTAAAATGAGTACAAACAAGCCTGGTATTGGTTCAGTGGTTTTTGAAATAGCTCTTGATATTTTGAGAAAATATCTCAAAACTTGGGGTTTTTTATGTTGAAGCTATGGCTAGCACGCAGAGCAATACAAATGTAGGTAAAGCCTACACCACCCTAATATAATCAAATGAATCTCTCATTCTCTCATGTAATCAGATCCAGACATACCAACACTATTCTGTCCAGATAACGCCTATGAGCTAACGGAGAAAAATAAGCCAAAGCAGGTCGTCTGGGATTTGCCAGAGATTTTTGACTTTTCAGGAACTGCAACTCTAACCTATCAGAGTCACATGTCTGGGATTGTATTCTATGAAGGATTGACGACCATTGAATATGCAGCAACGGATTTTATGGGCAAGATCGGACATTGCACGTTTACAGTGGAAGTAATAGGTGTGTGTCAATTTTTATATAGTTAAAATTATCTTCAAATATCCCGAATATGATGACCGTGATGTGTCGAAAGTATTATAAAGATGTAAAAGCTGGTTGATGAAAGATTTCAACAGTTTTGCCGTAGCAATATAATAAAAATCACCTGGGAATGGAGCTCAGGTTTCCAAGACCTGCGTCTTTAACCACTTAGCCAGTTGAGCTTCATGGTTTAGACAACCTATTAAAAACCTGGGTTACTGTAGGAAACTTGATTAAAATCGATAATTATGATCGTCTGACGATCCGCTAACAAAACACCATTTCAATCGCGTCCACTGCATTGTCTTTTGCAAACGAAGGACATTACACTATAAAAATATCTATATTACGAAGTACATGTGAAGCGTTTGTTTTTTAAATAGAAAATATAACAATAAGGAAGTAAAGATTCTATTATCTTTTGTTGATCAAAGGTGTACAGATCAATTGTCCAAAGAACGTGCACACCCTAACAGACTTTCGTTCAGCTTATGCGAATATAACATGGTACGCTCCGGAAGTTATCGGTGGAGAAGGTTATGAGAAGGTCAATACAAGCGGCGAGCTATGGCAAGAGTTTCCCATTGGGCATTCATTGATAACGTATGACGTATCTGATAGAGATGGTACAGTCGTGACTAATTGCACATTTGAAGTAAAGGTGGAAGGTGAGTTCCCTATACTACAGTATGATCAGCTCGCAATAAGTGGGACTCGTAATATCGTGGATCGATATAGTATGGGGTAATGCGTGACTGAAGCGCTCTATTGTGCTTTTACGAGGGCGTGCGATTGACTAATTTAACGCGCGCAGTAACAAAATTCGAATGAGTTTCCCTTAATACTTGCTAATTATTGTATACACAAATTTGGGCCCAGTGAAAGGGAAGCGTGAAAATAATGAACGATACCCCTAAATAAAAGTTATTGAAAGAGGAAAAGTAAAACCCACAACTTGACAAACTAGGTGGTTATGAGGTACGGTAAATGGGAGCCTGTCAAAACCATCTTACTGCCTCTTACACTCTAAATAGAAATTAGTCAAAATAACTCATTGGTGAGTTTAACGGGAACAGAGCAACAAATTTAGTTTAAAAAAATCAATATTGATTACATTTATACTTAATATGAGTACATGCAATTTAATAAACATTTGGCACATTTTTTTTGGCTATGTTTCCGTTTTACCCAACATTAAGTAATATTTATTAGCAGTGTAGGATTATAAAACCAACAGTTTTTTCTGTCGGAGATAAATGTAAAGTTTTATTATTACATTACAGATAAGGAGCCTCCAGTCATAATTTGTCCCGCGGATGTAGTGGCACCAGTACAGCTCCGTAGTTCCGATTCTGTGCATTGGAGTATGCCATACGTAAAAGACAACTCGGGTGTTATTACTGCAATAACGTCCTCCTATAAATCTGGCGATATCTTTCAAATTGGCTCAACCAATGTCACTTACAATATTGAGGACGGTTTTGGGAATATCAATGAGTGTAGCTTTAACGTAATTGTTCAAGGTAAGTATATACTTGACAAATAAAGTAAAGTATTACGGTTAAGGTCTATGCATTTCTCACCAAATTTGGATACAACTACTTAATTATTTATACGCACTTTCAACCAGTTTAGCGCACCAACTGTTTCGAGTATTACTAAAGAGGTAAAAGGTAAAACTAATCTAAAAAGTTTAAGAAAAAGTTTTAAAAACCCAAAGATTTATGATATCTGGCCAACAATTTTAATAATATTGACGAGCTGGCTGGTGGACACTTGCAAAATGTATGTAAATAATGTAGGGACATTTGCCCAATAAAAGCACCCAATTTGGGCAACTTTTTTGTGCCTTTGTGGTGTTTTTTGTGTGAAAATTCTATATACTAATTTGCAAAGACTGCAAGAATTAGGTATTGAGAAAGTCAGCATCCGTAAGTCTGCGCCCGGAGTCTGCGTGACACGTCCCCAAACTCATTTTTTTGTTGAAGAACCACCCCGGTGCGTAGTAGATTCTGGAAATGAGTGGTATAAATTAAGTAATAGAAAATGGCAACGCTTGTCACTGGTCCAAATCACAAGACTAATGAACAAAAACGTAACATTGTTTTGAATGTTTTGATATTCTTACAGAGGTATCAATGTACTGTCCATCAGATGTCAATGTGACAACCAGCAATGGTTTGTCATTTGCAGCGAACGTTACATGGTCCCATCCAATCATTCATGGATACACGGGGCAGCTAGACCTACTGCCAACTCGACCCCTTGGAGATTCGTTTGGAATTGGGAATCACGTTGTTACTTACACAGCTTCTAAAGGATCCAAAATAATTACAGAATGCAATTTTTCTGTATCTGTACATGGTAAGCATAAATACTACCGACCAATTACGTTTCATTTTATAAAACTTTCCGTGGCCCCAAGTTTGACCGTGTTGAAGTAAGTCATTACTATTGTGTAAAGTTATAAAGTCATGGTTAGCAGTCGGACAGGTCTAGGAGTTTCATAGTTTCCTGCTTTACCAAACAATGCATGGTGTATGAGGGGCCGAGAAGAAACATAATAAGGTAGAATTTACATATACACCAGGGGTACAACCTTTTTTTTTTTAATCGCTTGGTCAGAAATAATACAAAACTGCGCTAGTTGCAGTTATTTATTTTCGAAGCTCACTTATTTATTACAGTATCGTATCTGGTGAGGGAGGGGAGTGGTGGCCTCTTATCGAGCTGGTCAGCTCCATCTACAGGACTTAAGTCGACCAGAATTACCCTGTTTTCGTTTTAGCCCGCTAAATCGTCCTTGGAATGCCTGTTGCAGATTCATAGTTCTTGATTGGCATTGAAATAACATTCAGATAAAAAAGTGTGGTTAAGTTGCTAGTACACTCGTACCTGGCACTTTCACTTGATTAGTTTGATCTATGCTAACATCATAACAAAGTATCCCACACCGCTTTTGTAATTATTGAAATGTTATTCCAAATTCATTCAATCCACAGATATAGAGAATCCGGTTATCATTTGCCCTGAAGATATACTAGTATTAGTAGAGCCCAACAACACACCTTCCGTGACTTGGAGCACGCCTTACGTAAACGACAACTCTGGTGTAATCAGCTCAGTGATATCCTCATTGAAACCCGGTGACAGAATTCAGGTTGGTTCTACCGGTGTGAAGTACACGGTAGAAGATGGATCTGGTAACATTGATAGCTGCATGTTTCGAGTCGTTGTAAAAGGTAAGTTAAGCCTCAAAGCATCAATCAATTATCGAGACGCCGAATACTGTGTTATGATTAGGAACACAGTATATTTAGTACACGCAAACCGGAACATTGTCGACCCTAACTGAAAAATTAGTTTCATATTAAGTGTTTTTCGATCATTTTTATTGATATATTACGTTAATAAACATACTTTTCAGAGGTAACAATCGAGTGCCCAGCAGATTTCAGCGTAACAACAGATCTAGGTTCAGCTTACGCAAATAATGTTACATGGCCAGAACCATATATTCAGGGCTATGAAGGACAGTTACAAATTACGTCAAATCGACCACTTCACAGTTCTTTTTCCATCGGTGAGCATATTCTGATTTGGATGGCATCGAAAGGATCGGTGTTCAGCACAAAATGCAACTTTACGCTTTTTGTTTATGGTAAGTCAAGACGTGTCGCACGCATTTCTGAACCCTAATAACATTATAGCTGATACGTTTAATACAAAGTTTTTTCAAGAATACAAACACATAAATTTACAGAAGATGAGGTTTTCTAACTTAGTAAGCCATACATAAGATCTTTCTGTGGACCACGAACACGGTTGTTTAATGGTATGTAAAACGGAGTCATTTTAAAGAAATGTTATACAATGATGGCCCTATTTATCTAAAATCTTGTTTGCATCTTTACAAGGGGTAGACACTGTAAAATGGTATTAGAACATCAGCAAACAGACTAACAAAATAATGACAACAGAATTTTCTAAAAACTTTTTATCATGAAATGTAAGGTATTTTATTTGGCTAATTTAAATTAAAATGTAAATAGCGCCCTCAATTTGCACACAAATGTACTGTTTATAAAATTAAAATTACCACAAAAAGCAAGAAAAGATAAATAATTTGATATAGAAACAAAAATCTATGTTAAAAATTGCTACAATATATATGTATATAAAAATCTAGCCAATGCAGCTCGGTGGCCACGATACAACCCATGTTATTTATTATCACCCACTTTTTATAACAATTTTTTGATATGATGGTTTGATATTCTGCAATGTTTACAAACTTATCATCAATCTAAACCAACTTAACATTTTATCTTGATAACGATGGTAGACATATTGATTTGTTACTAGACACAGAACCACCGTCCATCAAATGTCCTGAAGATATATCAATTACCGTGTACACTGGTAATACATCAACTCCAGTAAGATGGGAGTCAGCCGTTGCAACGGACAACTCTGGACAAGATGTGAGGATGATTGGTAGTCATTCATCTGATGACAGATTTCATGTTGGTTCTACAATAGTAACATATTCTGCCATTGATACCAGTGGTGTTACGGCAACTTGCGATTTCAATATCACTGTAATAGGTACGTTATAACAAGGTTTATCAGGCTAACACTTTGAATAGTATTCATTCGTTGACAAAACAAGAAGATGCAGAGATAGAATTGGCAGTTATAGGAGAAGAATAGAAAGAGAAAGAGACAATATATAGGACATGCATTAATTATGTTGCTCTGTAAATGTTTACACACCACAGCTCTATGCTCTAAAGACGTCAGCTTTGTGGACAACATCGGTGTATTAACATGGCATGCGTCTGAGATTGGTTCGGTAGCGAAATCCAGCAAAACGTGTCCTATTTACTCGTCAAATCGTGAGTAGCAAATTTAGTATGGTGCTAAAATAGGAATATTTTGCTCGATTCAAAAACAGCGTCCGCACAATGTTTTTTGGTGTCTTCTATATCTCTGACACCTACTGGATTAGAATCAGGCGGTGCCACTCTGACACCCTTAAGCATTGGAAAAGTCTAGGACCAAGGATCACAAATAATGTAATTTCAAAATGCTCATGTGTGTCAGGGTGGTACCCGCAAGATTCTGGATCGGTAGGTCTCAGAGATATAGAAAACATAATAAAACATTGTGCGGATGCTACTTTCAAGTTTTTGGCTTAAAGCCTTAATGTACGATCTTTTTAAATTTTTAGATTTTTCTTTTTTTCTTCTAAAATGATAATATGCAATCATTATGAAAGTTCCCAATACATTTGGACGCGAAAAACGTTGGGAATTTGCAAAGAAACAACATCATAAACTTCACCTCTATCACTCGAAACATCTCGCACTGTTTGGATTAGGACAGCGAGTGCGGCCTCAGAGATAGTCTCCTACGCGGCCAGTTTGGTAACGCTCCCTCCACATGTGGAGTGAGCGTAACCAAGCTAGTTTTGTAGGAGACTACGGTTTGCGATCGTGGCCGACATAAAGTCATAATAAAAATTATGACTTTATGTCGGACCAACAGAAAATCGTCCCGTTTTACTACAAATAGGACGAATTTGACAGTTTGCTCATAGATTTAAGTTAGAACATGTTTAAATATTACAAATATGCCAAAAAATCGGTTTTGAAAAAAATAAAGGTAAATTCTGAAAAAAGATCGTACATTATGACTTTAAGGCACCAGACTAATTACCTTTGGTTTGATTCATGACAAAACTGCAATTATATTAACGTTATTTAGGCCTATGGTAAGCAGATAATCTTGCCATCGAAATAGAGTACGACATCTAATGAAATTTGGTCTTTAGAAAATTAAAGTTGGAATAATATAACAAATTGCATAAGGTCTGCAATGATGTTGCTGTATTTTATGCAACCCATGAGACTCTTGAAAATAAAGTGTAAACTGCCGAAATGAAAGTGTCAGTTAGCCTTCATTTTAAACTGAGTGTACTTAGTGGTACTATTAAGGGCAGCGTAATAATAAAGGATAACATTGCATATTAAGGCTTTCTGCCCCCGTTTGTTTTCAAGGTCACGAGGCAATTGCAACAAGGCAGTGTGCGTCGCACGAACACTTAGGTGCTGCTTGGAATGATCCAAAATTGTCCGACTGCGGCGATAAAGTTGAACTAAATTTGGACAAATTAGCAGATGTAAGTATAGGCATACATTTTTATGGTATGTGTTTACTTGTATAGTTTCGTGTTCGCAAAACCTTCGAGTATGATTGATACAAAATAATATTGCATATTATATTTTGAAGGTTCCAGTCGAGCTTTCGAATGTTGTAGAAGTGGCAGTTGCACTGGATAATTTAACAACAGATATTCATTCAATAACGTCAAATGATCTGGTCAATATCCAAATTACCATGAGAAATATTGTTGAGGAAGAGGCAACATTGCCACAGGTAAGATTATTGGTTAATTGTATTTATATCATATACAAGCATCTTAAGGTAGTACTACACCCTTTGGTAAATTTGTTAGTACTTTAGCATTTTTCTTAAAAAATAATAACATAACACACTGGTAACAACAAAAGTTATGTATATTATAGGGGCAAGGAATTCAGTTACAACACTAGACACTGGATTCAAGACAAGCGGTACGTCATTTATGATAACGAAAAGAGGTACCACTAGAATGTGCCTCATTTCTTAACATATATAATGAACCACTTGTCTTGAATCACTGACATTTCAGTGAAGTAATTAGATTCCTTGCCCCTATATGTACATAGCTTTGGTTACCAGTGTGAAGTGTTTTTTTTAAAGGTAAAATTAGTCACAAAATGTTTAGGTGTAGTACCACCTTAAAGAATGTAATATTAAATGGTACTTACAATACCCATAGCATACCCCAATGCAGTGAGACTGTCGACTCTTGTCATCCAAATGTCATGGTCTACTTCCTAGGAACTGCATGACTGCACAAGTTTATAAATTGCCGAATTTAATTTTTATGACGTTATCTGGGTACCCAAACGTCCGTATCCTGACTTTAGTCCTCAAATCATTATTGAGGATTATTAAACTTTATCCAGAGGAAGGCCCTTCGAATTATAGGTGTGAGCGAAGAGGAAACGATTATAGAGCTGAATGACACATTTTCTCCATTAAAGACGTCAAGTTGCTGCAGCAACAGTCCTCTACAAAATACATACCAGCTTGTGCCCAACAGATCTGAAGGCACTGCTACAAAAGTCATTTGTAGTCAGAAGAGCTACCCGCTCCAGTCCATGCCTTGCCATACTCTCACAGTACCAGCTTCTAGAACCATATTTACTGCCAGGACCTTCATCCACACTGCAGTTTACGTTGGGAATAGCCTACCAGATGGAGTAGTCGGAGACGTAACTGACAGCGGCGCACCATCCTAGGTGCATATATAAGTTCTTGACTTGTGTCACTCCTCATGGGCTATTGTTAAGCATTTTATAAAAAAAACCTCATGATTCCCATTATTATAATAATCTCCCATTATGTTTTTCTTTACAGATTGCCTTAGCACTAGTCAATACTACAAACCACATTTTAACGTCAAACCATTTACGTCCTTGTCCTGGAAACAATCGAACCCTCATGTCAACAGAAGCGTTATTGACGATTATAAATTCGGTTGACCATCAAATGGCAGTATCATCCCAAGAATTCGTAGTCAAAGTTGGTGACGTAGCTTTTACCAGAAATATTATAGACACGGACACTCCAGGTGACGATTCCGTTTTCATGAAGACACAAATATCCAAAGACACTTATGCTTATGTTCATATTGAAAGGAAAGAAACGTGTTTTAAACAGCTCGGTAAGAACGGTAAGTTTGTGCGGATACTGTTCGTGTCAATTTGGTCAAATATTATCAGTAATAGTATTAATGGTTTTGATTTTGTTGTTTTTTATGTTTATTGTCACCTATTGAACAATGTAACTGAGGCTATTTTGGCAAAAGCAGTTGCCACCATGCCTATCACTCCTCCAAAATAGCAATGTTATTATAATGGGAGCAATATTATAATAATGGGAAGAATGAACTAATTGAACCATGTTTGTGATGATCACACTCAAAAGTGGGAAATTAATGAACAATATCTAATGTATTACTTTTTATTACTTCGGTAGGTATAAAAGTCCATAAACTAAGTTAAGTAATATTTTTTGTCATGGTCAAATGCCTTCCTATTATGGACATTCTCTCTTGTTTTTAAGCGAGTGCAAAGGCGATTTTAACAGCGTACGGTGGAAATACTAGGCAACAGATAACAACTAGTTCGTTAATGAGAGGCAAATTGGTCATTGTCAGTCCACTGGTGTCAATGGTACTTGCAGATTACGAATGCGGAAAAATCACCGTGGAAATACCATATAATATAACGGTGAGACCTTAAATAAAGTTACCTCCTAGCTGATTAGAAGACAGTGTAATATTAAAGCGGGGAATGACAATTCCTCTCACGAAAAACAGGGCATGATCGACGGGAATTATAAAAATAAATTTAATTTTTTCACCAGGCCCGCCATCGCAAATAATATATATGGTCAATTCCAGCGAAAGCGGGACAAAATTCTCTCTATGTTAACTTTCCACTTTAAAATGTCAGTAATAAAGGAAATCACGTTATTGATGGAGCATATCATGTCACGTCCAATGTGCTCTCTTTGTGCATATAGGCCTTTACTAGCAAGTCATACCAGGGGACAAGTTATGATGGCTTAAATGAATTGGCGTTACCCACGAATTCAAAGATAAAGCACCATATATGTCATTGAATGTCCTTCAATCAAAATGAAATTATTACCGTTAGAAAGACGTTTGCATGATCTCTCATCATATGTAAAACGATTGAATTCCACCAAAGTTTGTGGACTCTAGAGGCCATTAAGTCAATTTGGCTAATAATTTTGCTACCCGCGTATCAAAAATAAAATGATCGTTCTGAAAAATGTTAAGTGAATATGCCATAAATGACTATATCATGAAACGAAGTTGCGTTCTATAATTCTGAGGTCCAAGTGATTATTTTATGCAAATACGTTTTACCCATAAAATTCCATAAAATCAAATTTGACGTTACCCACGTATCAACTGTTACCCACGAGTCCAGCAAATATAATTGCCATAACTTAAATTAACATTTAATGACTTTGGACACTGAATTTAGTTTGACAAGCGCTTAAACTTGTAAATCGTAAAAATACGTTCACCGCTTTAAAAAACAATCTAAGACGGTTTAAACTTTTGTTACCCACGAATCCCGAATAGATGCTAACCTTGAAAACAAGGAGATTGTTTATTTTAAGTTTAAATCAGCACACATTCAAGTCATGGGTATGCTATAATTTTTACAGTACTTAAAGTTTATGCACCTAAGAAACGCAAACCCCAAACGGTACTATAGTACTTATAGCTTTACCCACGAATTCGGCGTTACCCACGAATCCAAGGATTTACTCGTAAATTATATGTTTCTTATGCATCTTAACATTTTGAAAACATGCGAAATAGGTTCCAAAACAGTCCTGTTTAATAGCGTCCTCTTGAAGGTATACTGAAGCTGTATCATGAAGTTTTGATTGATTATCCTAAATTACCATTTTTTGGGTAAATGCAATTGGTTAGAGAAACGGGAGTCATTGAAACACAATGGAGGAATAACCGCATGATGGTTTCCAACCTTCTGTAATATTTTCTATTTTGCCGCTTACCAATACATACCTTCAAATATGTGTTACCCACGAACATTTTAGTTACCCACGAATCCCTACTTAAATTATAGTTAACAATGTATTGATAGTGTTTTAGTTCATAGGAACTCTCAAACACGAGTTAATAGAATATTGCTGCATGAAAATATGGAATGATTTGACTAAAATAATAATATAAAACTGTTTGCTCTATCTATTTGAATTGGGCAACTTCATTATTCTCAACATTTTTATACCCAAAATGCCATAATGATCCATTCTAAATATTCCATGTAGTTTGTATTTTGATTAAAATTCATTTTAGTGCCATTGCAGCCTGAATTATTGACATACGGAAAAGTTTGTTTTTTTTTATTAAAAAAAATTAATAGGAATTGCTATTTTCCAGACGTTGTTACCCACGAATCCATCCGAGATCCTCATCCTGCGACGAGATACAAAATCTAACTTTATATTTATATGAAACATTTATTCTAATCTTTCGAAATAATACAGTAATGTTAAATGACAGCCACTTTGGAAAGAGTTCGAAGAATTGACACAATCTTAACTGTACACCTGGTTCTTTCTTAAAATTTGTAATAACAAAAATATTTCTCTGTAGATATATGTAATAAATTCTATTTTACGTTCAAAGTCTTCACCGATTTCTAGTGTATATGAGTCACACATAAAATATTGAAAGATATTAAAGAAAGTGAAATTTTATGGCGTACAACAGGTGAAAAAGGCTTGAATTCGTGGGTAACATGCATATGCGCATTTAACACTTTATTTGGTCTAGCAAGAAAAGTTATTTTTCAATCCGATGGCACTTCCACCTGATGATTCACTAGATATGATCGTCTCATTTGATAAGTCTAGAATTGAAAAGGAAAACATTTTCAAAATGGCCCCAGAGAGAATTTTGTCCCTTTGGCTGGAATTGACCATATACATATACATAGAGATATTTATAAGCGCCTTAAAACTGGAATTGATGGAGACTCCTTGATGGCTTTAGGGAGTTTTTTCCATTCCCTCGGGCCAGAGACAGAGAAGGTATTTAAACCAGATCCTCTATGTGCCCAAGGCTGACTAAGCAGGGTCTTATCGGAAGAAGATCTCAATTCTCTTCCGAAAGACAAATTGGTCATTGTCAGTCCACTAGTGACACTAGTGGACTGATAAAGGAGACAAGCAGAAAAAAGCTCTTTTTTCTGCTTGTTTATCCTCTGACGAAGTTATTTATTATCAATTTTCAGTGGCGTACCGTCGTCGCCCCTCACCCGGGGGGCTGAAGAAAATTTAATTTTGCCGCCCCTTCATCAACAGCCCGAAAAGGTTGCCCCAAGGTTTTATATGCACTCCGCCCCAAAAGCAACACATTTTGATGTATAGTGCTTCTTTTCTAATTCTTTTTGCCGCCCTTCTTCGTCCGCCGCCCCTCTTTTTGCCGCCCCTTCTTCTTCCGCCACCCCTTCGTTTTGGCTGCCCCTGCTTTGCGCCCCAAAGCCCCCCCCAAGAATACGCGCATGATTATGCAATTCATATACAGTGCATCCCATCCCACACATATAATAACCACCATATTATAGTATATACTTAACCATTACATTATTATTTTGAAATGATACATGCATAGTTCTATTTTACTATCTATGTTACAGCATGTTAATGATGCGCGAATTCTTGAAGGTAAAGAAGTGAAGTGTGCCGTATTGACTGATGGCGACAATGATGGTAAATCGACGACAAACATCTGCAAAACAGTAACGGTAGCAGAAAAGAGTATTACGTGTGAATGTAACAGCATTGGAGTATTTGTAGCTGTAACGGTAATATTAAATTCTGGAGACTATTTTATGTTGTGTTTTATTTATTTTACCCTCGTTTTTCGGAGCCACTGTTTGTAACACAAATTACCAAAGGGGAAAGGGGTTGTTAGAACCCCAATTTTTCCATACGTATATACTGTTACACTTGGTACCAATGTTTAACTATGGGTCTCTTCCATCCAGTGATACCAAAATAAGTACAAACAACGCAATATAATATAGATAAGACGTCATAATGTGAAATAAATAAATAAATAAATTTCGGAGTTTATATAGCGCATTTTTCCAGAGGATTCAAAGCGCTGTAATTTCGCTGCGTGGTGAATTATCACAATCAGATCGCATCAACTAGGCTGGTTGCAGTCAAACCTGGAGCAAACCTATCCGCACTTAGATTGTAACGTCCACCCATTTTCTGCAGCTCCCCAAATTCCATTGAGTGAAGGATGATTTTGATAACCAAACAGCTAATCATCGATTTTGAAAGCAGGAGGAACCCGGAGATCCCGGTGAAAACCTGCGAGAGCGAGCATGGACCGGGATAAACCAAGTGCACATACAGGCCTTGGGCACGGCCAGGCTTAAACTTGGGACCTCAGTTGTGCAAGGCGAGGGAACTACCGCTGCGCCAACTCGCTCTCCCAAAAGTACAAGCTAAATTGATTTTTGTTACGAATCTGTAATGATTTCTACATAGATGTTGGCAACTTTTTAAAATCAAAATTAGCATTTCCTTTCAGATAGCTTCCGATGTACCAAATCTGTATTCGCGTTAACCAACACATCTTGAAAACAAAAATCACACTTTAATTAAACAACTTTTATTTTGTAGCCAAGATTTAGTTTCGGGTCAATTTTAAAGAATCCTAGAAACGGTGGACAGAGATGAGGACAACGTCAATGAACCATCCGAACCTTTTGTTATCCACTGATCCAAATGATTTTAACGCGTAGCGGCAATTACGAGACCAAATGGTAATCGAAAGTAAATCAGAATTTATCTATAGCATTATGTCTCGGTAGGAATCATCCGAGGTAGTGTTATTGAGTTGGTAAATAAATTAAAACACACACACAAACAGCAGCTCCAAACATTTTTGTAAAATGTGTTGTAACTCACGACCGTTGCGTATTATCAATAAAGTATATTTAATATAATTTCCATTCTTTTTATGCCAATCCACAGGAGTACGAATGTTGGTCAAAAATAACTTGGTCATCTTACACCAAAGTCGCATTTTACATTGCCATTGGTGGGATTTGTATCAGTATAATTTTACTTTTAATAAGGTAAGTATATCTTCGACGTTTCCTATAACATTTTCTGTCATGAGAGGTTTGAGGTAAAATGGTTGAATCTAATAGTCGATGATAGATGTCATTGACGACTCAGTATGGCCGTTAAGTTGCGTACTAATGCTACATTTTGTCAAGTAATAGAGAAATGTATGTATTTAGTTTTATATTCTGCCAGGAGCCATGAAGGTGACAAGGGTATTGTTGAGGTATTGAGGTCAAAGGTCACACAAGGGGAGAGAAATTATTGAAATGCTTTAATCAAGTTATAAAATATCACATAATGCTCCTCTGGTCGTTATGAATAAACACTTCAATGGTCGTTTAACTCCTGGAGGCCTAATTAATGAGATATATACGGTATGTCAAAATAGGTCAAATAACATTAATAACAATGTACATGGGTCAAACTTTCAAAATACTCCCAATTGATCGAAAACAGTATCAACTTATTCGTCACTTAAGACTTAATGCACACATATATGATTCTGAATCTACACACTCCTGGTTATTACTGAAAGCAAATCAATCATAACTTCCACTCCATACGGCCATCTTCCTCGACTATAAAGCAGAATTGTTCAATATCGCATTTTTAAACATTTTCATTAACCGTATTTCATTTTAGTGTCATCATCACGAAGAGGAAACTACCAACATACCAAACAATAATGTGTTTCTTTTGGGCTTCTTTGATTTGTCTTTACGTCTCATTTCTTGCTCTTGATCACGTTTCGAGTCTGCCTTTTGGATGTGTCGCTTTTAAGGCCTGTGTGCAGTATTTCGCTATTGCTGCCCTATTGTGGTCAGCCATTGAAGCACAAGCGATCTACCTGTTGATAAGGAACACAGATGAGAATAATCGATTCTCTATACCTATCAGTTGCCTTCTGGCCTGCTGTAAGTCCTTTTTGACATTTATTTATTTATTGTCATCCTCGATTGAGGTTGTTACTATTATGGCTTTTAGGTAACTGTTAATTACCAATTTGACGTACATTAATTGGAGTCGCAATGGAGAAGAGAAAAAAGGCAGATTGCCGTCCATATCACCTATACCTGCAACGATAACCATATTTTGATTTTACTAAACGTGTAAATTGTGTAAAAATTTAAGGAAAATAATTAAATGATATAAGAAACAGTATTAAAGATATCAGAAAAAAATACTAATACGTCTTCTTCATTATTGTGAGAATAGCGACACTAAATACCCTTCCGTTTGCTTTTCCAAAATAACAGTTGTTCCACTTGTACCTGTTGGATTGGCTCTTTGGTTAGGACTTATTGATGAATTGAACAAAGATGAAAGGCAAGTAAATAAATACAATGGGAATAAAGAATCTGGGATTTATTGCTCGCCCCACTTTGTAATCCAGCCCATGATCACGATAGCAGAGCGTTGATCTTTATAGTCTGTTGTAAAACCCAAAAGCCCCCAGTCCCAGCCTCAGGTCACGATAGCAGAGCGTTGATCTTTATAGTCTGTTGTAAAACCCAAAAGCCCCCAGTCCCAGCCTCAGGTCACGATAGCAGAGCTGTTGATCTTTATAGTCTGTTGTAAAACCCAAAAGCCCCCAGTCCCAGCCTCAGGTCACGATAGCAGAGCGTTGATCTTTATAGTCTGTTGTAAAACCCAAAAGCCCCCAGTCCCAGCCTCAGGTCACGATAGCAGAGCGTTGATCTTTATAGTCTGTTGTAAAACCCAAAAGCCCCCAGTCCCAGCCTCAGATCACGATAGCAGAGCGTTGATCTTTATAGTCTGTTGTAAAACCCAAAAGCCCCCAGTCCCAGCCTCAGATCACGATAGCAGAGCGTTGATCTTTATAGTCTGTTGTAAAACCCAAAAGCCCCCAGTCCCAGCCTCAGATCACGATAGCAGAGCGTTGATCTTTATAGTCTGTTGTAAAACCCAAAAGCCCCCAGTCCCAGCCTCAGATCACGATAGCAGAGCGTTGATCTTTATAGTCTGTTATAAAACCCAAAAGCCCCCAGTCCCAGCCTCAGATCACGATAGCAGAGCGTTGATCTTTATAGTCTGTTGTAAACCCCAAAAGCCCCCAGTCCCAGCCTCAGATCACGATAGCAGAGCGTTGATCTTTATAGTCTGTTGTAAAACCCAAAAGCCCCCAGTCCCAGCCTCAGATCACGATAGCAGAGCGTTGATCTTTATAGTCTGTTGTAAAACCCAAAAGCCCCCAGTCCCAGCCTCAGATCACGATAGCAGAGCGTTGATCTTTATAGTCTGTTATAAAACCCAAAGCCCCCAGTCCCAGCCTCAGATCACGATAGCAGAGCGTTGATCTTTATAGTCTGTTGTAAAACCCAAAAGCCCCCAGTCCCAGCCTCAGATCACGATAGCAGAGCGTTGATCTTTATAGTCTGTTGTAAAACCCAAAAGCCCCCAGTCCCAGCCTCAGATCACGATAGCAGAGCGTTGATCTTTATAGTCTGTTGTAAAACCCAAAAGCCCCCAGTCCCAGCCTCAGATCACGATAGCAGAGCGTTGATCTTTATAGTCTGTTATAAAACCCAAAAGCCCCCAGTCCCAGCCTCAGATCACGATAGCAGAGCGTTGATCTTTATAGTCTGTTGTAAAACCCAAAAGCCCCCAGTCCCAGCCTCAGATCACGATAGCAGAGCGTTGATCTTTATAGTCTGTTGTAAAACCCAAAAGCCCCCAGTCCCAGCCTCAGATCACGATAGCAGAGCGTTGATCTTTATAGTCTGTTGTAAAACCCAAAAGCCCCCAGTCCCAGCCTCAGATCACGATAGCAGAGCGTTGATCTTTATAGTCTGTTGTAAAACCCAAAAGCCCCCAGTCCCAGCCTCAGATCACGATAGCAGAGCGTTGATCTTTATAGTCTGTTGTAAAACCCAAAAGCCCCCAGTCCCAGCCTCAGATCACGATAGCAGAGCGTTGATCTTTATAGTCTGTTGTAAAACCCAAAAGCCCCCAGTCCCAGCCTCAGATCACGATAGCAGAGCGTTGATCTTTATAGTCTGTTGTAAAACCCAAAAGCCCCCAGTCCCAGCCTCAGATCACGATAGCAGAGCGTTGATCTTTATAGTCTGTTGTAAAACCCAAAAGCCCCCAGTCCCAGCCTCAGATCACGATAGCAGAGCGTTGATCTTTATAGTCTGTTGTAAAACCCAAAAGCCCCCAGTCCCAGCCTCAGATCACGATAGCAGAGCGTTGATCTTTATAGTCTGTTGTAAAACCCAAAAGCCCCCAGTCCCAGCCTCAGATCACGATAGCAGAGCGTTGATCTTTATAGTCTGTTATAAAACCCAAAAGCCCCCAGTCCCAGCCTCAGATCACGATAGCAGAGCGTTGATCTTTATAGTCTGTTGTAAAACCCAAAAGCCCCCAGTCCCAGCCTCAGATCACGATAGCAGAGCGTTGATCTTTATAGTCTGTTGTAAAACCCAAAAGCCCCCAGTCCCAGCCTCAGATCACGATAGCAGAGCGTTGATCTTTATAGTCTGTTGTAAAACCCAAAAGCCCCCAGTCCCAGCCTCAGATCACGATAGCAGAGCGTTGATCTTTATAGTCTGTTGTAAAACCCAAAGCCCCCAGTCCCAGCCTCAGATCACGATAGCAGAGCGTTGATCTTTATAGTCTGTTGTAAAACCCAAAAGCCCCAGTCCCAGCCTCAGGTCACGATAGCAGAGCGTTGATCTTTATAGTCTGTTGTAAAACCCAAAAGCCCCCAGTCCCAGCCTCAGATCACGATAGCAGAGCGTTGATCTTTATAGTCTGTTGTAAAACCCAAAAGCCCCCAGTCCCAGCCTCAGATCACGATAGCAGAGCGTTGATCTTTATAGTCTGTTATAAAACCCAAAAGCCCCTAGTCCCAGCCTCAGATCACGATAGCAGAGCGTTGATCTTTATAGTCTGTTGTAAAACCCAAAAGCCCCCAGTCCCAGCCTCAGATCACGATAGCAGAGCGTTGATCTTTATAGTCTGTTGTAAAACCCAAAAGCCCCCAGTCCCAGCCTCAGATCACGATAGCAGAGCGTTGATCTTTATAGTCTGTTGTAAAACCCAAAAGCCCCCAGTCCCAGCCTCAGATCACGATAGCAGAGCGTTGATCTTTATAGTCTGTTGTAAAACCCAAAAGCCCCCAGTCCCAGCCTCAGATCACGATAGCAGAGCGTTGATCTTTATAGTCTGTTGTAAAACCCAAAAGCCCCCAGTCCCAGCCTCAGATCACGATAGCAGAGCGTTGATCTTTATAGTCTGTTGTAAAACCCAAAAGCCCCCAGTCCCGCACACTTTCGCTGATCACGGTGACCTGAATCATTCCAGACATACGCAGTTCGAGATCAGCCCATGTCCTAATTGAGGGGCTCAATATAAAAACGACCTATCCCACATTTTGGTAAAAATAGAGGGCGCTGCTAAAAAATGTAAAGGTCACCAAAGGTCATTATTACAAACATGAATCATCATGAATGTTATTTGGTAAATTTGTTATAAATCAGTGTTTTTAGATGTGAAATTGTTATGTATTGTATTGAAAATTCGCACACAAAAGTCCTATTTTCTCAAAATAACTCAAACCATCGCAATTAGGATTAACTCCCCCATTTGACCCTGTATTACCAGCACACCCAGGGAGTCCAACCGCATAAAGTATGTGTAGTTCAGATGGCGAAACTCAAGGTTCTGCCCTCCCAATTGGATTACCCGTTTCTCATAATTGTAGTAATATTTATGTATCCGAAGTCATATAGTTAGCAATAGTTTGTTTAGGTCGGATAATTCATGGGTCTCTTCTGTCATTTTTTCTTATTTTATCTTTATCTTAGATGCATGATAACTCTAGATATGATAAGCTATTTTACACTGATACTCCCAGCTTGCCTGATAGTTTTCCATAACACCCTGCTATATCTGGTAATTGGATATCGTCTTGTACCATCGCGACGACTCTTCTTTACCGAAAAACGCCTGTCACTTGCTTTTACTGAAACTCTATGTCTCTTTATTATGGTGGTAGCTGTGATGACGTCTGCTTACGGTTTCCTGATTACAAGAGCAGCCATATACGAGATAGCGTTATCTGTTTCGTTAGTCATACTCACCGTGGTTATTATCTCCACAAGTTGTATCCGTCTTGCCCGTTATGTTCGTAAGTCTGGTACGTATGTTGTTCATCAAGATCAAAACGGTAACAAAGACGACGTAACAGTGAAACCTAAAAGCGCGGTATATTTTAGCCCTTTTACTGATGGATTGGCATCGGATGATAAAACGCGGGAAAGTACGTGTTTGCTCGGTAACGGAGGGAATATGAGTAAAAACGAAAAAACCACCAATGGCGCCGCCGATGATAACGGAAATTTAGTCGCTAACGACGTGGGAGCTGACATGGAATATTTTTGTCCCGTCACTGACGGCTTGGAACTTACAGACGTAAAACTTGCACAGGAGGCCGCCATTTTACGCAACAACAACATTCAAAATGAAAATTGACTGGAGTAAAATTTACGTGACGAAAGTTATAAGCAATCAGATACGAGCCAATGATGACTAGGTTAGCAGCGGGAACAAGGAATCGACTAAAATGACCGACCTCACCTCGCGTAAAAGAAATTACGAGGCCGACAAAATAATTTGCGGCTATGCAGAGAGAGTTCCAATTATGAAACTATAAACAGTAAATATAAGTTATTGTACAAAGAAATAAACAAACGGAGACGGAAAACGGTTTTTATAACCAAGTTTCGATGCAGCGCGCATCGCTCTAATTATGAAACTCAATCACAAGAATGATTAAAAAACAAAATCATAATATATTCACGGGCATGTATCTCTTAACATGCTTTAGATCCGATTAAAGTGTGTCTGTTAGTTTAAGAAATCAAAAATGTTTACGAAATGATGAGAAGTATTATTCCCTAATATTATTTCACATATATAATTTATGAACATATTATTACTTTGTTACACCAGGCGCAACTTGGCCAAAGGTTACACGACGCAGTAAGGCGGTCTACAGATGTTACAGATGTTACAGATGTTCATTTATATATCAGCTCATTTCTTGGCTGATTTCGATAAAAAATATATGAAAATGCTCAGGAGATCATACTAAATCAGATTGTAATTGGAAGTACAATTCTTAACTTTGTCTTGTCATTTATAATACGAACGTTTAGATTAACTAATTTATAGATTATTCATGTCTTTTATGTTTTGTGAAAATTGATTTATTTTCATAAAACTTATATTTATTATACCTATTCCTTTGAGTCGTGATTTTGCCACATAAATGTTCTGTTTTAATGTTTTTACTTATTGATCAGCAAAGTTCAATCATTGTTCTTTACGAGTTGCATTATGCAAAAAGGCTACAAAATAATGCCCTCAATGTTCATATTTAATATTCCATATTTCCAAATGGATCATACAGCTGTGTACATATGGTAGTAGTATAAATCGTTATAGTCAGAGTGGTGTAGTAGTAGTAGAAGTAGTAAAATATTACAAAATAGCGCCTTCAGTGTTCCTATTTAATATTCCATATTTCTAAATGGATCATACAGCTGTGTATATGGTCAATTCCAGCCAAAGCGGGCCAAAATTCTCTCTGTGGGCCATTTTGAAAATGTTTTCCTTTTCAATTCTAGACTTATCAAATGAGACGATCATGTCTAGTGAATCATCAGGTGGAAGTGCCATCGGATTGAAAAAAAACTTTTCTTGCTAGACCAAATAAAGTGTTAAATGCGCATATGCATGTTACCCACGAATTCAAGCATTTTTCACCTGTTGTACGCCATAAAACTTCACTTTCTTTAATATCTTTCAATATTTTATGTGTGACTCATATACACTAGAAATCGGTGAAGACTTTGAACGTAAAATAGAATTTTATTACATATATCTACAAAGAAATATTTTGGTTATTACAAATTTTAGGAAAGAACCAGGTGTACAGTTTAGATTGTGTCAATTCTTCGAACTCTTTCCAAAGTGGCTGTCATTTAACATTACTGTATTATTTCGAAAGATTAGAATAAATGCTTCATATAAATATAAAGTTAGATTTTGTATCTCGTCGCAGGATGAGGATCTCGGATGGATTCGTGGGTAACAGCGTCTGGAAAATAGCAATTCCTATTCATCTTTTTAAATAAAAATAAAAAATACTTTTCCGTATGTCAATAATTCAGGCTGCAATGGCACTAAAATGAATTTTAATCAAAATACAGACTACATGGAATATTTAGAATGGATCATTATGGCATTTTGGGTATAAAAATTTTGAGAATAATGAAGTTGCCAAATTCAAATAGACAGAGCAAACATTTTTATATTATTATTTTAGTAAAATTATTCCATATTTTCATGCAGCAATATTCTATTAACTCGTGTTTGACAGTTCCTATGAACTAAAACACTATCAATACATTGTTAACTATAATTTAAGTAGGGATTCGTGGGTAACCAAAATGTTCGTGGGTAACACATATTTGAAGGTATGTATTGGTAAGCGGCAAAATAGAAAATATTACAGAAGGTTGGAAACCACCATGCGGTTATTCCTCCACTGTGTTTCAATGATTCCCGTTTCTCTAACCAATTGCATTTACCCAAAAAATGGTAATTTAGGATAATCAATCAAAACTTCATGATACAGCTTCAGTATACCTTCAAGAGGACGCTATTAAACAGGACTGTTTTGGAACCTATTTCGCATGTTTTCAAAATGTTAAGATGCATAAGAAACATATAATTTACGAGAAAATCCTTGGATTCGTGGGTAACGCCGAATTCGTGGGTAAAGCTATAAGTACTATAGTACCGTTTGGGGTTTGTGTTTCTTAGGTGTATAAACTGTAAGTACTGTCAAAATTATAGCATACCCGCGGCTTGAATATGTGCTGATTTAAACTTAAAATAAACAATCTCCTTATTTTTCAAGGTTAGCATCTATTCGGGATTCGTGGGTAACAAAACTTTAAACCGTCGTAGATTCTTTTTTAAAGCGGTGAAAGTTTTTTTACGATTTACAATTTTAAGCGCTTGTCAAACTAAATTCAGTGTCCAAAGTCATTAAATGTTAATTTAAGTTATGGCAATTATATTTGCTGGACTCGTGGGTAACAGTTGATACGTGGGTAACGTCAAATTTGATTTTATGGAATTTTATGGGTAAAACGTATTTGCATAAAATAATCACTTGGACCTCAGAATTATAGAACGAAACTTCGTTTCATGATATAGTCATTTATGGCATATTCACTTAACATTTTTCAGAACGATCATTTTATTTTTGATACGCGGGTAACAAAATTATTAGCCAAATTAACTTAATGGCCTCTAGAGTCCACAAACTTTGGTGGAATTCAATCGTTTTACATATGATGAGAGATCATGCAAACGTCTTTCTAACGGTAATAATTTCATTTTGATTGAAGGACATTCAATGACATATATGGTACTTTATCTTTGAATTCGTGGGTAACGCCAATTCATTTAAGCTATCATAACTTGTCCCCTGGTATGACTTGCTAGTAAAGGCCTATATGCACAAAGAGAGCACATTGGACGTGACATGATATGCTCCATCAATAACGTGATTTCCTTTATTAATGACATTTTAAAGTGGAAAGTTAACATAGAGAGAATTTTGTCCGCTTTCGCTGGAATTGACCATATATGGTAGTAGTATTAGTCGTCATGGTCAGAATGGTAGTAGTAGTAGTAGTAGTAGTAGTAGTAGTAGTAGTAGTAGTAGTAGTAGTAGTAGTAGTAGTAGTAGTAGTAAAATGGTTTGCCAAATCATTTTCAAGCATTAGTCACCGCGTATACGCGCGCGACGTTAAGCGTGTGTATAGGACCTTATGCAAGATGACACTCGCTGGACGTTTAGTAGTTCGCTTAATTTAGCATTTTCCTGCAGCATCTTGACATAATAATAATAATTATCAAAGCGCTTTACAAATAATTCAACTCATATCACTTTATATTTACGTTCTGAGTATTACGATGAAGTTCACAGTAAAACTGCATGAACTACAATTAGGTACAATTGACTTTGGGACGGCTTCAAAACTCGCCCGATGACGGTTAAACCGCGTTCCATTGTTTAGAATAATAGAAACCGGCTTGAACCAACGGTTTGGATATGTAACAATGGTACCCCTAAATGGTGAACACTTGAAACAGGAGCGACACAAACACCTATATTGTTTATATTGTTTGATATTTGCACTGCGACTTAAAACATCATTTTACTTTCTTGATGGTTCAAAAAACTATTGATGGAAATTGTACAAATAACTTTTACTCTACAGTGACGATACGTCATCATCCTCATTGAAAATGTCGTCTTGTTTTAGGATTAGATAATTAGTCGGTTTATCTTCTTCACCTTTAGACGTAGAGTTACTCGACAACTCGTCTTCAAGTGTTGTGGACTTTGCGTTTTCAATGTAGGTATTGTTTTCGTCTTTAGGCGTAGAATCATGAGGTGATTCCAAATCAAGTGATGGTGACGTTTGTGTCTGAGGGTCGTTATCATATTCACCTTTAGCGGTAGGTTTACTCGGTAGCTCCTCTTCTATCGAAGTTAAATTTGATGGTGACGCTCCACCGGCACCATCTGTTGCAACACCGTCAGACTTGCTGTCAGTGCTCGTAGGGTTAAACCGAGCAATATCCGCGGATACATCGCTATGAGAGATGTATCTCTCACGATACCCCGATTGACTCTCTTCAACTGTTGAAGGCGATCTTGAGAAAGCTGAGAACTCTGGAACTTTAGCCCATTTGAAATAAGGTGCTAGTGTCATTCTGACGTCATCTTGAAGGACGCAAAAGACAATAAAGATGCAGGTGCCTTGAACAGCGTTAAAAAGAACGAATAACCAGCTGAAGAATTCTTCGGCAGATTTAATGGCAAAGATACCAAAAACCCATGTTAGACCAAGAAGTAAAGTAATGCAAATCGCCTGTCGTAATCGTCGCCATAGCTCAGGTGACTTGTCCTTTTTGACGTTTCCTTCTGCACGAGATTTTAATAAACTGCGCAGAACGAGTATAAAGACAACCAGATTATGCCCAAGTACGAGGGCGATAGGAATTGCCAGTGAAAGATAGAGAAGTCCGTCTGAGATAAAACAGCTGAAATAAAAGAAAAATTACAGTAAAATATGAATATAATATTTCTTTGTGTTAGCAATCGAGACGAATGATACCTGACTGATCGCCATTCGTTTACTCAAACAAAAATTTTAAATTTCACCGAAAGAGTTATTTTAACGAAGTCATCCTTTTGTTTGAAAAAGGTAATTCTTAATGTGAAGTCATTACCACATTTTATTATATACAGAAAGTTAAATCTGTAACCATCTATTAAAAGGTGCGAAATTTGCTGTTCAAATAGACAATTTACAGCACAGCTATCATAGGCGTCCGTTCAAATTACGATCATTGTAAATGAATTCAGCTATTTTGTTTCTAAACCTGCTATTGTGGCACATTGTAATGTTTAAACATGTCCCGACAATAAAATGGACCAAATAAGTCAAATGTGTCGTGTTTTATGGAACCACCCAGTCTATTTACTGAAGTGTTAATGTTAAACACTTTACAACAGTTGTAGCTAAGTTCTTATAAAGCATATCCATGTACAAAGTACTCACATTATATGGAGACTCGACGTTTCAAAACCTTCTTGTCTGGTTTCCTAATCATGAGTGATGACTTGATCCAGCAACACTGGTGGTGTTTCTAGAAGATGTAGTGTTTCTAGAATTGTTCTGGATCAAATGGTCATAACTGTGACTGAGGTTGAATGCTGCGCCCCCTTGGTTGTTCATTGCTTTGTCTCCCCTACGACGAATCCATATGGATTCCCTTATCCATCTGGGATATCTTTCGTCTTCTCGGTGGAGGAGCTTTGCTCCCTCCCAGTCTATAACGTGGTTTGTTGCGGCGACATGGTCTGATATGGCCGATTTGTGTTGGTCTGATATTAAAGAGTCTATTTGCTCTGGTTTGGATTTTATTGATGATTTTGTCCGCTTCCTTCCTATGTTCTTTGATACGTGTGCTGAGGAGTCTTCCAGTTTCGCCCACATAGACAAAGTCACAGTTGTTACAGCCTATTTCGTATACGCAGCCCGTGGTCTCTGTGGGTTCGCGTTTGTCTTTGGGATGCACAAGTGCTTTTCTTAGTGTGCTGTGAGGTTTGAAGGCGGTGGCGATGTTATGTTTCTTGAAGACGCGTTGGAGTTTCTAGAAACACTACATCTTCTAGAAACACCACCAGTGTTGCTGGATCAAGTCATCACTCATGATTAGGAAACCAGACAAGAAGGTTTCGAAACGTCGAGTCTCCATAAAATGTGAGTACATGGATATGCTTTATAGAACTTAGCTATAATTGAACATTAAACTATCCAAATGAACCTCTTCCAGAACTTTAAGCTACTTTACAACAGTCTTAAAGTGCTAATATTGAGAACAATAATTGTCAAATTAAAGCATTCGGGGGGTGGCCTTGAATTCATGTCCTGCGGTGCGCTTCTTTATTGGAACTCCATTTGTTGTAAGTCTTTACAATAGAAGTTGGCGGCCTCTGAATCAGGCAGTATGTTTCCTGCGCAGGCAACATGGTGTCCCACAATGCTATGGTCTATTTCAAATAGAGCATCTTTTAATATACCGTTATTTCTTGGTAAAGAAGTAGTAAAGAAGTAGGTAAAATATATAAAATTATCGATGGATGTACAATCAGGAGTATTTTTTCATCAATTTTAGTTAAAATAAAGGTAATTTGCATATTTAAATCAAATTTAAAAAACCGTTAGTAATTGTTTTGTTATTTTCAATTATTTTCCTCTCAGTGGAATTTTTTTTCGCTCGGTGAAAAATTGTCAACTTACATGTAGCTCATGTGTGTCAAAGTAAATTTCCACCGATCTTTTATAAATCACCATGAACAATTTAGTCCTTAGTCTGTCAAATTCGGAAGGGTTACTAAAGCCTGTGTTGCCTGCGCAGGGAACATGCTGCCTCATTCGGCAGTATTTCCTGATCAGACAGTCGGACCGGACTGTTCAATGGAGAAACATTTGCGTAAGCATAATATTTTTATCAAAAACATTGCGTAACCTTAACTTAACTATAGCGCTCTCCATGCACGAATGTGCTCGATATTAGCACTTTAAGACTGTGGTACAGTGCTTAATATTAGTAGAAAGACAACGTGGGTTGCAACATGACATTAAAACACATATAGCTTCACAGGTAAGTGGCCAATAATAGTAAATGGGTTTTCTTTCATTACACCTCACTTATAATCATGGAAGACTTTCCTGGCAGGTTTTCAAAGAATAACACATTTCATCACATAAACCATTAAACAACTAGTCAGGGCAGAAAAGCACCCTAACATGATTTTTATTGGCCTATCAATTCACCCCAATGGACGACATAACCTTAACTTTGACACAGGGTGTGTGGACTCTATTTGAAATGTACACCCCTCCCCTGTGTGAAAGATTAAGGTCATGTCTTCCGTAAGAGTACGGATTTCTACTGCAATAGCCCATTGCAGTAGACGTCTGCAAAAACTCACAAGGCAACGGCAACATTAAGACGTTTAACTGATAACAGTGGCAAGATATAGTCCATAATATGGCACGTTATTTTATTTATTGATTTCATTCATTTGGCAAGCAACAACAAAATTGGAACAAAACAACAAAACTGAGATCTTCTGAGCTGCCACGGAGCACAGAAAGCACAAAAGAGCACTGTCACCACTACATGGGGTAGTATGCTACAACTAGCTATCATTGACCGAATGGTATGTCAAAGATTATGTTAACTTGGAGGTATTGTGTCTAATATGTGACCCGGCAGCACAAACGAGCCGTAAATTCCCTAAATTGTATTCTGTGTTACGGTGTAAAATGTGTACGAAGGTCGTATTCATCGATAACTTAAGTTGGCCCGACATCCGTCTTATTTTGATAGTCAAAAACTAATCAATAATCCTATTGTTGAAGTGGATAATAAGCTTCTACCTTAGATGGCCGGCTATAGAACTTTTAATAGCTCTGGTCTTTGTTTGCTTTTGCTAAATCCTGTTCAAGTGGTGGGTTACCAGGCATTGTATTTTGTACAGGTATGCATAACCAACAATTAACAATGAGAGAACTTTCTTAAACCTCGTTGACTTGGGGATGATTTGAAATGACCGCCAATTATGACTGCTTGATATATATTGCCAGCAATGTGGAAAAAGAGACACATGTAAAAACGTAAAAGCTATAATTTTGTTGAAGGAGCAAAGTTTAACAAACCATAACCCGCTTCTGGATATCGTTTGAAGTCAAACGATATACCATTTTTAAGTTTATGATGTTTATTTTTTTAAACACGAAATAAAACAAAATTGACCGGGGGAGGAATGTACGACTCATTCGCCGTGGACGGTCACATATTATACGATAGACAATTAAATACATACTTTTTAAGGTGCTTGTAATCATTCCATCCAACACCTAGAGTTATGGACGCAATTATCATCGGTATTCCTGGAATAACATAAACATAACGTTACTTCTACTGCATGTCAGACTTTCATGCCGCTTGCCGCTGCGGCAAGAGGTGTGATGTATTAGCCAATGACAATCCTTGATTGTGTCCGTTCGTTTGCAATGCGCGTCCGTCAGGCCGCTCAACGGCAAGCGACATGACATATGAATTGGTTGTCAAATGTTGACAGCTCGGGGTTGTCAGTCTCAATACATGGGGGTGCGTGCTACAACGATCGAGGTATTAATCATTGACCGAACAGCATGTCAAAGATTGTATAATATCTTGGAGGTATTGTGTCTAAATTCCACCATAGAATATGAAGGTTTTTCGACTGCAACAGTCGAAGCAATTACTAAGGAATAACATTGGGTCACTCAAGACCGAGCAAATCTTTTATTCGACACGTAAAATTAGTTGATTTTCCTTTTCCCATAGAAAGCAAATACACATAAAATAAAAAAATAACCATGCTAATAATATTACTACTAAAATAAGCTAGTCAAATTAAGAAAAATACGCGGTTAACTCACCACTAATTGCAACAGAACCCATTTAATCACCATTCATTTCAGAAAAGCATATTCAATAACACATCAAAAGTCCATGAAAATCCAGGTAGTAGAACAGTGCTTAATTTGCATAAATACAAAATGGCCGCTTATGCAGGGGTGAAATTTCAAAAGTTGGTCAAAACTTTTAAAACACCATAGCAATGTATTGCTCTTATCATAAGGATTCAGAAAAGTATAGTTTGATGTAAATTAGGCACTCTTCCGCTACTATGATTACAAGTACTACTATCGTAAGTGCATGGTTTTGCAGGAGCTGCACTTTTCAGTTTTACGAAGCCGTTGATTTAACAAAGGTTTTATTGGAACATTCAGGCAGTTGATTTCCGTATAAATGCTGCACTTGAAAAATGGAAACTAAAACTAAAATGCTCTTACGATATCTAAATTTATAAATCCAAAACAACATATATTATATATGTGTACGTTTTCAAATATATTTTCAAATTCGATAAAATGTCACTTGCAACGGTCTTGCACAATACCAAGATATGTAAACACTAACTTATACCACTTTTACCTGCCATGCAATATCGGAAAAATCGAATTTCACGTGCGGTAGTGTTCACAAATGAAATGACAGGAATATTTGTATGCGTTATATTATAATATAAAATGTTTACGTGACTCAAACTCACCCCAGGCACACATACACGCGTATTTAAAGAAACTGCTTGATGAACCCTGTCCAAAGACGATGACAAGTAATCTGTAAAGCATTTGTGCCTCTACGCCCATCCACATCAAGGTTGTAAGAGTGAAATAGTGCAAGAACACCGCCAACGTTCTACATTGCCATGTTGCTGGTTCTATCGGACATTTTGGGTCATACGACGAATGTTTGTCAATGGAGAAGAGAACGATGTACGTGAGGTAAAGGCAAAACAGGGAAATGCATAGTTGTATGATAATCTGTCGAGGTTGAGATTGTCGAAGCTTTCTATAAAATATGCAACAAAAGGACCAGAAAAACACCAGTTAAACACTAGTTAAATATCAGTGTTACCTCTTTTAATGGTTGAGGTTGAGAACCAGAAAGCCTTAACTCAAGAAAACCCACAAATCAGCATAAAGGTGACAAAATAACTTTCTGATATATTCCAGACTTAAAATTCTTATTTTTATATCCTTTAAAATCATACCAAAGACGTTAGGATGGCCCCTTGCTATGGTCTTCATAAATAAATATTTCCTCCAGAATTTCTTTTGTGTCCTATTAAATTTTGTCACAATTACAATTGACTCTAACTTCTATAGTGTCTTGGCAACTTTATGGTCATTTTATCGGAGCAGGTGATTATGAGTTAAGGCTTTCTGGTTCTCAACCCTCGACATTATGTGTGACTTTCAAAATATAAATATGAGTTTCTTTACCATTAAAAGATCTACCGTTGGAACCAGTTTTGTTGCATATCTGTCCCTTTTAAGGAAACCGTTACATGTGATATTTTGTGCTTGAACGTGAGTACAGTATGTGTCCACGTTGACATTAAAACCCATTTGGATGAAAGCGCACGGTTGTTTGATGGGATCATTTATTAGTTTTTCAAACAATTCATCATGTATAACCAAATTTTAGGCTTAAACAGCTAAAAGTGATATCGTGCTAATGTATACAGATGATTTTAAGTCGTTCCCAACTTTAATTTCCCCTCTTTTACAAAAGTATTCACTTTTATAGTATTTTTATAAGCTTTTTCGGCTATAAAATGTATATATTAATGCCAAAATTGGTGGCGCTATTTAGTTACTGGAAATTACCCTTCAAGCTTTTAATACAAATATTTCCTTTTATTGTTTGATAAAATATGTTTATAAAATTTCTTTGTTACTTGTTTCACCTATTCCAATTGTTTTAATGGCGGTATTAATCACCTAACCCTTGCAAATAAAAGAAATATGATTTAGGATAAATAGCGCCATCTATAGTTTGCATTTAGTTAATAATGAAGCCAATTCTATATACATCAAACAGCCGTGAGCGCTAGCAAAATTAAGACGCTAAATGAGGCGGCGACAATGGCGGACGACTATGGCTTAACTCACAAATTGAATGGGAGTAGATTTGGTCATAACAGAAGTTATTCAAACAGGTTCAGCCATAATCAACCTAGAACAAATCAGGGTGGTACACAAGAAGGAGATCTCAGTCTAATTCACAGCATAGTGCTGGTGGTAGAGGGACCCCAGGGAGTTCAGGTAACAAAGCAAAATTTGGGACTGAATTTAGATCCAAAGTAACTTGTACTCATTGCAAGAGACCAGGGCATACGATGACCCAGTGTTATTTCTTAAAAGGCAGACAAGACGCACAAAAACAGCAGCAAACTGCTAGTAATACTGTGGGATGTGCAGTGTCACTTGAGTCAAAGAAAAAAGTCAGTCAAATCAAGAAACAAGAATTCCCACAAAAGGGAGGTGAGACAGACAAGGTGTGTGAAGAATTTGAACCATTTGTGTTAGAGGGAGTAGTATCACTTGGTGAGAATGGTAGTCCAAAGCCCATCAAGATTGTGCGAGACACGTGTTGTGCACGGTCTATGATTCTGGAAGGAACTTTGCCCTTTAATGAGGATAGTTCAGCTGGTAATGCTTTGATCCAGGGTATTGGGATGGAAATACTTAATGTACCTCTCCACAAAATTAACTTGACATCTGACTTAGTTTCTGGTCCTGTAACCATTGGAGTTAGACATGAATTGCCAGTCAAAGGAGTGTCCATGTTGCTAGGAAATGACTTGGCAGGGGGAAGGTTTTTCCTGACCCAATAGTTACAGATAAGCCCTGTTTACAGGATGATAATAGTGAGGAAGAGGAGATATTTCCTGCATGTGCAGTGACACGGGCAATGAGTAAGAGAGCCTCATTAGAAACAATTGAGGACAACTAAATTGATGACTTAGGCTACAATTTGGAAGACACATTTGTGTCACAGTTGAATGAGAAAGAAGATAAACTTCCTTCTTCTGGGGATAAAAATACCCCTAAAGATGACACAGCCTCTGAGCATGAACAAATTGGGGAAACATTGAGAGACCCATTAAGTCATGACAAGCTAATTCTGGAGCAACAAAATGACCCAGAACTCAAAGAGATCAATCAAAGGGCATTGACCCTAGAAGAAGCAGAACAAAATTCTGGTGGCCCACTCTCAGAAAAGATGTTTCTGAATATTGCAAAACATGTCACATATGCCAAGTAGTAGGGAAGCCAAATCAGAAAATACCTCCTGCTCCATTAAAGCCAATTCCAGCCTTTGATGAACCATTTAGTAGGGTTATTATTGATTGTGTAGGCCCCTACCAAAGACTAAGTCAGGTAATCAGTACCTTCTGACAATTATGTGCGCGTCAACACGCTTTCCTGAAGCCATACCCTTGAGAAATATTAAAGCAGTGACTATAGTGAAAGCTTTAACCACGTTCTTCACATTTGTGGGGCTCCCCAAGTCCATACAGTCAGATCAAGGATCAAACTTTACTTCTGGAGTATTTCAGCAGGTCATGTATCAATTAGGTGTAGAACAGTATACCTCAAGTGCTTACCATCCAGAATCACAAGGTGCACTAGAAAGGTTCCATCAAACGTTGAAAAACATGATCAGGACATATTGTTTGGAATTTCAGAGGGACTGGGATGAGGGAGTACACTTGTTGTTGTTTGCTGCTAGGGAAGCTGTTCAGGAAACTTTGGGATTTAGTCCTTTTGAGTTAGTGTTCGGACACACAGTGCGCGGGCCCTTAAAGTTGTTGAAAGAAAAGTGGCTCAATGAGAAATCAGATATCAATTTATTGGATTATGTCTCCAATTTTAAGCATAGGCTTAACAGAGTAACTGATATCGCCAAAGAGAACTTGAAACAGGGTCAGGCCAAAATGAAACAATGGTATGATAAACATGCCAAAGAGAGAGTGTTCAAACCAGGTGACAAAGTTCTAGTACTGTTTCCAATTCCAGGACACCCATTACAAGCCAGATATCATGGTCCATGTGAGGTAGAGTCAAAAGTGGGTGAAGTAGATTATATTATCAAGACTCCTGGTAGACGCAAGAGCAGGCAGTTATGCCACATAAATATGCTCAAAGAGTATGTTGAAAGAAGTGACAGTGGCATTCCAAAACCTGTGTGTACAGTAAAACATGCCAATGTAGACAAAATCGCCAATGTAGACAAGAGTAAAGATGACAATTCTGATGTCACATATGACCAGGATAAAGAGCTAGAGCACAAAGAGTATAATGTAAAATTGAACAATTCTGATGTGCTCACTAATTTGGACTCAAAGTTAGGTCATCTTTCTCAAGATCAACAAAAGTCAAATTGCAAATTTGATTCACAAATTTGACAATATATTTCCTGATACGCCAAGTAGAACAAATGCTGCATTTCATGATGTAGATGTTGGTGATACAAAACCAATCAAGCAGCATCCTTACAGAGTCAATTCATTGAAAATGGAACATCTCAAAAATGAGATTAATTATATGCTAGACAATGATATTATAGAACCAAGTAGTAGTGAGTGGAGTTCACCATGTATTCTTGTTCCCAAGCCTGATGGTTCATACCGATTGGTCGCAGACATGAGAGCTGCAAATGTTCATTCAAAGACAGACTCGTACCCAATTCCAAGAATTGATGATTGCATTGACAAAATTGGGAATGCAAAATTTGTTAGCAAATTTGATCTTTTGAAAAGGTATTGGCAGGTTCCACTCACAGACCGTTCCAAGGAGATTTCTGCCTTTTGTACACCATTTGGTCTTTACCAATACAAAGTTATGCCATTTGGGTTGACAAATGCACCCGCAACCTTTCAGAGAATGGTAAACCAAATTGTGGCAGACATAGAGGGATGTGAAGCGTATGTAGATGATTTGATAGTTTACAGTCAAACTTGGGAACAACACATGGAACAACTCCATCAATTGTTTAAGAAGCTGTCAGAAGTACAATTGTCAAGGTCAGGTGAAACCTATCAAAGCCAAAGTTGAAGTAATTGAGCAATACCCCACACCTGTAAACAAGAAGGCACTCATGAGATTTCTAGGAATGGTTGGCTATTATAGAAAGTTCTGTCCAAACTTTTCAGAGATAGCAAGTCCTTTGACTGATTTGTTGAAGAAAGATGCAAAATTCATTTGGTCAGAACAGTGTGAAAATGCTTTTCACAAAGTCAAGTCAATACTCATGAGTTCACCAGTGCTAACTGCACCTGATTTTCAGAAGCAGTTCAAGTTGACTGTTGATGCCTGTGACATAGGCTGTGGAGGTGTTGTGATGCAAGAGGGTGAAGATCAAATTGACCACCCTATTTGTTACTTTTCAAGGAAATTCAACAAGCACCAGAGAAATTACTCCACAATTGAGAAGGAGTGTCTAGCATTGCTATTAGCATTGCTACATTTTGATGTGTATTTGGGTACCACAGTATACCCTGTGCTTGTTTTCACAGATCACAATCCCCTCACCTTCATCAACAGGATGAAGAACAAAAACCAGAGACTGGTGAGGTGGAGTTTGACCTTGCAAGAGTACAATCTGGACATCAAACATATTAAGGGAAAAGACAATGTGATGGCTGATGCCCTGTCCAGAATTGCATAAAAAGTGGCAAACAAAAAATTCCTTTAAAAAGGAAGTTGTGTGTGACAAGTAGTCACTGTGTATGATGAGTTAAATACTTACTTCTTTTAAGGGGGAGGGTGTGATGTGCCCTGAGTAATTTGATTTAATTTAATTATTTAACTTTGTTTACAAGCTGAAAGTATTTCATGAGATGGGAAACCCCTTGTACGTGCAAGATAATGGTGTGGAAAGTCATTTTGGAATTCCCCCAAATTATTGTAAACAAAGTCAGATCTATGTTTGGAACTTGGAAATCCCCAGTTCAGTATATTGCACCATAGTCAGAAAAAAACCCAGGAAGTGATGTAATGTGAAAGGTGAATGTGTATAATTAATATTGGGAAATCCCAAGATTGCAGCAATGTTGTGAAAATGTGATTGAAGTAATGGTTTATTAATAGATGATGGGTTTTTTTGCATGAGTACTGATATAAAAAGCTGGAGGCTTTTGTTGGGACTTTACAGAATGCCGTGGGAGATTGAGAAACTCCACATGTGTGTGATGGTCTTCGTGCTTCAAAAAAGAAGTACATTTTAACCAGTTTATATAGCCAATAATTGAGCTAATTTTAATACAGCAACGAAGAAGACAGCGAGCACACAAAAGTGCTCTTCCTCATCAAAGGATTAAAAGTTCTTCTGTCAAATTGCTGGAGTTTGCTGGGTTTGTGAAGGCCACGCATCTGTCAAAGAACAGCGGAGCTGTGTTAACGAAACCTGTTCCCTGGAAAAAGAGTGATTGGTGAAAGAAACACCATTTTTGGAGAAAGCAGCGCAAGGAGATATATTTGTGGAGAAAGCAGCGCAAGGAGATATATTTGTGGAGATAACAGCGCAAAGGAGATTGGAGAAAGCATCATCATTTTCGTATGAGGATTTTATACGCAAGGATTTATAAATGCAAGTGTACCATGGACTTCGCTAATTTTCGCAGGACAAGTGAATAAGAATATATTACATCAGTCGTCCAGAACAGTGCAAGAACTCTAGGATCACCAACAAGAAGACAGCTGGTTAAGTACTGATATAGTATAACTGTCATTGTGTGATTTTATTGTATATGCGATATTGTTATTATATGTACCAATCATACTCTGTTTTCAATTAAGGACTTAGATTTTGTTAGCTTAAAAAAACAGTGTATTTGTGTTGTGCATTCGTGTGAGTTCGGGAAAAAGGTGATTTTGGCCTTGAGTCAAGTACGACTCGTAACAAGTATGTCTAGCTCCCTTTTAAATACGTACCTGAAGTAGAGGAAGATACCCAACATAATAGTTACAGATGCCAATGACAAAGAACATCCAACAATACTAATTATATCGAGTGGTGTGCTCCGGATTGATTTGCCCTATAGATACGAAGACGAGAGATACATTTACATATTGTATTATACCATTTGCCTACAGTATAGGCTAAGTAGGCAGCAAACAATTAATTAATTGATTGGCAATCAAGTGCTTTACGAATATGCTGACATAAAGGGCGTTTGATGCAAGATGCAAGTGATATATTTAACATGGTTAATAGGTGGTGTATTTGGATAATTTCATCTCTGCATAAAAATGCAACCAAGCTTTAACAGTTCTTATTGTTGACGATAAACAAACTTTAGCAAATAACTTCTGCAGTGTCCGTCTGCTCTATCTGATTACCGCGTAAAAAGAACAAGGTCACATGTTGCTACGCGGCTTCAGTGGCGTAGCCAAGGGGGGGTGGGGTGGGGTGGGGTGGGGTGGGGGGGGCAGGGGGGGGGGCAGGGGCAGCTGCCCCCTATGAAAAGTCTTGCCCCCCTGTGGGATGGTGACCAAATTTACATTATATTTTGCCATTTTACCCTAAAGAGTGCCAATTTTTGCCCGCTTCGCGCGAATTTATTCACTTTCTGTACCATATTTAACCAGTTTTGCTTGAACATGGCAAAATTTTTAGCGCGCTTCACGCGCATTTGTAATATTAACTGATTTTGTCGCCAAAAGGTGCCCCTTTAAAATTTGTCTTGCCCCCTTTGCCCCCCCTCTGAAAAAGTGCTGGCTACGCCACTCCGCAGCTTGATCATCGAATGAGGTGCCGATGTAATGATGACGTGATTTAATTAACCAATCAGAATTCCACTTCCGTATACGCCATAAACTTGCACCAAATTTAGACCGCTGAAGTTTTCTGCTGAAAACTATAGCAAAGGCAGTTTTCAAAAGCGGACATGAACTTTATTCACAACTTACAGCAATAGCAGCAAAATTTGTGAGATGGTAACATTGGCATACCACTCTGCCATCCTTAAATTCCACAAACTCACATCCTTCTTCTGACCAATCACCAATACCATCACGAAGAGTAAAATCCCAAGTTACACATCTCGTGCTGTTGACGTTGGACTCGGTAATACAACGCTGTAAGACGAATATATAATTAAGGAAGAAAGTATAAAGTAGTGGTTGCAAAGATCTCTTAAGATGTGCAAATATCAACAAGATATTAACGGAGATAATAATGAATGATGATAATCATGATAATTCGTCGGCTGTATTCCATAGTGGCGTACAGTGGAGCACCGCGAATAAACAACTTTTCGAGAAAATCGGGTTTGAAGAAATGCCAATTTAAAATCGAGTTGTGTAAATCAGACATTCATCATATTTTGTAAATGATATGACATATCTGTAGTAAACTAAATAGATTTAATTTTTATATATTTTTCAAAAGAAATAAATACATAATATTGCTATCAAACTGAAAACAATAAGTACAAAACTATAATACGTCACTATGGAAAACACGCAAAACGCAAGACCCTAACCTAACGTTAACCTTACGCCGTGTAATCCCTATAGCGTTACTTTTAGTCGGCTTCATTCCATTGTGGCGTATAGGTCCGATATGTCACTATGATATGTAGCGAGGTGAATGCCACTATGACATACAATGTTTTTAATTTTTGCCGATATTTCTTAATTATAAAATGTGTATAAAAAGAGGCGTATAGTCGATACGCCACTATGGAAAACACAAAATTTCACTATACGCCACATTTAATTAATTAATTAATTAATAATTAATTAGCTAATTTTGACAGATGAGACTTAGAACAATGAAAGAGATCATCATTACAAACATATGTGCCAAAAAAATGACAAAAAATCACTATACGCCACTATGGAATACAGCCGACGAATTGCACTTGTCTTGACAATGATTGTGATAATACGTTGCCTTGAAAACTTACCTTGAACGGGAAAAGTTCAATGCGCACTGGCTCGGTTAAATTACTCGTGTTTACGCCGTATACATCCGCAGAAATTACAGCTCCGACGAGGTCCATATCATCAGATTGAAAAAGGTTTTGTGACACAAAAAGTGTGTCATGTTGAAACACCAGGAAACTAACGTTAACTCCTGAAAGCAATTAAACTGTTTTTCTTACTATACATGTTATGGTGTGGATAAAAATTTGATTAATGACAAATTACACCTTCAGAAGCATAATCGTTATAATAATGTATATTAATGGTATTTTTTAGTAAATCTTTCAATGACATCCTCTTCTTGAGGGTCTTGAACTAGCTCTAAAGTCAATAGGTCAGCTACTATTTTAAACTGTTGCGATTTGGTAGTTCACAGCATCTTGCGTATGGTAGTGAGCTATGTCAAAAATGGCACTGACCATTTCATAGCAAGCATGTAGAAGAATTAAAATATCACAGATATACTTTTGTAGGTCCTGTGGTTCTTGAGTTATGTTGTTCTGTCAGTTCAGAGGGCTGAAACAACATTACAAATCTTTCAATGACATCCTCTTCTTGAGGGTCTTAAACTAGATCTAAAGTCAATAGGTCAGCTACTATTTTAAACTGTTGCGATTTGGTAGTTCACAGCATCTTGCGTATGGTAGTGAGCTTTGTCAAAAATTGCACTGACCATTTCATAGCAAGCATGTAGAAGAATTAAAATATCACAGATATACTTTTGTAGGTCCTGTGGTTCTTGAGTTATGTTGTTCTGTCAGTTCAGAGGGCTGAAACAACATTACTTTTGTAAAACGTACATAAATCATTAAAAACAATAAATGAAGCAAGTTTTCAAAGCACATGATTTGTAGAATAAACTTTTGAAAAACATCAAAGTTTTAATTTTCAATAATATATTGATTAAGATAATGAAAATCGATTTCGCTCTATGGCTAAAAGCATGCAGCGAGTAACATCGCGATCTGTCTACTATCCCGATATTTACCAGACGGATCTTCCGACATCAAAGACGAAGGTAAGCTTATGGAACTCTGTATCATTTTATCAGTCGCAGTGTGGCTTTGATTCACAAAAGTAGAAACATCCTCGATTTCCAGGTCGATGAGAGTACTACTTGTAGTGAAGAATCCCAACCCAAGTTTACTCGTTGTCTCGTTGACTGGTAATGACTGTACAGCGATCGATCTGTTAACTACTTTAACTGGGCCTTCCTCTAAAAGAGTCAGAGCGATTTGCTTTTCCAGAGAGCGAATTATCTGAGATGATGAGTTACTTGCTTGAGTTTTATTTTCTTGAGGAGGTTCTGAAGTAGCAATCAGGAGATTATCCACTGTGTTGATAACAGATGATGTAACCTATATAATATAAAACAGAATTATAGATCAACATATTCAATAATAGCAGATGGTGGCATATGCGCTATAGAGTATGACCTCGAACTGTAAACTAGAAGCTCCAGAGCAATTGAATACATGAATTCAAAACCCACCCAAGTACATGGGAAGTGATTTTGAAAAAAAAAACCCGTGTATCATTTTAATTCCTTCAGTTAGATTTATCTGGTCAATGTGGTAAGTTTTACGTGCAAATGAGTGGGTTAAATCGTATTAGGTATGACGATTAGCATTTCAGGGACTTCGTGGGGTTCATTTTAAATGCTGGACTTGGGTGGTTTTTTAATCATATACAAAGACAACAATGTTGGAATGAGATTACCACTAGTAAGATAATACAAAATAAAGCACACAGGTATAATGTTGATAATCATTCTGCCATGTAATATAAATCACACACTTTCCTTTATTAAACCAATTTTTTTCAAAAGTCACTCTCCAGCAATGAATGTGTTACAACCGGACTTTTATACATACTGGATTTCAATCAATGTGTTACAAGACTTAAATCATGGACTTGGTTGATTCTTTCATACATGCTATTTTTCACATGCTCAATAGACACAGAGGATGAATTTGAGTTGTTTTTTCATACATATGACATGCCTATGTATAGCAACAATTTCCCATACTTAACTCAATTTGGCCACAGTATGGACTTAGGTGGGTTTTGTATTCATATATTCAATTATGTTGTTATATCAGTTCGGGGACACTCGTAATTCACGGACGTCTCTGATTTCAAAGACGGGTCAGTGATTTCACATACGGGTGTCTGTGATATCACATACGTCGAGCTTTGTTGACAGCTGGGCACTCGATGCAGCACATCGGAACGAAGCTGTATTAGAATATGCTTTCCTATGTTTAGCAAATATCTACCTGTGCAAAAATTTATATCTATCTGTGTTAATTCTCACAAATGGTCCCAGAACACACTTAGATTGCCAACATCAAATGTTTTGAAGTAAAAAAAATCCCAAGAGTACCCGAGCCTGCGCTCTAATTCACGAATTGGATAGTAAAATTAGCAGGCACCCAGCTTGGACTAGCTACAACCCTGATAAGGCCTACTCAAAATTACTAATATCGTATGCGACTGGGGTTTGAAACTAGGGAATATGTGATTTATGAGACGTCTCTGAAATATGATACTGTTATGTGACATGACGCTTCAAGAGTATTTGATGTCAGCGACGTCCGTGAATTATGAGTGCCCCCGTCATAAGGAAAAACCAGACTCTCACCCAAATAATGTTCCCAACATCACATATGGTACCAATTGTCAACATTTGACAATGTGCCTGAGGCAGAGTTTCTTTCTGGAAAACTGATCTAAATAATCATATCGACGCTGAAGGCAAAATCTCACATGTAATTCCAAAAGGTAAGGGATGAAATCAAAACTAGACCGGCGGTTGACCGCTGGTTCCGTCCGGTACCCATTGTTTAGAAAATATCATCTGGACGGAACCGGACGATTGATTTCATCCCTAAACTATAAATCCTCCTATGTATTAAGTGGGCCCCTACAAATTATTGTTAATTTGGCTAAAATTATTTTCTTTTATATTATGTTAACTTGACGAAAAATACCAAGACACACTTCCCTGTTAACTGTATAAGCCACAAAGTGTATGTAAATGACCAAATAATCAACACCATTTTTATGTGAATCCCGTTCGTGTTGAAGAATATTTTGCGTGTTACACAAAAGGAAAAAACAAATCATTACATAATTATATGAGGTATAAACTGGGCCTACTTTTGAATTTGACTATTCCCCCTCCCAGTGACGATAAGATATAACCAATTGCATATCTGGCTCAAGTTTCTGTATTGACAAAAAAAACCGGTTAATTGTGATAGCGAAATCCAAAATTTATTACTCACGGAACCGAGCTTTCGCCATCTTGGCTGATGGCTTGATCACATATGAAATGGTCCACTGTGTTTCCCGCTAAACTTGGTTGCTAATGACGCATCCTCGTTACCCGGAAGTGATGTTGATTTTAGCAGTGGGTCATATTCGCTGGCGAAGTTACGTAATTAATCGGATTAATTACCATAGCAATAGGTGAAAACAATTTTGAACATATCGCGCTGCACTACAAGCAGGTTACACTCATCACATGTACTGGTCTTTTCAAAGATACTAATCTTACAGGTGCAAGTGATCAGCATGATATGGTTTAATGCAGAGGTACCGCGTGAACGTATCAGTGCAGCGCACATCGTCATCATCCCTATATCTTCGTGTTAAAATTTGCCGTGATAGTACAGCGAATCCTCTCGTTTTTTAACAGCTACGCATCGCGATTTTGTTCGAGATAGGCCGAGCGACTCAGGCTAAGCATACCATGACTATCATATGAGATACCACAGCGTTTCTATATTCTACACATTATTACGATTTGTGCATGCTCTAGTACCCCCATATGATGTTTCTATTACAAGAAAAAAATTTGTTTTCAGGTAAAACCAGGGTTTTGTTTCCAGTACACTCACTCGAAAAGCAATTCACTAATTAGCGGGGCCTTGCAGCTTGCTGTGGATATCTTTTACTGCATTTTTAAAGTAAAAAAATTGAAATCCAAAGTAAAAATTGAGATATATTTAATTTTGAGAATGACAATTATACTTTATAGGTATAAAGGAACGCGTTTAGCCCATTCAGTTAAGTTCCAGGTGCAGACATGGGGCGGACATTTTAAAAATGAATTTAGAAGAGCAGCAACGACATCACTTGCATTACATTCCAGATGTTAAATCTACATCATATGCAAAATTTGAGGAAATTCGCACGAGTCCGTTTTATTTTAGGGCCATTTGTCTATAACTGGTCTTTACATGTAGCCCTATGGAGAGAGTGCCCGTTGAGGGCGCTATGACCCCCATTTTAGAAACAAAAATGTGATTTTAAAAAAACGGACTCGTGCGATTTTTCTAAAATTTTCAGAGGATGTAGTATGAACATGTAGAAATATAATCAAGTAGTTGCCCTACCTGCTCTTCTCCGAAAAAATAAAAAGTCCTATACCTCAATGATAATGAAACCTAGGTGCCTATAACACAATGCATATGTAAACTTTCTTTATCTGTGTCAATAATAGAATATTGATTTCAACGGAGTATTGAGCTGTATGGAAAAAATATTTATAATACAGGGTGTTGACACTGTGCAGCGCGGTATATTCAAAAATTGTTTTCACCTATTGCTATGGTAGTTAATCCGATTATTACGTAACTTCTTCAGCGTATACATGATCTAGAAAGTGTGCCCCTCGTCATGGTTGAGTGAGTTCTTGCATGTCTTTCTGATTTGGATGGCCTCCCTGACTCTCCTTGAGAAGGTATTGGCTAAAATCAACATCACTTCCGGGTAACGAGGATGCGTCGTTAGCAATCAAGTTTCGCGTGGACCAATAGAGGTTATCCGTGTTCTAAAAGCTGCGTATCCTATCAACGACTGCTATACCTTGTTTAGGACTTTCAAAAGAAGTACCTGCATGTGCAACCATGACTATTTCAAAATAGCCCGCCAAGAGTCATGCAGGTAACTCCGAGGTCATGCATTGAATTGTTTTGAATAAGGAATACTACGGGAATCAGCGCCTTTTGTTAGAAGTCACACATGAGTAAAGTGGATAACCTCTATTCATCTGTGATCATCTGTGATCAAGCCATCAGCCAAGATGACGAAAGCTCAGTTCCGTGAGCAATAAATTTTGGATTTCGCTAACAAAATTAACCAGTTCATGACCTTAACATTCCTACTAAATGAATCTCCTTGCTGCTGTTTTCCAAAAAAATAAAAAGTTCCAATATCGGGTTGTATAATAACGGGTATTAACGTTTTAATAACATTCCAAAAAGATTTTTGATAACCAGAGATTTAAATGTTATTAAAACGTTTTGAATAAACGTTTTAAGAACTTTTTTGTGTTTGCTGGGTGGTCATCTTGGGGAATGAAGAATTTCTTTGGCAACAATAGCTGCCAATAATTGTAAGAAACTAAGGAAGACCTGTAATCTATAACGTGAATGTCAGCATAGAATAAACTCAACACAGCTAAATGGTTATTGTTTTCTTGACTATTGAGTTTGAATTAACCTTTTATATGAAGAGCTTTGTTGCAAAATCCCTTACATCCACTTAAGCAATTTTGAGAACACATCAAAAAATCATCAAAAAATCACTGATATAAAAAGCAGTTTTGGCGGGATGCTCATCCTACCCAAGCATCCCGCCAAAAACTGCTTTTTGCAAAACCCCATATATCAGTACTTTTTGATGATATTTTGATTTTTCCTCAAATTGCTCAAGTGGATGTAAGGAGTTTGCAACAAAGCTCTTCATATGACTCTCATAAGTGACCTAGAAAGACCTCCGATTTAGAAAGTTACACGGCCTTCTGAAGAGATATGAAGGAAATGATGAACTAACTATATCGCCCTTATTTAACTGTCACAATAGCAATCAGAGAGGGCGCCAATGAAAATGAAACCAAAAGCGCGACTTCTGAAAAGACTGATTAATCAGATAAATCAAGCAAACAATTATGCGATAAATACCGTTATCAGAGACATTTCGCATAATTTAGGTTTCCGTCTCTTTTTGCTATGATAAAGAATTGGAACAATTATTCATATTGACAAAAGCACAAAACTATTATTTTTTTCGAAAAGTACTTTGTCCATTAAAACACAGAATTATCATCAAAGTGTTAAATTTACCTCTGATGAAGCCGAGCCCACACTGACAATGTTCTGAATGGTAGTAGACACAGATGTTATTTCAGCAGTTGTTGCTGAATCCTGATTATTCGTCACATTTACCAACGCTTCGGCAACTTCTTCAACATTAGACTCTGCTACCGGTGTCTGATACCAAAATAAAATTCGTAGGCCAATATTTTAAAATATTTCTTAAAGGCAATGTGTGATTTTTTTTACATTTACATGAAGATCATGGAAAATTGTATTCTTTTATTACTAATTGGATAAACGCTAATATTTACAAAAATGAACCTATATCTACATCCGGGTATTCTATTCATTTTATTCATATCTATTCAACAAAGTGTGCCAACATAAAATTATACGTGGAAAACCTTTGCAAGCTCGTCTACGTCCAGATCGCCGTCTTCACTTCCGCATGGTTCATCAACAGACTCAAAGACAGGTAGTTTATAAAGAGCCCCCTTTACAGTATCATGGTCACAAGTCCTCTTTCCGTAGCCCAAACCACCTTGAACAACAAAAGATAATATGTATGGTGTGATGTGCCCTGATTAATTTAATTTGATTATCTTTGTTTACAATTAAAATCTATTTTATGAGACATTTTAGGGATTCCCCTTTCTTGCATCAACTTGATCAAAAACAAATTGAATCATTTCTAAATTTGGAATATTTGGAAACCCCCTGAGGTTGTAAAATGAAAGTGATGTAATGGGATTTCCCCTCAGGAAGTGATGTAATGAGAAAGGTTAATGTTATAATTAAGGCTTGGGAATTTCCAAGTTCTCATCATGTGTATTAATACTGGGGATTTCCCATTGCTTGATATAAGAAAATGTAAACACAATTATTTTCACAGTTGATAGTGTTGATCTGGGCTAGCTAGCTAATATGCTTACAGTCCAATTCCTTCAAAGAAAGGAAATTGCACACCAGAAATATTTTATTTAGTCAAAGTACTACTATTTCCCAGTGTTGTCGGAGAAGATTTAGAATGCGTCAAAGAACGTACTTCTTCCAAGAAAGGAAATATATTCTTCTGTCGACTTGCTGAAGTCTGGTATATTGATTCAATGCAACTGTCACTATACGTGGGGACAACTGCATCGCAGTCCTGCTTCCTGAAGATATTGTGTGAAAGGTGGAAATAGCACCAAGTTTGGAGAAAGCAGCGCAAGGAGTTTAGTATTGGAGATCGGCGCAAGGAATTTAATATTTGGAGACCTGCACAAGGAGTTACAAATGTGTTTGGAGATCGACGCAAGGAGTTTAGTACTTGGGAGAAAGTAACACCATTTTCGTATGAGGATTTTATACGCAAGGATTATAAATGCAAGTGTACAAGGGACTTCGCTGATTTACGCAGGACAAGTGAATAAGGATATATTACATCAGTCGTCCAGAACATTGCAAGAACTTTATGATCGCCAAGAAGAAGAATGCTGGCTAAGTACAAAATAGATAAAGAGTGATTATATTTGATTATTGTGTATGTGCATTTGTTGTCATATATTGTACCAATAATAACGTGCTTTCAATTAAAGACTTAGATTTTGTTAGCATAATCAAACAGTGTATTTGTGTTGTGCATTCGTGTGAGTTCGGGTAAAAGGTGATTTTGGCCTTGAGTCAAGTACGACTCGTAACAATGTGCATAAAAGATCACCTCACATGTTTTATGTTTTTAATGCAGGATGTGCTTTACCGTTAAAAACTTTCATTTTTGGGTATTTTAATGCCCGAACCAAACATAACTAAATACCGTAAAAACTCGATAGTTAGCATATGTGCTTACTATCGAGCGCTTTGAAAACATGAAATTACACCAACGTCCGGCGCTCTACTAACTGAGCTTAGGGGCTGAGACACACATTTGCAGGTTTACTTGTTGGTAACTACGTGTATCGATGATTAGCTCAAAACCCTTTACGCTTTTTTGCATGGGCTCTTCATGTTTGCATGTTTTGCATGTTTTAGATATGCTAACTATCGAGTTTTTTTTACTGTAGTTGATATTGTTGCATACGGTATAAAACAGCTTTCACACAGATGCGAAGTATAAAGAGTAAACTTTATATTAGACTTGTCTAACACCATCGATTTAGCATCAATTCTTCAGTCCTACAAAATAATGCATCTCATCACAAAAATAAGAAATCGTTATGGACAACACGTAGATAAACATATACGTGGTCTAGAGAGTACAGAAAGAAAACTTGTTCGTGACAGCCAACACCAAAAGATAGTGGTGTTACCGCACCGGACCCCAATATTATTAACACGGAACAAGCGAGGCATATCATCCATAAAAATGGCAAAGAACTGATAGTGAGCTGGGCCTCCGTGGCATTGAACTCAGAGAAGTGGTTGCAACATCTGTTTACCCATTTCAAGCCGAAATTAGACGTTGTTCCTCCCTCCTCACCGAAAGAAAAATATTTACGAGAACAATGAATTAATTAAAACAAATATTCCAGTGGATATGAAATAATTACACAAATTACGGAACTATTTGGAAAACCTACGATTGATGGTTGATATCGGGCATTTCTCAATAGATTCAACGGTTTCTCCAACGGTGGCATCTGGCCAGGTAAAGTTACCAACTCCTGGTGTATTGGTCTCTCCTGGACGACAGCGAGCTAATAGTGAAACAGTAGTATAATTGAGTTAATGAAGTTATAGAATGACATCCAAGCATGATGATGATAATGATATCGACAATGATGATTATAAGCCTATTATATTGATGATGATGATGATGATGATGATGATGATGATGATGATGATGATGATGATGATGATGATGATGATGATGATGATGATGATGATGATGATGATGATGAGGAGGAGGAGGAGGAGGAGGAGGAGGAGGAAGATCGCGACCAAGAACTTGATCATATTAAGGGACGTTATCCAGGTGTGGTTACGAGAATATTGGACTTTTTCGAAGGCAACTCAGAAAAAAAACCCGAAAGTAAATAGCAATCCCACATCTGCTGCTCGACCTAGATCTTATCAACCTCTCGCTCTCCTACCATATGTGAAAGACGTGTCTGGGAAACTCAAACGCATATCGGAAATATAACATCAAGACTGTGTTCAAACCTCTCAGCAGCCTGCGCCAACAACTTGTCGCGCCCAAGGACAAGTCGGAGATCCGAGATCTGTCGGGTGGTATACAGGATTCCGTATGCGGATTTTGACCGTGTATACATCGGTGAGACTGCGCGGGCTCTTGGAGAGCGGATCAATGAACATACATCCCAAAGCAAGAGCGCTGTTAATTAAGAGTTCTGCTGTTGCGGAACATCTTAAGTCCACCGGGCACCGTATTGACCCTCCGAACATTAAGATCGTCAAGAAGGAGAACACGACTCTGAACAGAAAGATCAAGGAGTCCATAGCAATTAAGAAAGAACCACAAGTCAAGTTAAACAGAGACGGGGGCTGAGATCTTCCGAAGATTTACGAAAGTCTAGAAACACCTAAACCACCCAGGTGTGAAGAAGACAATCAGCCAGCCACAAGTGCCTGAGGATGATAACAGATCGTTATCGAAAATATTTGCAAGGTAAAATGAGTTTCCGTTGAAAGTTTTAAAAACTACTTTTGTTGATGATGATGATGATGATGATGATGATGATGATGATGATGATGATGATGATGATGATGACGATGATGATGATGACGATGACGATGATGATGATGATGAGAATCATGAAAAGCTGGCGTAAAACTCATTGTGTGCTACCTCACCGTCTAATATATCTGTATTAAATTATCCAATCCATAAAAGCTTCCTATCCTAGTGCCATGAGTCACAACTGTCGAACGTTTTTAACCATGCTTGAACATTTAATCTTTGACGTTCTTTTTTTTTTCTGTGAGATTTCAGTTTATATATATATATATATACTTACGGATAATTGTGACAGTGAAATTACACGACGCTTCATTATTTGACCCATCATTTGCCAAATAAGATACAGTTGCATCTCCAAAAGAGAACATGTCTCCAGGCTGAGAATCTGTTGTTAAGTTGCATTCGCCTGAATTATCTTCACAATGTGGTTCTTCCCAGTCAATTGGAACCTTGTCATTCTCGAAAGCAAAATCACATTTATCTGACGGACAGTCGGTGATTACTGGGCTTTCGATATCTGAATAAGAGTAATTTATGGTAAAACACTGTGAGTTAAAGGTTTTTACCGAAACACTTCAAAAACATCCGAAAAAAGTATTGCGTTAAAATGCACAAATAAAATCATCAAACTTTGATGAAGGTATATTGTTGGGTTAATCTAAGTCTATACTATAAGTTAGAAAACGGCTATATAGCAAACCTTACAAAATAATGATTAACTTCTGTATAACCACCACATTGTTATAGTGTATACTCATGCTGGTTAAATAATTTTGTGAACCATTTCTGGACGAAACGCTTTCATGATAGGAAGAATAAACTGAGAATTTACGTTATAAACGTTAAAATAAAAGGTATTATTATTTTTCATTATCCTGTCGTCTTCAGTTGCACGTACGTAAGTGCGTTAGAGTGTTACGCGTTATATGCACCTCTACATGCGTTTTACGCGTTACCAATACTCGGCGGGTAGACGACACCCGCAGTCTATAGCGATTATCCAATCAGATTGTATGTCTACGAACTAGGCCAGATAGAAAACATAGGGGGAGGGGTGTCTCAAGTTGTGGAGTGCAAACTGCATAAGGCAGATATAAAGTAAATGCTATTGATATGGTTGAACTATGTACACTCTAATACCTATTACAGTAACTTGAAAAGAGCAATTTGCCCGTGCATGACCAAACTCCGTTGCAACACACACAACCCTTGTATGACCCAAGTCAAATTTTCCACCATTTCTATGATCACATGTGACGCTGATGTAACCTGAGCTGCCATTGGCCGTCACAGGTGGCCATGACACAAGGCCATATTTTTCTCCAGGTTCAGTATATCCCGTCGCGTTATTAGCGCATCTGATATCGACTGAAATAAACAAGACAATGGTTGGTGTCATAAGGGACGATATTAAAGAGGAAGCCCTGCCAGAGCAGCTCTCTCCGGTGAACCAAACCTGCTGACTAGCAAATTAATCAATGACAAGGCTATCTCTGAATTTGACATGTGCTAGTTAATGCAATAACATTAAAACAATAATTAGCATCTGTAAAATTCACAAATAACCTTCTCACTGATTAATTTGATAACCAGGCAGGTTTTGTTCACCCCAGAAGAACTGCTCTGACGGGGCTTCCTCTTGAAAGTGAATATTGAAGGACGGATGTAGAAAATGAAAAGATGCAGAAGATTGTAGCGCGAAAAAACATTAATGATTTGAGAGATGCAGAGTGGATGTATTAAATTATGCCATGTTACTAGCGCACAGGTGTTTTCAGATATTGATGACTGATATAAACAAGACAACTCTCATAAAATGGTTGGGACATAAGGCATACCACGAACGGAATATGGAATGAAGAAGGTAGAAAATGGGAGACACATTAACGAGTCGAGAGTGGCAAATTTGCAATGTTAGCATATTTTGGTGCAAAATATGGTTTATTCGGGCTACAAAGAAACATGCACATGCCAAATTGGAGGCCCCCAAATTTCGGGGGCCCTGGGCACTGGCCCATCTGGCTCAATGGTAAATCCGGCCTTGGCCTTTTCATGAATCTATCTATGAATAAATGTGAAGTGATATTGTAAAATGATATTACCTGGCCCTACTATCAAGCACAAAACTTCTTCTGTTGAATTGGTATCGTCATCAAACACAGTACATGTTATGTTCTCCAGTCCAAATCCAGCAGCATGCCCATAACTTACTGCATTCAAACTCTTACCAAATCCGTAGAGCATGGCTGATATACGCGCATCGGAACTTAAATGAGAGATATTGTACACAGATTGGGAGGAATTAATAGTATTTTGTGCAGCACACATGATTGCATCATCATCACGTAACATCTTCCAGCTATCATCCAGAGGTAGTCCATCAAGAAGTAAATCATCTATATTATCACACTCGGTGTGTATAGAGATGTAATCTGCCTCGATCCGATAAGCAGTTGAGTCAAAGACTGCGAAAGAAATCACTTCATTGATATACTGCTCAATTGGTGGAACTATTAGCATCAGAGAATCGCCAACATCGTCAATATGATGACTCGGAGCATATTGAACGACGAATATTGGTTTGGTACCTGCGATGGTGATTATGTTTTCAGTAAGAATTCTTTGCTCGTATACTTTCCCTGCATTAAGTAGAATTTGTCCATATGAATTCCCTATTGTTACTAAGGTATCATCTCTACCTGCTACGATGCGAACGAAATACCCCGACCTCTCACGACCTCCGAATGGTGCAAGAGAATAAAAGAGTCCCCATTTTTCAAATGGAATCAGATGAACAGCGACATAATCGCACGAGGTTATTGGAAGAAGTGGTACATCAGCACATTCACATCCTGCTACGATTGATATTGGTTTGTCTGACCATATTCGACTTCCCGATAGACTTCGACCGGTGGTTTTATCAACTTGAAATTGAACAGTCTCGTATCTTTGCAGCTGAATAACTGCTTCTCTTGGAGAACCTGGTATTATTGGTGTTGACGTCAAAATATACCGAATGTTGGTTTCATCATGTAAGCTTGTGATAACAAACTCTGCGCGATAATAATCTGCACTAGAAGGCCAATCAACGATCACATATTCTCGATTAAGTGCGGAGGTGGGTAATATGTTGAAAGAAGCTAGGTTTGGTGCGGATTCAATGTACGCAATTGCGACGACAAAGATATCGCCATCGGTTTGAACAAAAACGGTACCCCTTTGGTAATGTTCCTTTGGAACGGCCATTACCTCTTGTGGCAGGTCAACAATTATAAATTGACCTGGAAGAACTTCTGTTACAATGGTATCATCATCATCTAAATATGGAAATGAAATATTGATCGATACTGTAGTATCGCTCACCGATGTTATCTGAAGTGATGGTTCGTAGTCTCTTGGTGGATGAGATTGAGTTGGAAAAGCAAACACAAATTCACTGCCTCTTGCGTCTTCGTGAACTGAGATACCTGTGGTAAAATAATAATTTGGCAGAGTTTGTAAAAATGCAACTGACTAACTTTCACAAACATACAAACCCTTCATCCCTCACCACTCAGCCACACACCCCGTCCGTAGGATAACCTACTACTCAGCCACGCACATACCCCTATGTATGATAGCTTACATCACCGACAAAAGTTATTAATTCACCTGGCGTGGGGTGTGTATGTATATTTTGTCCAAAGAGCAAAACCCCTGTCGTTCTATTTTTATTGTATCTTGGTGATGTATGAATGGTTTATTTTGAAAGTCATAACAAAGTTTTGCTATGTTAATGTTCGATGTTATAAATATTGACCTTTAAAACAAATAAAAACAGCCACGCCATATTCAAATTCCCCGGGCTCCGAAATTGCCTGTGGTAATGACGTCCCTGTAACACAATGAAGGCTGACGACAATTGAGCACAAATAACCAGGACGTCATTGCCACAGGCAATTTCGACGCGGTAATTTTGAATATCGCGTGTTGAGAGCCGGCTGTATTTATAGTCAATATGTGGCTGGACGCGGCGAATGAGCCGTAAACTCGGCAAACTTCATTTCGAGCTACAGGTGAAAATATATGCAAATCTCGTATTTTGGCGAAGTTGAGATTTTTGCAGATTTGAAATGTTTAAGCTTTCTTCTAAACACATACAAAGTTTTATTTTAAAGAAATAAGTGGAAATATGATATAATCTACATTTTTCTGAGGCCCATCTGATGAATGGTCATTATGCTTCCCTAACTTTGAACGCGTTTTTCTCGGTTTCGCGTTTTGATTCATGACAACCTATAACAAGCCATAACTTCGCTTCTGATTGTCATATGAAGTTCATTGAGGTGTCATTTTAATCCCTAAAACATGCTCTTTGCAAATATGTAAAAAAGTAAAAATGACCAGAGGGGGGCTTTACGGCTTATTCGAGGTGTCCAGGCACATATGAGTTTGTTTTTAATAAAACCACATGATTAGTTCTTGATAATTGTTATTCTAACTTAGGCATATTGTTGTGATTGCCGGAGTGTTCCTTTAATATAGTATAAATAACCTTTTGATTTCCTGGTATTACCCCTGATTTTACTTTCCACCACAGACAATATTGTTTACCTAGTTTCTGAAACCGGATTTTGTTCGGTATCTACCTATGCCAGCTCGTGACACCTAATTAATTTTTCTGGATGTATATATTTATATATTGTAATAGGTATTAGCATTTTCCTTTGAAAAATCTGTATAACAGGGTTGTAGTGCTAGCTTTCATGCCCCTCCTTGGAGCCCAATCGTACCCAGGACAATATGCACGAGGTGTCATTGGAATTGAAACAGATTATAATATTGATAAGCGATATAATACAGGGTTCAAAAGAAATAACTCCCCCTAAAATTACAAAATAATTCTTTGCGTAACTTGACATACATTGGGTTGATTTGAAACATTTAAAAACCTGTGAATAGAGAAATCTTTTTGCTACCCTCCCAGTTATCTTCTTTTTGAAAATCATTTTTTGTTGGTCAAAAAATATCACATTTTCCAAAAATGATGCTTTCAGAAAAAGTTGCCCTTTTCAACTTCCTATACATGTAATGTACAAAAACGTGATCAATGTAAATTGTTAGTTAATTTGTCTTAAATTTTATGTATTCGATTACTCAGTCACCCATGCAATCATCTTTCAGTATAAAACAATGATTCATTGACATGAATATTGACATGAATGGGATTTTCAGTCGGTGTTTCAAAAATGGTAAAATCACTATGGGAGTAAAGATAAGGTTTGCAGTGTGATGCTTATTTCTTTCGCTGGCTAGAAGAGATGAAAAATTTACTTGCAAATTGCAGACTGAAACAGTTGCAAAGATCTATCGCAGCGGCTCTCTTGAATAAAGACGTACATGGCAAAGAAGAAATGGCCAACAAAGATTGGAGGTTGGATGGCAGCATTCAGCCAATTAGCTGCATGCAGCCAATCTCTTGTGGCCACGTCATGAGTGTTACACCTTTATCCAAGAAAGCCATCATTTTAAATCAAATTGCAAGATGCTTCAACTGACCCAATACAGGTAAATGTTCACCCTTTTGGTCAAATTTATGCGTGGAGAGCTCATTTCTCCTTCCTAGTGATTTTATCATTTTGAAACAAAAACAAAAACTTCAAAGAAAATCTCATTGTACGCCGAAATTAAGTTCAATAAATCTTTGTTTTGCACTAAATGATGGTTGCATGGGTGCCTGAAGGATCAGAGACAGAAAGGTGAAGGAAAAAACCAAGAATTAAATCAACCTTAACATTAATATCGATAATGTTTTGTACATAATGTGGTAAAGTGCTACTTTTTCTGAAAGCATCATTTTTGAAAAATGTGATTATTGTTTACCACAAATATTGTTTTTGTAAATGAAACAACATTGGGAGGGTTGAAAAGCGATTCCTCTATTCACTAGTTTTTAAATTTTTCAAATCAACAAAATAAATGTCAAGTTATGCAAAGAAATGTTTTGTGATTTTAAGGGGGGGTATTTCTTTTGAACCCTGTAGTGCAGTCTGGAACTACAGCAGTGGACGCGGTTGATTACCTTTTTAAAATAGCCGAGTGGGGAGGGGAGGGTTCAATGAAATATTTTTGTGTAAAAATTGAAGCATCATATGTATAAAAAATATTTGAATATTAACTGTACATCACATATGACGATTCGTGATACCCAATGGTTTATGTGGTTTAGAAAGCAGATAATTTTATTTCAATTTTATATACACGCCAAAATATTTTCCTTATTTAGTGGAAATGAACACTGAATTGATGGTGAAATTTTTATTTAAATTTTACATAGGTCCCAACTAAAGATTACTGTTTCGTCTTCATGAAAATCTAATCTTTTAATATCTGAAAGAAACTTTGGGGACCTACGTGGACTTCTACTATAAATTGCAAAAATCCAGACCGTGTATACACGAAAAATGGTAGGCTCCATATAATGACCCACATGTATGGTAGTAGCAAGTGCAGCCCGACAAGTCAAAATCGATATAATGTATTGTGCATGTATGAGAGGCCAATTTATTGTCGGATTTCTGTATGGAGAACACGCAGTTATCAACAACTGAGCGCTGTTAATACACATTAATGTTTTTAAGCAAATGAAATTCCAAAATATGGTACGTTTTCTGTCGTCGCTTGTCACGTGGTAGGCCTATGTTGAAGTTGCGATTATAATGTTCAAATAAGTTTTAAGATATATACCAGCAAGACAGGTAGCCGAGCGGTCTAAAGCGCTAGACTCATACAGTATCCATGATAGCGGCGCGGTGTGAGCTCGAGCCCCACCTCTGCCGAAGTTAATTGTCCTTTTTTGAAATTTCATATTAGGGAGATGAGGTTGGGAGAATTTATGTATGGCGAAAGGAGGAGTGGTCTGGAACTGTCTTTTTTGAGACTGGTTCATTACTCACAGCGGGAATATCTTGCTATAACTTAATATGTTATGCTGGTCCGAAGTAAAACCAGATAACGACAATAAAATGCATTGCAAAAAAACTTTGGATTCTCAGCCTGACGTTACTTTTCACCACAGATAATCCTGTTTACATAGTTTCTGAAACAGGAATATAATATCTTTTGGTATCTATAGTATGCTTTCTTGATAAATGAAATAATGCTGCACAGTCCTGTACAATTTATGATATATAGAGTTATCTAACATGCCATGGTGGGTTGTTTTGGTATATTTAATTACAGCTACATGTACAGGGACAGCAAAATTTAGCTAGTTCCCAAAATCAACTTGTTATTTATAAAATCATTAAAGTATAGACCTTTAAGAATACGTAGTGAAAATATCGAAGAGGGTGTAACAAGTATACATTTTACTTATTTGACTACAAATATCGAGAATTATACCCACATTTTAATAATCAAATAAATTATGTTGATTGTTTGACCAATGGCGATGCTTTTGCGAAATGAAGGTTCATTTGAAGCGCTTTGGTGGACCATTTTGGTACTATTATTGTGTACAATTTTGGTTTGTAAAAGCCAAAATATGTGAAATGAAGGTCGAATTAAAGTAATTCGTGGACATGTTGTAACTATTATTGTATAAATTATTGCTTTAAACATATAGTGCTGGGTGTCCAAAGCAGAAGCGAAAAGGGGGATTTGTTTATCCATTTTACAATTGAAGCCATGTGGTGTCTCATTTTTACACTGTCAATCAGGGTATATGATATAGAGAATGTTTGATTATTTACGTTCACCCAGACATGTGACACACAACACATTATGGGTTTGATTAAAGTGGGAGAGCCAGTTCACCGGGTCGAAAAAGTGTGTGGGTGCACCGGAGCCCAGTTCACCGCCGTTGCCTCTCCTGCATGCTGAATCACCGCAACATTATCATGCATGCAACACGTGAAATGTACTATAAAATGCATGTTTCAACATAGTGATTTGAAAAAACCCGCGCTAACAACGCATCTAACGCCATCATTTAAAAGAGTATGTCATTTTGTATACATCATGTAATATTAAGCAACATCGATCTTTAATCCTTATAGATCAATGCATAGCATGCATACATTCTGCTGGGGGTGTAAGAAACGCCCGATTTAAATATAGTTACCCTTTGACAAGGTAGATTTTCATCACTTTTATTGAAGTTGGTATAATTAACCCAGTATAGTATTGAGAATAATTGTTGTTGTGTATTCTCACCACTCGTGCATAACAGTCTTTAACTTTCAAATAATGTGAATAAAATTTTGGAATAATTTTGGAATGAGAGGTAGTATTTGCTGTCAAAAATGTGTTTTGACGCTCCTGATGATTGAACTTACTATACCTATTAATCTTATCTTATCTGATAGATTTACAATAAAAATACGTACCGTTCTTCGCGGCGACCATAACTACGAAAAGAAACACAGCAATCGTAAGTATCCGTCCATCCATGGTGAGGAACTATAATGGTCTGATATATAAAACACTTGCAAAATTGAATGTTTCGAAACTTCCATCATTCTTATCTTTTACTATAGAAAGAGGATGCATTAAAGTCCAATAACAAGATTTACGTGACGCGATATGATTTGAGACATACCGACGTCGTCGATTTTGTACTCGTAGTTTCGATCGAATGCTATAATAATTAGTATAAAGATTGTTGTTTTTTAGCAGGTGGTCCCCTATAGATAAACAGCCAAGCTTCATATTTCGAGAACCGCCTAGTTTTTCATTAACAACACCCATACACATAACCCAGCAAACACAAAAACGTTTTTAAAACGTTTTAAATAAGTTATAATTTGGGTTTTGGTTTTGGTAAAAACGTTTTAAAAACATTAAAATGTCGGGTTATATAAAGGTTATGAAATCGTTTTAAAACGTTTTGTATGAAAACACACTACAACAATATTTTAAAAATGTTTTCGAAATGTCATTGTAAACTATTTTTGCAAACATTTTTGGCCAAATATTTTGTCAACACTTAAATAACATTATGTTAAAATATTTGCACCCAGCAAACACAGAAATGTTCTTAAAATGTTTTTTACAAAACGTTTTAATAACATTTAAATGTCGGGTTATATAAAGGTCGTGAAAACATTTTAAAAACGTAATTGTAAATATTTTGGGCAAACATTTTTTACAAAATATTTTTTCAACCCCAAAATAACATTCTGTTTAGAATGATTTGTTCCAAGTTTTCAAAAATGTTTCTGGAATGTTATTAAATCGTTTTTATACCCTTTATATAACCCGACATTTAAATGTTTTCTGTAAAACATTTGTGTTTGCTGTGCAGTAAATTACCAACAAATGTACACAATATTTACACAATACTTACATGCATCTTGTACAGTCACACCGAAGAAAACCAGTACATCAGCAACTTCTTTTGCAACAATATAATGCACAAACAGTACAAAATCCAGCAAATCAAAGGAAGACGACAATACATTGTGTTTTCATGTAATTGTTTGTGTTATCCACAATACACGTATAATGTCCCGTTTTAACATCTTTTAAGTGCATTGCTTGCTCAAAATAACCTAATAGAAAACCATTTTCTACTTTTTAATGATACTTCCTCCTTCATCTTCTTATACTTCTACACATGAAACGCATGTACTTTCTATTAGATTTTTTGAGCAAACAATGCATTCAAAAGTGTGATACGTGTATCGTGGATAATACAAACATTTACGTGAAAACACAATTGCATTGTCTTCTTTTGATATACTGGACTTTGTACTGTTTTTATATTATAATCGTACAAAATAATTTGCTGTCGTACTGGTATTCTTCGGTATGACTGTACATTTATTCGTACAAGAAGTATGTAGGTATTGTGTAAATTATGTGTATGGGGGTGTTGTTAATTAAGCCTATAGTGGTTACTTAACCATTTCACCCGAATGGATTTTTGGCGACTGGAATGGAAAGAAGGAAGGAATAAAGAGAGAAAACAAACAAATTGTAATCTAGAACGAAAACGAAAGTTGCATTTAATGTTCTAATCAATGGAAAGAACCGCACTAGTTCTATTGTTCGAGAACGCTTACTTTGTTTACGAATCAATAGAGCACGCGATGGAGCAAATGCAACTTTTGCATATTCCTTGATATTATGGCTGTTTTATTTCTTGACCGATTTCAACGAATGAGGTCTGAAATCCAACATAAAACATGTATTGGCTATTCATGACATAACTTTCTTTGCTTAGGGTATACAGGCGTACAAAAACTGGTACCGTAATTCAATTATTGTGAGGTCTGTTAGACTTCTCCGGAGTCCATTTGCCCATTTTGCATACTCTGGCTATTACATTTAAGCAGAAAGCTCTTTTTAGTCACCGTACTCCCTCTGTTTGTTCCCTTCCCAATTGGGATTTTTCACTTGGTCTTTCGCCATCAATAAACTGCAGATTCCAAAATCAGAATTGTTCAGTATTGAAGTGAGCCATTATAATTATGCAAGATATGTTGCATTCAATAACATAGGCCTACGTATACTTTTCACTTACTGTCACTAATAATTATATAAACTCTTTATGACCATTTTACTATTGAACACTTTATAATTTTAGTAAACATCAGTAACATTTTGAGTTCAACGGAATGTGTTCATCATTATTGATATTTTTATTTATCAAAATTCCACTATGACATAGTCTAGAGGTCTGCATGACAATAAAATTAATATAAAATATATCATGATACATCACTGTATATGTCTGTGACAGTTTAGTACACAACAGACAAAGAAACACTTAAATGTTTTAAACTGTTTTGTACAATCTACAATGATAACATAATAATAACATTAAACAAAGATAATAATAAAGGAGTAGTGTTAAATCGCCTTTAGTTCTACACTTTGAAAAACTATTTGCATGATTTGCCGTGGCTTCTGCCAAGAAAAATAAAACAAAATTTGACGTTCCAAACTCTCATTCATCCGGGTATGCTGAAATTAAGATTTAATTTAAATCTGGTCAACCAGACGACTGAAACCTTCAAGCCTCCAGCATATTTTCCTGCCGCTTGCCGCTGCGGCAAGCGGCAGGGCGTTTCAACCAATGGCAAGCGGTAGGGTAGTATGAAACCAGCATAAGTCGACTGAAACCGACATTTCTCGCCAACTGTCATCATTACCGGAAGTGCCCGGTGTTCAAGGTCATTTGCATCACAACCCAGCTGAAAACTGGAGGTTTCAGTCGCAACGTCGGTTCGTCCGTAAAAAATAGCTTAGATGATATATGAAAATATGTATTTCTGGTTGACCAGATTTAAATTAAATCTGGATTCAAATTTGACGTTCTTATTTCTTTCAAAATAATAACATTGTGTTATCGACCTTCGATTCGCTAATTCAATAACAATTCATGCGTAACATGAAGTTATCAAAAGCCTAATACGGATTGGGCTGTCTGCCAAATTCATAACGAAATTATCCATCTCATATCACTTTGTAATTACATGCTTTTGTGTAAATTTAAAGTCGTATTACATAACATCCAAGTATCACATTGAAGTAACTAAAAACTGTGTGCTTGCGGCGTCCCACTCCTTGCACACGGCGAATAAATGCATCGATTTATGCTCTGCTCTTGTAATTTGTTTATTCTATTTCTTCTTGGCATGCTGTCAAACATAAGCAGATGAGTAAAAGCCTACAAATATAGGGCAAAACAACTCAGGTTGAACCATGTTTTTAAAGAAGTTGGCCCAGACTCTCTTAGTTCGAATTTTACCACAGATTCAAACGTGCACCAATATAGTACCAGAAACAGTGCGCAAAATTTTCGCGTTCCCAAATCCACTACCATCACTTTCTGGCTCTTTTTATTGTAATGCCATTCTGGATTGGGCCAACTTACCAAGTGCAATCAAATCAATTTCTGATAAACCAAGTTTCAAAAAATCTGTAAAAATCTTTTTAACCAAATTTAGTTTCTAATGATTTTAATTATGTTTAAATACTTTTTTACTTTTAACATTCACTTGTATATATATATATATTTATATGTTTTTGTTTCTATTTATGCCGTTTGCCCTTCTATGTATAAAGGACCCCTTCGGAAATAAGCCTTTGGGCTTAAAGGGCTATCCTGTGATATCTCCTTGCTTTGTTTTTATGTGCATTTTATATCTAAACAAAGGTTGATACCAAATTTTATATCAAAAGTTTAATCATCGTGACCATAGGAGCCGTTGTTTGGAAATTCGTGCAATTTTAAAAATGACAAATTACGAATTGACCACGCAAAATCCAATGCATGGTATCAGCTTATGTGGCCTGAAGCAACTCGTGCAGGAATCATTGTACACTTGCCTGCGCACAATTGAAAGAGCGGGGTATTTGATTTGCATTTTGACAGGCATGGGTAAACCTTTAACCTGCCGGCCTATTCAGGCGACGTAATTCTCGGCACTCACGCTAGATCTGCTACGTGATACAATTCCCTATGTCATTTTTAAAATTGCACGAATTTCCAAACAACGGTTCCTGTGCTCACGATGATTAAACTTTTGATATCAAATTTGGTATCAACCTGCGAGGGAAAGTGTATAGAAAATTATTATGTGAATTATTTTGCCATAAACTCATCAGACTCTGATTAAATGGGGATGGAACTAGTGGAGACTTTTTATTTTGGCTGTGTTTATTTACCTTGCATTGTTGTATTTGCAATGTGGAGATATCGAATAAAATCAAGTCAAATCAAATCGATGACATAAGCCCATGGCGACTGAGCGTAAACATAAACTATAATTGAAGACCGAATTAAGAAGACTAGATTGAGTCTGACGTCCTGTCAACCAGACCAAAAATGCCGTACTGCACAGGTCAGCGACCAATCACGCCACGTCTTTGCCCTTATTTTTAATGCAGTCTTCAATTATATAATTACTTCATTGACATTTGTGATGCGATCAAGCAAAATCAGTCGGAACTCGGAAATATTGACTTTGAGATTTAGCCAAACAAAGCAAATATTTCCTTTTGTAGTTTTGGAACTCTTTAATTAATTGCTCATATCTTTGGAACCGGTTGTTCAATTTCAATGGGGATTAATGCAAAATACAGCATTGTAAATGCTTTTACTGTCATATAAGAAACTGAAATTTTAATATTTTAGTTCCGGCTGATTTTGCTTGATCGCATCACATTTGCCTACAATGTTTGGCTTCCGAATCATATTTCTACTGAGTACTAGTGAAGGCCTACGTTAATGTTCTGTTAAACATTTGGAAGAAAGCGATAAAGAACCTAACAGGGCTAGCTACACTCATTTACTGATAATTAGTGATTTGTTAATTCACATAATCTTTAAAAGCAATATATCGGATTCGTTTCATTTTAAGAAAGTATAGGCGTTTGGCAAGACTGAAAGCAACCTAATATAGATAAAATCGTCGACATTTGGTCAATGTTGGAGTTTTCTGCATGTGTGGATACTTACTGCAAGAAAAGCTGTTTGTTATTGAGATTGTAGAGACTTATCTTTTATCATTAATTATTTTATGTGTATGCTTGGATCACTGATACATATCTGCTAGTGCCTTTCTAGCTTCTTTTGATGGACCATGTTTAACGTACAAAGAAAATAGACGATTCTTCAGTGACGATTCACCATCCTCATCCACACGATTATCTTTTTTCAGATGTACAGAACCAGGCTCGTTATCTGTTGCTTCGATTTCAGCCGTAGGATTACTTGGTGAATTCTCTTCAAGTGATGGTGACTTTGAATTTTCAGGCTTTTGATCGTCTTCACTTTTACGCGGCGCTCGCGGCGCTCGCGGCGCCTCCATTTCAAGGGATGCTGACACCGATTGTCTCTCGTCAACTCTTGAAGGTGATGTCGTGGGAAATGTAAACACGGGAGCTTTGACCCATTTAAAAGAAGGAGCTAATGTCATTCTAACATCATTTTGAAGGACGCAGAAGACGACAAAGATACCAGTGCCTTGAAAAGCGTTAAAAAGAACGAACAACCAGCCGAAGACTCTTGTAGCAGATTTGATGGCAAAGATACCAAAAAGCCATGTTAAACCAATGAGTAGGGTAATGCCAATTGCTTGACGCAATCTTCGCCAGGGTTGATCAGGTGACTTATGTTTTGTTACCTTTCCTTGTACGCGGGATTTTAAGAGACTACGCAGAACGAGTAAAAAGATAATCAGATTATGGACAAGAACGACGGTGATGGGAATTGCGAGCGAAAGGTACATAACTCCTCCTGAGACAAAACAGCTGAAATCAGAATAAAAGTCCAATTAAATAACATAATTTTTTAGCTGTTCATTCTTACAATTGCATAGTCCAAACTGCTTAGAACTTACCAATGAACCCTAATAAGATACGAATAAGGACATTCCACTGTTACATCAGTTCATGTGTGACTGTTTTTAAAAAACTTTTAAAAGCAAACATTTTGAAATTCTTCAAAATATTAGGGTAGGTTATGAACGATATTATAAAGAAATCGTTTATCCTTTGTAAAAGTCGCATCCATACACAGAGTCCAATTTCAATATCACATGAAGGTGAATTCTGCTATTTAATTAACAGGTACAAAAAATAAATTAGCGAATTATAGTGCGCTAGGCCAAACCACAAATGCCTCTGACTCGTAACTACAGATTATTACCGACCAATAACAGATAAAAGTGACCTAAAATCAGAGACATATCGACCGCTGTGTAATGTGCATCTCACCTTGTCCAATTGTCTAAACCACAATTGTCCAATTTTGACCCATTTTAGCGTTAAATTTAAATTTACAAATATTTGGGTGGGGACGTGCGGGTTCCGAAAAACTACCCAACTTAAAACCAAATTTTGCTCAAAAAACTATGAAAATTTGGCGCTTTTTCGTGAAAATTTTGAAAAACAAACAAACCATCAAAACAAATTGAGGGCTCTCAAAAACCAAAATGTCTGAAAATACACCCGATTTTAAACTAAATCGTTGAAATGAATCCAGAATATACCGCACCCCCATTCTCTCATCTTCACTAAGACCCCCCTCCCAATCTATCCTGGTAAAGTCATTATAGTATCATCGGATCAGCGGAACGATTCTGGGAATTTTTACTCCATTGGCTCGATGCCCCCAGCACGCCCTTGCCTTAAATCGGTCCATAAGACATTTATCAACCATTCAGAGAAATTGAGCTAAAACGCGCTGACTTTCGCAAACGCGTCCTCGTCAAAGTTTGCACGACCGTGCAACAGATAACAGTGGCCCAATATTGTAATATTATATGAAACACAATTGAATACATACTTTTCAAGGCGTTTATATCTATCCCATCCAGCACCTAGAGTTATTGATACAATTATCACAGGTATTCCTGAAAATGCAATACATAATATAAACATAATGTTAACCTCTTATACAAAATTTGTATTTGTACTTCACAACTTGATTCCCCATGAGAAGCTATGAGATTTTGTATTTGTTACTGAGATGAGCACATAAACAGATTGTCATACCTGTAGCCAGAGGCAATGCATGACCCCGGATGTCTCATTGAGTAACATAATTATACAAAAATCCGTGAAATTTGCTTGCCTCATTTGATGATTACTTTATATAATACCTACGATTCGGAAAAAATACGGTGACAAATTTAATATATCTTTGTAGCGGCACTTGTAACGTGATATAAAATTTACACGAGACGATAACAAACAAATACTAGTGGCAAATGGTGGTCATAGACCACAAACCTAGCTGGGGCATGTTGGTGTTTTAGAGGTATCTGACCCCTGCAAAATGTTCCAAAAATGTTCCCCTGGTCATGAGGTTTAGCGTCACCGAGTTCGAGTCCCATACTCCTTACAGACGCCCAGAAAATTAAATTCCAAGATTTGACCCAGATAACCTTTGACCTGACCCCTGCACAGCGTTCCAAGAGTTTGAGCCCCGTATCCCTTACAGATGTCCAAAAAAGCATTTCGAAAACTTGACATCTGCATGACCTTTGACCTGACCCCTGCAAACTGTTCCCCTGTTCATGAGATTTGTTGTCACCGAGTTTGAGTCACATACTCCTTACAGATGCCCAGAAAATTAAATTCTAAGATTTGACCCAGATAACCTTTTACCTGACCCCTGCACAGCGTTCCAAAGTGTTCCCCTAGTCAGTAAGTTTCTTGTCACAAGAGTTTGAGCCCCGTATCCCTTACAGATGTCCAGAAAATGCATTTCGAAAATTTGACCTCTGCATGACCTTTGACCTGACCCCTGTAAAATGTTCCCCTGATCATGAGATTTGTTGTCACTGATTTTGAGCCCCACACCCCTTACAGATGTTGAGATAAGGCAATTGTAAGATTTTACCCCCTTAATGACGTTTGACCTCAATTCTGAGTGCAAGGTATGGGCACTGGGTAAAGCCGATGCACATGTGTAAGTGACGTCATTGTGCTATGTAATATGTGGCAGAAGAAGCATTTTGAAGGTATTTGGTTATATACCGAAAATGCCCCTTTAATGACCTTTGATCCCAATTCTGTTTGCACCCTATGGGCACTGGATATAGCCGATACATTATGTGCAAGTTACGTAATTGTAGGGTGTAACATGTAGGTGGAGAAGCATTTTGAAGTTTGTTGCCAGAAGAAGAAAAAAAAATTGACCTCTGCATGACCTTTGACCTGACCCCTGCAAAATGTTCCCCTAGTCATGACATTTGTTGTCACCGAGTTTGAGCCCCATACCCCTTCATATGTCCAGATAATGCAATTATAAGATTTTACACCCTTAATGACCTTTGACCCCAATTCTGTATGCAAGTTATTGGCGTGTGGTATTGCCAATGCATATATGCAAATGACATCATTGTACTATATAATATGTGGCAGAAGAAGCATTTTGAAGGTATTTGGTTAAATACCGGAAATGCCCCCTTAATGACCTTTGACCCCAAATCTGTTTAGACCCTATGGGCACTGGATATAACCGATACATATGTGCAAGTGACATAATTGTAGGGTGTAACATGTAGGAGGAGAAGCAATTTGAAGTTATTGCCAGAAAGAAGAAGAACTAGTTGCAAATGGTGGTCATAGACCACAAACCTAGCTGGGGCATGTTAGTGTTTTGCAAAATGTTCGAAAATGTTACCCTGGTCATGCGGTTTGTTGTCACCGAGTTTGAGTCCCATACTCCTTACAGATGCCCAGAAAATTAAATTCTAAGATTTGACACAGATAACCTGTATCCCGACCCCTGCACAGCGTTCCAAAGTGGTCCCCAGGTCAGTAAGTTTGTTGTCACAGAGTTTGAGCCCCGTACCTCTTACCGATGTCCAGAAAATGCATTTCAAAAATTTGACCTCTGCATGACCTTTGACATGACCCCTGCAAACTGTTCCCCTGTTCATGAGATTTGTTGTCACTGAGTTTGAGCCCCATACCCCATACAGATATCCAGAAAATGAAATTATATGATTTGACCCCAGTTAACCTTTGACATGACCCCTGCAAAGTGCTCCAAAATATTCCCCTGGTCATTAAGGGTTTTTTTGTTGCCATGGAGTTTGAGCCCTGAACCCCTTACACATATGTCCAGAAAATGAATTTCTAAATTTGACCTCTGCATGACCTTTGACCTGACCCATGTAAAATGTTCCCCTGGTCATGAGATTTGTTGTCACTGAGTATGAGCCCCACACCCCTTACAGATGTCGAGATAAGGCAATTGTAAAATGTTACCCCCTTAATGACCTTTGACCCCAATTCTGTGTGCAAGGTATGGGCACTGGGTAAAGCCGATGCACATGTGTAAGTGACGTCATTGTGCTATGTAATATGTGGCAGAAGAAGCATTTTGAAGGTATTTGGTTATATACCGGAAATGCCCCTTTAATGACATTTGATCCCAATTCTGTTTGCACCCTATGGGAACTGGATATAGCCGATACATATGTGCAAGTTACGTAACTGTAGGGTGTAACATATAGGAGGAGAAGCATTTTGAAGTTTATTGCCAGAAAGAAAGAAAGAACGGATAGCATTAGAATACCTAGCTGGGGGGTGTAAACCCCCCAGCTAGGTAAACCCCCCAGCTAGGTAAGAAGAAGCAGAAAGATCCGATAGCAAAACAGTACCTAGCTCGGGGGGTTGGAAACCCCCCAGCTAGGTAACTAAATTTTTTTGTTCTTAAAAATTTTTCGGTTTAAGTATACATTTTACTATTTCTTTGCGAATTCATATCTAGTCACCCAGATATATATTAGATAAAGGCTATTTAAACTCAAAAAGAATTGGCATGTCACTAGCTCATATTGCACTCATTTAAGCCTCCCCGATTCTGCAGCTATTTCTAATACTTGTTTGCATTAAAATGTTACAACAGCGCTAACTCACCCCAAGCACACACACATGCGTATTTGACGAAACTGTCTGATTTCTGTCCAAAGATGATGACAAGTAGTTTATAAAGAAGCTGTGCTTCCACGCCCATCCACATTACCGTAGTAAGAGTAAAATAGTGCAAGCACGCCGCCAACGTGATACATTGCCAAGTTGCCATATCTGTCGGACATTTTGGATCATACGATGTATGGTTGTCAATGGCAAAGAGAACAATGAACGTTGAATAGAGGCAAAACAGCGAAATGCACAATTGGATGTTTATATGACGAGGTTGAGTTCTCCGAAGCTTTCTGTAAAAAGAAAATGCAAAAATAGTGTGAACGCTGTCGTTATCCAAAATAGATTTAGATACATTTCCCTCATATGTGTTCATTTTGCGTTCGGCAATTTACGTAAAAGCTGGTAACCAACTTATTTTAATTCGAGTATGCTGAATTCGAATATTTTCTCTACTAAGATGTCTTAAATGAATCCTACCATCCTCAAATAGAATACGAAATGCCCATACAGGGGGGAAATTAACGACATAATATAATTTTGTTAATCGCGACTGAGTATGTAAGTACCTGAAGTAAAAGAAGATAGCCAATGTAATAGTTACAGATACCAATGACACACAACATCCGACAATACTAACTATGTCTAGGGCTGGATCTCTAATCGATTTACCCTGTGAACATAAAGATGAGAGATAAAAATTGATTAATTTCATTTAACACTATATTGAACGATCATACACAAAACATCATATGCTAAGATTTTGTTGACCGTTTGCATCCATACGCTTCATCTTTAGAGTTCCAGTGGCAACATAAAAGTGTTTTTGAAAAAAAAATATTATAAAATTGCATACTTGAGCCAATTGATCAGATGTAAAACCTGTTTTATAGTATGTATAAACACCCCTTGGTAGCATAAATATCCCTTGAGCCTGAGAAAATTGGGAAGCAAATATGATAGTAAAAAAGACTTCCCTTAAAATTTGGAATTGAATTCCGCCAAACTTTCATGCCCCTTATAAATCTAATGATGCCCCCTAATGACCTAATGAATGATGGTCATGTACAAGAACAAGGAAGGACGGGTTTTATTGCCAGTCTGACCTGACAAAGCGTTGTAGGGGTACAGGGGAATTTTGAAAAATGCCGTGACAAATTTACAAAAACAGCCTGTGCCCCCTCATTAAGGCTCGATGAACACCCTTGACTAATTCCACTTCCCACTATTAAGATATGACCGATCGGTTTAAAGGATACATTGGAATGAATTGCTCTTAGGCATTTTCTTTGGTCGGACAGTTTGTTAAGGCCATAATAATTCAATAAAGCCGTAATCTTCCTTATTGGTGTATTATTATAATTACTAAAATACCATTTCTCCAATAAATGACAGCTTCGCAAATGTTATCTTTTCTCAAAAGTATCAATAAGGAGACAACTTACAGCAATAGCAGCAAAATTTGTGAGGTGGTAACATTGGCATACCACTCTGCCATTGGTGAAGTCCATAAACACACATCCTTCTTCTGACCAATCTCCAATACCGTCTCGAAGAGAAAAATCCCAGAATACACATCGCGTGCTGTTAAGATTTGACTCGGTAATACAACGCTGCAGTAAAATTTGAAATTGAAGAATAGGCCAGTTGGATTATCCGTGGGAAGCGTAGGGGAATTCATTTGCTATACTTAGGACCATTCAGGTTGTGCTAATTTCTAAATATTAGTATACAATTAGTTCAAATTGGGTAAAAAAACACACCGAAAACTATAATCTGAAGGTTGCATTGAAGGAATTAAATGGAGCTGACTTCGTAATCATATCCTGACACGGTTGTTTGATGGCATGTAAAACTGACTCATTTTAAAGAAAAGTTGAACAATGATGGCGCTATTTATCTTAAAATCTTGTTTGCATCTTTACAAGGGGTAGACACTTGTAAAATGGTATTCTATTACCCTCAAGACCGATTATTCAAAATAATGGATCGCAATAATGGGTCAAGCACCGTAACATATTCTACGCATAGCATAACGCTTGGTTACGCTTACCATATTTCCGCGATACGCGCCGTCAGTACGCATACGCGCTCCACCTTGAAGTAAACAACCTATTTGGGCGAACATTTGATATTTTCTCTTTAAATCGCACTATTTTCTGGTAATAGAATAGAAATACAGGGTGCAGCATTATCCTTTACACCTAAATAATGTGTCCTCGGCAGTTAAAACGTTTAAATAATGGATTCGGCTGCGCCTCACCCATTATTTACGTTTTTACTGCCTCGGACACATTATTTGGGTGTAAAGGATCATGCATTAACCTTTATTTCTTAATTAGAATATTTGTAAACAGACTAACAAATCACACGGGAACATAAGGTATAACTCATATTATTTAGCTAATTTAAATTTAAAATAAATGTAAATAGCGCCCTCAATTTGTACAGTTTATAGAATTAAAATTACCACAAAAAAATAGAAAAATATGAATAATTTGATATAGAAACGAAAATCTAGGTTAAAATTGCTACAAAATATTAGGAATATACACAATTTATTATTGTGATAGCTGTTGGTATTATTCAGGTCTAGAATTGAACATTATAATGTTTTGTTGAAAAAATTAATAAATGATCACATCAAACAACCGTGCTGAGCGTTGGACTGTGATACCAGTAGATTCTTATGAGGAGTGGTAGACTGGAGTCGCCATTCAGGTCATGGATTTAAGAAACAATATTTCAGCATTACACCCCTGATGACGGAAACAAGGTTTCTCTGACATATTCTGATAAAAAAAATTACGAGTGTTCTTGACCAGTTTTAAACTTTTCTATGAAATATATAATCTATGATCATACTGTTTATAATAATTATTTATTAATTTATTAATAATAATGATAACCATATCCGTCATCTCTATTTTTAAGAATTACGCATACAAATACCTTGAACGGAGTCATTTGAATTTCCACGGGTTCGGTTAAATTGCTCGTGTTAACTCCGTATACCTCGGCTGAAATTACAGCTCCTACGACGTCCAGATTATCAGATTGGGAAAGGATTTGAGATATAAAAAGAGCGTCATCTTGGAAGACCAGGAAACCAACTTTAACTCCTGAAAGCAATGCAATTAATTTCTCGTCATTACATTTTGTGGTATATAACTATGCTAATTTATTTAATAACAGATTACACCTTGAAAAAAACAGGTAAATAAATTATGAAATAAACATGATGTTAATAGATACATTGTTGTAGGAAGCAAAATTAAACATCTACGCTGCGCAAATTTGGTACACCCTTCGGAGCGATTTAACCGACGCAACCGGCGTTTTTAGCGGATGATATTGCTCTGAAGATTTGTTGTTGCTAGCGATGTCGAGGCTCCTTGAAATGGGCGGGGATTGTCACGAGGTTGTCCCAGATATGGTCATGTCTAACCACGGTTATGTCTGTGAATTTTAGTGCTAATATGAACTGCTTCTATAAGACCCTACGAGGAAGTCATTGGACTCCCTCTCCAACACCTTTTCGTTTTCTCGATCGGAGGTGTCTGAACATCACTGGCAACAACAAATCACCAGAGCAATAATGTCCGCTGAATACGACGGATGAGCCGCTAAAACGCTCCAGTGCGTGTACCGAATTTGAGTAAATTTAATTTTGCTTTCTAGTTACATTTACCGCTACGTGAATATGCATCACTAAATCATGACATTATTTTCAAAATGCTGGCTTTTAATGGTGAATGTTACAGGTAACGTGATAAGAACAAAAACACAGCAAAAGCATATGCACATCAAAATCTTGATCATCTAGTTTAATGAAGTTCCGTGTAAGTTTTAAAACAGAAAAGTTCTGCGCCGAGAGTATTATTTGGAAAAAAAAAGGAAAAACAACCAGAAACAGTGTGTAAAAAGCTAATAGTATCAAGGATACATACCAGATGAATTTGAATCTCCCGATGTCAAAGAAGATGGTAAGCTTATGGAACTCTGTATCATTTTGCTCGACGAATCGTTTTGATTCACAAAAGTAGTAACATCGCCAATGTTCTTATCGTATACATTACTACCTGTAGTCGAGAATCCTATACTCGCAGTTTCGTTAGCCGTTAATGACTTCGCTGCGATCAATGGTTCAGTAACATTGATTTCCCCTTCGTTTGAAATAGTAAGAGCGATTTGCTTTTCCAGTGAGCGAATTATCTCAGATGTGGAGGTACTTGCTTCCTGAGCAAGGGCTGAAGGAGCAGTCAAAATGTTGTACACGGTGTAGATAACTGATTCTGTAACCTATGCAACAAAAAATATAATAGACCTTTTTAAATAATTTCCTGAACGATTCGTGTATAATTCGGTACCTATTTAGCAAGTGCAGTGCGAAGTTCCAATGAGTAACATAAAATACACGATCTAGCGTGGTTATGTCTTATGTAAGAGATTTACGTTACCAAGTGTCAATTTGTCCAAATCAAAAGTGCCGAAAAATTACGAACATGTGTACGTTTCTTTTTGTTACTATGAAGTGTTAAATAGCGAGCGGAGGTGTTAGTTCGATATGTTAAGAAAATATTGTTTACAAGAATTACATTGGCTTCGGATCAGAGAGAGGATCATTTTTAAGATCATGATGATTATTTTCAAATGCCTTAATGGATCAGCCCCTCTTATATGGCTGATCTGCTCTCTCTGTATTGTCCAGTCAGAGCTGGCCTCCGATCCGCCTCGTCTTTCTGAGATCAACAGCGTAAAATTGCTGAAAACTGCTACAAACAGGTCTTTTGTTCATTCAGCACCACATATTTGGAACAATCTGCCACTACCATCAGGGAATCAAATACATTGTCTGGTTTCAAAAAGGGTCTAAAAACTTACTTATTTGCTGCTTATGAATAGTTTGTTCCACAGTGGCCATAATTTTTATGTTCTTTGTATTTAATTAATCTGGTTTCATCTTTTGCCATGTTATTTTTGTAATTTTTGTCATATGCGCTGCGCTCTTTATGTATGTAGCGCTATATAAATGCCTTAAATGTATGTATGTATGTATGTACGTATGTTGCAATTCGCTAAACAAGCTGTATTTGTACACCATTTTGACTCGCTAGCTTACTGAATAAATAACGTTACTGCACCTGGTTTTCCGATATTGATTTGAAATAGTCTATTACGCAAACATTATTGACATACATATCTTATACAGATAAATACAAATCTATTAATGTACGTGTTTTAAAATGCGTTACATAGTGGCGAAATCGCCTGTATGGTATAATCAAAGACTACTAAAAAATACTAGTTTCGTGATGATGAGCGAGTTCCTGAACGCGGCGGTAAAACAGGGCGCCTTAACCTTGCACCTATAAATACACAAACCGTCTCTAAATTAGGTCTTCATAATAGGAAACTTCATTTCCTGAAGGCACTATGTCAACAATGCCGTTTTTGCTTTCGCCATTTTTTGCGATTCCTTTTCTCCGATCGGCACCACACACTGACATCGCCTGGCTAATAATTATTTGGTGCAGCAGAAGAAACTAAAATGAATACACGGGATCGATACACGTGAATTGCTATGCACGATTTTGATATCAGACGAAAATCTTCGGATACTGGGTTAGAAAATGATGAATATCTCCGCAAATGATTTTTCTCAAGAAACCAGATGTGGTCTCATACACTTGAAAATACGTGTTGAACAGATATGATAGTCGTTAGCGTGCGCTTTGAAAATTGGCCGTGCGCTTTGAACTCAAAATCTGACCAAAACTCTAATGTTATATTGCGTTGGTCCTGTATGGACTACAGCGCGCAGCAGGCTATAGCTGCACTCACTACTCAGTGGAGGCAGTATAACCATTGACCGCAATGTCGTATACAAGCTTACTCAAACAGCGAGAAATCAATTACCCCGGTTATTGTCAGTAGCCTTAGTCAGGTCACTTCGCTAATTATGCATCTCATAAGGTCCGAATAAAATGGCCATGGGTGGCTGTGGATTTAACCTACCATGGCGATTTCTACCAAGAAGATATCGGGGCGATGTCACTGTGCACCAGATGAATCGACCTTCCTTTTACGCGCTATTAACCAATCAATAGTCGTAGGAAATTTGATTGACATTGACGTCAGGCGCAAACTAGTCATTTTAATTATGTCTTTAATTATAGTGGTAATACGATTTCTGAATGAAAAAAATTGCAAAAAACATATATAGAGGGCGCCTGCGAAAATTAAAGTAAAAGTTAGACCACTGAAAAATTCACACACTTTTCAGAACATGTCAGGTGAAATTAATAGTACTATGTACTATAGTGTTTTAAACTTTACCTCTGGGGAAGTAGAACCCACATTGACAATATTCTGAATGGTAGTAGACACCGATGTAATGTCAAAAGGACCCTGCAGCTTCTGTGTCAAGTTATCTAAATTTTCAGCAACCTCTTCAACATTGGAATATGTAACCGGTGTCTAATATAAACACGAAATTAAAAGAACAACATTTTAGAATATTAATTTATTTATTTATTTATTTATTTATTTATTTGAACAGACGCTTTTGAATCAGCGGCACACGCCTAAATTGGCGGTGCGTTCATATAAAAGACAAAAAATACATTTCAAACAACAACAACAATAACTCATAGTAATCAATATAAATATTAAATAATCACGCTCCAGCTTTAAATACTCTTCAGAACGAATATTATTCAGAGAGCTGCAAGTGAAAAGGAAGTGTCTGAGGTCTTCAATGCTCCCTTTACAAAGAGAACAAGATTTGTCCATGCTCTCATTCCATCTATATATTCTGCCATTTAGGGGAAGGATGTTAGAACGTGCTTTAAATTTCAGGTTGTTTCCTTTGAAATCAGTTTCATGTATCATGTATTGAAGGTATCGTGTCAGTTGTAAAATCATATGCGTGGTTTTTAACTAATTAGTAATTATCAATTTTACAGCAACTTTTACAGGTATGTTACAAGAATTTTTTTCAGAATATTTAAAGATAAAACTAAAATAGAAAAAAAAAACTTTTGTAAAAACGAAAAAAGAAGAAGAAAAGCTGGCAGGCGAATTACTGACAGCTGGGCTACCAGACATTTTCAAATGTGTAAACCACCTTTGCAATCTCGTTTAAATCCACACGATCTTCAGCTCCACATGGTTCTGACTCAAAAACAGGTATTTGAAAATGAGCACCCATCACAAAACTGTGGCCACAAGTCCTATTTCCGTAGCCCCGACCACCTTAAACAAGAACATATAATTATGTGCACAAAATGTGCACCAAAGGAGAATTATCAGTGAATTAAAGCCATTTTTAGTTCAAGCAAATGAGCTGGGTCATGAGTTATTATTAACATATATATATTATGCTCCGCAAAGTGGAGGTTGTGCCCGGCCCTCTTCGTCCTCTCACACACCCCTGCAGGAGCATGCCGTCCTAGGTCAATTATTACCAAAATACGAACTTGTCTTATTCTAAGTGATATGAAGTGACCCTTGAATGATCTTTGACACCAAATCTTTGAACACCCAATAGACACAGGTTAATGTCAATGCATGTGCAATGGTTTCAATCTGCTGCTTTATTTGTGGGAAAAGAGGCATTTTGAAGTTATTTCGTGACTCCTTTTAATTAAAATTACCTTCTACCCCAAATCTGATTCAGTTGACATGATATTATTACTATAATTAGAAAACAGAAGCAACTTGAGTGACCTACGTCTCATGGTTGAAATCGGACATTTCTCAATAGATTCAACGGTTTCTCCGACGGTGGCATCTGGCCAGGTAAAATTACCAACTCCTGGCGTATTGGTCTCTCCTGAACGACAGCGAGCTATTGGTTGGTAGAAATAGCAGTTGGATTAATGTAAGAGTGATTGTAATAACAGAATGATGATGATGACGATGATGACAATAATGACCATCACCACCACCACCGCAACGACGACGACTACACCGACGACAATGAGTATGATAATGAAAATTAAATATGATTAGGATGATCACGACGGCGATGGTAAAAATGATAAGGACCCTCACATACTGACCCTGACTTTAAACTTTCTATTGATCTTTTTTTAACGAAGAGTTCGTGAGGTATTTCTTTAATTATACTGTTACAAGTTCAGTATCCATATACTAGTGCACATTTCAAAAAATTGAAATATGTAATTTGGAAAAATGGGGTTAAATGAAGTTTAATAAGGGTAGACCCCGGGGGTAGACCATGTCCTGCCTTTGCGAAAAGATAATGCGGACAAGTTGCACTACCTCGCTCCCGTTTCACAAGTTCGCAACCTTGGTGTTATTATGGACAGTACAATGACTCTGGTTCCTCATATCTCATCTGTTATCAAATCTGCCTCTTTTCAACTCAGAAATCTTGGCAAGATTCGCAGATACCTAAGCCCACAAGCCACAGAACAATTGGTCCATGCTTTTGTATCATCTCGCTTGGACATGGGTAATGCCATTCTGTTTGGACTTCCAAAAGATCAAATTCACAGATTGCAACTCAAACAAAATACCGCTGCTAGACTGGTCACCCGTACAAAACCTTCTGAACACATCTCTCCTGTTTTGTTTGACTTACACTGGCTCCCTGTTAACTTCCGGCTTAAATACAAACTTATGTTGCTCGCTTACCGTGTTTTCAATGGAATTGCTCCCCCATACATATATGAACTTCTTGACTTTTACAACCCTTCTCGCCCCGGTCTCCGTTCCGCAAATAAAACCCTCCTTGTTCAACCTAAATCATCTCGGTCATGGGGTGATCGCGCCTTCTCTGTGGCAGCCCCTCGCATATGGAACAGTCTTCCCAATTTTATTCGCAGTTGCTCATCAATCGAGTCATTCAAATCCTCACTCAAGAAACATTTGTTCGAACTTGCTTATGAGCTGGATTAATTTGTAGTTTACTATGTTATTTTTTACTTCATGTATCTTGAAATGTACTATTGTTGATTGCATTTGTTCCTTGTTTCCATTTTTCCTGCTGGTATATTTTGTTTTGCTCTGTATGCGCCACGAGCGTTTATTGCGGATCTGCGCGCTTTACAAGTGTACATATTATTATTATTATTATTATTACCCAAACTTTATCGCCATAAAGTGTTTATGGCGATATGGATTTTATTCACACACAAAAATTAGGTCGGGGGGGGGTGGGTAAAAATCCATATCTTCAATACAAAAGGGTCAAACTTTTCCATTGATCGTCGGCTTTTCATCCCTGTTACATACACTTTAAGTACATATCATTAGATTTATTAAGTTTACTTCGAGAACTGTTAAATATCAAAAATATGAATTTTTAATCATTTGCCATAAAATGAGTATGATATCGCGAATTTAAAAAAATCAAAATTATTTGATATTAGAAGGACATTCTTCGTATTCAGAATGGAATTCGATATGTCTGGTGTGCTCTAATGTCCCATAAAAATATATACTGTCCAAACGTTCATACCCCAGCCCTTAAAGTGCTGCGTTAATATTTAAAATGCTTAGAGATCTCTTACTCAAAAACTACACCAACCCCTAATGAATTAGCTAAACACTTGTTTTTTTTATGTCACGAAATACCAGTCGTAATTACTCTCTGCTAATACAATAGGAAAAGTGATCTCAGAGACGAAGGCCACATTTCATTTTTCTTCACATTTCTGAAATGAAAATAGTGTAAGGGTATTGGCCCGATTTATCAAACATTTTTAAGCTACTTCAGACAAGATTTAGTAAACTTACTTTTGCGAAATCTCTTTGGGACCTTGGCCTAGGCTTAGGTGATAAGGCTAATTCTAACAAGATTCTAGACACTAATTTTTCTCCATAATCATGACATACACATGACTAAGCATGAGCCAAGGGCTTATAAATCCCTTTTCTGCTTCAATTGCTAAAACACTTTTATTTCATTACAAATAGTTTTATCTGTAGTTTTAGCTCGTGCTACAATTTGTTCAGCTCACATCACTTTTGGTCGTTGCTAGTGTTGCCACATTGAGTATGTTTTGGTATTTTGTCTCTTTGGTTTATATTGATTCTTTCTATCAGGGTGGAGAGAACAATAGAGGTTAATAGCCTTGCTTTTGATAATAGCAGGAAAACTAGGGTCTCTGAACTTATAAAGCGCTTACACATGAGTAGCTTACAGCACAGAAGGAAAATAGACCTCCACAAAGCTAGAGAGAGTCAGTTGGCCCTTACAGTGCAAATTATACTTCGCCCACCCCACCGCCGCCTAACAAAATGGAGTCATCCGAATAGTTTCAAAGAACTTCAAGTCAGCAAAGACGTTTTCAAATTTTCTTATTATCCCAGGACAATCAAGGACTGGAAGTCACTTCCAGCACCCTTAACGCAACAGCAAGACGAAGAAATCATCAAATACCACTTTTGTGCCATGTAAGCAGTCCACCTCAGCGCATAACATGTACCTTCTTCGTTTGACCCCATCGGGGGCGTTGGAGAGTATCGTTGTAAGAATAAGAGAGTAAGAGTGAGCCAGAGCCGACCTTATCGCTATAAAGGCCACCGTGCCCACAAAGAAGCACTAAACCAAATTGTACCAAATTGTATTGCTTGGATTCACGTTCTATTTAAGGTGGTACTACACCACTTGATAAATTTGTGACTATAATTAGCATTTTTCTCAAAAAATAATAACAAAAGTTATGTATATTATAGGGGCAAGGAATCCAGTTACTACACTGGAATTTTAATGATTCAAGACAAGCGGTACGTTATTTATGATAAGAAAAGATGTACCGCTAGAATGTGTCTCATTTCTTACTGTATGTAATGAACCACTTGTCTTGAATCACTGAAATTTCAGTGAAGTAATTGGATTCCTTAACTGTTGTTACCAGTGTGTAGTTATTTTTTGAGAAAAATGCAAAATTAGTCAGGGGGTGTAGTACCATCTTAAAGATACGATTTTGCTGTGTTCTCGTTGTCTCATTAACAAGGTAAACATATTTTGCAAAAAAAAAAATTTTTAATGTACTTACCGACTACGTCAATGGTAAAGGTACACTCAGCAACAAGCCTTTGTCCTTCTGCGTATACCGAATAGGTCACTGTAGTTGTACCTAAATAAGCCTTAATATCAGACGGATGGGAAGAAGATGTGTTCACAAGTCCTACCCCTCCTTGAGGCTGAGGTTCGTTCCAATTCACAAACGTGTAGTTGACAGTTTCAATAGTTGGAATGGGTAGATCCTCTGGACATGATATTTCTACAGCTAAAATTATGGGGCAAAAGTTTGTGGAAAAAAAATAGAAAAACCTATTACATGGATGAGTTCCAAACACATTGATAGTTTGAATAATCAATACAATTCAGACGCCACTGACAGCATTATCTGAGCTAAACGAAGCGAAACAAACAAACTATAAACCAGGAGGAGAGAAAGTCGTGGATGAAATAATGGTTGTAATAAAAATGTGCATAATGATGTTATTATCAAACTATACTTTTTCGTATGGAAAATAGTCACGTCGCATCAAACCGCGTGAGTGCAAATCGCAACCTCAACGTGGAGTCTCACATAAATTATATACCGATTAGTGGACAATCTGCGCGTATGTACCGCACGTATGAAATGAAATGTACGCTACACAAAAATGCCTATCTCTATTCTTAAACCCAAAATTGTCGTTCTTTTAATGCGATGTTAAATACAAATCATTTACAAACATATATATATCAAAATAAGTCAATTATTTTGGTTGACATTCATTTTGAAGGTAAACAATATAATATTATGTACCGCACGTATGAAATCAAATTTTTTCATACCTCATTGTTGATTTATTATAATGATTTCTTGTAAACAAAAGGATCATAATAATAGCTGGACTTTTCTTCGTGTGTTCAATATCATTGACCATCTTTATTATTTTGTACATTTAAGAAATTCTGTGAATTTCCTGTAATATATATCTGCGCGTTCATACTGGCTAAATATGACACCTCGTTCCGGCAAAGGAGAGTGTAGTCTATTGTCTAAGACAGATTCCATGTGTATGGAATGTACCCTAAGTTACTCTTCACAGTTATGGGCTAGACCATGAGACATGACAAAAAAACAGTCTAGTCTATAACTGTGAAAAGTAACTTAGGATACATTTCATGCACACGGAATCTGCCTCAGACAATGGACTAGTGGTTTTTGAAGTGCGTACGTTCACGGCGTATGGGAATCGCAATATCTCTAATGTTTCAAAAATGGTCCACCTTTCATAAACCTGGATCCGCACCTGCGACAACAGGTATATTAATAACAGATACTTAGCATTATAATGGTAATTCACAAAGCACATACCACGTAGGTATGTCTTTGGATTAATTACGTACCTTGTTCACACGCAGATCCCACGTAACCATATGTACAGCTACAAATTCCTGGACTAGAGCAAGTTCCACCATTGTTACATGTCGGTGAACATACGGCTGTTTGATAAAGTCAAGCAGGAAAATAAATGACTTTCAGATGTTGTGCGATTTTATTTTCAAATATGTTATAACCAAGTTATAATTCTGATGTAGATCAGTCTCACCTTCAACTTTAAGTGCTTTAAAGATAACTATATATATATATATTTACGACTGGTTGAATATGTTAATATTTAACACCACTTGGGCAGAATTGACATAATTGTCATGACTTCATCAGCATCAGTGGCGTATATTGTAACATTGGTGGGATCGGATTGGGAAAATGGTATAGTGAATCCAGTACCTGACTGAATAAGGTAACGGTACAAATAGGGACGAAGTGCGTGAACAAAATAGCCATACTGAAGCTAAAATGGTGAAATTTACTTTCGGATTTATACGCATTAAAAAAATCCATAGTGTCTTAACTTCAAAAGCTTGAACCAATTACTTACTTTCACAGAAATAGCTACACCCTGTACGGTTACAATCCACGTCATCCCAACGCCCAGGTTGAATATATTCAGCATTCGCTGTAGTCATGACAATGCAATCTTGGTTGTTTAGATTATTGGGTTCGCCTGGTTGCCAATTACTGAAACAGCGAAAATATAGTTCGGAGCACTACTTAAGGGCCATACATACTCCAAATATTCGACGCTGAATATCGTTCAACAAGTATTCGTTATTCAATATATTTAAACTAATTTTTATCTTCCAACGCATGTTTATTAATTAGTTTTATGTCGATTATCGGGGGAAGTTTTATTATTGATTTTACAGCATCAAACATTCGGCAGAAAGTGAACATGACTGGAAATAGAATGAAATAACCAAGACATGCTGCAAAACATATGCTACGTCGGAAAAAAAGTATACAACGGGCCTTATTCTCACACATACCCCATGTCCTTCAAAGCCAATGCATTATCCGAAGGGGGACCCAACCTAACAACAACAATACCTAGAGCGGTTCTCGGCTTTCGCGATTCTCTGCATTTGTTGTTCTCGGAACATATGAGTTGTGAAAGGGGAGCCATGTGTGATTTTGGTTCGTGTTTTGATTGATTGGTTTAGATATTTGTGCTGTATTGGTCTGCATGTAATGTTTCTGTTCAGAACCTTGTATGAGCCCAATTTTTTCTTTGGGATATGTTAGACTATGTGTTGTTTGTCTGTCTGTGCCATTGGAATAGTAAACCAATGCAAGAAATATCATATAGTTTGATTTTGAGATGATACTAATGGTAGGTATATCACCCCAAAAATAAGCGCAGCAGAAACATGTTATTTGACGCTTTTAATTGAATCATCGTTATGAATGCTTCAAAAACAAAAACAGAATTGAAATCGGATAATGCAAAGTGATGTAACGTCAACTTGAAGATACCCGGAAATCGGGTGAAAACCTGCCACAAATTGCTATAAATGGCAAAATGGTAATTTTTGGGATTTGTAATGCTTATTCGGACACTTACTTGAAAAGGTAGCATTGATTTAAGTATCACAGATTAATTGCATATCTTTCCGGACTTGGTTAAAGAAAACAAGATTAAAAATCTCTCCTCGAATAAATGTAATAAATCCACCAAATATACATTTTAGCCATTTTGACCAATCTGCAGACAAATAAAAGCTTAAAAATGACTAAGTCCAGCTAATTAATATGCAAAAATAATGCCAACCGAGAACCGTACATGATATGAGGATGCGGTTTTTTTGCACACATAAGTACCCAAAGTTCTTTCATTTGGTAACAAAAAATACACAAAAAGTCATTAATTATGCAAATTAGCTAATTACATCTAATTATATATTTATGCCATTCTTATGTTAATTAGGCATATGTAATTTTTACTTTTTTCAATATTTTATTTATGTTTTATTCATACAGCATGATTTTGTCAAATATGAACCTGCTGTGATGTTGAATAAAGAAACTGCAGTTAATTACCTAAGTGCACCGAGTTTTCAATTGGTATAGGGAAGTGTTTCACTCATTGTCCAAGGAAAAAAATACATGATAACAAACACTGGTATTTCAGACCGGTGGTACTAGGTCCTCTATTTCGAGAGACCTATATTTATTGATTTATAAAAAAAAAAAAAAAATTCATAAAACAGGTCTTAACTCTTAAACTAGGCAGTGTTTAATTTCGGCGGAGTTGATAGTGATTTAGGAAATGTTTCACCTACCATATATTAAAAAGACAAATTATTGTGATCAATGAAACATAACGAGGAAATCTTTTATTGACATGTATGTTTTCAAAAATTGGCCAACTTTGATCCGCGCGCTTTTTGATTCACTGTTATGTATGCGTGCACAGTATGACAGAATTATTGTGCAGCCACTGTGACATACCTACATGGTAGAGAGGGTTTGTTAGTATAGCACAGAATGGATTTGAATCCACTACCCACATCACTCTATCCCTAACACCCTACCCTTACAGGCATATCCCACCCTAATACCCCACCCAGAGATGCCACTGAGTACTTGCAAAATAAACTGAAATATCGTGAGGATATATCTTCCTTCAAAATACAGGGTGTCCCAGAATGATCTATACCGGGAAAGTTGAAATTTTTAGGTATGAAGAGCATTACTATTGGTGGTATTGCTCTAAATTCTCAAATTTACATATATATTTAACTTTTTTAGGGATTTTAGATTTTAGAAATTGAACGTTTCCAATATAAGTTACAGGATATTGCGTAAAAATGGTAAATTTTAAGTTTTGACAAAACTACCTATTTTGAAAACCTGTAAAATTACTAACTTTCATCACAAACTTATTTTGGAAAATGTTATGCAGGTACATTTGTTGTGTCCTGTTCGGTTGCGGCTCATACACGATCAATTTGATTGATCAATATCAATGACCCTAGACACAAAAGTGGATAGTTGAATAAACCGGGCACTTGGGATAGTCGATAAGGGATCGCCGCGGGCAAGCGAGCTTGGCATGCCTAAAATTCTAAACGCGTGATCGTTTAGATTTGTATCTTTTTATAAAATGCACACATTTCAAATACTGGTATAATTTTTTGTCAGTTTAAAGCTTTTGGTAGCATTAATGCGATATGAAATTGGAGCTAACAAGATGCTGCACACGAGCGAGTCAATCAACTTGCCATAACTTGAGCGGATTTAGATTTACAACGGGTTATGTAAGTGAAGACTCTCTTTTTGTGTTGTGTTACAACGCAATACCGTACATATACAGGGTGTCCCAGAAAAAATTACCGGGCGAATGAATTTGGTCGTAAGTCGAGAAATAGACATCAGAATCATAACTTTTAAACATCAGCATGTAGCACCTATAATCATGCATAAAGACACACTTTTTCGGATATGTCGAGTACAAGGATTCCATGTATTTTATTTTACATCTTATACATTAATTTTGCTGGAATCGGTTGACTGATCGCGAAGAAAGGAGCGATTACATAACGCATGCGTCAATTCACTTCATTCCAAGTTTGAAAGAAAGATCATTCAACACAATGCGCACCAGTTAACTGTCAACGGGCTTCATATTTTGTTCTGTGAAATCCTTTCTAAAGAAATTCTTTTTAAACAACATGTTTCTTGCAAAACATTTAATTAGGTTGCACGATACTGGAAATGGAAGCTTACATGTAAGATGATGCTCGGTACTTGTAAATATATTTTTCTTTAATGTAGATATAAATATTGCATAAAGAATTCCAGCTGGCTTAAAACATTTCTCACACACATTAATGTTTCTGGAATATTTCCAAGAAATTGTAATGCATTTAATGCAACATTAAAGCCATATTATAACATTTGCTGAGGAGGACGCCCTCACTGAATTTTTTAATTCATTTTTACACGATTAAATTGTACTTTATTAAACCAATATAGCCTGCAAAAATCAAGACTCGAGGTGCTGTAGTTTTGTCAAAATCCGAGATTTTGAATAAAACGCCGGAATCGGCGCTTTATTATTACGATGGAATTATTAGTCGAACGCATACACGATGTTCATAACACACAGTACGTACACGGCGTGCGGGACGGTGATATACACAACAAAAGGTCGTACTATAACATGACCGAAGGAGTGGTACGTATTGGAGACATGTGCGCTGGTAGTAAATTCCAATTTTCTTTGCTTTGCCGTAGTTGTTCAGCTCAAAAATAAAAGGGGATATATCTGACAGTAAAAGCTAACATTTTATGTCAAAGAAAATATGCTAATCTATTTTGTTTGAAAATGTTATAATATGGCTTTAATGTTGCATGGTATCAAAAATCACGCGTAAAGCTGTAATCACTTGGTCAATGTCATTCTTGGCTCAAATGTTCTTTGGAAAGTTAAAATATACATCCATATCAAAACGATGCACTTGTCGGCAGCTACATGTGTCTCATTACACATAATAGCTAGGCATAAATACCAGATTCATCACAAGTAGAGGTCATTTCAAATCATCCCCAGGTCACATGGTTTAGGAATATGTTCTCTGTATTCCTAAATCAAGTGACTTTGGTATGATTTGAGGTGACCTCCACTTGAGATGAGTCTGGTATTTATTCCTAGCTATTATGTAAAGTGAGACACATGTAGCAGCCGACAAGTGCATCGTTTTGATATGGATGTACACATTATTATTTGCACAACCTACAGAATTAAAGTTGGAAAGCTTCCAATTGCAGAAATCAAAGTTTCTCGGACAAACTGTTATTCATCTTCAGTGAAAGCATGACTGACATAACACCGTCGGATTATAAAATAGATAACGTGGACTAAATTAAATGAGATACACAAACTTTAGGAAGCGGTGAGCCAGTATGAAAAAAGCGCCTGTTGATCAAACTTGGAATGAACTGCATTGATGCACGCATTATGTAATCGTTCATTTCTTCACAACCAGTCAACCGAATCAAATAAAATTTTCGTATGTGATGCACAACAAAATAAGCTAAACGCTACATTTTAATTTTTTTGATTCTGATGTCTATTACTCGATTTTACGTTCAATTTTATTCGCTCGGTAATTTTGTCTGGGACACCCTGTATGCACTGCTCCTGAATTAAGAAGTTACACTTGCAAAGCACATGTGATGTGTAAGTATTGTGGCGCGAGCTATAAATATGTTGACACGCTGATTTGTTTGGAATTACAAGCGATGATCATGAACAACCCGTACCTACTTTTTTATTTGCAGCACTGTCACCTACGCCACTTCCGGTAAAATAGTACGCAATATTATTTATCTTCGTCTATAGTGCAAATATCTCGCGCCAATATCCTTCTGTTGAGAAGGATATCGATGTACGGAACATACCCATAATGGCTGGTGGGTATGCCCCTGTCAGTGACAGGCTGTGACACATCGCCGGATCGACCCGGAGTTCAAGAAACGGATGGTATTTGAATACATTCGTTGTTTTCCGTCCATGTTCGTTTAATGACATGGAAACTGAAAGTTTCTAGCAATGTCTTAATCAACAGTAAGGACATGTGTATACATATCCAATGGTGCAGATGTAATTTTCACAATCCGTCTGATGGTATCTGTTGAGTGTCATGATGTTACTGAGCTTCATGAATTGAAGCCGGCTACCCTTAAGGATATTGATCGCATTCTCAAGAAGTGCTCTAATAAATTGTGTCTGCTCGATCCGATACCGACGTGCTTCTGAAAGATAATCCAACTCTTTCATTCCAATTTTAGCTGAAATGCAGGTATTTTTTCATATTCTTTGAAAGATGCTATCATAGCGCCAGTTATTAGGAAGCAGAATATGGATCCTAATGTTCTTAAGAACTATTTAGATTTAGAATATGGATCATAAAGTTCTTTTAAGAACATTATGATCCATATTCTTAAACGAACTATTGAGAATATGGATCCTAATGTTCTTAAGAACTGTTTGAGATGGGCATATAACAGGCCCATCTCAAACATCAAGGTTGTTGCTAAAGATGCTGAAATTATAGCGTATAGTCAATGTACTTCGATTATATTTATAAATGCGGTTTTATAAATTCGCACGTGACCGCCTTCGCGGTGCCATAACAGCTTATAGACCGTAAGTCTCGAAGTGACCTTCTACATAGCGAGTGGTCTTCCTATACATTTGAATGCAAAGGCTGAACAACCTGAGACTGCTGTGCAGCAAACGTGTCTATTTTGTTCAACTTTGTGATTTATTTTGTAAATGTTTCCGTCGTTGAATATTTTTTTCCGTCTTCAAATACTTTCAAAATGTTGTTATTGATAAAATATTCCAAATTCGGAATTGCAAAATGTGTAATAAATTTGCAATTCAATTAATACTTAAATTTGATGATATTTATCGACAGAGTTCCTATCCTTTTATATATAGTATAGTGGTCAATGCATGAGGATTTGGTCACGCTTGCTGGTCTTGGTTTGTCGTGCCCATAGGGCACGTGCGTATTTATAAAAGCGCATTTATATATATAACCGAAGTACACTGATAGTAGGTTAACTGAGCATCTCAATCAAAACAACTTAAATGAGTCTTCCAATATTCTTATAAACCATTGCATTCTACCAAAACGGCCCTGCTTAGGGTAAAGAAATGGCATTGCAATTAACAACAAGAATACAGTTTTTCTCGTCATGCTCAAATAAATTCTTGGATGTCACCGAACAAGTTGCAGATAAACCAGGAAATCAAGTTTAATTGTGATGGTGTCATCATTGAGCCTACTGTGATACTGAAGAGTCATTTTTGATCATGTGTTGAGTCACTTGTGAGGTGCGTCAGCTTTCAACTACGCATTTTTCCAGGATTCTTACTGTTTGGAGCCACTGAATATGACGAGTCACGAGACTTATAATGATGGTTGACCGTGATATATATAGTGCCCCTCTGTTACACCATCTTCATTGGCTACCGATCCGTAAGCGTATTGAATTCAAGCTTTTGGTAATCACATACCAGTGTGTCAATTCACAAGCCCCGGAATACCTGCAAGAACTCATCACATATCGCAAACCAAAGTACGCCACTCGTTCATCACTTGACACAACACGTCTCTTTGTTCCCAAAACCAGAACTCTCACCGGTGATAGTGCGTTTCAAACCACTGGTCCTCGTCTATGGAATTCTCTTCTAATCAACATCAGGCAGGCCAAAACACGGGGATATCTTCAAAACCAATTTAAAAACTCACTTGTTTCTTAAATTTTGTGTATACCTGGAAATTGTTTTGTTTTATAATATATTGACTGCCATTACACGTGTGGATATCCGCCATGTACCATTGACAGAGTCAAAACGCAAAAGGAAACCCCCAAAGAGAAGAAAAGCACCAAGAAAGATGATAACAGCAAGTCGAGGGGTCTTGTCGTAATTCCCTATGTAGAAGGTGTCTCTGAGCGTATCGCTAGAACTTTCAAAAGTTACAACATCGCCACCTCTATGAAACCCCATTGTTCTCTAAGGAATATGTTAGTTCACCCTAAGGATAAGCGGGACCCTGAGAACACCACATCTACGCGATTCCTTGTAAGAACTGTGACTCAACATATGTAGGAGAAACTAAAAGAAAGCGAATGGAGCACCGGGCAGAAGCGGAAAAAGCAGGGGCTAATGTGCGGACTCGCGCGGTTAGAAAGGCATCCCAAACCATTGTCAATAAATCGGCCATCACAGACCATGTGCAGGAGAATGACAATATTATAGACTGGGAAGAGGCTAAGGTAAAGAGGCAGATAGATACAAGTTGTGGATTAAGGAGGCGATAGAGATAAGAAAATAGGAGACCATCATGAACAGGGACGAGGGGCAATACATTCTCAGTCACGTGTTTGACGATCTTCTTGGAAAGAGAACGTTGCCACGTTGCTAAGCAACCATCAGCATCAGTGGTACACAGAAGTTCGCCACAACAACAATAGTGTAGAAAAGGATGTCCGGTATACATCGAAACGTCCACAGTGAGTACTGTTTATTGGACTAGAAATAAGAAAATTCTACTATTATGTTTTTAATGTTAATTATTATTTTATAATAGCCTTCCTTTTGCGTTTACTAGGTATTCACCTCCTCTGAACATGAGTTAGTTCTTTTTAAAGATTCATCTTGTTTAAATAATAGGCTTCGATACAACGATCGACTCACGTATAAAGTAGGTCTCTTCCAGCATTGCGAGCAACTGTGTTGTCAATCCAAATAAACCTGCCTTCAGTTGCGGTATCCGTTAGACCAAGCCAGTATCCGTATCCTAACCGTCCCGTGGAAGGAATTAGGCCCCGAAGAAAATCCTTTTATATAAGCGTAGAGAAACAATATAAAATTTGTTTAATTTGTAGTATATTATTGAAAAATAACACCTTGATGTTTTCAGAAGTTCATTCTACAAATCATATACTTTGAAATATTGCTTGATTTATTGTTGTTAATGAGTAATGTACGTTTTACAAAGTGATATTGTTTCAGCCCTTTTTCACAACATAACTTATGATTCACAGGACCTACAAAAGTATATAATTTTTATGATATTTTAATTCTTCTACACGCTCGTGATGATAGGGAACTTAGGGGTCTGTCATTATCTGCGGAAGGAATGTGTCATGAATTTATTTATTTGGGAGTCAAGAGAAATATTGTGCCGCCACTGAACATAACAACCCTGATCCTAATTGTATCACTAATTTTAACATAAATTGACGAAACTATAAACTTTAGCCCTTTTCGGAATAATGACCCTCTAAAACTAATAGGTTAGATGTCCCCGCCCGACCCACTCAACCCTAACTTACTCATTCGCTCGCTCACATTCAATTAAGTATCACAATGTACCAAAAACAAATTTATAATGTGTTTTTAAGCACCTTTTTGTGTTTCTGCATGCTAAATCGGTAATCTGTACACCCTTTGACGTACAACTTAGAGTGTAAACACGTAGATGACTGTACTTGATCTAATCATCCCGACTGAAGATGTTGAAGAAGATGTATACTATACATCATGCTCATACGTTATATGACAATTTGACGTAAATTCACGCATGTGATGCGTGGTTTATTCGCATTTGGATTTGGATTTGGAAGATACCTTCTCTTAAATAACAGTATTGCGAACCACCAGCATACATAACTCGATGTAGAGAGTCTTTCCTATTCAGAGGAAATATTGCAATTACACACCTTATTGCCTTTTAACAATAACCATTGACACTAGCACATATCAGAGAAGATGTAAGAAAAGGATGGAGAACAGAATTATATCCTTGAGATAATCCCGTAGGTAATCCTGTTGCACCTATCATAGTCCTTTATTCTCAAGTGGTGGGTTAACCAACAATTAACAATGAGAGGAAATTCCTGAACCTAGTTCAGTTGGGGATGATTTGAAGTGACCGCCAATTATGACCATTTGATATTTAATACCAGCAATGTGAAAAAAAAAAGAAATAATGTAGTGCCAAAATAATGTACCCTTTTACGGAAGGAGCAAAGTTTAACAAGTTATAACTCCGCTTCTGAAGTACGAATGTCAGCGGCGAATGTCAGGTTATTATTTCCCAGTCTTTAAAAAATTGCAGGCAGAGGTGGGAATCGATCTCGGTACCTCCAGGTTAAACAGCACTGTGGAAGACCACTAAGCCAACTAAATATCTGTTGTGAGATGTGTGACATTAATCTTTGATATTGCTTAATGGAACAAATCGTGGAATTAAATCAGTAATAAAAGAAGTAGATTCTTATATAGCGGTCAAATTAGATAAAAGGGGAAATATTTGTCCCTGCTCTAAAGAAAATATAGGTTAGAAAATTATCAAATAAATTTAAATTAAAAATTGAGATTTTATATTTCTTTCTTTCACGAGGCGGACAAACACCGACAAACACTGTATAAGCTAAAAATTCGACCCTTATCACTAGATCCTGTCATAGCTCAATGGTAGAGCATCAGACTGCTAATGTCAATATCGTTGGTTCGAGTCCTCCTGCCAGCAATGGTTATATTTATGATTTTAATACTACGCTACAATTTGTTCAATTTTTTTCGTTTATTTATTTATTTATTTATTTATTTATTTATTTATTTATTTATTTATTTATTTATTTATTTATTTATTTTTTATTTATTTATTTATTTTTGTTTATTTATGTAAATAATTTGATATATTTGAAAGAGGTATTTGAGCAATTGAAATTTTGATTTTATAATCCTATGGGGTCATTTTACCCCCATCCCCACCCCTCCCAAATTGCCAAACGCACAAAACCTATGAGTTTGCATCATACATGTCATCATCATTAAAAAAACATTATATGTATACCTGACGCCGCCGGCAGCCTATATTAATTTACTAGTCAACATTTGCATAGGAACCGCATAGATTGGAGATTATATACGTATTTATTATTCCGTAATCAATAAGTATGATGAACAAACGCATTTCTGGCAGAAGCACTCACAGCGTAGTGGTATTCGATCTCGACTGTTAATCGAAAGGTTGTGGGTTCGAACCCTGGTAGAATTTTAATTGGAATAAATTTGTTTTTCTTTTGTTAAGTAAGAGGTAATGATTATGGCAATAAATCCGCCGTATAAAACTGAACACAGCTCAATCCAGCCTCATAGGCCTATATCATGTAAATGTATTATGTGATGCAAATGTTGACTAGGAAAAAAATATCGCACGCCGGCAACTAGACTACTATACAAAAAAATAGTATCACATCTTTCCTGCTCAATCAATATATTATAATACTTGCAAATAGATCATAGTTTACTAATCTACTCCTGTAATATAGACCTGTTATATCACCTTTACATGGTTTGTTATGGTAGGGATTAGTGTCCGATCTCTGTAATGTAATGTAAATGAAGCATATTGATATGCAGGAAGAATCGATCAGGGTGCTATCTATTAGGGAAAGATAAACACTATTCAAAATATCAATAGACAAGAAGAAAGGGATGTAGAGATTTGTAATTGAGTCATGCATGATTTAACAGAAGGTTCTTTCCAAATTCCAAACGTAATGGGCCAGTATGGCAACTTAGATCGTCATGCACATTATTGTTGTGGTATTATATATTGGAATTGTATACGTCAATTTGGTTCAGTTTGGTTCAAACGGCTTATAAAGTTTTACTTACACGGAGGGAGAACTTGGCAAAAAAACAATGAATTTATGAGTGTAAAGGGGGATGGTGAGTTTTGCCTAGCCGAAAGGGAAACAAATAATAAGTACATATAATAATGTACAAGTAAGTACATAAGTAAAAATAATAAATTAATTAATTAATAAATAAATAAATAAATAAATAAATAAATAAATAAATAAATTAATTAATTAATTAATTAATTAATTAATTAATTAATTAATTAATTAATTAATTAATTAATTAATTAATTTTATTTATTTATTAATTAATTTATTAATTTATTAATTTATTAAGTAATTAATTCATACATTCATTAATTAATAAATTAATTAATTTATTAATTTATTAATAATTTATTTATTTATTTATTTATTTATTTATTTATTTATTTATTTATTTATTTATTTATTTATTTATTTATTTATTTATTAATTTATGTATTTATTTATTTATTATAAATAAATATTACTTGGGGTGCTTTGAAATAATCATGAGCCCGGGGGGAATCAAACGACATCACATGAACAATACGTTAGGTAATCTATTGTATATCCTTCGATGTACATGATTTATCCTTGCAAATTAGCACCGAACCTCCATCCAATGTTCCTTGCCAGTACTAGCCACGAAACAAGGCCACAGCTGTAGCCAATCCCTCAATGGTCGCCATTTCAGTGATCGACAGTGATGTAATTCAAATATGGGGCAGCACTTGTAAAACATACTTAGATAAACTTTTCAAGCTGCAAAAAGGGCACTTCGAATTGTATCAAATAGTCATTACCTAAGTCATTCAGCTCCTCTCTTTCAGAACTATAAAGTACTTAATGTCTACGATACCTATGATCTTGAATTAAGTACTTTTATGTATAAACATTTTACCAATCAACTTCCAGAAGCATTTCAAAAGTATTTTGTAAGGCAGAGTACTCTGCACAAGTACCACACGAGATCATAAAACTTTAAAAACAGCGGGCCCAATTAAGGGCTGGGGTATGAACGTTTGGACAGTATTTATTGTGGGACATTAGAGCACATCAGACATATCGAATTGCATTCTGAATACGAAGAATGTCCTTCTGATATCAAATAATTTTGATTTTTGAAATTCGCAATGTAATACACATTTTATGGCAAATGATTAAAATTTATATTTTGATATTTAACAGCACTCGAAGTAAACTTTATAAATCTGATGATTTATACTTAACGTGTATGTAGGTGGGATCAAAAGCCGACGATCAATTGAAAATTTTGACCTTTCGTATTGAAGATTTTTTTTCCCAAAACACCAAAAACAAGGTCTTTTTGGGAAAAAATCCATATCTTCAATATGAAAGGTCAAAATTTTCAATTGATCGTCGGCTTTTCCTCCCATCTCCATACACTTTAAGAATATATCATTAGATTTATAAAATTTACTTCGAGGACTGTTATATATCAAAATTTGAAAATATCAAATTTTTATAATTTGTCATAAAATTTGTATTATATCGTGATTTTCAAAAATGAAAATAATTTGATATCAGAAAGACATGCTTCGCATTCAGAATACAATTCGATACGTCTGAGGTGCTCTCATGTCCCACAAAAAATACTGTCAAAACGCTCAAAACGCTCATTCCAGATGCCTTAAGTGGAATTCAGCTGAGAAACATATAAACACTATAAAGACGATCAAGCATTTCAAAACCAAAGTGAAAGATAATATTATTCTTAATTACATTTAGTATTTTATCTAATTTCATTGTACGGCTTAAAGTAATTTAATTGTGTATCGTATTATCTGTAATATAGTTAATGTAGTATTGAATTTATCTCGGTAATTTCTTGCATATTCTTGATCACAAAACAGGCTCTTTTGGTTTTTGTTAGGGTAAATGAGGGGGTGTGTTTTTGACATTTTGCGGTATATTTTGTTGTTGTTGTTATTTTGAAACTTTTTTTTTGTTAGGACAGGGGGTTCTTAATACAGGCCATCCGGCCTTCCGAGAACCTCCTCATTCAATGTATGTGTTTAATTGTTGTGCTGTTATATTTTATATTTGAATAAAATAAAGATGAATGAATGAATGAATGAATGAATGAATGAATGAATGAATGAATGAATGAATGAATGAATGAATGAATGAATGAATGAATGAATGAATGAATATGGCGCTGGCCATCTGGTCACGTGCGCATTTATAAAAGCTCATTTATACATGTAGGCCTATATATAACCGAAGTCTACTGATATAGGTCTATTCTTACATCTTCTCCTTGGCTTTCTATAACGACAAGATCACTTCCCATTCCTTGACACGTCGTCCTTGCACTAGCCCACGAGACTGATGATTCGTGTATGTAATAACATTTCCCATTGTATTCACTCCATCCAGTTTCACAACCTAATGAAACACAACAGACAACGTATTGGCTTAGTGTAACCCAGAAAGAAACAAAAATGTGATGCGATCAAGCAAAATCAGTCGGAACTCGGAAATATTAAATTTTCAGTTTCTTATAGGATAGTAAAAAGTATTTACAAAGCTGGATTATGCAGAAAACCCCAATGAAATTGAACAAGCAGTTCCAAAGATATGACCAATTAAAGAGTTTCCAAAACAAGAGGAAACAAAAGGAAATAGTTCCTTTGTTTGGCTTTATCTCAAAATCAATATTTGCGAGTTCCGACTGATTTTGCTTGATCGCATCACAAATATCCCTATTCACTCTGAACGCCACTGTTGGTACCTATACAGCGTCTTTAACATGTACATGCACATGTACCAAAGCGCTTAACATTTATGCCGCTGTCGTTAGAATATGGCAGCTGCCATACAATGCCCAAGGCTGATCCGACTTCACACGCTTTGGGCCACTTTTGAAATTTGGGAACAATTTGGGTAAAACGATCTGCGCCGCGTTTCTTAATAACATCTGTAAGTGCACTAATGACTGTATTGGTATGTAAATTACATATTTTGCAAAAGTATATATTTTTGTATAATTATGCAAAATCACCTACTGTTGGAAAAGTATGTAATTTTGGATTATGCAAATTTAGTATTTTGCACATTCAAGTACATGGTTTTGCAGCCAGCACCGGTCCTCGCTAATCCAGGAGGGACCCTCTACAATCCGTGTGTGGGACTAAATTGATGGATGTCATCATAGTTAAAGGAGGATTTCGTGATCCTAGCATCCTCATTTTATGACATTTCCCAGTAGATATCCACGGAAAAAGCTTATTTCCAAAATTTCAGTTGATTCCGATTTTGCGTTTGCGAGTTATGCATGATTATGTATATTACACTGCTCCATAGACAATGTGTTGTAATTTCGTTCTGGTGCACCAGAACGAAATTCAAATTTATCGATTTTTTTGCTAAAGGAATTAATCTGCAAGAAATATTTGGTACATAAACATTATGTAGTCAGAGGTATCCAGTGGTGTAAAAATCTCAACTTTTTTGGGGAAAAGTGGGGAATGAGGCTGTGGATCACGAAATGCCCCTTTAAGGTAATTACATATGAAAAGGTTTGACTACAAACACGATTCTCTTATAAATGTATCTACGCACAGTTTCCACCTCGATACACCCGAGCACACAGATATTTCCAAGCACAGTGAGTCTAGCCTTTACGCAGTCTGTGTTTTACTATAAGGTTGAGTGCATGCATCATAAGAGCTGTGATTGGTTTTTGTCAAAACCTCAATTATTCCCTTCATCCAATCAGAAATTATTTTTATATGGAACGAAAGCTAACACTTCCCTCTAAAACCTTTTTTCATTAGGTCAACAGATAATGCATTTCAATGTTTATAGCAAGGCGAATGTGGTAAATATGTTGAAAACAACCTAAAAGTCAAAAAGTCAAATTTTAGGTCAGTAAAAGGAAGAACCATGGAAGAACACACTTATATTGTCCATATACTAGCTTCATTTTAATGAGCAATGGTCAATTCTCTTTAAATTGCAAATATTGTGCAAAACTATGACTTTTCTAAAGAGCGCTTACAACCTGATATGTTTCCTGTATAGGGTGGCTTGATCATATTCCCCATAAAGGTAATTCGTCATCTGCTTTCCTACCACAATAATATTTTTCTTCCGGGTGCAATAAGGTACAGTACTATATATATGCATGTTTATGCTACTTATAAATCAGGGAAGTGTAAACCATGGTTTGCTCTTAAAGGTCTACGTTTACACAGGGATGCCAGGTTTATATCATGTACTCGCCGAATTTAAACGGTCACAGCCTTTGATTTGAATGTATGCGGAACAAACCATTATTATTTATAGCTTTAACTCATCTGTTTGAGTATTTTCATCGGCCAATTTGTTGGCTAATATAATGTCAGGAACATTATACGTTTCTTCTGACATTTGGAGGCCAGAAAGCATGTTTATACTGTTTTTGCAGCTCAAACCTTAAAATGAGACGCAATTACATGAGAGAGAACATTGGGCTGTTTTTATAAAAAGGTCCGAAAAGAAAAGTGTCTTATGGGCCTGTCTACATATGTCATAGTTTGTAAACATTAATGAACCCGTTTATATCCAGAGCAAGCAGGAACCTGCACACAAGACCACATTGACCATAAATGGCATTAGAATTTTCTCTATTCAGTTCAGATATGTTTTGTCTCTGCTGTGGGTTTAATAACAGTTGGGTTTACTGCATCATGTATGTATATAAAATACAGTCACTGGACAGCGTGTGGTATTGCGTGGTATTATATAAATAGTACATGGTTTGAGGGGATAGGACAGGGCAAATTATCGTCACCCTACCTCGATAATTGTCTTCGTCATTTTGTGCAAGTACAAAATGTGGTTCAAATATGCATACATTCACCATGTAGCAACATACAGGGTGTCCCAGAATGATTTACACCGTGTTTGAAAAAATTCTTAAAAATACATAGTCAAGAGTATATCTAATTTTGATAAGTGCAATACAATGGCACACATGTCCCCTACTTATTCTGTGATTTTTATGGAAATAGCTTGATGCGTTTTGGCGTGACATTGATATTACTGAAAATGGACAAAAACTAAATGTTGTAATTTACAGCGCAAAGGCATAACACATGGATGCTTTATCACCATCGTCCAGCGGTTGGAGAAATCATACATTCTTTTGTAGGAAATACATCTAATTTGGCACAGATGTAGAGCGTACAACGCTGAACAATTCTTGATATGGTATTAAGTGAAACATTTCAATATGACATCAGATATTTAGGTTAAAACATACTTTTTATGTAATATTTTTAACACAATTTTTACCCAAAAATGTCTTTATTACAGAGAATTTAACTTCCTCAAGGATCCCTCGCGGACATAAATAAATTATACGACACTAAGGACAAACATTCTCTATACTTTCATGACAAACACATCTTCGCCGGTATTTGAAATTATGAAACTCGGACACCGCAGTAATTATCTTTCAAAACTGCCAACAAAGAAGCGTAACAACTTCATAACATCATAAATAATCGATAGTTATCGACTATTTAGGAAAGTAAGGACAAAAGTACATGTAACATTTTACAAATAACTTTGTGTTGAACAGTTTGTAATTTTACAGATTTTCAAAATAGGTTGATTTGTGAAAACCCTAAATTCACCATTTTTACGTAATATCCTGTAACTTCTATTAGAAACATCCAATTTCTAAAATCTAAAATTTTTAAGAAAGCTAAATATGTGTAGATCTTAGAATTTTAAAACAATAGTACCATTAATAATGCTCTTCATACCTAGAAAAATCAAACTTTCCCGGTATAGATCATTCTGGGACACCCTGTACAATGAAGATAGCAAGATATAAATATACTTTTATATAAAATATACTATGAGAAAAGCAACCTTTGTTAAAACACGAAACATATTTAAAACATTTTAAATTGGTTATATTTGGGTTTTGATTTTGGTCAAAATGTTTTAATAACATTAAATTTCGGGTTATATAAAGGTCATGAAAACGTTATTTTAAAAAACAATTTGTATAAAAACACATTACAACAACACTTCTAAAATGTTGTCAAAATGTTATTTTAAACATTAGTTGCGAAAATTGTTTGCTAAATATTTCGTCAATCATTATGAATTATGCATCATTCCGCAACGTTGCGGAATAATGCAACTTTATTTGGTCGTTACCACCACAAATTAGACTTTTTGACTTTTAGACTTTTGTGTCATTGAATAGGGATGAATAAATTTGCTTTGCATTATAGTTATCAACCTTATTTAAAAAAAACAATGCTGACGAAGATGCACGTTAAAAAATATGAAAATTTCTCGTGTTTATTTTTAGTTACTTATATACTTTATATCCACATGCATAATTTGTTTCCTAAATTTTACAGTACAGAGCAGCTGCTGTGTTTTTAGTTTTACTGCTTTAACCAGTCAAGGATATGCAAATTTATGCTAATTAGGATGTTTTTCTAACAATGAACACCATTTTCCCAGAAAAAAAGTACGTTTTCAGAAAATATAGCCTTTTAGCTACAATATGAGACCAAAATCACATACTTGACATGATTTTTAAATTTGGGCAATTTGTTCGAGCTCAGGCTCGTCGCAAGCGGGGCGCCTGGGGCGCCCATGGGCGCCCCCACTTTTTTGCAAAGAAAAGAAGAGAAGAGAAAAAGAAAGGGGAAAGAAGGAGAAAAGAGAAGAGAAAAGGGAAAAAAGGAGGAGAGAAAAAAGTTAAATTGCGCGTATACATATATATAGTCGAGTAGGCACATGCCTGAAAAACCGCGCAGTCGGGTCGATCGGAAGTAGGTCTTATGATATATACCGTAGCCCTGCAATTATTTTGGGCATTGCTTGAAAGCGGGTCCCGGTTCCAGTACTCAATGTATACCGCGGGTCACTCATGCTCGTCGGCGATTTTAGCAATTTCACGAATTTTTTGCCCTTCTACAATGCCACATTTTGTTGCTAAAACGCGAATAATATTTCTAATATACCGCTTTTTGATGGGAACGCATTAATTATTTATGTACGGCACCCGCGGTTGTATATGCATCGTATAATTTATGTGCCGGAATAATGAAACTGAAATTCGTAAATGAATTGAATAATGAAACTACGATGATTTATACCTGTGATTTGTGCCCTTTTTTCAATTTCGCGAACAAGTGTATGAAAAATGACCCCTTTTTTCTTATTGTATTTCGCGAATCGCGCGTCTTTTAGTGCAACCGGTGCGGATACACGGAGTGCCAGAACTGGGATGCGCGCGGCGAGTCCTCGTCATAAAAGCATGTGAAAATTACTGCCAGCCCGCCGATTTGCAGGGCCCGTCACATTTTGTCAACAAAGTCGGTATTATTAAGGGAACAAACAGGACAACCAAAAGATCGATGACGTCCTATAAACGAAACTAGTTTCGTTTAGGGGGGAGGGGGTAAAAATACTCGATTACGTTTGTAAAAAAACATCGGTCTGAAGAATGTGTTTTTATATATTTGTAAACGTTCCCTCTTCAAAATGGTTCTTTCATACCAAAAACAAACATCAGTCATCATGAAACACCGTATATCGGGTACCCATATAAGCCATGCAAGTGAAAACAATGACCCAGTTTTGGAAAGAGAAGGAACTTGAGTACCGGTTGGTGGTGTGGACAATATCAAATACAGGGTGTCCCAAAAAAAAAGAGGCCCCACATTGCGCCCTCTTTTTCTCCTATTTCTGAAACGTTGATCAAATATATTTTGGTATTTTAAGAAACCCTAAATCGTTAGCTTTAATAAACCAAAACAATTCTTTCAATCGACTCAAAATTTTTGAAGATATGCTCTCTTTAAGAAATGTACCCGTTTTTCACTCTGTCCACGGATGAGGTTTGGCTACATCAAAGATTTAAACGAAACACACGGTTAATGACATGGATAGATAGTAGCATTAGTCTTGGGAAAGCATTCACTATAAGCGAGGATCACCAGCTAGCTTCAAACATCTTCGCAACCCCATATTACTGCTGCATTTGCAAGTATCCGGCGCTTAAGGATGGTACGCAACGCAATTAATGCAATGAGAACTAGGGCTGAAACATGTATTCGTCACGGAGGCAACCAGGTAGAGGGCAGAGCAGCACAGTAAACTCACTTCAAAAGAACCAAAGACAAACTAAACAGCCCTTTTCAGGGCTACCTTTTATTCCTAAAAGAGAAATGACTTATGTTGTCAATAAAAAGAAAGCAAGAAACGAGAAAAACATAAGTAATTGCAAGTATAGCAAAAGAAGTCCCATCCCACATCAATTTCGCCCAAATTAATGACACTTAACAAAATCCATAACCCATAAGCCCACCGGTAAAGCCCATTCCCTTAAATAAAGTTGTTATTTTATAAAGTTATCATCGAGGAATGTTTTATATTCATGCATGGTATATGCACTTTCCAATCTTTGAAGTAGCCAAACCTCATCCGTGGACAGAGTGAAAAACGGATACATTTCTTTAAAAGGACATATCTTCGAAGGTTTCTTTACATACCAAAATATATTTGATCAACTTTTCAGAAATAGGAGAAAAAGAGGGCGCAATGTGGGGCCTCTTTGTTTTGGGACACCCTGTACATAAGCCTTACTACATGTAGCTAACACAACTGGGGTTCGAACCCGGGACCTCAGTTGAGTTACGGAGATGAGTATAGTAAAAAATATTCCACCTCGCTAACTCCCCTATATAGTCTCCATCGCCAAAGTGACGTATCAAAATCAAACAATATGACTGTTTTCCCCTAAAAGATTCTGTACCAGCGGCCGTTGGCATTGACAGTGATTATCGGGGAGCACCCAGCTCTTTACTGAAACATCAAAGGGATTTTCTATACTAGTATTATGGTGGAACAGAAATATATTTATTTCTGAAATAATGCGTTTTGTTTTTGTTTCATTTTTGTATTCAAAAAGCTATATTATTTTATTCTTTTAAGGCCTATGCCAATGCCAAACATAGTTATTACCAATTAACTAGTATTATTATTAACTCAGTCTTTATAGAACTTCAAAGTGATAGGTCCCTACGGCTATATGCGCTCCGTATTGCATCGTGTGCCGGGAATAGGTGATTTTCTTGAGAAACCTTTGCAAGTGATACACTTTAAAACTGTTCAGGTCCCGGGTTCAGGTGTTTGAATGATATCAACGGAAATGATAACATTTAATTTAACGTTTTAAATTTTTAAAAAGGGCTACAAAAATTACATTTGTGGTAGGAGTCAAAAAAATTTTCAAAATTTTTTTTGACTAGTAACTACTATACCATTCACAGTATGTCTATTACGTTACAACAACACAATTTCGTAACACATTAATCTGTTATATGGCTCTCACAATTTGCCGACAATCACACACACCTTTGACTACATTTGCCGACAGTCACATGGTTTTGCCGACAGCAGTCAAATTTTGCCGACAAAATTGTGTATTGGGGGTGTCACCCCCAAACCCTGCCCTGCTAGCGACGGCCCTGCCAGGGTCCCGCGGGTGTCTCGAAAATGAGGACCCCACAAACTGGGATCCAAAAAAGAAGTTGGAACAGTTCAGACGAAGAAGGCCCGATTGAAGCCATTTGGTACACGCACTCTCATGAATATTATTGCTCGACAAAAGGTGTACGGTGTCCAAAAAGACACGAATGAAAGAATGAATGAATAAATGAATTGGACGCAAGCATGAAAGAAAGGAAAACATGTTGTTTAATATTAAATGTTCAATTATAAAACGAAAGATATAAACGCAAATGTTTGGACAAATTTTTAAGACATACAAGACCAAATATCTTAGCAAACGAGAAACACGTCGCTTTTCCCGTTATTCCCTACCCTCATTTCTTTCTCAAAATATTCTTCACCACTTTCATCAGGAAAAACAAGAATTTTGAAGTAAAGGAAAAAGGAAAAGGGTAGCAAAGTACAGAAGCAACGAAAACAAGTTCCGGAGAGAAGAGCAGGGGAAAACCCAGCAAAACCAAAAATGAAAAAGAGAAAAAGAAAAGAGATAGCAGGAACAAGACACAAACAAGTAAGAAAGATAAAAATAATATAGTTCGAAGAAGAAGCAAAGAATGCAGAATAAAGAACACCGAAAGTGCGAAAGAAATACATATGAGGATGAGGAAGTGAAAGAAGGAAGAGTAAAGAAATTCTAAATTTACAATGAAAGACAAGGATTGAAAAATGAAAGAGATATGAGGAAAGGAAAAGTAATGAAATGAAGCGAAAGTTGAATCGTGCAAAATGGTGTCGTATAATATCTTTCAGAGAAAGATGTACATCAAGGATGTCCACTTTCTGCACTATTGTTTATATTTTTGTAAGTTTTGGCCTGTAAAATAAGATAAGGAATGATATAAAACATCCGGTGATTCTCTGGCAAGAACAGTGTTGTTGGGTTTTTTTTACTAGTATTAGCTAATTAGGATGTTTTTCTAACAATGAACACCATTTCCCCACAAAATAGTACGTTTTCTGAAAATATAGCCTTTTAGCTACAATATGAGACCAAAATCACATACTTGACATGATTTTTAAATTTTGGCAATTTGGGCGAGCTTGCTTACAATTGACCATTTATTGATGAAGTTTCTTATTCAAAGCCAGCTGAATCGAAAGATGGATGGTACGATTTTCATGAGCAGTAATTTGACTTTATATAACAACTTTCTATAAACAGGAACTGTGGTGAACTAGTTTCCGTTTAAACAGTAACTGTAACTCTCATTGGTTCCGTTATGTAAGAAAAATAATTGTTATAAGGTAAAGGGGCACATGAATTACATTAAAACTGGAAGATTTTCAATTTGTTATTATTTTACAGTTTTATACTGCACAATGGAATTCCCATCTTCAATTAAAGATACATTATTTGTTTCTGATAAACTACTCAAAAAAAAAAAAGGTTACATTAGGAAAAGTCGCCATGAATTAAAAGCCAAAAGAGCTGCATGTTGAGTAAATCAATAAACTCGCTTAATGCAGCATACTGCGAATGTTGACACCTCATTTGTTGCTCTGTGATCTCTTGAGAAAAGTTACAAGCATTTCAACTTTTGAAATCCGTCCCGTATCCATGCTTACTCCGTCGAATCCTGGTGCAACCGTATTCAATATCTATCCGTCATCCTGCCCAGAGCCTATCAAAAATACCATTCACGTGTTGAATGCTTGGCTTGTGCTAGTTATTTTACATCTGGGATCCTGATCGATCCAGAACAAAAGCTATACAATGAGGTACAATATTGCCAACACCTTGATTAAGGCACCAAATTATGTTAGTTCAGTTTATTACGTAAGATAACTTACTACGGCTTCACCAAAACTTTTAAGTATGACTATTGAACTCTGGAACCCGGTTTTAACACTGCACGGCAAATACACCGTGACCTTTTCAGCCATAAACCCGCTTAGTGAAGATTAAACTGAAATATGCACTACTAAACCATTATAGTAATCGATTGTCCAATCAAATTTCTTACCACGTGATAATATTAATCCAATGTGCGATCAAATTGTCCGCTACGGTCGACTAATCCAGTCGTTAATGATGCTATTGACATGTACGGGCGGAGCTCCACTGACTGAGTTTTGGGGTATTTTTCACTGGTTTGCTATCATTTACTTATCAAGGCGGTCCTCCGTTATTATAAGGACTATGCTAATAATTTAAAGATTGACATGTAGCGAACAAATCATACTTGATAGACAGAAAGTACTAAATTTATACCTATTACGGTTTCGTGGCACCCATCTTCCAAATGCGACCAAGTCAGGGCGATCCGGTGAAGCAAAATGTGCATTGGATTAGCACGGGAGCTTGGATAAGATGTAGATTTCCTTTCTCATACAAATGTATATGTTGAAAAGAATAAGCAATTGAAACATAGAGCAAGTACTAAAATCATAGCTTTTATACTTTTTGATATATGACGCTAACTAGTTCATCTCCTATATCTACAACACAGCGCTACCAGTATGGGTTAATTGCCTATTGTAAGTGCCCCTGTCTTGTGTGCATACATGTAGTTAACAATAACTTAAGTAAAGTATGTTTTCTTTACGAGTTGATGAAGCAACATACCTCAATAGGTATTTTTGTGTTTTTATTTATTCTCTATGTTTGTTTTTTGATGTTATTCATGTATAGGCATCCCTTCAATTTATTGCTTGTCAATATTGGGTTTAGCCTGGCGTTTCGCCGAATGTTATAAATAACAAAAATAAATATTCGATGGTTTATCAATGAAATGTTCCAACGTTGGCTAAACGTAATGGGTTTTTTTTTAACCCGAGGACATTTGGCGATGGCGCGGACTGGGAGGTCGATTGTTGAGCTGTTACACCTTTGTGCTTTCACTGCCGGCCACCAAGATTAACCACTCTGTTATCAGACCAATAATCGATCGTATCACTTGATATCGAGCCTGTTGAAGCATAGTTTATTTCTGTTTATTATGACACCTCATTTGTTGCAATGGTCTAAATATTGATGTCGCAGCGTACATTCAAATGGAAGTATTCCACGATATGAAAGTTCCAGGAAAATCATAGTGCCTTGCATTCATTGTCCATGGAAGGAAATGTTTTCAGTCTTCTTGTTTCGTGAATTTGGAGGGGGATAAAACATTTGATAATCAATGAACAAAATCATTATTCACCAGGGGTTGCATCTGTTGGTAACACCCCCAATCCGGAAATTTTGAATCTAACTTTACCACTGAATGGACAACTTGCAATTGCAGGCTATTTAGGACTTTGTTGGTCAGATAAATATTGAAATGTTCATGTTACAATTCGACATTACTGATGTAAATAATGACAACCGTTATTGATTATCACTTGTTTTGATCCTCTCCAAATGCATGAAACAAAAAGGATAATCCAATCACAGCTGAAAACATTTCCTTTAATGGATAGGCTACTGAATACAAGGCATTGGCATTTTACTGCAACTTTCAAATCATGGGTTACGTTCATTTAAATGTACGGTGCGAAATCAATATACAACAAAATGAGATGTCATAATGCGCAGAATATTCTGCTTCGAATGCCTATCTAAACTTAATCATAACACATCAATTTGTAAGCGCTCTTAAGCAAAGTCCTAGTTCATTGAATTTACAACCGTATGAAAAAACAGGCGATAATAGTAACTTTTTGCACAAGATTTGGAATTTAAAGAGAATTTAAAGAGAATTTAAAGAGAAAAAAGAAAGAAAGAAGCTAAAAGGGAAATGTAAGAAGACACAAATTGATCTTTGCAATGATTTTACCTGTTCGGGAATTCCTCCTGTTTTATATAGTTACTAAATGAGGTTTTCTTACGAGGTCAAACAGATGTGTTCTAGATATACAATATATTACAATATATAAAAACTACGTACATGTTGTCGCGGAGACCATTGCTACAAAGAGAAACACAGCAACTACAGGATGTTCATCCATGACATGAGGAACAGTGTATATAATTTAAAACACACTTGCAAAATGTTTTCAAACTTCATTCGATCCTGTCTGACTAGCCTGTCATTTGTATGCACTCGGTGTTGTTACATCCGCAGCCTGAAAGGTAACGTTTCTAAATGTTTTCATCCCAAGCCACGTTTACTATCGGATACACACTGAAGCTTCGGTATTCAAGCAGAAACTCTAGAGGGCTCCCTACGAAATTTATACATGTGGTGTTGCGTCAGAATCTTGGAATTTATTCCAAGATTCTGACGCAGCCTGTCAAAAACTTGGAATTGTCCTGGAATTGCGACAGTTCAGTAGCGTAGCCTGCGGGGTGGTAGGGGGCAGAGTGCCCCCTAACAAAAAACGAAAGAAAAAAAATTGCGTCTCTGACAAAAAATGAAAACGAAAATCTGGAGGTCAAAGGAAAGGAAAAGGGGCAAAGAGCCCCTTTTCCACCCAATTTCGCCACGATCATGGGCCAAAATAGTGTAAAATACAATTTTTTGGGCGCTGCGCCCGCACATTGTCATTGTAAAGGCTTTTTTTTTATATCCCAATCATTAAGGTCATTCTTGAAGGACTAACAGAAAGGGCCATTCGGTGAGAACAAAACGTAAAACAAATGGGGTCATTGGGTGTGAGCATGATTTCTGGCATTTGGTGAGAGCAAAAATGTTAAAAATATGGGGTCATTGGGTGAGAACATATTCTTTTTTTAAATGGAACCTGTGGGTGAGAGCCGAAACAGTGCCACAGAAACCTCTAACATTGAATTTCTAGTTCTAAATGGCTTCAAATTTCTTTGTTTTTTTCAATGAAAGTTGCTGTTCAAATTGAAAAATAATGGTATTTGGGTGACAGACCAATTGGAAAAATAAGGGGTCTTCGGGTGATAGAGCATGTGTTCGCACACAAATATGGGGTCTTTGGGTGACAGCCCTAGATACCCGCCGTGACTTCTCTCTAATCCGAAGGGTCGCTAGTCCGAAGATTCTCTAGTCCGAATATAGAGTATAGAATAAGGGTTAGGGTTAGAGTTATAGTTATGGTTATGGTTTAGGGTTAGGGTTTAGGGTTAGGGTTATAATTTAGGGTTTAGGGTTAGCGAGCCTTATTCTATATTCGGACTAAAGAACCCGATATTCGGACTAGCGAACCTTTTTCATAATTCGAACTAGCGAATGGTAAATTACGTGTTCGGACTAGCGAACCTTCGGACTAAGGAGCCTTCGGACTAGAGAGTTGTCACCACATACGCGTCACTTCCAAAGTGGGAGTTTATTGATTCTTAAAACCGCAGTATTTATTCAGTAAGCAAATTGGCACACAATTAATCAAGCGGAATCACGTACCCTTTTGAGTGAAAATACAACGTATTTAGCCAAAATCAACCTGAGTCATCACGGATAAATATTTTCTAAAGGTATTGAACTAACACTTCCACTAATTGGTACTTCACAATGTGACAGTAAAAGAAAGAACAATGCAATGTTTGTCGTCTGCGGCACATTGTGTGGTCTTTGCAATATAAATATCAATCTCTTGCACAAGCCATACCCAACGCTTGATCGTGTCTTTCACGCATATTTGTGTTCAGACGTAACAGTTGCGTTTGCGTTAGCGTCGATGACCCGGAATTGTAAACGGGGTCATCCATAACAAACTTCGGAAAACATCGATTTGAAAAGTACTATAGATAACGTTTGAATATGGACCTATAAATGTGAAATGTTGAACACTGTCCGTGTGATAATGATTAAAATCATTACTATGCAATAAATTAATAGGATATGAACTTTATTTACATATGATGCGTATTGTTGATAACGTATTCCGCAATTGACGAGTCACAGTATACCCACATCCTTCTTAGGGATGTCACCAACCCAAATATCACCCTAGGCAGCTGTACGTGATTCATTCAAGTACTATTTTTGATGTCAGAATTGTGCCATTTTGTTTCTCTTCCGGTGGTGAGACAACTCCAACCCACCGCACCCGGGGGGGGGGGTACTTAGTACAAATGACCATACGGGGACGTGCCGCAAATATGGGTAGCATTTTCAGCCTTCTGGTATATCAATGACCCCCTTTTCAAAGCCTATTTTGGTATATGAATGGGTCCTTTTTTCAAAATGTTCTCAATTTTTTCGGAAAATAGCCCAATTTTTCCTTAATCTAGCCAAAATTTTCTCAATTTTCCCAAAATTTTGGGAAAATTTGTAAAAACTAAGACAATTTGGGTTAAATTCGGCCGAAAATTTTGACTTTTGGTATATTTATGGGTCCAAATTTCTTGAAAAATTGGTATATTTATGGGTCCACTTTCAAATTCTCAGCGGCACGTCCCTACCAAAACCAAACTTGAGTCCCCCCCCCCCGGGCCACCGCACAACACCTCCAGTTTTGGTTAAAACAATTAGGCCAAATATAAAAATTGATTGGTCTCATGTTTCCATCGCGCATTTGATTGCAGAAGTTGGATTCTATTTTGTATTATTTTTTTTTACATTTTATTGAAATTTGGCCGAAAATCAGCTGTAAAAATCAATGTTCAATTTCAATTTTGTTTCTGATCGCACCGGAATGCTAGATGTAGCCTGTATTCCAGCTAAACATAGCCTGAGTACTTCCAAGCAAGGGTGTCAACCGAAGTTCCTTATTACCTCTCACCCACTCGCCACTCCCCCTCCCCCTGTGACTCTCCTCCACTCCACCCCACTCTCCTTTTCAATGCAGTAAAGTGACAGGTACATTACATTATGTTGCATTTGTTTTAATAAAGCGAACAAAATATATCGATGGTTGAGAGTCAGAAAGCCTTAACACAAGAAATGCCATTTAGAAAACTTTTAATATTTTTGCGAACTAAATCTATTTACAACTCGCAATGTAAGTGTCTGATTTAATTAGAATTTACCCCTATAACCGAAAGTTGTATCTCATTCCGAACTGACATTTTAACTCATAAACATATACAAAGATAAATAACCGAAAGCTGTATCTCATTCCGAACTGACATTTTATCTCATAAACATATACAAAGATAAACATTAATAATATCCCAGCAAACACAAAAACATTTTAAAAACGTTTTAAATAAGTTATATTTTGGGTTTTGGTTTAGGTAAAAACGTTTTAATAACATTAAAATGTCGGGTTATATAAGGGTCATGATAGCGTTTTAAAACGTTTTGTATGAAAACACACTACAACAAGATTTTTAAATGTTTAAAAAAAATGTTATTGTAAACTATTTTTGCAAACATTTTTGTCAAATATTGTGTTATGTCAATACTTAAATAACATTATGTTAAAATATTTGAACCCAGCAAACACAGAAATGTTTTTAAAATGTTTTTTTTCAAAACCTTTTAATAACATTTAAATGTCGTGTTATATAAAGGTCATGAAAACGTTTTTAAACGTTATTGAAAATATTTTGGGCAAACATTTTTCGGAAAATATTTTTTCAACCCAAAATAACATTCTGCTTAGAATGTTTTGTATCAAGTTTTCAAGAATGTTTCTAGAACGTTTTTATACCGTTTATATAACCCCACATTTAAACGTTTTCTGTAAAACATTTTTGTTTGATGCGCAGTAGATTATCAAAAAATGTTTTTTCAGGTTATGAAAACGTTTTATACTCTTAATATACCCTTTATATAACCCGACATTTAAACGTTTTCTGACAACCTTTTATAACCTTTTGTGAATGATGTCGAAAACGTTATGTGTTTGCTGGGATAATAATAAGAAGAAGAAAGAGAGATTGAATATAGCGCCCAACGCAAACAGCATCTGGGCGCTTTACACAACAAATTAAACTAGGGTACAAAGTTTTAAAATCTAAAAGCTACACTTAGCCTAACTTAAACAAACTATAACACATGCACAATATTGCAACCAGTATAAAATAACTCTCCTGCAAAAATAAAGTTGCACGAAAAGTAACCGCATACAGAAAACCTAAAGACTTGAATTTACGATGTGTACATTAACCAGTGGCGGCCCAGCGGGGGACAGGGGGCATTCCTCCCATTTTTCTTGCCCCCACCCCCGGATTTGAACGATGGCTATAATTAATACTTTTTTGATTATATCGCCCTGCACTACAACATTCACGCGGTACCGATGCATTGAACAATATATGTCAAAGAAAGGCTGATCACTCACACCTGTAGGATTAGTATCTTTGAAAAGAGCGGTATTGTTTTCAATCTATGTTTGCTGACATACACCGGTGATTAGTGCAATCTGCTTATAATCTGCGATTTATTCAAAAATTGTATTCATCTATTGCTGTGGCAGTTAATCCGATTATGACGTCACTTTGACGGCGAATTCGCCCAATGTTGTTCAATTTTAGCAACATATTAATGCAATGTGCAAGCATTGTGCCATGTAAAACGCCATTATGTTCGAGTATCTTCAATGGGCATCTCATGAACCTAAACATAAACATAAATAACTATCACCAAAATATAAATTTGCACAAAAATATTTTTTGATATCGATTGTTTCTAAAGTCGAAAAAATATTTAAAACTGTAACATTGTGTGAGCTTCATTCTCTTAAAATAAAAAACAGACATTTCCTGTAGTTTAATCAATGCACTCCTTACTTACTGCTATAAGTAGTCTTTAATAACAATATATCGTGAACATTTAGTCAATGTTGGGGTTTTTGCAACAAAGCTTTGCATTTTGTCAGCATTGTCGTCTTCTTTTTGTTTGTTAATGAGAAATTCAGAACGTATCTTTAACTTTTTACGAGTATTAACGATACATTTGAGCTAGTTCATTTCTAGCTTCTAACGATGGACCATGTTTCACGTACAAAGAAAACTGACGATTCTGCAGTGACGATTCACCATCCTCATCCACATGATTATCGTCTGCCAGGGATGCAGACGATAATGGGATGTTGTTCGGTGATGGAGGCTTTTGATTTGCAGGGTTGTTATCGTCTTCACCCCTACGCTTGAGAGCTTTGACACATTCAAAATAAGGTGCTAATGCCATTCTAACATCATCTTGAAGGACGCAGAAGAAGACAAAGATACCAGTGCCTTGAAAAGCGTTAAAAAGGACGAACAACCAGCCGAATACTCTTGTAGCAGATTGTATGGCAAAGATACCAAAAAGCCATGTTAAACCAAGAAGTAGGGTAATGCCTATTGATTGACGTAATCTTCGCCATAGCTCAGGTGACTTGTGTTTTTGTACCTTTCCTTGTACACGGCATACGAGACTGCGCAGAATGAGTACAAAGACAATCAGGTTATGGGAAAGTACGACGGCGATGGGAATTGCCAACGAAAGGTACAGAGCTCCTTCTGAGACAAAACAGCTGAAATCAGAATAAAAATCCAGCAGGACAATATTGTTAAAAAAACATAATAGTCGTTCGTTCTCATAATTTTCTTTTTACATTTAGGCCTTTCTGGTGTCTAATATTACATCACTTTATGTGTCAACGTTAATATTCTGTTAAACTTTGACAACAAGGCGGCAAAACGATATTAATAATAAGGTCTATCTGCACTCTTATTTACTGCCATAATTAGTGATTTGTTAAATCAACCAATCTTTAAAAACAATATACCGGATTCGTGAAATGACTGTTTTAAAATCTTTAAAACACATATGGAAAGGTTTAGCTACAATATGGAAAGGTTTAGCTACAAAACACCTGAGCACACAATTTTGTCCAAGCAAGCAGTGCCTTGACTCTACACAGTCTGTGTTTACACCACACGGTTGGGTGTGATCATAAGAGCAGCTGTATGAGCTTATAGCTGGTGACTAGTGGGAAATACGGCATCTGTGATTGGTTTATGTCTAAACCCCGCATGTTCCCTTCATCCAATCAGAATTTCTTTTATATGGAACGAAAGCTAGCACTTCCTGCTAAAACACTTTTTTTCTCTACGTCAACAAATGACGCCGTTCAATGTTTATAGCAAGGCGAACGTGGTAAAGCGACCTCTTCAAGCACAATTTTGGACCAAAATGTAGGTTTTAAAAGTCAAAACCCCGAGTGATCCTTACAATATTTTTCAAATTTTATGTCATTAATTGAAAGAGCACACTAATATTGTCCATATACTAGATTCATTTCAATCAGCAATGGCCAATTCTCTTTAAATTGCAAATGTTACTATTTTCGCCTGTTTTATCAAACGATTGTAAATTCAATGAACAATGACTTTGCTTAAAGAGCACGTAGAAATTGATATGCATGGAATTTCAAACAATTAGGGTAGGTGATGAACGATTTAAGAAAGAAATTTTTTATTCTTTGCAACAGTCCCCTCCATATAGTAAAGTTAATTTTCAACATCATATGAAGGCAACATTTAACAATTAAAAAAATTAATTAGGTGATTTATAGGTGGCCTTAAGGGATCTGGAATGAGCGTTTTGAGCGTTTAGACAGTATTTTTTGTGGGACATGAGAGCACATCAGACGTATCGAATTGCGTTCTGACTACGCAGAATGTCTTTCTGATATCAAATAATTTTTATTTTTTGAAATTCATGATATACAGACTTGACATTTAATATGGAATACTTTTTCGCACAATTCCAAGACTGGTCTGGTAGAGGTCTGCATAAACGACACGGGCTAAATATTAATTGGGGGTGTGTCGTGAGATGATGTAAAATAATTGTTTGACAGAAAATGTGCTTTCCATTAGTTTACATTCTGGCGCTCATAATGTAGTGAATTAGCCTAAAATGGCGGATTTAAGGCGACTGAATTTGCTTTTTGTGGGGGTAAAATTTCTGAATTTGAGCCACATTATTCTGATATTATCAAATTCATTGAGGTTTGAGGCGATTTTACTAAACCTAAATACCAATAAGTGTTCGTCAGAACTGAAATGCACCTGTGATCTACCAGTTTTGAAAGTGGGAGGAGCTTTAAGAAATATGGCTCTTAAAAGTGGTATGCACTCAGAAAGTTTGAATGGTCCCCTGGGGCCAAATGTTATAAACTTACTGTACACAAAGAAACAGTGTGAGTTCATTGGACAACCATGAATCCACACAGTTGTTCTTGTACCATAAGTTTGCAACATTTGACCCCAGGGGCCATTCAATCTTTCTGAGTACGTACAGCCTTTAAGAGCCCCATTTTAAGATCCTCCTCTGTTCAAAAACTTGGTGCATTGTAAGTGATTTTCAGCTGTGATGAATGCCAATTACTGAAGAAGTTTAAGAAATATCACCTCAAACCCCTATAAATTTGATAATAACAGAATCATGTTGCATAAAGTCTGAAATTGTGTCCCCCCCACAAAGCTCAAATTCAGCCTCCCTAAATCCGCCATTTTAGGCAAATTCGCTACATTATGAGCACCATTATGTAAACATATGGAAAGCACATTTTCTATCAAACAATTATTTTGCACCATCTCCCGACACACCCGAATTAATATTTAGCCCGTGCGGTTTATGCAGCCCCCTTCCAGACCAGTCTTGGAATTTTGCGAAAAATATTCCATATTAAATGTCAAGTCTGTAATACACATTTTATGACAAATTATTAAAAATTGATATTTTTCACATTTTTGATATAATAACAGTCTTCGAAGTAAATTTTATAAATCTAATGATATATTCTTAAAGTGTATGTAGCTGGGACGATCAATTGAAAATTTTGACCTTTCATATTGAAGATATGGATTTTTTTTCCAAAAAGACCTAATTTTTTTGGTGTTTTGGGGAAAAAAATCCATATCTTCAATACAAAAGGTCAAACTTTTCAATTGAGCGTCGGCTTTTCATCCCACCTACATACACTTTAAGTATAAATCATCAGATTTATAAAGTTTACCTTCGAGTACTGTTAAATATCAAAAATATCAATTTTTAATCATTTGCCATAAAATGTGTATTACATTGCGAATTTCAAAAAATCTAAATTATTTAATATCAGAAGGACATTCTTCGTATTCAGAATGCAATTCGATATGTCTGATGTGCTCTAATGTCCCACAATAAATACCGTCCAAACGTTCATACCCCACCCCTTAAGTCAGTCCATAAAAACGATTTATCAACCATTCAGGGACTTGCAGCAAAGACGCTCACACTGGCTATCACAAAAACTCAAAAGGCCAGAAGGCCTCGTTTATGCAGACACGACAGTGGCCCAATATATTTGCAACATTGCAGGTCATTACGAAAGACAACAGCTGAATACATACTTTTCTAGACGTTCATATTTATCCCATCCAGCGCCTAGAGAAATTGACACAATTATTGCCGGTATTCCTGAGATACCTGCAATAAATAACACAGACATAACGTTACCTATTATAATACAAAATTTGAATATGCACTTCACAACTTGATTTCCCCCTGAGACTTTGAGGTGACAGATTGTCATACTTGAAAAAACAGAGACAATACATGACCCCAGGTGTGTCCATGAGTAACATATTGAAGAACCTGTTCAATCGTGTAGTTCCTAGAAAGTGAACTTTACCTGAGGTATTTGATTATTAAATATCGCCAGGTGCTGTGGGACTAAATTAGGTATTGACTTCTGACGTGTCATCACAATTTCAATTGTTTTTTGCCTGGCAGTATGCGCGCGCATCATATTTTGTTCAGGGCCCGTGGTTTTAAAACTCCCGCCACATAACAATACGGCTATTGAACAGTGTAGTGGTTGCATGCAGTTCGCTCAAGCATATCGATATACCAGTCCCTTACCTTTGTTGATAAACATTTTTCAATAATATATTGATTTAAATAATGAAAATCGATGTTATTTTTTTTTTGCTGCTTAGACCAACAATACCTAGTCTACCCTTAACGTTGCACTCAGATGAGCCTCCATTTTTCTATATCAATTAAATATTTACTACGACCAACTGGAATTCTGGACAGCCAGCTATTCCCAATACTAGTTTGCTTTAAAATAAAGACCAGGGCTGATATTCATAAAACCACGCTAGGCCTAGTTGACAGCTAAAATTGACTTTAGCAAGCTGCTAAGCCTAGCTGATTGCTAATTCTTATTCATAAAACCCAGTTAGAGTTAGCAACATTCTAAAATTTTGCCAAAACTTAGAGTTGATCTGGGGCAGCGCTAAGTCACTAGTTGACAACTAGTCTTAATGATTTTGAACTAAGTTTGACATGATTTATTGTTTTAATTTCATATTAACTGTTGTCAATTATGAAAAATAATGTTCTCAGAATATTCTGTTTCTGAGGTCTTCAGTGTGTTTTACACATAAGAAACTGTCTTAAAAATACACAACAAATTTAGGGTGAATGAATAAACATTGAACTAAGCCAGTATTGTTTAACCAAATTTGCACAAGAAAAATGATTATGATATAGCAAGTAATCTTTAGTTAAGCAGATATGTTCAATCGAAGCAATTCTGTTCAATTGTTTGATACGTAAAATATATATTTTGGAGACATGTTACCAATGTTCTCTTTGGTAAAGATGCATGACTTATTTTCAATAACAAATTATATGTCAATTTGATAAAGATAAATCATGCTTGGCTTTTGTCAGGACAACAAGCAAGATATATCATATGCTATTAAATTATCTAATATTATTTACACAGTGTTGCTCATGAAGCTAAATGAGCAGCGTTAAGTGGATGCATGTTGTTTTCTATTTGATGAAGCAATATAGTATGTATAGTATGTTTTTACAACAAACCAAGGACTTAACATGTATATGAACTTTACTTTAATTTAATTTGCCGTAACAACCTTGTAGGCCTATATAGCTTACAAAATACACATGTAATTTTATTAACGAAATCTCAATGAAGACCATCAGCAATGAGTCATTACATTTTGATCATTTTGACTGTGGTTCAGAGCTCAAGTATAATAGACATGTATTATATAAGCCTATTGTATTAGATGTTACACAACTGTTGAAGGCCATATCACCCAAAACACCCAAATAAGTTATCAGCTAAATATTTCTAGTTGATAGCTAGTTAGCAAAGTGTTTAGCAAGGTTTTATGAATAAGAAATTAGTTGATTGCTACGCAGCTATCAACTAGTGGATTTAGCATCTTTCTAAGCACTAGTTGGTTGCTAATTTAGCAAGGCTTTATGAATATCGGCCCTGAGCGCTAGCAGACCGTTAGTCCACTTGGCCCCTCAACATGTATACACTAAAGTTGCGTATAGTTTCGTATAGTTTGGTAATGTTTTATACATGTTCAGGGGCCAAAACAAATCTTCACAATATTCCACGATGTTTTCATCCTGGAACATGTATTAAACATTATAAAACCCTAAGAAACTATACATAACTTTAGTGTATATATGTTGATGGGCTAAGTGGAATTATGGTCTTCTGGCGCACAGGTCTTCTAATGTTACCGCAGCGTTAAGGGTACTTGCCCATCAGTTTCATTCAGGGGCGTGTTTGAAAAACGGCACAGCGCATTAGTAAAAAGAAGAAAAAATACTAACATTTTCACCGGGGTTCGAACCACTGCCAACTGCACTATGAATACTAAAGATACCTACTGTGCCACGGTGACTGTGGTTAACATTCGGCGATTTTCAAAGATATACATATCAACACGTTTCTAGTGTATTGAAAATCAGACTTTGGTAGGAATACGGTCATAGAAAGACTTATGACTCTACTTGTCTATTTGTTTTTCATCTAATACAAATTAATTTTGATGAATTGAACTGGTACGACTCTTAGCACTCGTGATAAACGACGATTAATTTAGTAATAATAAAATGAAAACGCTGGGTCATTCACGACGTCATTTGTAATTCATGTCAAAACCTGAGGAGGACCACACACATCCGTGTTGCATGTATACGTGCGCAATCGATACTGATGATCCAGACAATAGCGTTTGAATATACCGCCCTGCTTCAGTTAGCAGCCTGCACAACCGATTCTTTTGTTTGGCAAGGCTCACTCAGTCATTTAATGAGGCAATACAAACGATCGAATTTGGTGTTGAAATGAGCTAAATTTTTAGTTACACCTTTTCGATGTAAAATTAATTTTCTCGGCCAAATGAAAAGCAATCATTTTCATTTTTTCAGTAAATGTCAGGATACTGTATTTTTTTTCAAATTCTAGTGTTAAACTTAGGCGTGAAATTTAGTCATTTAGTGTAAGATTTTCGATTTTGATAGGCTTAAACTCTGTCCGCGAGCCTTTTTTGGATCAACCTTTTAGCTTTTCAAAGTAAGATAGTTCGCTAATGAAGGATTTTTCCCAACTTTCTAACGCACATCACCGTGAGCGATATATCATAGTTTTGTCAGAATTTCCGTTTTGATTTCACCATCTTTCACTGTCGGCTGAAAAAATTTCAAAATCAACACGTGAAATCTAAGGCGAGTACTAGCATTGTGGATCGATATCCCTGGGTTTAATAGGAATACCGGCATGGCTATAGTGTTGCCAGAACTTCAATATAGCAAAGAAATTCCCAGACCTATAGCGCTCCTACTGATCATGTTTAACCAGAACACCCAATTGGGGATTTAATCGCTGGTCGGGCAATTTGCTTTCAATGAAAAATTGACCTGGATAACAACAAAGGAAATATCGACTATTTCTTCTGGTTGCTCTCGAGATAAAAGTACTCACCATTACCTACTTTTACTTAGTTTGACATTTTCGGAGCTTGAATGGAAAAAAAGTAAAACAAAAACGGAAATTCTGTCAAAACTAGAACATATAGACCCACACGATGTGCTTTACAGAGGTGGGAAATATCTTTCTTTAGCAAACTATGTTAGTTTGAGACGCTAAAACATGAATTCCGTAAAAAGCTCGCAGGCGAATTCAAGGCCTATAAAAATCAAAAATATCACACTAAAAGACACAATTTGATGCTTAATTTTAACACCAGGATTTTAAAAAAATGTATATCCAAGCACCAAGTTTTTAACTGACATTACTGAAGAAAAAAAATATTGCTTTATATTTGACCGAGAAAATTAATTTCATAGCAAAAAGGTGTATCTATGAATTGTGCTGATTTTTACATGTATCGATCGACTTTTAGCGCGACTAAGCATTTCTAAAGAATTGGTTGTCCAGGCGGCTGACTGGCTTGACACATCCTGTCACTTGCGGGAAGATATACTATAATAGGCCTACCCTAATAGCTTACAATAGATGCCCCACCGTAAATAGCTCTCGTCATTGCCTCGCTGTGCCCGTTTATACTCGCACGGTACGCACTTTTGAACCATATTTTGTTCAAAAATGATAGGAAGGGACTGTTTTCAGCTAAAATGTTGGTTATCAGCAGATGCTTAATGATACCGGGAAGTGTTGCAGAAAGGTAAGCGTACTCTTTATTTATTCAAAATATCACATATCAATGAATTTAAATTGGAAATCCAAAAAGGAAATGTCAGGTCAAAATTCTCACCTTAGAATTATTGTGAAATAAAATCAAACCAAATTTAGGCTCCGCAAACAACGTCCAATTATTCCCATTGGTGTTTGATACACGTGCATATAATAAATTATGATTTGGGGCTAATTTGAGAAGAGTTAATGCCTCGAGTTTCAAAATACACCGAGTGATGTTTTTTGACCAAAAACATCGACAATTCAAGACTCTGTAAAAACAAATCAAGAATTTTCTGGGATAATTGCAACTAAGTATAATGAAAGTTATGATCTAAGCTACCAGATGCATCATTAATTTCCTGACTATGATATTTAGTTGTGGGAAAAGATTACTTTAATGTTTTGGCGGGAAATAATCCCAAAATTTCAACCAAAAAGAGCATGTAGCCTCAACTCACCCCAGGCACACGCACGTGCGTATTTGATAAAACTACTTGATTTCTGTCCAAAGATGATGACAAGTAGTTTATAAAGAAGCTGTGCTTCCACGCCCATCCACATTACCGTAGTAAGAGTAAAATAGTGCAAGAAGACGGCCGAAGTAATGCATTGCCAAGTTGCCATATCTGTCGGACATTTAGGATCATACGATGTGTGGTTGTCAATGGCGAAGATAATGATGAACGTTAGATAAAGGCAAAACAGAGAAAAGCACAAATGCATGTTTATCTGCCGAGGTTGAGATTGTCGAAGTTTTCTGCAAAACAAAAGTGCAAAAATAGTGTGAACACTGCAGTTATTAAAGGTCATATATTGCTCGGAAAATAATTTAAATTACAAATTAAATTTCTACCGGTGTTTTTATTTTATTTATTTATTTATTTTTAATTTGATTTTAATATGCAAATTACCATTATTTTAATTAAAATTGATGAAACATATCATTGATATTGTTGCCTTGTGTGATACAAAGTTGTTTCCACAGGCAAGGGCGTCGCTAGACCAATATGATTCGGGGGTTTACAGCATGTTTTGCCGACGGAAATATTTTGTGAATTGTAGACTCTTTTTTTTAGCCAGGATGGCGCTCAAGAATCTAAAAAGTGGGGAGGGGGGTTTTAAAATTATTAACTACTATAGTATTCACAATAGGTCTATAACAACAGCACAATTTTGTAACACATTAATATTTTATATGACTCTTGGAATTTACCGAAAATCACATAGGGGTCACTCCATATGAAATCAAGGAGTCGCCCCACCTGACCCCCTCAGATTTGCTTTATATTTTAGCCATATGTTGTACCTGTAAAAATATTAAAAACCTGCAAATTTGAGGTCTGTATCTCTTACGGATTTTCTGTGGCAGCCATTTAAAGTTGGAGTAGGGGGTCTAAATTTGGACCCAAAAGTTGCCCTTTAAACAAATTTCATCTTTGGGAGGCTGTGCCTTCTTTATAAAAAGAAAGAGAGGTCTGAACCTTTTGTACACACTAACTGCATGCCCAATTTGTCAAAAAATAAAATATAAAAAATTTCTGTAATTGCGTGTTGTGTCACGGGGTCATTAAATATGCAAGAAAAAATGTAATGTTTTGTAAACTGGCAAGTTTAGCCCCCCTAAATTCACATTTTTGGTCAGATTAATTATTTTTTGTTGTCACTGATGCTTTATATAGGATAAATACAATGCATATCCAAAAATTGAGGTCACAACTCATTTACATTTCGAACAGCGCCCTCACGAAGATGAAATTTATTGCAAATTCAACATTTTCAGGGCGCCCAAAGTCGATGGTCCACCTTCAAAATTTATAAAACATCACTTTTATATAACTACTAGTCTTAAATTACAACTATGCTAAGTCCCAGTAATTGTATAGGTTGACTTCATATAAAATGACAAGCCCAAAGTTGACCATTTTCTTATGATTGCATGTAGTGCAAATGTGCCGAATTCGGAAGGCTTGAAAGTCAAATTGGCCCCAATATTGAAAATAAAATGGAAATAAAAGTAAATAGGGCCAATAACTATGCATCTAGTCATTTATTTTCAATATTGTGGTCATTTTGACTTTTAAACCTTCCGAATTCGGCACATTTGCAGTACATGCAATCATAAGAAAATGGTCAACTTTGGGCTTGTCGTTTTATATGAAGTCAATCTATAAAATTACTGGGATTGCGCAAAGTTGCAATTTAAGACTAGTAGTCATATAAAAGTGATGTTTTATAAATTTTGAAGGTTGACCACATCGACTTTGGGCCCCCTGAAAATGGTGAATTTGCATTAATTTTCATCTTCGCGAGGGCGCTGTTGGAAATGTAAATAAATGGTCACCTCAATGTCTTGGATATGCATTGTATTTGTCCTATATATCGCATCAGTGACAACAAAAACAATTAATCCGACAAAAAATGTGAATTTAGGGGGGCTAAACTTGCCAGTATACAAAACATTACATTTTTTTGCATATTTAATGACCCTGTGACACAACGCGCAATTACAGACATTTATTTTTTTTACTTGTTGACAAATTGGACATGCAATTAGTGTGTATACAAGGTTTCAGACCTCTCTCTCTTTTTATTAGGAAGGTACAGGCTCCCAAAGATGAAATTTATTCAAAGGGCAACTTTTGGGTCCAAATTTAGATCCCCCTACTCCAACTGTAAATGGCTACCATAGAAAATCTGTATATATTGAAAATGAAATGGAAATAAAAGTAAATAGGGCCAATAACTACTCATCTAATCATTTATTTTCAATATTGGGGCCAATTTGACTTTTAAGCCTTCCAAATTCGGCACATTTGCAATACATGCAATCATAAGAAAATGGTCAACTTTGGGCTTGTCATTTTATATGAAGTCAACCTATACAATTACTGGGACTTAGCAAAGTTGTAATTTAAGACTAGTAGTTATATAAAAGTGATGTTTTATAAATTTTGAAGGTGGACCACATCGACTTTGGGCCCCCTGAAAATGTTGAATTTGCAATAAATTTCATCTTCGTGAGGGCGCTGTTCGAAATGTAAATGAGTTGTGACCTCAATTTTTTGGATATGCATTGTATTTATCCTATATAAAGCATCAGTGACAACAAAAAATAATTAATCTGACCAAAAATGTGAATTTAGGGGGGCTAAACTTGCCAGTTTACAAAACATTACATTTTTTCTTGCATATTTAATGACCCCGTGACACAACGCGCAATTACAGATTTTTTTTATGTTTGATTTTTTGACAAATTGGGCATGCAGTTAGTGTGTATACAAAGTTTCAGACCTCTCTTTCTTTTTATAAAGAAGGCACAGACTCCCAAAGATGAAATTTATTTAAAGGGTAACTTTTGGGTCCAAATTTAGACCCCCTACTCTAACTTTAAATGGCTGCCACAGAAAATCCGTAAGAGCTACAGACCTCAAATTTGCAGGTTTTTAATATTTTTACAGGTACAACACATGACTAAAATATAAAGCAAATCTGAGGGGGTCAGGTGGGGCGACTCCTTGATTTCATATGGAATGACCCATAGATTTGACTATATTTACCGACAATCATATGTGATGCGATCAAGCAAAATCAGTCGGAACTCGGAAATATTAAATTTTGTGTTTCTTATAGAATATTAAAAGGCATTTACAAAGCTGCATTTGCAAAAATCCCCATTAAAATTAAACAACCAGTTCCAAAGATATGAGCAATTAAAGAGTTTCCAAAGCAAAAGGAAACAAAAGGAAATATTTAGTTTGTTTGGCTATATCTCAAAATCAATATTTCCGAGTTCCGACTGATTTTGCTTGATCGCATCACATTATGGTTTTAACGACAACAGTCAATTTTGGCCGACAAAATTGTGTATTGGGGGGGTCACACACATTGGTTGTACCTCTTTACAGTAGTGCGTGACTATGAACACGCTATGAAGTTACTGAAGAATACTAGAGAACATTTAATATTTACGCAGGGGAGTGAGAGTTTTAAGGGGGTAATCCGATTTTCTTTGGGGGGGTCTTGAGGGGTGAATCTGAGGGAGGCATATTAAGTTTACAAGTGGAGAAAAGGGAAAACAGGGAGGGAATCCAAAATTGTGAGCGACCGCGAGGGGGGAAAACTCATCTCGATTTTTTGTCAAAACGCCCACTACCCCTGGCATAAATATTGAACGGACCCTTAGCCATTAAACAACCCATTCCATTCTAAACAGGTTTATTTTGTATCAGTCTCGTTTAAACAAACTATTCCCTTCATTGTTTTGTGCTAAAATATGTTTCATTATAGAATATTTTTACCAGGTGGCATCCTGGGAAAATATCCCATGATAATAACATGTCCCTCAATCTGTCATCTTGACACTGTTATATCGTTTCTGTTGGTTTATCAAATGTTTATTGCATATGTGACCGTTCACGGCGAATGAGCCGTAAATTCCTCCCCCGGTCAATTTTGTTTTATTTCGTGTTTAAAAAATAAACATCATAAACTTAAAAAGATATCCAGAAGCGGGGTTATGGTTTGTTAAACTTTGCTCCTTCAACAAAATTATAGCTTTTGTCGTTTCTACATGTGTCTCCTTTTCCACATTGCTGGCAATAAATATCAAACAGTCATAATTGGCGGTCATTTCAAATCATCCCCAAGTCAACGAGGTTTAAGAAAGTTATCTCATTGTTAATTGTTGGTTATGCATACCTATACAAAATACAATGCCTGGTAACCCACCACCTGAACAGGATTTAGCAAAAGCAAACAAAGACCAGAGCTATTAAAAGTTCTATAGCCATCTAAGGTAGAAGCTTATTATCCACTTCAACAATAGGAAAATTGATTAGTGTTTCACTATCAAAATGAGATCGATGTCGGGCCAGCTTAAGTTACCGATGAATACGTCCTTCGTACACATTTTACACCGTAACTCAGAATACAATTTAGGGAATTTACGGCTCATTTGTGCTGCCGGGTCACATATGATCTATCTACGTACTTGAAGCGGGAGAAGATAGCCAACATGATAAGAACAGATGTCAAGGATAACGAACATCCGACGATGCTAACTATATCTATGACTGGGTCTCTAATCGATATACCCTGTAAAAATAAAAAGGAGATATTACACAATAGCTGAATTTCATTTGGGGTTTTGACGGCAACAAATACATACAACTTCCAGGAAGTAATTTTAGAAGCGACTTTAGGCGTAATAACGCATTCCCTATTTTACGACTGGGTCTTGCTATAGTCAAACAGTGCCCCTGTCATGGTACTATCTGTCACGTTCTTTCAACAAGTCTCGGTTCTCAGACAGTAATTTCGGGACGTACGCCTGGTTCCTAGACATTTTGGACAGGTTTGTCTAGGTCATATAAATTCAATAGCGCCGTAACATTCCTAATTGGTGGTAATATAACAACACTCTCAACAAGCCAGTCCAGCTCAGCAGACACGGGGCCGGGATCTTCCAAGACTTTACGATCTGTCTTCTAGAAACACATCCAAGTGTGAAGAAGACAGTCAGCCAGTCATTACTGCATGAGGGTGGTAACAGTTAGTTACCGAAAATATTAACAGTAAATATTTTATTTATTTGCCTTCAGTTTCCGTTGACAATAAATTTTTAAGTTTTCTTGGTTAACTATCTCAGTCTTTTCTTTTAGACATGACAGCTTCCCAAAGCGTACATTTTCTCACAAATATAATAGAGACAACTTACAGCAATAGCAGCAAAATTGGCGAAGTGATAACATTGGCATACCACTCTGCCATTCCTAAATTCCACAAACTCACATCCTTCTTCTGACCAATCACCAATACCATCATTAAGAAAAAAATCCCAAGTTACACATCTTGTACTGTTGACGTTCGAATCGGTAATACAACGCTGTAGAAAAATATAAAAGTGGGGCACAGTTTGGATTAGCCATAGGAAGCGTCGGATAAATTTTCCAGGCACTTTGGACCATGCAGCCTGTTTTTATTTCTAAAAATTGGTACAAAATTATCTCAATTTGGATAAAAATCGGAAACTTTCTGATATAATCTGATACAAATTAATGGAGGTTAACGCGTGGTAGTATTTCGCAGCTTTGGGCCGAATTACTAGTACTAGTCGGACCTCGAATTAAAAAAACAAGTCCGGGAAACTATATAATGCATAAGTAGCATGTGGTCCAAACAGGTTTAATCCCGCATTTTTGGTCAAATATATACGGTGATACATAGTTATGCAATGACTTATGTGATAATTTATGCAAATAAAATTAAGCGACGAAACGTAAGCGAAAAATAGTCGAATAAAATAATACGGTGAAAATTATACTTTTTAAGGGGGTACTACACCCCTCGATAAATTTTCTCAAAAACTAGTAACACAGTTGTAACAAAAGTTATGTATATTATAGGGGCAAGGAATCCAATTACTACACTGGAATTTCAGTGACCCAAGACAAGCGGTTTGTTATTTATGATAAGAAATAAGGTACCGCTAGGATGTACCTCGTTTCCTATCATATATACTGAACCTCTTGTCTTGAGTCACTGAAATTTCAGTGTAGTAATTGAATTCCTTGCCCCAATAATATACATAACTTTTGTTACCAGTGTGTTATTATTTTTTGAGAAAAATGCAAAAACAGTCACAAATATACCACCGGGGTGTAGTACCCCCTTAACGAGCACATGCTCTGTCACCCAAAGATCCCCTATTTTTCCATTTCATCTGTCACCCAAAGACCCTTATTTTTCAACTTGAACAGCAACTTTCATTTATCACTGATTTTGTTACTTATTAATTTTTTTGAAATTACCCCATGTTTTGTTCCATTTTGCTCTCACCGAATGCTCCTTACTGTGAAAGTGTCAGCCCTTTACCTATATCCATTTCAGTGACACCCAACCCCAACCCCTCCCCGGAATAATATCATTCGATGAAAAATACGAGCATAAAATCGTTAAGTTTCTGACCACATTAAACGCTATATATGCGAAGGAAGCAAAAAATTACATAATTATAAAAATACCTTGAACGGAGTCATTTCAATTTGCAATGGCTCGGTTACATCGGTCGTGTTTACTCCTGATACATCGGCGGAAAGTACAGCTCCAACGACAGCCAGATCATCCGATTGGGAAATGTTTTGTGATACGAAAAGAGTGTCAGATTGGAATACCAGGAAACTAACGTTAACCCCTGAAAGCAATGACATTTCTCTTCATTACCACAGTTTGTATTCATTAATAACAGCGTTCACTTTGAATTTTTTTTTTTATTATTATAATGTATATAGAGGTTTTTTATTTATGCTCGTGTAACGGGGCATAGATATTTTATTAATGTTGTGTTTAGCCATCGGCTTCTCCTTCACCCCCCTCCTCCTCTCCACCTTCTTCTCAAGACCACTTTTTTACACTCCTCTAGCTCAAGAACCAAAGTAGCCTCGGCGCCCATATTTGGTATACTAATGGCCCATGAAATTGCAGAGGGTACCTTTGACCCCAGAGGTCAAAGGTCATAGGCTACAGGGGGAAATGTGTGTAAAATTTCAAATAGCTCTAGCTCAAGAACTACATCACCCACATGGTTCATACTTGGTACAATGATGACCCATGCCCCTTAGATATTCCTGTGATAGCCTCGACCCCAGAGGCCAAAGTTCATGAGCTACAGGGAGCAATATGTATATGGTCAATTCCAGCCAAAGCGGGCCAAAATTCTCTCTGGGGGCCATTTTGAAAATGTTTTCCTTTTCAATTCTAGACCTATCAAATGAGACGATCATGTCTAGTGAATCATCAGGTGGAAGTGCCATCGGATTGAAAAATAACTTTTCTTGCTAGACCAAATAAAGTGTTAAATGCGCATATGCATGTTACCCACGAATTCAAGCATTTTTCACCTGTTGTACGCCATAAAATTTCACTTTCTTTAATATCTTTCAATATTTTATGTGTGACTCATATACACTAGAAATCGGTGAAGACTTTGAACGTAAAATATAATTTTATTACATATATCTACAAAGAAATATTTTGGTTATTACAAATTTTAAGAAAGAACCAGGTGTACAGTTAAGATTGTGTCAATTCTTCGAACTCTTTCCAAAGTGGCTGTCATTAAACATTACTGTATTATTTCGAAAGATTAGAATAAATGCTTCATATAAATATAAAGTTAGATTTTGTATCTCGTCGCAGGATGAGGATCTCGGATGGATTCGTGGGTAACAGCGTCTGGAAAATAGCAATTCCTATTAATTTTTTAATAAAAAAAAATACTTTTCCCTATGTCAATAATTCAGGCTGCAATGGCACTAAAATGAATTTTAATCAAAATACAGACTACATGGAATATTTAGAATGGATCATTATGGCATTTTGGGTATACAAATTTTGAGAATAATGAAGTTGCCAAATTCAAATAGACAGAGCAAACAGTTTTATATTATTATTTTAGTAAAATCATTCCATATTTTCATGCAGCAATATTCTATTAACTCGTGTTTGACAGTTCCTATGAACTAAAACACGGTCAATACGTTGTTAACTATAATTTAAGTAGGGATTCGTGGGTAACCAAAATGTTCGTGGGTAACACATATTTGAAGGTATGTATTGGTAAGCGGCAAAATAGAAAATATTACAGAAGTTTGGAAACCACCATGCGGTTATTCCTCCATTGTGTTTCAATGATTCTCGTTTCTCTAACCAATTGTATTTACCCAAAAAATGGTAATTTAGGATAATCAATCAAAACTTCATGATGCAGCTTCAGTATACCTTCAAGAGGACGCTATTAAACAGGACTGTTTTGGAACCTATTTCGCATGTTTTCAAAATGTTAAGATGCATAAGAAACATATAATTTACGAGTAAATCCTTGGATTCGTGGGTAACGCCGAATTCGTGGGTAAAGCTATAAGTACTATAGTACCGTTTGGGGTTTGCGTTTCTTAGGTGTATAAACTGTAAGTACTGTCAAAATTATAGCATACCCATGGCTTGAATATGTGCTGATTTAAACTTAAAATAAACAATCTCCTTATTTTTCAAGGTTAGCATCTAGTCGGGATTCGTGGGTAACAAAAGTTTAAACCGTCGTAGATTTTTTTTTAAAGCGGTGAACGTATTTTTACGATTTACAATTTTAAGCGCTTGTCAAACTAAATTCAGTGTCCAAAGTCATTAAATGTTAATTTAAGTTATGGCAATTATATTTGCTGGACTCGTGGGTAACAGTTGATACGTGGGTAACGTCAAATTTGATTTTATGGAATTTTATGGGTAAAACGTATTTGCATAAAATAATCACTTGGACCTCAGAATTGTAGAACGAAACTTCGTTTCATGATATAGTCATTTATGGCATATTCACTTAACATTTTCAGAACGATCATTTTATTTTTGATACGCGGGTAACAAAATTATTAGCCAAATTGACTTAATGGCCTCTAGAGTCCACAAACTTTTGTGGAATTCAATCGTTTTACATATGATGAGAGATCATGCAAACGTCTTTCTAACGGTAATAATTTCATTTTGATTGAAGGACATCAATGACATAAATGGTGCTTTATCTTTGAATTCGTGGGTAACGCCAATTCATTTAAGCTATCATAACTTGTCCCCTGGTATGACTTGCTAGTAAAGGCCTATATGCACAAAGAGAGCACATTGGACGTGACATGATATGCTCCATCAATAACGTGATTTCCTTTATTAATGACATTGTAAAGTGGAAAGTTAACATAGAGAGAATTTTGTCCCGCTTTCGCTGGAATTGACCATATAATTTAGCTAATTAGCATAAAAATACTAAAATCTTTTTCAAAGTGTATCGTCATTGGTACCAAAATGTAGCAAATTTCATGTGCAACAACTGAGCTTTATTTTTCATTGGACGCTTTGGTTTTGAGTTATATGCAAATTAGGTAATTAGCATAAAAATTGTCAAATCTTATCGACAACATTTCATGTGCATTTAGGAGCTTTATATTTCATTGGACGCTTCTATTTTGAGTTATATGCAAATTAGCTAATTAGCATAGAAAATACTTAAATGTTGTCTAAAGTGTATTGTCATTGGTACCAAAATGTGGCAAATTTCATGTGCAACAACTGAGCTTTATTTTTCATTGGACGCTTTGGTTTTGAGTTATATGCAAATTAGGTAATTAGCATAAAAATTGTCAAATCTTGCCCAAGTGTATCGACGTTGGGTTAAGGGTGTTGTGCTGCTTTAAGTAGATGTCATGGTGGATTGGGGTGTCGTGGTGGGTTTCGGTCGTGAAGGGGTGTTAGGGTGGGCTTTTGGGTGTCATGGTAGGTTAAGGTTTGCTAGGGTGGAAGACACGGGCATAGATATTCGTGTTTGCTCAAACACAGCTGTGCCATCTAGTCTGTTATTGCCGTTGTCTTTCAACGGGGTTGACGATGTTTGCAGTCTTTGTAAAAGTATTTTTCACAACTTTATCAAATATCAGCCGCTATAAATTTTACTTCACTCTAGTCCAATGTACAGTATAGGTTATATTAATAAATGCGCTATTATAAATACGCACGTGACCACCTCCGAGCTGCCATAACAGCTTATAGACAGTAAGTCTCGAAGTGACCGTCAACATAGCGGGTGATCTTCCTATATATACATGAGACTGCTGTGCAGCAAAATTGTCTATTTTGTACAACTTTGTGATTATATTGTAAACGTTTCCGTCGTTGAATATTTTTTTCCGTCGTCAAATACTTTCAAAATGTTGTTTTTGACAACATATTACAAATTCAGAATTAGAAAATGTGTAATAATTTTGCAATTCAATTAATACTTAAATTTGATGATATTTAGCTACAGAGTTCCTATCCCTTTCTGTATATAGTGGTCTTGCTGGTCTTGGTATGTCGTGTGTCCATGGGTCACGTGCGTATTTATAAATATAACCGAAGTACACTCTTGTAATTGGGCTAGGCCTCTGATTGAATATGATTGGTAAAAAACTGGAAAATGGAAACATTCTGTAAAAAAATATTTCTAACATACGAGTATTGTATGAATGATATGGTTGATTTAGGGATTCAATCATGTTTCACCGTTGTTCATCACCGATTAACAACGATGCGTCCGCGTCGTCTGAGTGGTTTACTTCGCGAGGGCGAAGTAAACCACGCAGACGCGCCGGATGCGAGTTGTTAACGCGGCTGTGTACTCAAGACGTTGTTTCTTTCGCAAAATTGAGTTTTTTTTATATTTGTTACTTTGTTATGTTTTTTATAAATACAAGGAAAGAAAATCCAGATTTATAAACTCCAACTGCGCTATTTTATGGATTTTATTTTACTATTTCATTCGTGTTTGCAATTTTAAAAGAGAGAAAATCTTTGTGGTGTCAGCGAGGTACACGCGCGCAACAACGCATCGCGCTGCGTATCGCGCAATTTGTTAACGCACAGATACGCTACGCATACGCGACGCTTATCTGCATGCGTGGCGCATCCTTTGGAAACACTAATTTCAAGTGGTCAAATGGCTCCGTTTTAGCTGATAAAATGTGGGTTTTTCAAGTTCTTTCCCTCGATTTGAATATCAAGTTATGAATGGATTTCGCTCAAACTTCTCAACGGGCTGTGGATTTACCCGATGTTCACGTAATATAAGGTAGAAAAACGAAAACTGCCGCATTCTCCTGTGAGATTCGATGAAAGGGCAAAATGTGACCACTTTAAACTTCAACGGCCATTATTTCAATGTTCATTTTCTCGGTAAAATGACGATTTAGGTACACGATAACTCAATAAATGCAGCATCTATAGGTAAGCAAATATGATCATCGTAAAAAGCATGATCGACTCAAGAAACGGTTTTCTCATTTTTTTATATTTTTGTCTATTTCCGATTTTAGGCATCATTTTGTGCAAATAGGCGTTTGTGAATTTTAAAAAGTTCAATTTGATGCCTTATATGGTCAATATCTCAAAAACTAAGGCCAATATCAAAAAAATAAAAGAACCGTTTTTTTTATTTATTTTCAAGATTGAGCTAAAAACAAAATAAAATATTTTGGAAAGAGTGTTTTTTTGTTATGATGTACCTAACAAATATTGCCAAAACCTCACTTTTTTGTGATTTTCTTCATAATTGTTGTTTTTACCCCAAATCTGTATTTATATTAAGATTTATTGATGTCTTGCCTTTATAAAAATGTATACTTTTATATGTCTTGCGCAAATAATTACAAAGTTATTGCACTTTTACTACATGCATGTCTGAGAGTACACAGCCGCCTTAATCGGTGATGAACAACGGTGAAACATGATTGAATCCCTTTCAACAACAAAACAAGCTAAAGATGTCTAATTCACATGATTCTTTCATTCGGAATGTCCGTTTGTCATTGCCACTCAACCTTTCAAAACGATCGCGGTATTTCTCTGTTAATATCAGCAATAAAACTAAGAATAAAGCGGTATTATTTAGCTGCTACCGCCAACATAAGATAGTTCATGTTTACGCATATGTTCCAGGCATGACGAATTTTACGCGCTCATGCGTAACGCGTACGCGTAACCTTGCGTTCGCGTATACGTTACTGAACTGTGGATTTATCACGGATTAACAACGGTTGGCTACTGTACAAAGGTATAGGAAGAGTTGTTGAAATGGTATTATACACGACTTAGCCTTTGGCTTTGCACACGATGATTGTTTCACCCAGTAATTGATAGTACTAGAGATCACCCGTCTTTCCCGGTTCGTAAATAAATGCAATTTTACAAAATGTATCACCACCCTTCGAGTTTTTATTGTGAACAATTTTACAAAATCGCTAATTTATTACCGATTGATCAGTCGTTTCATTTAATTTCAATCAACTTCTTCTTTGTTACCCCCCGTGTTATCCCCTATCCTCCCGTTCTTTCCACTGTTCCCCATTTAGCTCACATCCCTCTCCTCCCTCTTATTCGCTCTCTGCCTCTTATCTGTCCCTAGTATCATGGTTTTAGTACTTCTTCCTAGTCAACTGTTAAACAATTTGTCAATGTGAAACATAAAATGTACAATTTTTAAGTCAATATAAGTAGGTCCAATGCTCAAAACATTTATAACGGCTATTAAGTTGTATTTTTGGCATGTTCACAAAGTTTGATGGTAACCCATGCATCGCGGATTATTAAATAATATCGCCAACCCATGGCACCCAGGCACTCTCCTCACTTAATATTTTGATTTTCCCGTGTTTAAATATTATTCCCACTTGTAGAGGCAGCGTGTTGATACGCGATGTCGCGAGATGACGCGAATTAAATGATACCCGTTTTTTTTGTTTGACGCGGCGTGTTGATACGCGAAGACGCAAGATTTTTTTTGTTTGACGCGACGTAGTTGTTAGGCGGACATAGTAACTGATGCTCACAATTTTGAGGTCCCTGGATATTTTTTAAAGGTATTTTGCTAATTTTTAGACTTTAATCATTAAAATTGGAAAAAATGAGGTGAATATGCAGCGTAACTCGGTGAATGATTAGGTTTGCAAAAGTGAAATTTGCAGTTGCATCACCAGCGTTCGAGTTTTTATCACGAAAATTCTCGGTAATTTATTATAGATACCAAGGATACATACCAGACGACATTGAATCTCCCGTTGTAAAAGAAGAAGGTAGGCTGATGGAACTCTGTATCATTTTGCTTGAAGAATAGCTTTGATTCACAAAAGTAACAACATTGCTAATGTTCTTATCGAAGACATTACTACTGGTAGTCACAAATCCTACCATACGAGTAGTTTCATTGATCGCTGACGACTGCACTGCGATTGATGGTTCAACGACCTTGATCGCCCCTTCTTCTGAAAGTGTAAGAGCGATTTGCTTTTCCAGAGAGCGAACTATCTGAGATGATGAGTTACTCGCTTGAGTATTGTTTTCTTGGGGAGGTGATGAGGAAGCAATCAAGATATTGTCTACGGTGTCGATAACAGATGTTGTAACCTATGCAATAAAGAATAAGTATACAAACATTATTGAGCAGATGGCGGCCTATTAACACACTATCTTCACTACGGAAACACAAATGGAAACACTGGAGGCCGGCATAATCGGCAGTAAAACGCATACGATGACTAGGGGGATAACGTCATCTAACATCTAATGATATCATTTAAGTACTGTAGGAGATATAGTGACTTCGATCCGTTCGTGGGAAATCGTCCGCGATATCTTGTTTCCATCGGTTGTGCGTACATTTTATCAACTTCGATGTTCAATTACGAGAATTGATCAGGGATGTCATGACCCCAATGATTCTTAAACTTTCAATATACCGATATAATTGAGGGTTAATTTTCGCTATTATGCTGTAGTCAAGAAAGCAGGTCATACAGGGAGCATGTGGAGCAAAGGTGCTTGATAACAACAACCAATGAAATAAAGAAAGCGATAAAAAAGATCTTTCTTGCTGTATGGAGAAAATATAATCAGGTGAAAATGCGCATGAAGTCCTCTACGTCTGTTTGTAATATTGGAACAATTCGATACTGCAAAACTACACATAAACAATGTTTCAAAGCACGTGCAAAATGGTAAATTTAAATGCTTTGAAAAGTTTTACTTTGTCAACTTAAATATAGTACTACCAAAGCGTACATGATAGACGTGTCAACTTTACCTGTGATGACGCCGAGCCTATATTTACAATATTCTGAATGGTAGTAGACACATATATAGTGTCAACAGTTAATGTTGCTGCATCCTGATTCTCTGTCAAGTTAGCTAAAGCTTCAGCAACTTCTTCAACAATGGACTCTGCAACTGGTGTCTGATATCAAAGTAAAATTCATATGTCCATAGAATATTTTTAAAGGAAGAAATTGTTGGATATAGGAATAAAAAAATGAAATCACGTGGATATATTAGTAAATATTTATGTTTAGGACGGTTTCAAAACTCGACCGGCCGTTGACTGGCGGTTCTTGGCGATTGAGCCGTATTCCATTGTTTAGAATAATAGAAACCAGCTCCAACCGGATGAAACTGGCTCTGAAGCCGGCCCTTACACGTTTTACAACATTGGTGTAATCCATGCACGACACCATTTGCGCTATCACATATTTTTGTTGTTGTTGTTGCTGTTTTGTTTTTTGTTTTTGTTGTTTTTTATTGTTGTTTTTTGTTGTTTTTTATTGTTGTTGTTGTTGTTTTTTGTTTGTTTGTTTTTTGGTTTTTTGAAGTACTTAAAGTGATTTTTTCTTCAAAATCTTATCTTATGAGGAAAATCACATCTATCAACATAAATTTAAATATGAGAAACCTTTGCAAGCTCCTGTAAGTCCACATCATCTGCAGCTCCACATGGTTCTGAGTCTGACACAAAGACAGGTTCTTGAAAAACAGCTCCCTTCACGGAATCGTATGCACAAGTCCTTATTCCGTAGCCCAAACCACCTTACACAAGAGAAGATAATTATTTACATAAAATGGGTAAAAAAAAGCGATCAGTGAAATAATTGGACAAATTGGCACTTGGCAACGTAAACATCAATATATTGCATAAGACATACTCCACGTTTGATCGCGTGTTTCATGTTACACAATGATGCTGAAGAGGTACCAATTTGTACGAGAGCGTTCAGAACATTATTTCATGCTTCCGTTTAATCGGAATGAATCGATTTTAAAAGATCTGGTACTATATATAACAAACGGAAAGCAGAAGCTACTTGACTGACTCACGTCTCGTGGTTGAAACCGAGCATTTCTCAAACGATTCCACAGTTTCCTTTACGTTAGCGTCTGGCCAGGTTAATTTAACGGGTGTAACGGTCTCTGATGCACGACAACGAGCTATTGGTAGATGGAAATAACATTATTTTACATTATTAGGAGAGTGATATACCCCGAAGGTTCACTTACCACATGCACATGTTTTGCTAACGGACCCACGGCCAAGAAAAGAGTCAATTTATACTAGACGGCGACGTCGACGTCTTTTTGGAAAATGGGTACTTTTTCCGAAGGTAGTGCCGTTTAGGGGTCTTGAAACAGCCAAATCCTTTAATGGTTAGGATTGGATATTTTTGGGTAACTTTGAAGTAATTTTTATAACAATCAGTAAATATAAGTTGATTTTGCTTGCTTTGAAACAAAATAATGTATCATTGTGGGCTTGGTGCTGCCCAGCACGTTTTGAAGTCTAACGTTAACGACATTTAGGGTATCAAATTAGCATATATACCCTGTTTACGCCATTTAGGGCAGGTTTTGGTATGCGCTCTGTGTATTTTTTTCAGAAATAATTTTGGAGAAATAAGGTTAAGATGAGATTAAATAAGGTTAAAATAAATTATACTTACGGATAATTGTGATAGTGAAATTACACGATGCTTCATTATTTGACGCATCTTTTGCCAAATAAGATACAGTTGATTTTCCAAAAGAAAACATGTTTCCAGGCTCAAAATCTACAGATAAGATGCATTTTTCGCCGGAATTGTCTTTACAATCTGGTACGTCCCAGCATATTGGAACGGTTTCATTCTCAAAAGCAAATATATCAGATATATCGGCAGGACAATCATTGAACACTGGGCTTTCTTTGTCTGAAAAGAATTGTTATAAATAACTACTGAGTTAATCGTTATTTTATATTGAAAGAAAAACATTGCAATATTTAGCCAAATAAGTCTACCTTGGAAAACTTCTGGAACAGACATTACTGTTTAAAAACAACTGCATAAATAACACAGTACCGATTAAATTTGAATTTTGAGACTGCGATTGTATGAAAACATGCAAAATTGCAGCTTTTTGCCCCTTGACCAGAACGTTACCAACTACTAAAATATCACTTACTCAGGTCTAATTTGGTAAAACTGGATAACATTTAAAAATGGTGTTTTTCCGGAATCGGGAGTAAGTTACGTGATACACTATCTTTTTAATGATAAGATTTCCTATTAGATTATTTAGAAAACGTTTGTTAGATTCATATGGCCGATGTAAGCATATTCTAATACCTAATACTGTGACTTGAAAAACGTTTGTTCGATTCATATGGCCGATGTAAGCATATTCTAATACCTAATACTGTGACTTGAAAAAAGCAATTCGCTTCTGCATAACCAAATTCCACTTCAACGCAAGCAACGATAGTTTGACCTATGTCAAATTTCCCGCCGTTTTTATGATCACAAGTGATGTCGATGTAACTCGAGCTGCCATTTGCTGCCACAGGAGGCCAGGACACAATACTATAATTTGCTCCAGGCTCTGTATATACTATCGTGTCATTAGGGCATCTGACGTCGACTAAAATAAACAAGACGATATACATCAATGGTTAGGGCCATACGACTGGATATGACAAAAGAAAAAGAAAATGCTAGAGATAAAAAACATATTAACAGTCTACTGGGAAGTTAAAAGGTATAGAGAAAAACTAATTTGTTGTTGTTTTTTCCTATTATAAAGGTGTCGTCAACAGTTAAACAAAAGTTATTCTCAATGACATCCTTCTAAGTAGTTTTCCCATCTCGCAAGCTGTATCTTTTATGCATTTATGTGTGCAGCAATTTAAAAAAAAGAAAGAAAAAAGTACCTGTCTGACATAAAACCTCTATGGTTGAATTGGTGTCGCAATATGGCTTTTTCTCCAATCCAAATCCGGCAGCATACCCATAACTAACTGCGTTGTAAATGTTACCAAATCCATACAACATGGCTGTTATAAGCGCATCTGCACTTACGTGGGAGATATTGTGCACATGTTGCCCTGACGTAATAGTATTCTGTGCCGCACACATGGCCATGGTTACATTAGAGGCATTTACCATCATCCAGCTACTATCAAGAGGTACTCCATCAAACAGTAACCCGTCTATATTAGGACACCCTGTGTGTATAGATAAATAATTTGTCTCTATCTGATAAGCACTGGAATTTAATACCACTACTGAAATCGTTTCATTTATATACTGCTCAATTGGAGGGATTATCAACATCAGAGAATCACCAACATCGTTAAAATGGCTCGGAGCAAACTGAACGACAAATATTGGTTTGGTGCCTGCGATTTTGAGTATGTCTTCAGTAGCAATTACTTCCTCGTGTACCTCTCCTGCATTAAGTCGAACTTCTGGATACGAATTCCCTATTTTTACTGATGTATCATCTCTACCTGCTGCGATGCGAACAACATATCGCGTACTCTCTCGGCCCGCGAAAGGAGTAAGATAGTGGACGAGTCCCCATTTGTCAAATGGGATCAAATGAATGGCAACATAATCACATGTGATTTCTTGAAATAGTACATCAGCACATTCACAGCCTGCTACCACTGATATTGGTTTGTCAGACCATATGCGACTTCCCGATAGACTTCGACCGGTGGTTTCCATAACTTGAAATTGAACAGTCTCGTATCTTTGCAGGTGAATAACTGCTTCTTTTGGAGGACCTGGTATAATTGGTGTTGTCTTCAAATTATACCTGATGTTGGTTTCATCATGTAAGCTTGTGATAACAAACTCTGCTCGATAATAATCTGCACTTGAAGGCCAATCAACGATCACATATTCTGTACTAAGCGCTGATGTAGGTAAAACGTTGAAAGAAGCTAAATTTCCTAAGAGTACATCGTAATTAAAATAGGAATTTGCAACGATTGAGATATCGCCATCAGTTTGGACTAACACAGTACCATTTTGATGATGTTTATTTCGATCAGCAATGACTTCTGGTGGCAGGTCAACAACAATAAATTCACCCGGAAAAACTTGTGTTAGAATGGTATCTTGATTAACTAAGTCTGGAAAGGATGTATTGATAGATACTGTAGTATCGCTTGCCGATGTTACACGTATCTGAAGTAACGGTTCGTAGAGTATCGTTGGATGAAATCGAGCAGTTGGAAATGCAAACACAAATTCTCTCCCTCTTGCGTCTTCGTTGACTGACGAGATACCTACAGGAATACAATAAAACAAGTTCGCAACGTTTAATAAGCAAAAGAAGTAAAAAAACCGGACGTAGTATTATTAAGCCCCCCAAGAGATCTTGCTCTCCCTCCGTGTCCCGATCAGTTCTAGGGCGCGCTAACTAACTGCGTCACAATTATATTAGACTGTCCAACAGTTTTGATTCCATCTATGGGTAAATACTCCGAACTAAACCACATTCACCTTCACTCCACAGATAATACCCACACACCACGGCATTGTATATCCTAGCAAAATAGAGTTATCAAAACCCTTAACTAAGAGAAGCTAAGTAATCGTAAATATAAACCATACATTAGTGTATAAACTATACTTTTGTGTTGAAATTGAGGGCGCTATTTACATTTATTTTAAATTTAAAATAGAAAAATAATATGACTTATAAATAAATAAATAAATAAATAAATAAATAAATAAATAAATAAATAAATAAATAAATAAATAAATAAATAGATAAATCAATAAATAAATAAATAAATAAATAAATAAATAAATAAATAAATAAATAAATAAATAAATAAATAAATAATGCAGAAAGTAGTGCTTTTAGTATCCATGCCTAATCAATCATGGGTCTTTCACTCCATTGTCAATTTACTGTGCTCCCTGTAGGATTATGTATTGACCAGGTAAACCGAGTCATTTTAAAGAAAAGTTGAACAATGATGGCGCTATTTATCTAAAATCTTGTTTGCATCTTTACAAGGGGTGGACACTTGTAAAATGGTATTAGAACATCAGCAAGCAGACTAACAAATGACAAGGGCATTTAAAAAAAGTTTTTGCCATAAAATGTAAGGTATAACTCATATTATTTTGCTAATTTATAAACATCTCAAAAAAAGTAACTAACCCCCCTTAAATAATGACCATTATTCAAAAACGGGTGATTGTATTACAAATTTGTAAAATGCGTGGGAAGTAGAATTTATTTCCGCACATTTTGACACCTCATTTGCAGCAATTGACTAAATATTGACGTCACAGCGTCCAAATTCTGCTTCCAACGCATTTTACAGATTTGTAATACTATAACCCCTTTTTGAATAATGCCCATTATTTAAGGGGGTTAGTTACTTTTTTTGAGATGTTTATTTGAAATATATGTAAATAGCTCCTTCAATTTGGACAGAAATGTACAGTTTATAGAATTGAAATTACCACAATTTTGTTAGAACAATTAATAAATGACCACATCAAACAACCGAGGAATCCAAGGGGATGACCCGTCTCTGTTTTAAATAATAGGGTCATTATTGAACTTCCAAGTATTTTGTCATCAAATTTTCCTACGGGGTTTTTCTATCTTTTCAGTCGTTCTATTTTGATACCCACGCGTGGCTGAACAACAAGGAATAGAGAAGGAAACGTGTACAGTGATATGATACAGCCTTACTAAATATTTTGGTTTTACCATGTGAACAGATGTTTAGTGGATAGTTTCTCTGCTCTCTTTCTTAACTTAGCTACACGTACTTGAATGGGGCTTCACTTTGTCAATACTCCTGTTTTCCTTGTTTTTCGCCAATTTTTTCATTTCAAAAATACCTTATCCTTAACTTTTAGGAAAGAGTAGCAGAATGAATGGCAAACAGGGAAATGAAAAACAAGGAAGTATAGAGAAAGGAAATCAAAACACGTAAATAATAAAAAATCCAAGATCGAATGAGGGATTAAAGCCATAATATTTCCTATTTCCGTAAAATTTTAATTTTGTTATTCTTTACCCAAAATGCTACCGGAAATGGTTTCTGTCCATTTTAAGCTGAAATAACACGGTAACCCCCACTGGCTATTTTTGCATTTACATTTGTGTATTTTGATTAGTCCCTAAAGGAGATTCCAAGCTATTTGGTGTGCATAATTTGTCCCTACTGACGTTTACTCTTCACAATTGGGCAACTTTAACTGGGTGGGCCAAAAATTTGGGGTACAGGGACAGGAGCTCTCATTTCCTGTCTCATATCCATGCTAGGGTAACAGTAAAATTGTTTCATCGCTTCAGGATTGATTTGTGATTGCCAAATCCAAGAATACTCACATAATTTAGACTTTCGCCATCTTGGCTGATGGCTTCTTCAGAATGACCACTGGAGATCCAATTTTCCCGCGGGATTGACCGCTGCTTCTGGCAATTTTCGCTTCCCTCGGTTGCTAAGTTCTTATTATGTGAGTATTCTTGGATTCGGCAATCACAAATCAAACCTGATTTAAACTTTCAATCCTACAAATGCATCTATTTCATGTTTCGTTGCTTGTTGGAAGTGGCTGTCTTTGCTTCTTTCTTATTTATCATTTTCCTTCGTAAGCCATATTGTAACATTTGCTAAGAAAGACGCCCTCAACATTTGTCAAAATTCTGTCAAAACTTTTACACGACTGTGGTGTACTTTAGTAAGTTAACATACCCTGCAGTATAGGTGATGTAGTTTTGTCGAATTCCTAAATTTTGAATAAACCGCAGGAACCGTCGTTTTATTATTACGATGGAAATATTAATCGAACGACTTCGCGATGTTTATAAACACGTCAATATACGTACATGGCGTGCGGGCAGGCAGCTTAATTTCTTTCTGCAACCATAATGGGCCGCAATATATCACTAACCGCATAGTCCGAGGCAAGGTTCATTATTGTCAGGGTTAGGGTCTTATGATTAGGGTTAGGGTACGGGTTAGGGGTTAGGGGTTAGGGTTAGGGTTTAGGGTTAGGGTTAGGGTTAGGGTTAGGGTTAGGGTTAGGGTTTAGGGTTTAGGGTTAGGGTTTAGGGTTTAGGGTTATAGGGTTATAGGGTTTAGGTAAGGGTTAGGGTTAGGGTAAGGGATTAGGGTTAGGGTTAGGGTTAGGGTTAGGATTATATACGTATTTATTAGTACTAATATACTAGTAATAGTATATTGTGTTTATGCACTTTATTCCGTAATCAATAAGTATCATAAACAAACACCTTTCTGGCACAACGAATCATAGCACAGTCGTGTAGGCATTAGACTATGGATTCATAGATTGTGGGTTCGAACACCAACAAGGTAAACCGTTGTAGAATTTTTAATTCTATCGATTGCTTTTATTTTATTAAGTAAGAGGAAATAATAATGGTAATAAACTCGTGTTATATCTAGCCTCATAGGCCTATAATTACATGTATGTACTATGTGTTATCGCATTGCGGCCCATTATGGTTGCAGAAAGAAATAACGCGTGCGGGCAGTCGAAACATAGCAAAAGAATAGACCAGACTCAGTTCGTAGGAGAGGCTCGCATTGGCGACATTATAGCGATTTTCTTTGTACGGCCTCTTCTGTTTGGGCCAAAATTAAAAGGAGATATATCTGACAGTGAAACTAACATTTTTTGAAGAAAATGCAATTTTATTTCTAAAGGGAATATTACAATATGGCTTTAACTCTAATTAATTTAACCATTTAAGTGCCTTCTTGGCTGAGACTCTTTATAAACGCATCCCAAAAAGAAAGTATCCAGTTTGATTTTGGTCCATAAGTGAAAGATGTGGTCTTAAATCAAGACCTACTAAAAGTATGTTACAGATGAATTTATTCCGCACAGTTTGATACCTCATTTGTCCAAATCGATGCAGAAATAATGACACAGTGATCTTTTAAATGTTGTCACTTCAATTTTTAAAGTAGCAGTAATTCCTATTGATGTTGTTTTCCTGCTACTCAAGATTCTTCACAAAGGTACACAATAACAGAGACGGTCTAAGGCTGTTTGACTCCATTTCATGTGTTTTATTCAATACAAATTCTCTTTTACTCCTTCCTCAATGTTTCCCCGTTCACTCTTCACAGTCCATATCTGGTATGTCCTCCTGCTGCATCAATGATTGCCAGACATCTGCGGCCCATGCTCTCAGCGAGACTTCTGATGCGCCCTGGCCATGGTCTATCGCTGTCCATATTGAGTAGCAGTGACCAAATCAGTAGGACTTTACTGCAACTTTTGAAATTGAGGTGATTGCATTTAAAAGGTCATTGTGTCATCAATTCTGCATCGATTTGGACAAATGAGGTATCAAACTCTGCGGAATAAATCGATCTGTAACATACTTTTGGTAGGTCTTGATTTAAGACCACATCTTTCACTTATGGACCAAAATCAAACTGGATACTTTCTTTTTGGGATGCGTTAATTATTTGTATTATAGTCTCAGTTAATTGGTTCAATGCCCACATTGCGCGCTCGCAATTTAGGTACTCTGCCAGTTCTATGTTCCATTTTCCGGGCGTCTTTAAATCAACTAGTTGAATTTGCAGACTATTTTTACCCAGTAAAGTCCCTAATCATCCCTTTTCTTTTGTACTGGGATATATTGTTTCCAAACTCCGAGAAAACTATCCACAAGTTAACATCGCGTGATACTATCATGGATTTGTCTACAATAGGCCTACAATGAGGTAGCCTACGTGAGAGGTTAAACGTCACTGTGCCAAATAGAAGTTAAACTTCCTTGTGTGATTATTGTTGTAAACAAAGATTGCATACAAACTAATAAACAACTGTGCGTGTTCCAACATAACATTTCTTTACATGATAAATGTAAAAAACAACGGGAAAAATTTGTGATCAACAGTATGTTTGCCTTTTTTCACCCGGTTCGCCGTCGCAAATAATAAAGAAGACGAGTAGAAAAAGTGATCCCGCCTGGAAATCGAACCCAGGACCTCAGGTTTACGAGAACTGTACCTTAACCACTCGGCCACGGGAGCTTTATGACTAGGCTGGTTGAAATTCGAACCCATAAGCGGTTGCTTAACTTAGGTTATATTTGACACGGAAATGATAACCTAATTTGAGATTCTTTTCGACTTTCAAACTAGCAGGCGTAGGGGCACACCATTCGATTCTCGTGGGGGATGTGATTTTGGTCAGGCGGAATTTTTGCAAAATTGTCCCTACTTTTCAGGGGCAACATCCCCCCTCAGATACTCCCTGGGTATATAGATCGTTTTCGCTTCTGTATTTAATTTACCTACAGTACCGGTAATAGTGAATAATGGTCCACAAATGCCTTAATTTTTACACATTTCTAACTTTTTTTACATAAACTTAACACAATAATGGTGCCAAAATGGTCCATCAAATAGATCAATCAGGTCTTCATTTTGCAAAAGTTTCTCACTAACCCCCCCTCCCGAGGCGGAAAAAGGTCCGGTCAGCAAAGTAGGCCGGGGGCCTTCCAGAGAGGCAGGGTCCGGTTTCAAACGGTGATCGACGTAACGGCGATACACTGGCCTTTTCTAAAGAATGGGGTAAAACTCGCCTATTTTGTACAGGGATGGCCTATTTATTCTTTCAACACGTACAAACATCAGTGTTTGCATTTTTTTAACAAACATAAACATACTTTAGTAAAAAGTGCAAAAATACAAACATGAAAACGATCTATATGGTATTAAAAGATAAAAATTGACATTTACGCGAAGGCTTCCATATTTTTATCACCAATCTAAACCATTTACGCGAAGGCTTCCATATTTTTATCACCAATCTAAACATAATCAAGTCATATTGCGTTGACTGAAATCAAAATAATTCAAGAAAAAAAACCATCAACTTAGAATTAACTTTAGTATAAACCATGGTAAGTAAAATGGATATTAAGCTTCTCGTCTTATGGCCGTTGGTGATAGAAGCATTCGGTATGCCTATGTTAATTTTTTGATTCAATTCACTTTTCCGTTACGATATAAATATGGTCTAACTTATTTAATTTACGTACAAGTTTCCTTTAACCTGAATCTTGATCATGGTAATCATGGTAATGGTAAATATTTGTTGCAAAATGTTTAACTATAGGTTCGTTGCCCGGGTTCGTTGTTAATAAGACGTATTATGTATATTGTCCAATTCTATGTCGGACAGAAAAGATCAAACTGAAGACAGAAGTTATTTTTACATTTTCAAAAGAATGATGAATAATGTGTCAAGTGTAAACGTACTCGTCGTACCAGTAAGCGATATTCTTAGTCACACTATTCAAGAACCGAAGTTCAATACGATGACGTAAACCAGTATGTAGATGTTGACCGGGCATATTAAATAGACTTGAATATGACTGTATATGAGTCCCGGGGGAGGCACTCCAATATGAAAGTGTCGTACCTGTGCCCACCAGCGTACGAAACTAGGGGTCTATCAGTGTAGAAATTTTCAGAAAAAAGGGGGTCATTTGGTGTTGGCAATGTCAAAAATGGGGCGATTTTGTATGGGAGGGCCCAAAATTTCACATCATTAACAATCAATTTAATAGCTTTTTACCCAATTTTATAGTAGGTCTACAAAATAGACCCAAAAAATGCGCCGAAATTTCAATTTTGAGGACTAATTGTTCAAAAAGGGGGTCATTCAGTGTAGGCTACTGATATAAAATTGGATCGATTGAGCCCATATTTATTGGTCGAGCTATGAGTTTTAAAATATTGGACGAGACTAGTCGAGTCCAATACAACTCATAGTATGTTTTGGATCCAATATTTTCACACACTTGGATCCATTAAAACATAATAATGAAAAACGGGATCATTGGGTGTAGGATTTGCCAAAAAATACCGGTTTTTTTTTAAAATTCACGATATAATACAAATTATTAAAATTTGATATTTTTCGCATTTTTGATATATAACCGTCCTCGAAGTAAATTTTATAAATCTTATGATATATTCTTGAAATGAATGTAGCTGGGAGGAAAATTTGAAAATTGAAAATTTTGACATTTCATATTAAAGATATGGATTTTTTTCCCCAAAAGACCTATATTTTTTTTGGTGTTAGGGGAAAAATCCATATCTTCAATACGAAAGGTCAACATCTTCAATTGATCGTCGGCTTTTCATCCCACCTACATATACTTTAAGTATAAATCATCAGATTTAAAAAGTTTACTTCGAGTACTGTTAAATATCAAAAATATCATTTTAATCATTTGCCATAAAATGTGTTTTACATTGTGAATTTCAAAAATTCGAAATTATTTGATATCAGAAGGACATTCTTCGTATTCAGAATGCAATTCGATATGTCTGAATGTCTGATGTGCTCTAATGTCCCACAATAAATAAGTTTGGCAAAAAACGAAAAAACAGCAGTACTGACGAAGTTGAAGCCCCATTCTAATGTCAGTATCTACATTTACAGATTCATGTAAAATGTCTTATTTTGTCTTAAATACACGGCTTTCGGCTGAACCACTATGTTAGCACATCTATGACAATGACAACGGTACCAAAATCTGAATTTTGATGATTTTTACGATCGTCCGGATGAGCAAATCACTGAATGGGCCTTTAAACCAATACTGATTTTTGCTCACACGAGAGCTTTCGGAATGCATATGTATTGCTTGTTCACTCGGTTTTAATCATGTTAATTGTCAATATTTTGATGAAAAAAATATAAAGGCACTGCAAAGATCATTCATTTGAATTCACGCATTTTTGAAGGATATTATATTTTCTTAAGGGATCTAGAATGAGCGTTTATGGCCTTTCGACAGTATTTTTTGTGGGACATGAGAGCACCTCAGACGTATCGAATTGCATTCTGAATACGAAGCATGTCTTTCTGATATCAAATAATTTTCATTTTTTGAAATTCGCGATATAATACAAATTTTATGACAAATTATTAAAATTTGATATTTGTCAAATTTTGATATATAACAGTCCTCGAAATAAATTTTATAAATCTAATGATATATTCTTAAAGTGTATGTAGCTGGGAGGAAAAGCCGACGATCAATTGAAAATTTTGACCTTTTATATTGAAGATATGGATTTTTTCCCAAAAGACCTATTTTTTTGGTGTTTTGGGGAAAAAATCCATATCTTCAATACGAAAGGTCAAATTTTCAATTGATCGTCGGCTTTTCATCCCACCTACATACACTTTAGGTATGAATCATCAGATTTATAAAGTTTACTTCAAGTACTGTTAAATATCAAAAATATCAATTTTTAATGATTTGCCATAAAATGTGTATTACATTGCAAATTTCAAAAAATCAAAATTATTTGATATCAGAAGGACATTCTTCGTATTCAGAATGCAATTCGATATGTCTGATGGGCTCTAATGTCCCACAATAAATACTGTCCAAACGTTCATACCCCTTCCCTTAAAAGCAGTGGAATTTTCCGGGTTAAACCTGATTGTCCGTCCGAAACACACAGATCATGTTTAACATGATAGTAACTATTGTAGAAAATTATTGTATTTGAGTGCACAAATGCACACCATTACTATGGTCTCAATTTTCCTGTTATTAATAGTAGATTTACATTAAAGATACATACCTTTCGTCGCGACGATCATTGCTACGGAGAGAAACACAACAATAATCAGCCCATCCATGATGATGAGCTGTGTCTATCCCCTGCTGCCAAACGTTACTAACTTATAGAATTAAATACTGTTATGGTAGTATATGTGTCGGAAAACTGCGATTCAGTTGCGATCCAACTTAACACCAGCGCTTTCCTAGCGCTACATGTACTGCCGCGATACACCATCAGCACATTAATTCACAATCAATAATTTTGTGCTTCGTAATAACCAATCAGCATTGCTGTTTCATAAAGAGAGAAGAGGTCATTACATTTTGCATTTTATTTATTCAAATAGCGCCCTCTGTTGTTTGTAAGTAGAGCGGTGTCCGAAAAAATAGCTGAACTTTGGGGTTAAAACAATAATATTTGAAACCATAGAATATGGAAACTATTATCTTTATAAGTTAAAAATGAGTGTTTTGTTTGCTTTTGGTATTGGCAGAGAGTAGGTATTCTTGAGAGGGCACTCTATTCACGTGGTTTCTTTTCCAACGCTAAAAGATCACGAATTTTGGTGGTTAGCAAATGAAATGAAAAGTGTCCGCACTATCGATTGATTACGTAACTGTTATGAATAATTTATTAGGTTTTTCAATGCAATCGCCTCGACCCATTAATACATATTATCTGTATTATCAAAGTACTTGGAATAGTGAGTTCACTGAACTACGCCCTAATACCATAGATGAACTCCTGGATGGGGCAGCTTTAATTAGCATGAGGCCGCATTGATATGTAAATAGCGTATTGTTATTTAAATTTTCGCCCAGACGTATTGAGGGCGATAGTCATGTTAGCCAGACGGAGAATGGCTGGATATGCCGGGCATGTCAAATTGCTGAGTTAAGGCTGATAATCACCTTTCTGTATAGGTAATAAGCTAGTATATTTCGTGTACCAGTTGGTTATAACAAACAAATTAGTATCATATTGAATATATTAAGTGTATAAACTTTGAAATTTACGTGAATTTGAAGAGCAGAGCTTCGAAATCTAGCTAAGTCAGGTGGTGCGAAATTCTGCTGCGTGACCCCTTCTGCGTGGTAGAATTATATTCATAAAACATTGATTTTAACAGATATCATGGGCAGCCAACCACGATTTATCAGCATTTAAAAGATATGTTCATTAACAAAGATAAATAATAAAGAGTACAAATGACAATTAACTAGTAATCAAGCTTTTTCCTGAACACATGATATGTCAACATGTGACCATATTAGTCAGATTTACCATAAATGTTTGGAGTATTGGTGCACGGCTTGCACATAGTCGTAGTTAACTGTGCATTTCTTTACCTCCGTATTGCAAAATGTCATTTCATATCAAATTAGTAGACTTTCTTTGAAAAAGCATATCACTGGTGCCTGATGGGAAATACCTGTCCGCCATTTCATAAACTGGATCGTTTTCGCCTGGTTTGTGCCCAGATGTATTGAGGGCGTGCTATGCTCTCATTGAACAGGCAAAGTTCGCAAAACTAACAACGTTGTTATTTGCCAATCTCAATTATAAACATGATCCAAGGGATCGAACATGAATTATTCATAACGGATCGATAACTGGCCTCATTTTCTATCTAGTAAACAAGCGGAATTTTCCATAGGTTTTGCGTTGCTAATAGAACAACCGTGAATTTAGTGTCACTGTGTCTCAATGCATAAAAGCCCCTAATTAGCATAAAGTATGCTAATTAGTACCCAAAATATGGTATTCCCTACCTTTTGGACCATTTCGCCTACCAACATACATTGGCTTAATTTAGGGTAAGAAATTCATTTTTGGGATTGTTTTGGGAATCCGTGGGACCGTGGCCATTTTGACCCTCAAATCGAAGTTTGAGCTACAAACTAAGTGACATATCAATTTGTGCTAATATTGCTGGGAAACTCATTTCTGACACTGTTTATGTGATAGGAGGTTATTTGAAAAGGGTACAAGGGTTTTTAAATGTGAATTATTCCATGGTACCTGTCATTGGCTATATATTAAAATATACCTTAATTTTAGCACAATTTGGGACACACTTGATAATGCATGTTTGGTGTTTTGAATTACTATTTTCAGTCTACTCTATTGATAATGATAGCAGCAAGCGATATTTGACCAGTATGGATACACATAACACGAATTTGTTTTAATTTTCAGTCGGTCAGAGATGAACCAATTACGGATCCAGCAGCATCTGTAAAATCATGTGGGCAACTTAAAAATGAGAAGCTTGTTATACAGTCATGGACAAAAGTTTGGAATATTTTTATTTTTGTATCAAATTCAGTTTTCAAACATATTAGGAACATATTTATTGTTCTGGAGTAGTGCTCAGTTGAATTTAACTGAAAGTTATGAATGTCATTTGATGTTTACATCACACAGTTTGTCAATTAAACAAAGAATTACCTGAGGAAGCGCATTACAATGGAAGGATCACACAATCGCAACAATTTTTGGCGGTCTCTTTGTATCACAAAATGAAATTAAAGACACTAGAAAACTTTATTGTTTAAACAAAAACTTAAATTCTCACTGTGATTTGTTCAGGTAAGTCTCTTGCTTGAGAAAACACATCTCAATATTTGGTGTGTCCACCCTTATCAGCTCAAGGTCATTTAGGCAACGTGACATTCCCTCGTCCAGGTTTGCCAAGGTCCCTTGTGGAATATCTCGCCAGAAAGCAATGATGGCGGGTCTATGTTCCTGCAGGGTGATTGGTTGGTTGTCCGTGTTACCTATCCTGCGGGATACTTCTGCCCATAAGTTCTCTATTGGACTCATATCCGGGCTCAAAGCGGAGCAGTCCAGATGTTCTATATTCTCATTTTCAAGGAATTCCCTCACGCGTAGGGTTCTGTGCGCCGTGGTGTTGTCATCTTAGATCACGAAATTGTTCCCGAAGTCTCTTCTTGCAAAACGGAAGCATAACTGTATCAGCAGTAAAAAAACGATGCCCGATGGTTCATTGGTCAGGAATAAGAAGCCTTTGTCCTACAAAGGTATTGTGTAATATGGAATGGTACCTAAGACCTTGGCAGACACCCGTGATCCATTTTGCATGTCTTACGGGTCATTGATGGTAAGAAATCTGCACTTAAAAAACAGGGTTATGCAAAAAAATAAAAATATTCCAAACTTTTGTCCATGACTGTATATATGAAACTGCTGAAAGATATCTCGGATATCTGTGAATATGCTGATTTGTCTAGCTTTGTACTAGTAGATGATATTCCTTGTTGTGGCGGTGATGCGAGCAGTGCAGTAGTAGATAGAGCCAAAGAAATCTAAGCATGCCGTATGACATAAAAAAAACTGTAGAAGCGCTGCCAACCAACAGAAAATGAATCAGGCAAGCTAGGAGAACGGCTGAGAGGACTACATACCAAAACAGGATAGTGAAAACAAGGTGAATGAGCTCCCTTCATTATATAATGACCTAATCCGATCAACAGAAAGGATATCAAAGATCAAGAGCAGGATATTCAACTCCATCAGTTCATCATTGGATCCCTCCTGGTGATGATGTGTGTTGTACACATCGACATTTTGCGGTAAATATCTCAATATATTTGTGTTGAATAACAGTTTAAATCTACTTTGCTTGTTTATCTACCAACCAAATGAGCATACACAGTGATATCAGGCGAATAAGCTCTGGCATGGTTTGTGAATCCCAAGGGACAACAACTGCAAATAAGGACTCTTCTGAAACAAAGTGCTTCTTTTGTTGGGAGTCTAGAGACAAGAGGATCTTAATTTTTTGGTACAAGCAGTCAAGATTCTGTGAAGGGATATTCTGGATAAAAAAACAGATGTTTTCAGACTCTTTCTAAAATACTTTTTTGTTCCAGCATTGAAATCTGTCCTACATAATGCTGTTAGATGGAACTTTCATCGTTATCGCTACATACTGCAGTTACTGTTCATTTTCCTATACACAATACACAGTGCTCTCACCATTGACGTGTGATCAGTGTATGTTACAGGCAGTGTTGTAGTCGAGTCCTAAATGTCCGAGTCCGAGTCATTGGTGTTCGAGTCCGAGTCCGAGTCCGAGTCCCTGCCAATTTCTGATGTCCGAGTCCGAGTCCTCAATGTCCGAGTCCGAGTCCTTATGTATCAAATTCAAGCCTATAGGCTTTTCACCATTTATATTAAAGGGATCAACCGGTCGTGTTATGTTTTGCCCCATTATCATTGTTTATTAATTAATAAACATACCTGGTTCGAGTCCGAGTCCGAGTCCTTGAAAAAAGGACTCGAGTCCGGACTCGAGTCCGAGTCCAGGACTCGAGTCCTCCAACACTGGTTACAGGTATATGGCATATAAGGATATCTACACGAAATGTTCATTTGTGCCTATGTAGGTGGGGCACTCGATGTAAAATGTGCTGTGACGAGTGGCCACTTTATATACGCGTGGATAAACTCAATTTTGACCCTTTGACTTAAAACTGCCGCCACATTTGTAATTTAAATTCTTTTTCATTCACGTTTTCACCGAATACCCTTAAAACGATGATCGTTAAGAATTTGTAACAACAATTTGAACCAGACTTTTTAATTCTGAGATATGAAACTTTGAAATTGGGTAAAGTTGTTTTTGGACTTTGTATAAACAGTCAGGGTGCCGCGGTAATGTTATTCAAGGAAGTGGAGCAGAGTTATATAACTCCTCGGTACTGTTAAGGGAAGGGGTATGAACGTTTGGACAGTATTTATTTTGGGACATTAGCGCACATCAGACATATCGAATTGCTTTCTGAATACGAAGAATGTCCTTCTGATATCAAATAATTTTTGAAATTCGCAATTTAATACACATTTTATGGCAAATCATTCAAAATCGATATTTTTGATATTTAACAGTACTCGAAGTAAACTTTATAAATCTGATGATTTATACTTAAAGTGTATGTAGGTGGGATGCAAAGCCGACGATCAATTGAAAATTTTGACCTTTCGTATTGAAGATATGGATTTTTTTTCCCAAAACACCAAACAAAAATAAGGTCTTTTTGGGAAAAAATCCATATCTTCAATATGAAAGGTCAAAATTTTCAATTGACCGTCGGCTTTTCCTCCCAACTACATACACTTTAAAATATATCATTAGATTTATATAATTTACTTCGAGGACTGTTATATATCAAAATTTGAAAAATATCAAATTTTTATAATTTGTCATAAAATTTGTATTATATTGTGATTTTCAAAAATGAAAATTATTTGATACCAGAAAGACATGCTTCGTATCCAGAATGCAATTCGATACGTCTGAGGTGCTCTCATGTCCCACAAAAAATACTGTCGAAACGCAATAAACGCTCATTCTAAATCCCTTAAATAATGTTAAAAAATGAGGCCGGTAACGTTTCGACGGCAAACATTTTTTTAAACTGGCACTCTCCCATATTGCATTGCTGTGCCCCTATAGATGAATGCAATTTTTGAATATATCACCTTGCATTACAACGTTCACGCGGTACATATGCATTATTCCAGAGATGTCAAAGAACAGGGACAAAGACCGGGATCGTAATTCTATAGAATATATATATATATCAGACTGTTCACTCGCACCTGTAAGATTAGTATCTTTGAAAAAGGATAAATTGTATTCTATTTATGCCTGGAATTTATGATTGCAGACATACACACGATATATTCAAAAATTATATTATGTTGCTATGGTAGTCTAATCCTGTTACATCATCACTTCTACGACGAATAAACACGCTCAAAGTGTAATGTTGATAATAGATTTAGAACGATAAAGTGCCAACGATCTCGATGATGAAAGTTTTGAAAAGTTCATGTAAACTGACCTTTATCAGCTGGTATTGTTATTAAATGCTTAAGCACTTCGGGTTGTTTGCAATGATATTTCTACAATCTATATAAATAAAAGGAAAGTGTACAAAATTTTGGTTCCCTCTCGCAACAAGACCATGTTATCGTTCAACTCCAAAAGTGGAACACTTGGTCATCTTAATATGACTTAAACTATAGGCTACTTTATTTGTCATGAAATGAGAGATAAATAGTAGTTTATTTGATTTGGTCAGGGTTTTGGAATAAATTTATAGACTAGACAACACCGGCAGTCTTATTATCACTAGATATACACTTTGGCAACTAGCCAAAGCTTCCTGGAAGTATTATGCATTGAATATGGAGACAGATTATTTTATCAGTACAGGCAACTACTCTGACTAACATCCCTGCTCTAACACAAACATTCCTCTACTCTACTGTTTCAACTTGTTGGGCAATCTGGGAGGAATGACCTTATAACCCACATGAAGCTCTGTTACCAAATTTGCTGCCAGTGGTTTCCCCGTACTTTTACGGGGATAAGTGTACGGGGATCATTCTTTTAGTGTGTTTAAGCAGGATTGGAGTTAGTTAGATACACATGGGTTTGAAGTATTACATGGGGGGGTGTGGGTGGGTGTGGAGGTAGGTGATGGTTCTAATCAAAACAAGAATTCCTGAAAAACATTGGTGTCAGTTCCAATTTACAATGTAATTATTATTTGAATGTAATGTTAAAGATGGAATTGCATGAGAAGTTTTGCACTGCAACACTGACAGGAACATTTAGTGGTAGTTCATTTATCATTAAATAATTATACACTTACATACGTGTTTTGGCGCAGCGTCAGCCTTCTATTCTAGCTAAAAACATTTTTTAAATAAAAAAATATGCAAATGAGGTAGCTAATTTGCACATTTTGCGACAAAAATCACATGGGATCTTAAGACTGCCCTTACCACCATCCCACCAAGTTAAATCTCTATACGCCTCACCAGTTCCAAAAATGTCAAATAGCCTTTTAAAAATAAACAAATATGCAAATGAGGTGGCTAATTTGAATATTTTGCGACAAAAATCACGTGGGATCTTAAGACTGCCTCTTTACCACCACCATACCAAGTTACATCTATATACCCCCTACCAGTTCCGAAAAAATGGCAAAAAGCGTTTTTAAAAAATTAAAAAAAGGGAAATGAGGTGGCTGATTTGCATATTTTGTGACAAAAATAGCATCACCCCACCAAATTACATTTCTATATAGTTCCGAAAAATGGCCAAAAGCAATTCGACAAATAAAAAAATAGGCACATGTGGTGACTAATTTGCATATCTTGCGACAAAAATTGCATCGGATCTTACGACTGCCGCTTACCACAACCTCATTTTCGAAATGGCAAAAAAAAACACCCAAAAATAATTTTTAAGTTAAATATGCAAATTAGCTACCTAATTTGCGCCAAAAACTGCATCAAGTCTTAGGGCAGCCACTTACCACCACCCTACCAATACACCTCACCAGCTCCGAGAAACTAACCTGGAAGCCGAAGGCATTTAAAAACAAAGTTCACACAATACAAAATGCATAAGACCACATTATAGCATAAGGCAATTTATAAGTCATTTTAAATGATTTTAAATTTGACATATAAAATTTGTCTATAACACAGGGAGATATAAAATGTAGGGATTTGGGTACTTTTTGTTCAATTTTCACAGAAATTGAAGGATTTTGACCTATGTTTTTGTTTGTCTGTTTACCCGTGGGTCGCTGAAACAAAGAATTATATTAATTAAGGGCAGAGTAATAGGAGAGAACATGGACCTTTTCGAGCTTCATTATTTCTGAATTGTATGTCCAAAGTATATAAAACTATACATTTTTGGAAAGGAAATGAGTCAAGGAATCCCATGGTGACGTCAGATTTGTTCAAAAATCTCAAGTTTTTGAGAAAATCACAAAAATTCGCTTTTTTACCCCAATTTTTTTGTGACAACTAAGAAAAAAATCCGTTCGGAGTAAAAAAAAAATCAGTTAGCTTTTCATGAAGAAGAGACATGAACTTAGGGAAGGGTTTTTTTAATTTTTTTGAAATCCGTCTCTTTTTTCGAAATATTGAAAAAACATGTGAAAAAAGCCATTTTGTCACTCTATTAAGCTAAAAAACTGCACATAATGGTGTATATTTTTGTTTAAAACAAATATTTTGAAAAAATGAAAAAACCTTCCCTAGACTTTGATGTACTCTAAAGGATAGTGCAAAATGTTTACCCTTAGCTTGCATATTTTTCGAGTTATCTTGTCACAAAAATCGCACAATATTGTCAAAAGTGAACTCTGAGAAATCGACGTTTTAGTAAAAAAATGTCAAAATTCTGCACAAAACGTCCTTAAATTTTAAAACGGTAAGACTTTCACACTTGTAAAAGCTGTATCTGGTGCATGGTCTAAATATGCATCATTTTGACTGCGTTGGACATACGCGCAGAGTTGCGCCGCGTCACGCGACGCGAATCGCGCGCGTAATCACAATATTTCGCATTCTCGCATTTCTGACTCATTATTTCCCGCCAATTTACTAAGCTGTCTTGAGCCATGTGACTCAAGTTGTAATTTATCAGTTTCAAGTTAAAGAATACATCTTAGTGTTGATAAATATCAAAAAATCTCAAATTCGGTCGTAGACGAATGTGTCTTCCATTACTCTGGCCTTAAATCACCTAATTTATAATTAATAAAGGACAAAGAAAGATAAAAGCAAAAGTATGCTTCATTTAGTTAAAACAATAGTAACATCCCTTTACGGGAAATTTCGAAATACATGCGTCCGTGTATTACGGCCAGTGTATTGGTACCCATCAATGTCGACTGAGTATGGACAAGAATACCCCCATCAAAATGCAGTTTATCACCCCCCCTTTATTAGTAGATTTACGTAATTAAAGGTTATAAAACTATAAATTGTAGTCATTTCAAAAGAATCTAATGTTGAATATTTGAGAAGCAGACGTTTCATTTGACTACAAAGCCGTTCATTTCGAGACACCCTGTAGAAGTAGAACACATTGTAAACTCAACCCAGAAAGTATCGAAACGATTATAGATGGTCAGATATATTTAATGCATATAAAGCGCAGCTAATTTTTCCTGCGCATTTTGTTGCTCTACGATATTTGGTCGAGTTATGGGCGCTTGAGTGGCTTCAAGTCGGATTTTGAAAGTTGCACTTAGCTCCTATTCAAGCCAAATGCGTTCGTCGTGTACACACACACACACACACACACCCCCCCCCCCCCACACACACACACAAAATCAAGACAAAGGACACCAATGTGCTCTGTTTACTTAACCATGAACTTTACTTTATTTTACTACTTCGACTTCCAACTTCAATACTTCCTACCCTTTACTTATCTCTGACTTATCTCATGAACTCTTTCTGCTGACATCTCAATACTTGGTGTGCCCACCATCACTGTCTATCACTGCCTGGATTCGTCGTCGCATGCTCTGCACAAGATGACTTATCTTTCCTTGGTCAATGTCTCGCCATTTCCTGAGCAGAATGCGCCGAAGGCCTTCTAAGGTGGTGTCAGGCTTCAATTCCTTGTTAGCTTTCCTTTTAAGAGTGTCCCACAAGTGTTCTAGTGGATTAAGGTCAGGGCTCTTTGCAGGCCAGTCGAGAGTATCCACCACCTCTGTTTCCAAGAACTCTCTGGTTAGGGCTGCAACATGTGGTCTGACGTTGTCATGCATTAAGTGGAATCCATCGACTACAGCTGCAGCGTACGGTACAACTATCGGACGCAGAACTTTATCAATGTATACCTGCGCTGTTATGCTACCTCTGAGAATGCACTTATCCCAGCCCACACCATCAAGCTTCCACCTCCATAAGGTTCTTGCTCTTGGAATACAGCGCATTTGGCTTGTATATATGAAGTGTTTTAAAACCTAAAAGGTTCAACTCGGTTCTTAAATAAAAATGGATTCTTTTCTCTGTTGCACTTTTTTTTACTCACCCTGTGCAACCGGAAGTCGACATCGATGACGCTTACCCATCAAGTTCAGGCACGAATATATTTATGCTGGTAACCATTACTTTATTTATCTATTTTTTCATAAAATATTTTATGGTTAAACTTGTCAGATGTGTCACAGGAAGTCAGTCGGTCACGGTCAATGTCGTGGGAGCAACTGCACACATACTCAGTCGATAAAAGAAGGAAACCCTGAATATTCAGAAACAGAGTGGATGACGAGGGTATATACTTATTGTAATATTGACGAACGCCAAACATAGAAAAACCAATTAAGAAATCATATAAAAAAAACCTATTTTACGGGCCCGACCGACCCAGAATTTGTGTGTTTTTAATTTGGCTAAAATCATGTAAAATCAGCCATTTTTTGCCCAAAATTCATTATTTTGGTTGAACTATGAACTTGAGATTAAAATCTGATCTACCGGACTTACTTAGATAGGATGTGAAATATTGCCACTCATCAAAACGTAAGTCCAGTAGATGAATGACAATCTTCATAATCGTATTTTGGTTAAACATTATTTTTCAGAAAATATGTTTGTAAAAAAAATTGTCAGATTTTTTTTTATTTGTCAGTTTTTTTGCTGAAATTTTAGGATAATTTTAGCCTCAAGAAAAATAAGCGACCAACCGACCCTACTTGAAAGGTCTGTCCGCCGTAGAACAGGGCTTTTTTCGTGGCCTTATCGTAAAATCGTATATCTCATTTTCCTGAACATGTGCACGCAGTCAAAACAGCACGTTTTTTTTATCTAATTAGTATATTGTTTGTACATATTTAAATACTTTCATACTATTGTTTAGATAACATATAACAATATCCCCCCCCCCCCAATATGTGTAGTATTTTTGCTATCCAATAAATACTTTTTTCTGTATAGCGTACAATGGCATGATGATTCGGTCACGCTTGCTGGTCTCAGTATGTCGTGCCCATTGGTTACGTCCGTATTTATAAATATGTATTTATAAATAAAGTCGAAGGTAGCTGTATACAGGGTGTCCCAATAAAACCCTCATTGTGCCCTCTTTTTTTCCTATTTCTGAAAAGTTGATCAAATGTATTTTGGAATGTAAAGAAACCTTAAATCGTTAGCTTTAATAAACAAAACAATTATTTCAATCGGCTAACAATTTTTGAAGATATGCCCTCTTTAAGAAATATACCCGTTTCTCTCTCTGTCCACGTTTGGCTACATCAAATATTAAAACGTTGGTTTTTTTTTAATGTAGATATTTATATAGCGCTTTATGCCGTAAACAGCCTCAAAGCGCTTTACATTTATTCCGCCGTTATTAGAATATGTCGGAACCACGTTTGCAGCCTACAAGTGGCGCAGGGTTCATCAGTACAACGACTGTGTCTACTCCTAACAGCTTCCCATTGCACCTGGGTGGGGTGAGGCAAGCGAGGCAAAGCGCCTTGCCCAAGGGCGCAACGCGGTGGTGGGACGGGGAATCGAACCCACGCCAGGGACGGATTTAAGCAGTGGCCCGGTGGCCCGGGGCCAGTGGATTTTGCGTCGGGCCAGTAAACTTCCAACAATGCTGGCCCGGTGGGCCACTAGATTTTTGAGCCTGATATAACACAAGTCATGCAACAAGTTTACAAGACAAGATATCAGTGACTGATGGTCATATTTACACACGTTTTCTGCTCTGCCTGTCACTTGGAATTTATATCTTTATTCAATGAGTTTTTTTGTATATTAATATTTATATTCTTATTCTTGCGTTGCTAATAATTAGTTGGAAATATATGGCCGCTTTTTACGATGATAGTAGGCCGATGTACTACTTAGCTCTTCCATGCGCTACATAATAATATCTGATGATGATAGCGATACCACAAATACCGCCTAGTTTGAAACTTTTGGAACTAAAAAGGGCAGGACTACTGACTGAACTTGTGTTAGTGACTACACTCTCTACATTGAGTACATTCAGTACAAAACAACATTAAAATGTTAAGGTTTGCTTGACTTTAAGGGCTCGGATAATGATGTTTCCACATATTTTTGTGGGACCTGAGAGCACATCAGACATATCGAATTACATTTTGAAAACGAGGAATATCAAATAATTTTGATTTTTTGATATTTGCGATATGATACACATTGTATGATGACATAATAAAAATTGATATAGATTTTCCCCAAAAGCACCGACAAAAAAATTGGGGTTTTGTTTTGCAGTAGAACATATTGAAAAAGCTGGGCCAGTAAATTTATTGCAGGGCCACTAGATTTGACATTTCACTGGCCCGGAGGGCCAGTAGAAAACCGAAACTTAAGTCTGTCCCTGACCCACGCACGTCGAGCAAGCTCTCAGATTATGAGTCCAAGGCCGTAACCACAGAGCCACCGTGCCCGAAACACACGGTCAATGACAAAGAACATAGCATTAGGCATTGGAACGTATTCACTATGAGCGAGCATCACCAGCTAGCCTCCAAGCATTCACAAGCATACGGCGAACAAGGAGGGTACTGAAACCTGTATTCGCCAAGGAGGCAACCAGGTAGAGGGCAAAGCAGCACGATAAACTCACTTCAGAACAGTGGCGTAGCTGCCGGGGGAAGGGTGGGGGCAATTTCCCCCCTGGCAATGCCAATTTGGGCCCCGCTCCCCCCCCCTAGCGCAGGGCAAAGTAATAAAGGAGTGAGAGAGATGGAAAAAAGGGAAAGAAAGATATAAGGTGCGGATAGAATTTGAACAGTTTTAAAATTTTGTTAAAAAATGGAACTATATTATATCAAAATGAAGTCGCTATCCCTTGTATTCCTTTTTTTTTTTTAATTTATTTATTTTTTGCTCTTTATCTTTTTCAAACCACCGAAAAAAATTGGGTCAACCTTTTTGAGGAAGGGGCGGCAAAATTTTTGTTTGGTGGATTTGGGCCCCAGCCCCATACAGGCTTGCCCCCCGGAAAAAGATCCCAGCTACGCCACTGCTTCAGAAGAACCAAGGACATACCAAACAGTCTTTTAGCCTAAAAAGAGAAAATGACACGTCGTAACAAGAAACAACAACGTAAGAAAGTAAGTAACAAAAAGGCATAAATAACCAAGCAAAAATAAGTTTAATTGCAAGTATAGCAACAGAAGTCCCATCCCACATCGATTTTGCCGACAAGTTAATAACACTTAATACAATAGCCCAAAGGCCCACCGGCCAAGCCCGTTCCCTAAATAAAGTTCGTTATTTTAAAAAGTTATCATTGTGGAATGCTTGATATTCATGCACGGTACGTGTACTCCTTTTTTTGAACTACTTCTTTGAACTAGCCAAACCTTTTCGGTGGACAGAGTGAAAAACGGGTACATTTCTTTAAAAGAGAATATCTTCAAATGTTGTGCGCTGATTGAAATATTTCTTTCGGTTTATTAAAGCTAACTAATAAAGGTTTCATTACATACCAAAATATATTTGATTAACTTTTCAATAAGGGTTCTGTTGGGGGGTTTTTGTGTGTTTTTTTTTTGACACCCTGTACTGCAATATTTATTCAAATACCAATGCAAAATTATAGATCAGAATAGATTATAACATCATTCCTGCTTACACAATACATACATGTACCACAACCTTGAAGTATACAGCATTCAACATTTCTATAGAACAATATGATTTAAACCTGTGGTAAACATATTTACATCAAACTTTAAGTGCAATTTATATTACATTGTACTATTGAACCCCCTAAACCTGTATTCTCTTATCATCGCATGATGACGGACAACAAGGAGGAGACCGTCCCTGGTAGCATAGTGCATGTAGCATGTAGTGTAGCATAGTATGTAGCATATAGCATGTAGTTTAGCATAGTGTGAGGGGACGACCGACTTGTGCGAATACGGGTAAACGTCCTGATCTACCTTCTAGTTGGCGGGGTTGTTAACTTTCTGACTAGTGCAGGAAGTTACGGACAGATCAGGGTGGCTAGGAGAGGACCGCTCATCCGCCTAGCTTACTTTTGAGCAAAACTGCATCACAATGAAGAGCCTTTACAGCACCAGGGTTAAAGCCCTGCTATTAACCAGCCACTTCTACCAATGGATCTACAACATGTAGAACAGAATGACGCAGCAACCCTAAATCCAATTGGAAGATTTGATGGTCTTCCCAAAGTTAAGACCAAAGCGGGACTAGCACCAAGTCGACCCCCAATTAGCCGGGCTGGTGTTGATAAACCATTGGGAACGGCGGCACTACTATCTGCCAAAGAAACTATAGGTATTGGAACATGGAATGTTCGAACTTTGTACCAGACTGGCAACTTTGAAATTCTATTGAACCAGATAGAGAAGTACAAATGGGAAATACTGGGAATCGCCGAAACTCATTGGATTGATTCTGGAGAATTCATTTCAAAAGGATATAAAATTCTGTGCTCCGGAAACGACTCCATACATCGTGCCGGAGTTGCAATTCTACTTAACAAGAAGGCACAAAATGCCCTCTTAGGGTACAACCCAATTTCTGCAAGACTCTTATCAGCTAGATTCCAGACCCAAAATGGCGCCATGACTGTATTACAGGTTTATGCACCCAATACAGCCGACTCAGAAGAGATGGTAGAAGAATTCTACGACCTACTACAAACTACTATCAATAAGACTCCAAAAATGACATCCTACTTGTTATGGGAGACCTAAACGCAAAAGTTGGATGTGATTGCACACAATGGGAGAACGTTATAGGAAACCATGGTTATGGGCAAAGGAACGACAGAGGAGAAAAGCTGCTCAACTTCTGTGCAGTAAACAACCTTTTTATAACCAACACAATGTTCAAGCAGAAGAAGGACAGCCGACAGTGGACATGGGAGTCGCCAGACCAAAAGACCCACAACAAAATAGACTACATTATTATCAGCAACCGGTGGAAGACCTCTGTAACCAATGCGAGGAGCTTCCCAAGCGCAGATGTAGGATCAGATCATCAACTCGTGATAACAAATCTACGCTTGAAATTCCATGCCAAAAAGAAACCAAATTACCCAAAACAATATGATATCTTCAGGCTAAAAAGCCCAGAACACAGGAAAAACTATGAGGTGGAAATAGGGGGTAGATTTGCCCCACTGCTGGAGCAACCAGACACAGATACTGAAACTATGTGGGAATGAATCAAGACAGCATTCAATGAAACATCCAAGAAAGTCCTTGGCTACAAAAAAGGACACAAAGAAAAGCCATGGATTAGCGAGGAAGTCATCCAACTGGCAAACGAACGAAGTAGAGCAAAGCAAGAAAAATAAAGGACCCAACCAAGAGAAGTAGATACAACTTCTTAAGTCGTGAAATAAAAAGAAAAGTCAAGGGATGCCGAGATCAGTGGCTCAAAGACCTTTGCAAAAAAGTTGACAATGCACATCAGGCAGCAAAGTCAAAAGAAGTGTACTCAACCATCAAGAAAATTACAAGAAAAGCCTCTATCAGAATGCAAACAGTCAAAAGTAAAGATGGACAGATTCTTACTGAATCAGAGGAAGTAAAGGATAGGTGGAAAGAAAGCTTTCAAGAACTATACAATAAAAAGAACCCAACAGATGAGGAGCTAACGCAAAGTGTTCCCCAGATGCCCAGCTGCAAGATAGAACCAGCCATCCTACGAGAGGAAATTGAAAGTGCTGTTAAAAAGATGTCAGATGGCAAAGCCCCGGGATATGACAATATCACAGCTGAAGAACTCAAAGCAGCTGGGAGCGCAGGGATCGAAATCCTACATATGCTCTGCACCAAAATATGGGACAGCGAAATCTTCCCAGATGACTGGGGAGGCTATCATCACACCAATTTACAAGAAGAAAGACAAGCTTGATTGCGGCAACTACCGAGGATCAGCTTGCTTAGCCATGCATGCAAAGTAATTACACTTATTCTACAACGCCGAATCATGAAAAGAACTGAAGAAATTCTATCAGAGTCCCAAGCAGGATTTAGACCAGGACGTTCAACCATAGACCAACTCTTCACCCTCAGGCAAATAGTTGAGAAGCATCTTGAAATGAGGAAGGCCCTTTTCTGTTGCTACATCGACTTTGAAAAAGCCTTTGACTCAGTGTGGCAGGAAGGACTTTGGAAGGCACTTGGCTTCTTTGGTTTCCCAAACAAAATCACCTGTCTCCTGAAAGCTCTCTACAATAAATCTGCAAGTACTGTCAGAGTAAATGGGGAACTAACAGACTGGTTTACAACCCTGGTTGGAGTTCGCCAAGGATGTGTAATCTCACCTCAACTTTTTAACATCCTACTGGAGATGACTATGTTGTATGCCCTGCACGATACCAACATAGGAGTAAACATCCAAGGACAAGTGGTGAACAACTTACGATTTGCAGACGACATTGCACTAATTGCTAACAGTGAAGAAGACCTCCAGACACTGGTTAGCCTCATTCATCAAAGCAGCTCAGCTTTTGGACTCAAAATAAATATCGCTAAAACAGAAGTCCAGGCCATATGCAAAGAAGACACCCATCTGAACATCACAATTGACAATACCCAGCTTCTGCAGGTAGAGGAGTTCACATACCTGGGAGGAAAGATCACCCAAAAAGGATCCTGCTCAGAAGATATTAAACTTCGAATAGGCAAAGCCCTAGGAGCTGTGCAGAGACTACAGAGTATCTGGAGTGCTAAGGACATCCAAACCAACACCAAGATTGAGCTTTACAAGGTCCTTGTTTTGTCAATATTGCTATACGGAGCAGAAACCTGGACATTGAAAAGAGAGGATGAGAATCGACTGCTCACATTCGAGATGATGTGCCTTAGGAAGATAATGGGAGTAACACGGAGAGACAGGATCCGAAACACCATCATCCGCAAAACCCTGGGTGTTGAATTTTCCATCTTGGACAGAATAACCCGGAAGAGACTGCATTATTTTGGCCTTGTCCAGAGAATGCCTCCCTCACGCCTTCCAAAGATGGCCTTTGAATGTCACATCCAGGGAGTCAGACCTAGAGGAAGACCACCAAATAGGTGGAGAGACTGCCTGCTAGCTGACTGCAAAAGAACCAACCTAAACTCCATAATAAATGCCAGCCGTACAGCAGATGACAGAACAGTTTGGCGGGACATTGTGATGCGGATGCCACCACTCAACCCCCAGTTGGAGTGAACGGCATAGGTCAAGGTAGGTCAAGGTACTATTATTCAAAGTTAAAAACAAATATATAAAAATATGCTGAATACAATAAACACTGATAGACGCATTTTATCAAATCTGAATCCCTGTGCGGGTCACTCAACATAGGCCTACACATTTATGTCCGAGTGTATAAAGATTTGAAATGTTGCTCAGTCAGTGGTCTCATCCTACATTAGTCACCAAACCGGCAAATAATACACACACACATTAAGCAAACATTATGCAACATAGCTGAAAAAGAAGAATTCGACAAATTACAAGTTGAGCATTTGTCCAATATCCTGTCGATTTCACATTACGTATATGGTCAATTCCAGCGAAAGCGGGACAAAATTCTCTCTATGTTAACTTTCCACTTTAAAATGTCATTAATAAAGGAAATCACGTTATTGATGGAGCATATCATGTCACGTCCAATGTGCTCTCTTTGTGCATATAGGCCTTTACTAGCAAGTCATACCAGGGGACAAGTTATGATAGCTTAAATGAATTGGCGTTACCCACGAATTCAAAGATAAAGCACCATATATGTCATTGAATGTCCTTCAATCAAAATGAAATTATTACCGTTAGAAAGACGTTTGCATGATCTCTCTTCATATGTAAAACGATTGAATTCCACCAAAGTTTGTGGACGCTAGAGGTCATTAAGCCAATTTGGCTAATAATTTTATTACCCGCGTATCAAAAATAAAATGATCGTTCTGAAAAATGTTAAGTGAATATGCCATAAATGACTATATCATGAAACGAAGTTTCGTTCTACAATTCTGAGGTCCAAGTGATTATTTTATGCAAATACGTTTTACCCATAAAATTCCATAAAATCAAATTTGACGTTACCCACGTATCAACTGTTACCCACGAGTCCAGCAAATATAATTGCCATAACTTAAATTAACATTTAATGACTTTGGACACTGAATTTAGTTTGACAAGCGCTTAAAATTGTAAATCGTAAAAATAAGTTCACCGCTTTAAAAACGAATCTACAACGGTTTAAACTTTTGTTACCCACGAATCCCGAATAGATGCTAACCTTGAAAAATAAGGAGATTGTTTATTTTAAGTTTAAATCAGCACATATTCAAGCCATGGGTATGCTATAATTTTGACAGTACTTACAGTTTATACACCTAAGAAACGCAAACCCCAAACGGTACTATAGTATTTATAGCTTTACCCACGAATTCGGCGTTACCCACGAATCCAAGGATTTACTCGTAAATTATATGTTTCTTATGCATCTTAACATTTTGAAAACATGCGAAATAGGTTCCAAAACAGTCCTGTTTAATAGCGTCCTCTTGAAGGTATACTGAAGCTGCATCATGAAGTTTTGATTGATTATCCTAAATTACCATTTTTTTTTTTTTTTCAATTGGTTAGAGAAACGGGAATCATTGAAACACAATGGAGGAATAACCGCATGGTGGTTTCCAACCTTCTGTAATATTTTCTATTTTGCCGCTTACCAATACATACCTTCAAATATGTGTTACCCACGAACATTTTGGTTACCCACGAATCCCTACTTAAATTATAGTTAACAACGTATTGATAGTGTTTTAGTTCATAGGAACTGTCAAACACGAGTTAATAGAATATTGCTGCATGAAAATATGGAATGATTTTACTAAAATAATAATATAAAACTGTTTGCTCTGTCTATTTGAATTTGGCAACTTCATTATTCTCAAAATTTTTATACCCAAAATGCCATAATGATCCATTCTAAATATTCCATGTAGTCTGTATTTTGATTAAAATTCATTTTAGTGCCATTGCAGCCTGAATTATTGACATAGGGAAAAGTATTTTTTATTTTTATTAAAAAAAATTAATAGGAATTGCTATTTTCCAGACGCTGTTACCCACGAATCCATCCGAGATCCTCATCCTGCGACGAGATACAAAATCTAACTTTATATTTATATGAAGCATTTATTCTAATCTTTCGAAATAATACAGTAATGTTAAATGACAGCCACTTTGGAAAGAGTTCGAAGAATTGACACAATCTTAACTGTACACCTGGTTCTTTCTTAAAATTTGTAATAACCAAAATATTTCTTTGTAGGTATATGTAATAAAATTCTATTTTACGTTCAAAGTCTTCACCGATTTCTAGTGTATATGAGTCACACATAAAATATTGAAAGATATTAAAGAAAGTGAAATTTTATGGCGTACAACAGGTGAAAAATGCTTGAATTCGTGGGTAACATGCATATGGGCATTTAACACTTTATTTGGTCTAGCAAGAAAAGTTATTTTTCAATCCGATGGCACTTCCACCTGATGATTCACTAGACATGATCGTCTCATTTGATAAGTCTAGAATTGAAAAGGAAAACATTTTCAAAATGGCCCCAGAGAGAATTTTGGCCCGCTTTGGCTGGAATTGACCATATACCAAAGGACAATGTATTTTGCATGGTATAATTATGTCCATGCTAATTAATAGGACGGTGACATCATACGCGTTTTCCAGTGCTTCCAATGGCGGAAATGGAAATCCGTGTGAAGGTAACAATTATTTTAAACTGCTGCGATTTGGTATTAAACAGCATCTTGCGAATGGTAGTGATCTTTGGCGAAAATTGCAGTGATCATTTCTTAGCGAGTGTGTAGAAGAATTCAAATATCACAGATATACTTTATGAGGTCCTGTGGTTCTTGAGTTATGTTGTAAAGAGGGCCGAAACAATAACACTTTTGTAAAACGTATAATTATAACATATTAACAACAATAAATCAAGCAAGTTTTCCAAGTATATGATTTGTAGCATGAATTTTTGCGAAACACCAAAGTGTTATTTTTCAATAATATATTGATTTAGACAATGAAAATCGACTGCTTCGACCAACCTCGTCTACCCTTAACGCAGAGAAGAAGACATTTAAGTCCTTAAAATGTCCAGATGCCTTTACAATGAACGCCAAATGGTTTAATTGGTTTCTGGGTAATTGGTGAAAATTGGTGAAGGAAGAATGTTTCACGGAAATTGTGCTTGAAGGAAGGGTTAAAGCGTTTGGAGACTCGGGAATTACAAGCGCAACAATAAGGTCAAGTGCATGGTTACTCCATAAAGGACATAAAATTAACATTTAAGCAATGTTTTGGTGTGATTCAAGGTCATCGGGTGCCTTATGAGGTAGCCACGCGATCTTTCTCTCTCCTGAGTCACCCAGTCCTTGAAGGACCTTTGTTGTCTAAGGCTGTTGATTACTTCCACCCAACACCACGGCTGTTTGATGTATATAGAATTGGCTTCATTATTAAGTAAATGCAAACTATAGATGGCGCTATTTATCCTAAATCATATTTCTTTATATGCAAGGGTTCGGTGATTAATACCGCCATTAAAACAGCGGGAATAGGTGAAACAAGCAACAAGGAGATTTTATAAACATATTTTATCAAACAATAAAAGGAATTATTTGTATTAAAAGCTTGAAATGGTAATTTCCAGTAACTAAATGGCGCCACCAATTTTGTCATTAATAGATACATTTTATATCCGAAAAAGCTTTAAAAATACTATAAAAGTGAATAATTTTGTAAAAGACGGGATATTAAAGTTGAGAACGACTCAAGAGCATCTGTATACATTAGCACGATATCACTTTTAGCTGTTTAAGCCTAAAATTTGTTTATACGTGATGTTTTGTTTGAAAAACTAATAAATGATCCCATCAAACAACCGTGACACATGCGTGAATCATTCTTCCGCCACTTCTGTTTTACCATTCTGTAATACGATGCAGAAACTATGTATCTGAAACATTTTCTGAACTTAAGTTTCACCCTTTCTGCATTCAAATGGATAGTTCCGCCATTGCAATCACTGGAATACAGTGATGTCAGTGAATACCTTTATCCCATTGAAAAGAATTTTTTATGCAAAGAACATTGTTATCAAGTACATAATGTGAATTCGACAGGATATCGGATAAATATTTAACTTATAATTTGCCGAATTCTTCTTTTTCAGCGATGTCGCAATACTTGTGTGTAGTGTGTAATCTCGCAATTCATAATACAATGCGCCGCCAACGGTTGCTCTTACTAGTCCAATGTTTGATCTCCAGGGTCGACATCGCCTTTTTAGCCACCATTAGATTTTACGCGAGTGTGATAATAATACTGTTGACAGCTCCACGAAGGATTCCGTGTGATCAATAGTTCGAAAATGTATACTACTACAACTGCTGTTTTAGTGTGCATTCGCGTGTAACATCACATTTAAACACACAATGACATGTTCCTGTGCTGTATTCGTATTCATGCGGGCTTTAGATGTCGACATTTTCCCATAATGCACTGTTTATTTTGGCCTCTATCCAGCAACCGCTGCAGGCGTTTCGTGTTGTTAAAAAACATTTTAGAGTTTGTCCACAAAGCAAAAAGTGTGCATCAAGGAATATCAAATAATATACATAAAGAAACATCGGAATGAATCAATGTGTCTTTTTTATAACACGGCCACCAGGCCTTTGCCGGTTTAGGCAAGCAATCGCTCTCACTCGCCACCGCTCGCCAAAACTAGGGAGCAATTTTTCACTCGCTATAGACGCTAAATATCGCTCGCTTACAGTTTTAAATGTATTCAGCGTAATAAATTAGTCTTAATCCCTGAATACGAAAGAGAAGGTATCAACAGTGCGTAATTGTTTCATTATTGGTATGAATGATCTTTCAGACATAGAGAGTGATTCGACTACTACATTGTAATGTAGAGAGTGATTTGACCACTTGCCTGGCATCATGCTAGAGAGTGATTGACCAATCACCTTAAAAATCTAGACGGCAAGGCCTGGCCACACACTTTATTAGAGAAAGTGGAATTTATGGAATGCTCAAATAATGCATTGCTATAATTAAAGACAGAGATAAATACAATTTATCGCGTCTGATGTCACTGTCAATTACGATCATTGATTGGTTTACACAGGTTAATCAGCGCGTAAAAGGAAGACCGATCTATCTGGTGCTGATCGGAGAAAAGGAATAGCAGCAAATGGCGAAAAATTACGTACTTTTACAAGGCAAAAAGCAGCTTTTCTAGGCATTGTCGACATGATGCCTTCACCAAAGAAAGTTTCCTACTATAAAGACCTAACTTTTGAGATAGTTTGCATGTCGAAAGGTGCAAAATTAACAATAAGGCGCCCGGTTATAAATCCGCGTTCAGCAAGTCATCGTCACGACACTTGTAAACAAACCGTGCTCGAGTTTGATTGACAGGTGACGTCAGACGCGATAAATTGTCTTTATCTTTGTCTTTCATTATATCAATAGCAGTCTCCTGAGAAAGTCTGACGCGCCCATTAATGGCATGTCTAATCGTTTCAAGTATTTATATGTGTGCTTTGTACAAATGTTCATTCGGTTTATGCCGTAGACTCATCTGTGGTATTGATCTGACTGAGAAGCCAGTACGTTGTTTGCTGTCCCTTGCCCTATGAAAGTTAAAATGCACAAAATAGTAATGAATTAGGAATAATAATAAGTTGCATAAATGTATTGATATTCAGATTACATGCAAATCACAAACGACTACTAAATATAATGATTTATTCTAAAACGAATCTTTTTTCAAATTTCCAGCAAAATCACACCACAATCCAAGCTTTGCAACAGGAAATAATCAGAAACAAAGTACACAGACATTTTCACTCGAACATTATGAACACACACAAAAATTGAATGCCAATCAAATATTGTGCTTAAGGTTTCGGAATAGGTTGGCAAAATATACATACCTTCATCGCAACCTGTCCTCGAAGTTTAATCTCAAAGGTCCCAAATGTGTCAAGAATACCCTTAGTTGAAGAACTGATGTGTATTTTTAATGCTATAGAGAGAAAAGACAAGAGTTCGTCAATTACAGGTGGATGTGTGTGTAGTTTTGATTTAGTTAAATTAGAAGTTTAATATTTCAGGTTTGGAATCTAACTAACGGATATGTTGAGTAGTTGCCCAAACATTTTAGTTACAAACACTTAATTAATCACTCAATAAATCGTGTTGTGTGATCAAGTAAAATCAGGATTGTAAACAGCATTTGCAAACCTACATTTTGCAGAAAAACCACATTGAATATGGACAACCAGTTAAAAAGATGTGAGCAGTTAAAGAGGTGCCAAAAGAATAGGAAAGAAAAGGAAATACTTCCATTGTTTGGCTATATCTCAAAATCAATATTTCCGACTTTCGACTGAGTTTGCTTGATCACATCATGCTAGGCAGCGTCGACAATTCATGAAATATTAAATCTTAAATGGCAGACTTCTTAAATGTATGACCAAGATAAACGTTAGGGAAAAGATGTGGCAACTAGCCTGCTAATCAAATTTAATTATTAGAAAAATTACTGATTCGTCTTTTACTATAGTCTGTAACTATGTAATTTTGGTAAAATTACTTGTAAAATTATTTAGAGAAAATGGGCACCATATCTGGTTTATTAGATATGTGTAATGTATTACCCGATTTCTCCAATGGATTCTGTGACCAAAACCTGGGTATAACCACCAAAATCACAACTCTTTGCACATTGTTGCCCATGCTGGCTGAGATAGTTGGCTAAAATGGCCCTCTATTTTTCCCAGTACCATATTTTCAGGGGTGTCTACCTAGAACCTGTTAAGGGAGGTCCCCTGAACACGTTGATGCAATCCTTTTACATCATTCCATGTTAGGTAAACCCATATGGCCCCAATTGACTATGTCTAAAACCACTATTAACCCACTCCACTTGGGTGTCGACTGACACTTTCAATTTAATTTTGTTCAATTTTAAATTTTCATGATATTATTTTGGAATCAGTATGAAAAACGCATGAAAATGAGTACAAATAACCCTAATATTGGTTCAGTGGTTCTTAAGATAGCTCTTGATATTTTGAGAAAATATCTCAAAACTTGGACTTGTTATGTTGAACCCTATGGCCAGCATGCACACGCGCAGAGCATTAGTTATAACACTTGCTTGTTGTCTGCCATACCTTCACCATTTGATTCCATTCTTGACGCTGTGTTGACTGTATCCCCAAATAAACAATATCTTGGCATCTTTAGTCCAACAACACCAGCCACACAAGAACCTGTAAAGTGGTATGATAGAATGTTAGACAACTCTAACCGTAATCACAAAAACGAACAATACATATTCTAAGATATTGCTACATTTCCCTGTTTTGTTTATTGTCTTGTCATTGTACATAATAAAGTCTGTATAATGAACCATTTGATTGGCCTATCAGACTTTGTCTTTGTAAACTTCCTAACTTTGTCAGCGTATAGATGAGGTGACCTCAATGTTTATCAACAAAGGCAAGGGACTGGTATCATCTTTATGCTTGAATGAACCCCATGCAACCACTACACTGTTTAATAGTCTTATTGTGATGTGGCGGGAGTGTTAAAAACACGAGCCCTGAACAAAATATGATGCGCGCGCATACTGCCAGGCAAAAAACAATGGAAATTGTGATGATGCGTGCGCATACTGTCAGGCATTGACGTCAGAAGTCACATCATCTATAAACTTCTGTAGTTCAAAAACTGATATGGCTAGTGTTCACACTTATATTTTTAAAAATAACAACTTTTTTGCTATTACGCTCCTGTTTTACAGTTGAGCACTTTCTGACTATCTCCGGGATAGAGTTTAGCTGTGTTGACACCATGGAATGTATATTCATTCACATTCCCAAGAGCTGGTAGTCCCTCCAAAGCATATCATCGTGTTTTCAAAGTATATGATTGGTAGAATGAACTTTTGCAAAATACCAAAGTGTTATTTTTCAATAATATATTGATTCAGATAATGAAAATTATTTTGGCTGCTTCGACCAACAATACCTCGTATACCCTTAAGCCATATAGAATAATATTCTTGCATGTGTAAGATGCATTTGGTATGTGTGACGTAAATTATAAGTCAGTAAAGTGTGTTGATCCCAAAATTCAGGTCACCCATTCGTTCAATATTCCGTTTCACAAACATCAGGAGTACAAACCTGTATTGTTGTACTGTTGTTATAATAAATAAAGGGGCTCTACATTAAACTACAGTATGCAGCAGTAGGTATTATGCTTTTAGGAAGAGACCAATTAGGTCCTACACTTATTATGTTGTATTTCGGCAGTGGTTAAGGTCCAAATGCCCTTTAACCTTTTCCCGAAACTCCAAGAGCTTCCAAAATCGTTTACTACAGTTTACACTTACCAGAGTGTACACCGGCTCGCAGTTGAAGTTTCCTGTCTGGAACATGTCTAATTGTAAACCTGTCGACAGCTTTGAGTAATTCTAAGGACATGCCAGCTATCTCCCTGGCGTGTATTGAGCCATTGGGTATAGGCAATCCTGAAACAACCATGTAGGCATCGCCAATGGTTTCAACCTATAGGTAAAGACGAATTAAATTAGAATTAGAATGATTTTGCGGGTTTTGTAAATTGTAATGTGGCAGTACAATTTCGCCCAACATCATGGACTGCGTCCCAATTGCTTTACAAAGTTCAACGAGTTAAATAACGGCATGTACTTATATCAGAGGATGATTTAAGCACTACCCAGCAAGTCTTGCGGTTAGCACAGCTGTGTGAGTGAACATGACACCACTGCCCGGCCACTGCATAGACGTGCATGGTTAAATTTCAATTTGGACAGATATATTTACAATAAAAACACCTTCAAAAAGCTGGTCGATTTCACATGTTATGTTATCTACTAAACCTGTGAATTATCCTTTATGCATACATCACTTTAGATCTGAAATCGACCAAGTAATAATGACACACACACAATTCTAAAACAACATCTTTTGTACAGAGTTCAATGGAATTTGAAAAGTAAAGTGGCAGTTGAAACTCTAGTGATAACACTTTTACAGTGCATGATGGGGCTTCCTTAAATCATCCTCTGTATTTATATATATGCTCACGGTGTAGGGTAAGAATTTCAGGACTGTATTATTAAACTATTCTTCTACATGCAATGAATAATACTTTAAAGAGACCTAATATCGACCCTTGAGGTATACAACGTATTCAGATTGAACAATATTTGTGGAAGTACGTATGTCCTGTTTTCAATGTATATCTTCAACTATTCCTTTTAGGTAATTTAAGGTATATCATTCTGTACCTTATATACGTCGAAATTGCCTATAATGCTATCGAAACATGTGTATAAGTCGTTAAGTAAAGCCACGACCTGAGAAGAGAGGAAAAATATAACAAACTTTATACATACAATCCACTAAAAGCTAAGATCCCATGCAACACCGGTTGAGCGTTCACCTCAACATCGTTAATAGTAAAATGAGAACAAATCTAGAATAGAAGAACTTCAACACTACTTAAAATTTGAGAAAGGCGCTATAAGTGACAATAGCGATAATAGCGCTCTTTCTTATGTTAATTGCAATTGCGCTATTTTGTCATTTGTTTGTACACATAATTGCAATATTAGTACTGCTATTATCAAATATTGCTATTAGAACTGCTATTATCAAATAGTGCAATTTAGCGCAATAATTGTGCTAATATCATAACTTTCATAATTGCAACGTTTAATTCATAATTGCGCTAATTTCAATATGGTTGATAATTGCGCTAATTTCAACAAGTTATTACCATAATTGCGCTATTTTCATTAAGCATTTTGAAAGTTTCATAATTGCAACGTTTAGTTCATAATTGCGCTAATTTCAAAATGTGTTTGATAATTGCGCTATTTTCATAGAACATTTTGAAAGTTTCATAATTGCAACGTTTAGTTCATAATTGCGTTAATTTCATTGATAATTGCAGATTAGCGGTCAGTGTTGCTTTTCTTTGATATTATGGCTATTGTCAGTTCCAGCGCCTTCATGTAAAATTTTATTGCTTACCGGGAGCGCTTTCACAATACCAACTTCAACCGCTTTCAGATGTCATGGATCTAATGATTTATGGCCTGGCAACCATGAATGACGTCACACTTGTAGATGAACAGAGACACTGGACTGGACTTTCCAGTTTGGGACAACCTTCTCATACCCAAAACCACCAGGGGGTCGAGAAAAACACCTTTGACGTCATTTACTAGTGTGACGTCATCCAAAGTTGTCAAGCCATGCATCAGAGCCATAACATCCGACTGCGAACGCGCTCCCGCTAAGCGATCAAATTCTTCCCATGTAGTATATACCACTAGGCCTATTCAATTCTAAATCTAGAATACATTTGTGACCAGAAGGTCATCATTTTCACACAATAGCTGACTGAAAGCAGCTTATCGGCACCAGAAAATTTTTTTGGTGGCAAAACCCCGAATTGTGCCTAAAATGTGTGATTATTTTGTTCGTCGAAAAAGTAAACTAAAGTGAAAATATTAATAAAAGTGGTGCCACAAAAGATCAGTTCAGCTTTTTTATACAAAATTGTGCAAAAACCTTAAACAATGACCTGCATTGGAGTACTGGCAGCAGATAGTGACGTGAAGCCAACAATATCACTGAAGAATATCGTCACCATTTCAAAGGTCTCTGGGTCTACGGCATTACCACGCTTCAGTTGGTCTGCTACTGTTCTGTGATTATGAGATCAAATTATTATAGCTACCCAGCAAACACAAAAACGTTTTTAAAACGTTTTAAACAGGTTATAGTTTGGGTTTTGGTTTAGATAAAAACATTTTAATAACATTAAATGTCGGGTTATATAAAGGTCAAGAAAACGTTTTAAAACGGTTGGTATGAAAACACACTACGACAATATTTTTTGCAAACATTTTTTGCCAAATATTTTGTCAACACTTAAATAACATTATGTTAGAATATTTGCAGTAGGTTATTTACAAATGTTTTTGAATGTTATACCCTTTATATGCCTTTATATAACCCGACATTTAAGCGTTTTTTGGCAACCTTTTCTAACCATTTGCGAATGATGTCCAAAACGTTTTGTGTTTGCTGGGTACATTTGAGGTATGAATTTACTTTCTATGTCTATAGAATGATCCGTTACATATAAATGCAAAATAGCGCGAAAAGCGCACCCCGGATAAATCTATCAACCAACCACCAAAAACGCAAAATCTAGCGAATAGCGCCACTTCTTTTAAAGTACTAATTTAAATGGCAAAATAGCATAATCGCGTGAATAGCACTTCAGTGGTAAGACAGTTTGCAATCAGAATGGACCCAAGTTCAAAAACGCAAAATAGCGCGAATAGCGCACCCCGATAGATCTCGTGAATGGTGATGTACACTACAGATAATTTGCTTTCACATTAACATGTGCTCCTCTGTGCTATTATTGCTATTTACCTAACTACTTCTAAATCAGTACATTCGCACTACATTGTGCTATTCTGTGATCTTAAAATCGCTTGCTACTCTCAGCATTATGCTATTCTGTGCTCTTATCGAAAGAATCACATTTTTACATCAACTTATGCTCCTTTGTGCTACTATTGCTATTTACCTACTACTCATATTTGCGTTACATTGTGCTCTTATGGCAAGAATCACGCTTTCATATTAACTTGGGCTTTTTTTGCACATTATGCTAATCAGGCAAGTACGTAACGTATGTACTAATTGTGTTAATGTATTGAATGTATGGTCCTTTTAAATATAACATTTTCTATCTGAAGCAGCTGTTTTGTTCATTTGGAAATTATTGTGTATCACTATTTTACCAATTTACACGCTATTCATATTTCCCTACGTTTGATAACAAATCTGCTATCAGATTTCTAGTTCTAAATTTTTACTTGATCAGTAATAGGCCTATAGCATAATAAAAATTTAACTTACTTGGGTAACACTTCATACAGAAGTGTTTCTGACCTCTTTTTCTCTTCTAAAAACGCCGCAGTTCTTTCCTCCACCAGTGATTCTAGATTATTGGCATATTGCTCCATTCTTGTTAGCAAATTATCAAGAATATTTTCACTGTTAGAGCCTCTGTTGAAAGAAAGACAATAAAACATGTCTAATATTGAGACACTGGTATGTCCTTAAAAGTTGGCAACGATGGTTATGTTATTGACTATCATAATCCATTCCTATTGTATGAAGAAATATTTCCCACAATTTATGTCGCTAGAATGGTTTCAGTATTTTCCTTCATCATCCTTTGAACAACTGTTGCTCCAACAAAATAAAATAATGTGAGACTTCAATAGCAGTTTACTCCGAGAAAACTACAAGAAGGGCAAATGCTGTGCAATTGACCTTTTCGGTGAATCTAATAGTAATAAGCCTTTGCAGGCAGACCTGAGATGTCGTTATTTGACGTCACATCGATGTGTACATCGTTTATTAACTTTACCGGTAAAAAGTCACTTATTACCGGTAATAAGTGACTTATGAGAGCACGGTGGCCGAGCGGAACGGGCTACGATTCATAATCGGAAGGTTGCGGGTTCGAGCCCCGGCGACGCCATCGTGTTGTGCCCTTGAGTAAGGCACTTTATCTCGATTACTCCTCTCCACCCAGGTGTGAAATGGGGAGCTGTTATGAATACTGTCCATTGAGCGCCGCCCAAAGGTATCAGCATGCCTTAGGCATTGTATGGCAGCTGACATATTCTAACGACGGCGGAATAAATGTAAAGCGCTTTGGTACATGTTCACATGTGAAAGGCGCTGTATAAATACCAACATTTTTATTTATTTATGCCCGACCATGTGAACACGACTTAATATGGGTATTATAGGCGATACCTTTTGCACAATACCGTCAACTAAGAGCCATACCTTTTCCTGTTTCAATTTTTGGCACCAAACAATAGTTTGTGTACCGATTGCTCATTGTTTACGACACCTCTGGTCTACAACACAGGATATTCACCGAAAACAATATTTACTTAAACTCTTACTTGCTGAGTTTGCGCAGGTTGGTTAATAGCGCTTTTGCGCTAGGTCTGTCATCCGGTTTTTCGGCCCAGCATCGACACATAAGTGCGTGTAGTTCCTTGTTCTCGTCATCTATTTCTGCGATGTGAGGACGGATCGGGTTTCTTCCACCAGATTTCAACTTCTCAATAATAGCTGTGACATTATGAAATTGCATGAGATAGTTTAATGTGAATATAGCGACAATGCACTATAAAAATAATCTTGATTTGAAAGAAAATATTTGTGGCTGATAACTTGACTGGATACATTGTTTAACTAGTGTATACGGCAAAACACATACCCCTCAGGCGCGTAGCCAGCATTTTCAGTCCGGGGACGGGGCAAACGTCAGTATCGTCCCTATTTATACTCTCCTCTTCTCCCTTCCCTTTTCTTTCCCCTCCCCTTCCTCCCTTTCCCTTCTCCTTTCCCTTCTCTTTCTCCCTCTCCTCCCCGTTTCACTTCTCTTTCTCCTTTTCTCCCCTTCTACTCGTCCCCATTCCACTTCTCTGTTCCCATTTTAGGTGTCCCCCGTTAGCTACGCTACTGACACCCCTCCCCTACACCCACACACAAACCGTTGGATTTGACCGATATCGTATTCCATAAAGTTAGCGATTAGATGTGAAAAGTTTTAAAACCATTAGTATTAGATTATTCGGTAAAAGAATTAATGTTTGTGAAAAGAAAATCTAAATATTCTTTCCAAACATAAGTATTAATAATAGTCGTGTGTAGACCTACAATTGACCCTGTCTGATCCTTATTGCGTCATAAAGGTTCTAAAAAGTCGTCTTTCGCCATCGGTTCACTGCAACTGTACTACTTATTCTGCGAATGTCATATACCTTCGGTTCCGATATCCAGTCGTTCACTTTCAAAAGGCTCATTTCTGGTAATTATTTCGTAAATAACTATTCCCGCGCTGTAAACATCGCTTTCTCGTGATGACTCTACAACAGCATTACGGAGTATTTCTGGTGCTTGCCACAACAATTCTGAAAAAGATAACATAATATGTAAATATTACGTGCGTTATATCCAGTAATTTGTGTAATAAGCATATATTGTAATTATTTGGACGCCAATTTACGTCTTCATAACTCCAACGCCCCAAGGACTTTTTGGCGACTGGAAGGGAAGAAGGGAGGGTTAAAGAAAACAAACAAAGAATGTGTTTAGACCCGTCGGCATTTGAATGAATCCGAGACCCCGCGCATTCCAAGCACTAGGTCAGCGACTAGTAGTCACGGTTCTTTCGCTGGCGCGGCCAAAGAAAGTGTGCCTATATATCACTTGGGGTGATTGCGCAATCACATGACGTGGGATGTACGCACGCGCAGTGTGTATATCATGTAATTCTAGTTTTAACTGCAGTGTATTTCTTATAATATTAATTCACTAATCTTTAGAAAATGAGTCCAGAGGCTGGAACTTATAGGACTGGCATCCCTTACCATCCTTGGATTCTCCTTTATAATAGGTCTCGGATAGCGACGTTTTCACGTATTTTTTTGTGGGCCCTGAGAGCACATCAGACATAGCGAATTGCATTTTGAACACGAGGAATATCCTCCTGAAATCAAATAATTGAAATTCGCGATATAATACACATTTTATGGCAAATGATTTAATTGATATTTTTGAAATTAAACAGTCCTCGAAGTAAATTGTAGGCCTATAAATCTAATGATGATCTGAAAGTGCATGTAGCTGGGATGAATAGTATCCACAACATACACTTTAAGTACATGTCATTAGATTTATAAAGCTTCAAGATCAAAAATATATCAAACTAGATTTCGCGGTTCTCGGGTCGGGAGCTCCTCGTGATAGGCCTATTTCTAATTACCCAAACCCGTTACCCATATACCTGCCCTGACTTTTTAAACTACTATGAAATGCGTCTCTCAATGATCAAGACCCAACTTGACACAACTTAATCAACTCTGTTTGTTTTATAGGTGTGATGCTTACTTCGGTAGTTCGGTAGGCCTACCCATAATCTGGAAACCCTCTTCCAAGCCCTGCCGTGTTACCACATTTAGAGAAACCGAAATTAGTATCTGGACGTGGATATAGGCCACGCCGTTACTAAAGTAATGAACTCAATCGCGAGAAACGTGAACGCAAAAACGGTTATACATATAGGCCTTACCACAACGGATAATTTTTTATGTTAACCATTCTGGAGGATTCCGGAAATAGTCATGTTCTGCTGAAATAGGCCTATATGCACACATTTGGTGTGTGCATGTGTTCGGTATTGAAATATGTGTTGAAAATAAGGCCTATAATTATTGGTCCGATGAGATGCCCCTGTTAGTCACACTGTAATGCTTTTCCGATGCGCGCACTGTACTCCGCGCACACTCCCGTTGATACTCCGCGATAGCGCACCGCGAGCATGCGATAGTGTACCGCGTGAACGCGAACCGCGAGAACGCGATAGCGCGCGGACGGACGGACGGACACGCCGTTATTAGTATTAAGATATCAAATTTTATTTGCCTTTAAATTTGTATTATGTCGCAAATTTCTCCAAATCGAAATTATTTGATATCAGAAGGACATTCCTCATATTCAGAATGCAATTCGATATGACTGATGTGCTCTCAGACCCAACAAAAATACTGTGCAAACGTTGCTATCCGATTCCTTAAATAGATATACAAATATGTAAGTATCATTACTGTCTTTATTCATGGTCTTCTTATCTTCTTCTTGTTTAGCCGATCTGTTGAATTCATGAAGTCCAAAATCTGTAAGTTTGAGTACAAATCTGCTGTCTATGGTACAGTTTGATGAACTCAGACGACCATGCAAACCTAAGACACTGCCGTGTATGTAATGAAGACCCTGCAACATTTATTAAAAGATATCTATTCAAGCATTGTTTATAACAACATGGGACGTTATTTGAACCGCACTATAAAAGTAAGTATAACTAAACAAAGGAACCTTCCTTATGCTTGAATTAGCGATATTTTTAGTATACAAGGGCGAGTTAGCGCAGCGGTAGTTCCCTCGCTTTGCACCACTGAGGTCCCAGGTTCAATCCCCGGCAGGGGCCCAAGGACTCATGTGCACTTGGTTTATCCCGATTCCATGCTCGCTCTCGCAGGTTTTCTCCGGGATCTCCGGTTTCCTCCTGTATCGCAAAAATCGGTGATTAGTTGTTTGGTTATCAAAAACTTCCTTCACCCAATGGAATTTGGGGAGCTGCACAGATAATTGGTGGATGTTACAATCTAAATGCGGATAGGTGTGCGCCGTTCGGCAGCAACCTAGTTGATGCGATCTGATTGTGATGATTCACCATTGCAGCGAAATTACAGCGCTTTGAGTCCTCTAAGATCTGGAGAAAGGCGCTCTATAAGTCCAAAATGTATTTATTATTTATTATAAAGGTCTTTGCCAATTCTAAATTAATTGTCATATTCACAAAAATATTGAATAAAAATATTGTATAATTTGTTATTCCCTTCTTATTATTCTTGTTTATAATTCTTCTTTTCCTCATTCTCCTTCTTGCTTCTTCTACTTCTTATACTATTCTGCTTCTCATCCTCATTCTTTTGTCTTTTTCTCCTTTCTTCTTTTTCTACTTCTGCTCCTTCTCCTGTTCCTCCTCCTCCGTCTTCTTTTCTTCATATTTTTCGTTTCATTTTCTTTGAAGTTTCTTCTTCTTCTCCGAAACTTCCTCTTCAAAGCTTCTTCATCATCCACCACATACTTTTTCTCGTCCTTCGAAGTTTCTTCGTCACCCTCTTTCTCCTCGTCCTTATCTCCGTATTATTCTTGTTCTTGTTCTTTATTTTCTTCGTCTTCGTGTCTTTAATGTTCTTACCTTTGCCATGTCAATCATCAGTGAATGCTTAAATGACCAATCCAGCTTAAATGAATCATTTTGAAGAACGTCCTAGAAATCATTAAAATAACAAGCAAATAATAATTACAGTTGGCACGATTATTATCAATAATTCTGGATAAAGTAACGCGCAATTACATTGATTTTGCCCATCACTGAATCAAATTATATCACATGCAATGTCAAAGATCGACCACTGTCAACATTGAAAATTAAGACAGCTATATCGATTTTTGAGAACAGAAATCGCTGCGGATAACATATTATTCCGTGTATTAAACACTACATGCGGATAAATACATTTTGTTCCATATGTTTTGGCATATATACAGGTAAACATCTCAAAAGAAGTAACTAACCCCCCTTAAATAATGGCCATTATTCAAAGAGGGTTTATTGTATTACAAATCTGTAAAATGCGTTGGAAGCAGAATTTATTTCTGCGCATTTTGACACCTCATTTGAAACGATAGCGCAGAAAACAATAAAACACCGGTCAATTTAATGTAGTGAGGTCCAGATTTGAACGTTGCACTTAAATACACATTTTTACAATACAAAAACACTCAGATGTCATTGCACAGATTTCCTTTCATTACACAAAATTCACACAAATGCAAAATCAATATAATTTACTGCAACTTTCAAATCTTGAGCTACATTGATTTAAATGTACGATGTGACGTCAATATTTAGTCAATTGCTACAAATGAGGTGTCAAAATGTGCAGAAATAAATTCTGCTTCCAACGCATTTTACAAATTTGTAATACAATCACCCGTTTTTGAATAATGGTCGATAATTAAGGGGGTTAGTTACTTTTTTTGAGATGTTTATTTAAACAGCGTGGAAGATTAACAGATTTTAAACAGAAGTGTGAAAAAACAAGAAATAGTGTAAATCTTACAAACAGGTAGCCCCAGCACAGCCACCCCTCGCCAATATTCAAACATGCAGAAGCAAGGAAGTTATTTAAACAAAGATATATATTACGTGACGCATTGTTCCTTTGATGGCAAATTGATTTGCCAACAAGATATTCACAATAATGGTACCAATGTTTCAAACAAACGGGTTCAGCCATTAAATTGGTGACTGACCCGACAGCATATTAACGCTTTACACAGCAGGCGAGTATCAATAAGTGACTACATTAAAGTATTGTGTAAGCGCACCAGTTGAGAAAGTGGTACCAGGGATGTGTTTGAGTTGCCTCAATTTGGTCGCAAGCACACAAACCTTTTATGTACTTCCATGGCGGCGCCCAAAGTGGTTTGTGCAGCTAATTTGAATCAAATGAATGAACTCGCTATGTAATGACCTGACGATACAGCTCGATACGCCCAATGTTCATTGTTTGAATGTTGAATGGACCAATGTTCAACTGTCAAAACTGCATCATTTCTTACATAATAAGTCGGTTACAATGGGACAACATTTGTGGTGTGATCAAGCAAAATTGCTGTAAAGTCGGAGATATTCAAGTATTCGTATTATAGACGAATCCAACGAGCCAAGTCATCGCCAGGTTTTAGTCGGCCATTATTGGGTCCCCGCATGCACCAAACAGTTGTTGTGAGTGCCCAATTGGGTGGATATAGCCGCTTAAAATTCGATGTTAGATTCTTTTGTGTTGTAAACTGTCATTATTATTTTGTCTACGTGTAACACGGGTAATAGAATGCAGTTTAAAATACCCTCCAAGGCCGCATCATTTCACATTTTAGGTGAGATATAGCCGGCGGGGACCCAGCTAATGGCTGCCATTGAGGTGTAGGAATGCGTGAAGTTGGATTCGTCTATAGGATTGTAAACAGCATGTTTGGCTAACATACAGACCTGTAAGCTTCCTTTAGGGCAATATTCAACCACAACACACACATTGGGTGGGTCAACACAGACACCTATGAATCGTGTAATATTTGCATGCTCCAATGTACGCATCTGTAAATAAATAAATAAATAAATAAATAAATAAATAAATAAATAAATAAATAAATAAATAAATAAATAAATAAATAAATAAGAAGTAGATAAAGCTGACTTGCATAAAAATTTAATTTTTGCAGTACTTTTGTTTATAAATAAATAAATAAATAAATAAATAAATAAATAAATAAATAAATAAATAAATAAATAAATAAATAAATAAATAAATAAATAACTTTTAATCATAGTTAGACTCTTTTTAATAGAGTACTTCATTGGGCGTTTAAAAATTCAAAGAACAGACCTTCCAGAATATAGGTACAGTCAGTCTACCCTGAAGTACAAAGTACCGACGCGGACGCACACATTGTGCCGACTTTGAAGGCACGCATAACTCAGCAGAGACGCAGCACTGCGCACTGTTTACGCGCTGTATACCCGAGCGTTGTCACTTTGTACTTCAGAGTGGACAAACTGTAGTCGTTACTCTGCGTTTCATCCCTAGAAGGCAATCGTAAAGACGGATGACGATTGCCTTCTAGACATGAAACCCAGAGTAACGACTACCTATACAAACTATACAAGCAGTACTTACGTTTCTGAGTTCTTTTAGTACATTTTTGGTAAGATCAACTTTAGATATTGACAAATTCTTGACGACAACAGTCCGTCCCTGAAAAAAATTGAAACAAATTAAAATGCGCAGTTCAGCATTTTTGGTCAGACGCAAACTAGTCTTTTTAATTCGGTCTTTAATTATAGTTAGATTATTTACAGAGAAAGAAATAGGTTACCTCCAGGTTGGCAAGTTTAGCAAATATTTGTCCCATTCTTTCTTCATTTCCCGCCGACATTGACTAGTAACAAAAGAAATAAAAATTACAGAAAGCATATACGAGGTATAAATACATTTGTATTTCGATGGATATTTTTGTCATCATCAAGATAGTTCTTGTGTTGTACAAAATACATGTAATTATATTATTGATCATTTTAATGGTCGAGCGAAACTTCAAAATATTTCAAACCACCTCATGGTATTTATCTTTCTGGGATACCCTATATTATAGAGCATTGAATCAAAGTGACCATAACATGAAAAGGTCCATCCTTTATCGTAAAACCAGTATTGTGCTGCTTTTTAACACAATCTACAAATGTGAGCTGCTTTCACAAAATGAGCATCGAATTGACTTGACAAAATAACTTTCTGGGATATTCCAGATTTGAAATCCTTATTTTATACCTTTTAAAATTCTACCAAACATGTTAGCATTGCTACTGGCATTGGTCTTCAAAAATCATTATTTCCTCAAGAATTACTTTTTGTTGTCTAAATAATTTTGTCATGTTTAATGAGCTTTATCTTTTATACTGCCCTGGCGACTTTATGCTCATTTTGTAGGAGCAGGTCACAAATAACTGTTAAAGTAATTATTAATAATTTTAAGGAACATTTTAACACCTCTTTTAACACATTTATAACCACTTTTGAACACTTCAACACGTACGTGTTGTGTTTAACACTTTAGCTCCATTTTTAATGTCGACATTGACTAGTAACAAATGAAATAAAGATTAAATAAAGCAATTGTATACATACATTTGTATTTCGATGGATATTTGTGTCATTATCAAGATGGTTCTTGTGTTGTACAAAAGATATTATTGATCATGTTCATGGTCGAGCGAAACTTCAAAATATATGGAACTGATCTTTCTGGCACACCATGTATTAGAAAGCATTGACTCAAAGTGACCATAACATGAAAAGGTCCATCTTTTATCAACCAGTATTGTGCTGCTTTTTAACACAATCTACAAATGTGAGCTGCTTTCACAAATGAGCATCAAATTGACTTGACAAAGTAACTTTCTGAGATATTCCAGATTTGAAATCCTTATTTTATACCTTTTAAAATTCTACCAAACATGTTAGCATTGCTACTTGCATTGGTCTTCAAAAATCATTATTTCCTCAAGAATTACTTTTTGTTGTCTAAATAATTTTGTCATGTTTAATGAGCTTTATCTTTTATACTGCCCTGGAGACTTTATGCTCAATTTGTAGGAGCAGGTCACAAATAATAAAAGTAATTATTAATTAGAGAATAAAGGTATTGTTTTTAGCCGCTGGAGTGCATATATCGTCTCATATAACACGGGCGACATCATTATTTTAGTAAAACAAAACGAGACGAAGCCGAGTTGATTTACGCCAAAAATAAAGATGTCCTCTGTGTTATATGAGACGATAGATGCACGACAGCGACTAAAACAATACCTTTATTCTCATTCTTAAACACTTCAATTTAAATAAAAATATCCTAAGTATTACAAATTTTAATCAAATTAAATCCTACATTTTACAAGGAATTACCTAGGGCTTAAAATCGATCAGTCCCGTTGTTGCTATGCGACTCCGATTGGTTCAAATAGCGAGTACGCGTTTTGCGTCGATACACACGCGCTGACCCGTGTGATATCGTGTCATATCACACGGGTAAGAACCAATAAGATATCCGGAACGTTCTCAAGTGTAAGAATAATTTTAAGGAACATTTTAACACCTCTTTTAACACATTTATAAACACTTTTCAACCCTTCAACACGTACGTGTTGTGTAGATATTTAATACGTAACTTGAGTACAGTGTTAAAGTAAGAGTTTGAAATGGTGTTTATAAAAGTTATAAAGCGTTAAATGGTGCTGCTAAAAATGTGTAGATATATAAACGCTTATTTTTTTAATTAAAACAGCAAACTATTTCACTGTGATCAGAAACTACAAAAAGACACTACAAATAACACATTACCAACGAAAGACTGGACCTTTTTGAAGCAGAAGATTTGAAAGTATCAGTGAACACTAAATCACCATATCGAATCTTCCAGGACATATTTAGTGCCTCCGCATCAAGACGCAATTTTCTAAAAACAAACAGAAACATTCATACGTATATTTATACCTTATTCTGTTTTGATTATTTCTCTATGATTTTACGCACATTCATCGTCTTAATAAAATTGATCACCGTGGACCGACAAAATGGGATATAGTCAGCCTGTTATGTTAATTGCCTAGGCCATTTTTTGTAATTTTGAGAACAAAGAACAAAATGTGGTTCAAGCATGCATCAGTTACGTAATAGCCTACCATAGTTATTTCGGATTATTCGATTTCATTTGTATCATTATCATTTGTTCTTATGCAAAGATTGGTGAATAAATATGTTTAAATGCATGTTTGAACCATATTTTGTACTTTGTTCTCAAACTTACAAAAAATGACTAGGACAAAAAGCGTAGCAGGCTGACGACATTAAGTACTATAGAAGACATGAGATCTGCTATTCAGCTACAAACTCAATGTCATTGTGCTATTCCAGTTGAAATCCATACACCCCCTATGGAAGACATGGCCTTAATCTTCCACACATAGGGAGTAAATTTCAAATGAAGGTCAGCAATTCACAGCTTACATTATTTAAAATTCTCACTACTTGTGGTAAGGCCATGATTTCCATAGGGGGCGTATGGATTTCAGCTGGAATAGCCCAAGCGTATGGATTTCAGCTGAAATAGCCCATTATGACGTCTATCGTGACTATCGTCTTTTCAAAAAAGATAGCAGTACAATTTGGACTTAATTCCATTGTTACCTGCTACCACCGAATGAGCATAAAGTCGCAAGTTGGTGGTTTCGAGACCCCCTAGCTACTGCGTTGATGTTCTTTGTTTCTTACGCACCTGTTCAAGCCAGTAGTATGTCTGTATATTCTTTGTGAATGGGGGAAAATTGGGCATTTTCGAAGAACATACTACTCAAGATGCCGGGCCAGGATGTCTTGCAACTACTAACTTGCGACTTAAAGCTCATTCGTGGTAGCAGGTCACAATTGTGTTGCTCAACAGCTTGACGCTGTTTGATAATTCCAGGCTTACCTGTTTATTGCAATATTTCAATCACTATCTGGTAGTATGAAACACGTGGAGGGATAAGAGTATTGTGCCTGACTAAAGTCTGTCTAATGTGGGAGTAGGGTTGGTGTGTGGTTTGGCGTGGGGGTGTTTTGAGTGCGGGTGTATGTATGTGTGGTGGGGGAGGGTTTGTGATTGGTTGGGGTGTTTCGTGTGGGGTACCTGAATTACCTATATATTAAAGGTATTGCTATCAAAAGAATGCAGAGAAAACAGGCAACAGCTATTCCAGCAATAACTAGCGTCGAGGTGTTATCTGAAAACAACAGCATAGAACCAATAGTATCATCTAATATTGACCATGACTAACCGCTAGTTTTAATACTTTTGAAATACTCATGAAAAAAATACAAACATGTAAGTACTGCTATATGATTATTTACTGTTTTACTGTTAACCAATCGAAAAATCATGTTTAACATGCATTTATTTGCACGAGTTAAGAATAATGATCATGAAATGGCATACTCCCTTTACACAATTTATTCTTTTTCATACCGCCCTCTAATGTAATAATCTTGAAAAAATCATCTATATTAGAAATTAAAATGCACCTTGGTTACACGCCGGGTTCTCGTTCTCATATCCACAGAACGGTGAATCCGCAGGCGCTTCGGTACGTCCACCAGGCCAAAAGATGTCTCCAATTTCTTCATATTCGTTGGTTGCGCCATAGAAATTCGCCACGACCTTGAAAAACATAACTTCATCTCATTAATTATTCATTATATGATGATGATAAAAAATTCAGGTTAATCACTGTTAGAATCATTTGGATGCGTGACTTGAAAATTTCAAAGATTTTAGGAATTAAAAGGGAAAACTTGCCTATAGACGAACCAGTTTTACACACATACAGCCTGTCTCAAAAAAAATGTGCATGTGAAAAGCGCCATCTTAGGCAATTAGAAAATACCGTTGTGACATGTTGTTACATCAACATCAAGGGCGTAGTCTTAGCTCTCAAATGCCGTTTGTTCTGTTCAATTTGCTTGTTTTAATCTCGAGATATGTTTAGTTAACGACGAAAGGGTAAAATCACAATTGTGCCACTTTTACTAGGGAACACATAGAAAGCCATTCTATTTCAAAGTGTTTAATTCATGTTCTAAAGGTTTTATAATCCGAATGCTCTTTATAGAGAAAGGATAGACAAATAAAAGGAAAATGCGACAAGTAATGCAATGCGTCGAAAATGGATCGAAATAAATGTCTAAAATCTGAACTTGAAAACAGCATAAGAAGAGAAAGGTTGGAAGAATGAAAGAGAAATACTGTATACAAAAATTATGATATCTAAGGTGGTATAGAAGCAAAGCAGTCAAAAGTGCTCTATTTAACGATTTTCTTTATCAAGTTTAAAAAATAAATAACTAGAAGTAACTCAATATTGGACATTAGTCTTTGGCAAATAGATCTATTGTTACTTTACAAGCGGTGACTTGATAGTTTGTCTTTTAGGCTCCTTTAATAAAAGATACCAAATGATTCACTCATAACTGATTGCCTTTCTTTTTAATTAGGTGACCTTTGCATATATGGTGCATATACGAGGGCATCAAAGTTAATTTATGTGCAATCACGAAGTTCCTCGAATAATCTGCATGTATGGACCACAGTTTTGCTTTGAGAGATACGCATCACATTTTACTACTTTTAGAAACGAATATGTAGGCCTGGGCGATACATAAAAATGCGACGAGGAACTATTTGTCTGAAAAGGCTTGTTTAAAATCACTGAAAATGTCCAATCTGCAAGGATATGACAATATAATATTATTATGATAACTCAATTTTACAACTCTACCCCTGCGTAGATTAGAATTTTCCCTTTATAAAATCCTACCTTAAATTCACCATTGTCTACGTCTACCATATCCCACATAGAGTAGTCTCCGTCCCGGTCTCCATTCTCGTTGATTTTTCTAGTTCCATAAATCCCTAACAAAATATAATAATAATAATAATAATAATAATAATAATAATAATAATAATAATAATAATAATAATAATAATAATAATAATAATGGCTTTGAAACGATCACGTCTAAATATAGCTCCCTAAATGCGCACTGTACAATTGGTGGCTCTGAAAAGATCACCTCAGAAATTGAATTGATTAGATTACGCTTCTTACCTTCGAACGTTCTGTTCCACATTTTTCTAGTCATGGCTGCTCCATCTCTGATGTCGCCATTTTCTGCCAGAGTTTCATTCACAGCTAACGAATACAGTATTACAGCATCGTGCATGGCAACTGAAAGGTAGCCAAACTGAAACGGGTAGAAATAAATAAAATTCAAGGTTTTCGCTATGCCAGAAATTATATAAAGAAGAAAGCATGTGGCCGATTAAAATATTGTGTAGGATTCCATATTTGAAATAAGTAGACAAAAGAATGATGACAGTTTACAACACAAGAGAATTTAACATCGAATTTTAAGCGGGTTTAATCCACCCAATTGGGCACTCACAACACCTGTTTGGTGCATGCGGGGAACCAAATATGGCCGACCAAATCCTGACCATGACTTGGCTCGTTGGATTAGTCTATAGCTTAAACACATAAAACCCTGCCTTTGTGTTCTCTGGGACAAACATGCGAGTGCGAGTAGGGGTGTGTTTAAATTCAACATCTTCTTTTAATATATAATATTATATTGTTCTTGTAATTGGTTTGAAAATGTTATAAAAAACTATGCATGGAATACAATACAAATTTAAAATTAACCAAATTCAATCAGAAAATAGGGTAACTTTGCTCTTCTGCACAATCAATACAAAAGATCATTTCATTTGGCCTGGGGGTAATATTTATTGAACACTAATGTACCGGTATGTTTATTGCTGATTGTTAATTTCCTAATTCTTTTGTTAGGTCGGACAGTACATTGATTAATGTTTCAAAATTGAAGTGACATGTGCATATGGCGAGCACATTATCTTTTGTTGAGGACATGTGCTTTAAAAACTGGTGCCAAGTCAGATATAAATATCTCAAAAAAAAGTATCTAACCCCCTTAAATAATGGCCATTATTCAAAAACGGGCTATTGAATTACAAATCTGTAAAATGCGTTGGAAGTAGAATTTATTTCTGCGCATTTTGACACCTCGTTTGATACGACAGCCTAGAAAACAATAAAACATAGGTCAATATAATGTAGTGAGGTCCAGATTTGAAAGTTGCACTTACAACAATACAAAAACACTCAGATATCATTGCACAGATTTCCTTCCATTATACTGGATACAAATCAATAGAATTTACTGCAACTTTCAAATCCTGGGTTACAATGATTTAAATGTACGCTGTGACGTCAATATTTAGTCAATTGCTACAAATTAGGTGTCAAAATGCAGTGCCCGGGAACTTGGAGTATCGCGTGTTGAAAGACTGATGTTTTTATTCATTTTAATGGCCAATATGAGTTTGTTTAAAATAAAATCACGTGATTCGTGCTTGATAATTACTTTTCTAACATGCAAAATGTTGTGATTGCCGGAATCTTTAATGGTTAATAAAGTATGTTGGTCGAGGCAGCCAAAATGATCGATTAACATTTTCACTAATACACTTACATCGTCGCCAGGAGGTCGCGTAAAGTTATAGTCTCTCTTCTGTCGCAGGGTGTACTCTCTCTGAAAATCACGAAATGCTTCACTTTCAGGTTCGTACAGTTTGAAATTCATCAGGGCCTGGTAGGCGAACTTCGCGTCTTCATCGCGGCCATCTGGGTCCTTCACCTGAATCAATGAATTGATCACCTAATTAGTCTTATATTATGCTTCACATATGTGTAAGTCAGATGAATAGATCATGTAATAAAGCCAGTGCAAAAGTTAAAAAATACTTCGTACATGGTTAACTATGGGAAAGTGGACATTTTAAAGTGCTGTAACTTGCAAATGGAGCCTCTTTGAAAATTAGTGTTTCTCATGAAAAAAAAATGCTGCACATAGTGGCACATCAATATTTTTCTTTAACCATGCATAGACAAATAACCAGTACCGGGGTCTTCTTATTGACATTGGCATTAAACTGTTTTAATTTCAGTTGTGGAAAACATGAAACAAATCAGGGTAGAAAAAAAACAGGTGATCCTCCGGTTGGGGGTGGCTTATATCATGCCTGTATATGCTGTACACTACTAACCCGTTACTTCTATTGTTTCTAGGATTTGTGGTTTCTCAGGGCTAGTTAATATGTGACCCCTCGGCACAACTGAGCCCGGATGTCGCCAGTGCCACTATTGAGATATGCTCCATTGAACTTAACAATAAACAATAGGAAACAAAGGATTTATTGACTGTTTTACTGATTTTTCACTACTTAAATGTCAAGTACTATAGACATGATATACATCATTTTAAAGCTAATTTCAAGCAGAATATTTTGGTTGAATATCTCAAAAATGATGATTGGCGACTTCCGGGCTCAGTTGTGCCGAGGGGTCACATATTTGCAATAAGCGTTTTGTCTTAGTTCCAATTCATTGGGTCTTTGGGTCGCAAAGTAGGCGGTAACTACATACTATAGATAACGCAGCCGAATGCATGAAGCAAAGCCAACCTTGAGTTTGCTACGCCTAGCCTGCCTGGCTCCTCTCAGATTAGAGCGCAGCCAGAGCGGATGGCCCTGCTGGAGCGCAGCCAATTTGTGCTCCCTTGCCTAAGGGCATATTTCATAACCATCACGCCGCTATGGGCCTGTTCATACCTTTCGCCAATTATCATCCCCAAAGAAGAGCTTGTTGTTAAAAGGATAGAAGCTAAAGAACGCGTAATCACCGTTGATAAGATCCATGTCAAATGCCTCTAACATCAACTGGCGCACATCTGGTCCATTCACAACCAACAGAATGACTGGAAGATAATGAAACAATAATAGAATAATTCAGGGTAAAACTTGAAGCCTATTGTGCAGTGACTGGTTACATCTTCCCCAAACAATATTACGAGGGTTGAAAGCCATAAGGGGTACTACACCCGTTGCATTTTATAGCGGATTTTTTTTTTTTTGCATTTTGTGAAGAAACGAGAAAAAAAATTGTGGTATGCAAAATGAATGGGCAAATCTTCTTGTTGTGGCATCGGTATCAATGTAGCTTACATGCTTTTGCAGGAAGAAGCCAAAAAGTGGTACATCAGGCAACCTTCACAAATAGGAGTATAATTTAGAATTTCAGAATTGCTAACGTGAATCCACTCACAGACGCACCCCCACCCCCACATATTTAGCATATGAACCGCACTATATGCAATTATTATGAAAGTTTCCAATACATTTGGACGCGATAAACATTGGGAATTTGCAAAGAAACAACATCATAAACTTCACCTCTATCACTCGAAATATCTTGAACTATTTGGATTAGGACGGCGAGTGCGGCCACAGAGTTAGTCTCCTACGCAGCCAGTTAGGTTACGCTCCCTCATGGAGGGAGCGCAACCAAACTGGCTTTGTAGTTACTACGATTTGAGATCGTTCCGACATACGGTATTATCATAATCTAAACATTATGATAATATGTCGGACCAACAGAAAATCATCCCGTTTTACTACAAATAGGGCGAATTTGACAGTTTACTCATAGATTTAAGTTGGAACATGTGTAAGTATTACAAATATGCCAAAGAAATCGGTTTTGAAATAAATACAAGTACGTATATTCTGAAAATAAATCGTACATTAAGGCTTTAAAGGACATGTACTGATCTACAGCATTTTTTAACAGGAGCTAACCTGAAAAACGTCGCTATCATACCCCTTTAAACACTTAAACAGACATTAATTTATCGGCGCGTACATCTTGCCCATTAACCATGTTAACTCAGTGCCCAGAACGCTCACTTATACAGTAATTTGTTCAGTAACCAAAACGATATTATTATACAACAATTAATAAAAATAAATAAATCGAAAACTGATTGTATAAAGTTGTTACTATTGAAACGTAATGTAGTTATCTAAATTGCGTGCAATAACGGGAGTAGCTATACAAATAATCATGATAATTGACCACATTGAAACCAACGGGTATATTCAATTATTCCGATAGAAAAAGATTTCAATACAGAATTCAATTTGAAATGGGGCCCCTAGCTAAACACCACGAGTCGGTTTTTTTATATAATATTTAATTAACAAAATCTAAACTTTAACTGGAACAACATGTAGTAAAGATAAATAGCAATAGCATTTTAGCTATTCTTTCTTTATTATTATTATTATTATGTATATTTATTACTGGCCACAATTGTTTTGAAATAGGAAGGCAAAAGTATTAAGTTATATACGTGTTATTGATAAAATACACAACAAATATATGTTAAATATCAATTTAAAAATAACTTCAGTTGAGTTAATGAAATAATAAAATTTGATATTATCAATCATATTCACCTACTTAATACTATTATGATTGAGATGGGCTGTCAATTTGACCTTAAATTTTGCTTTGTGAATATGACTTTAGAGGTGTATGTTATGACTGATTAAATAATACCACTTGTGGTGCGCCACAGTGGTCAATTTTGGGGCCACTGCTCTTCATCTTGCATGTCTAACCTTAAGTTAGCAATTATTTTAAACTGTTGCGATTCGGTAGTTCGCAGCATCTTGCGAATGGTAGTGAACTTGATCATTTCATAGCGAGTGTGTAGAAGAATTCAAATACATTCGTACCACATATACCTTTGTAGGTTATGTGCTTCTTGAGTTAATGACTCATTAACAACAATAAATCAAGCAAGTATATGATTTGTAGCAAAACATCAAAGTGTTATTTTTCAATAATATATTGATTTCAATAATGAAAATCGATTTGTTTTTTGGCTGCTTCGGCCAACAATACGTAGCCTTTAATAACTAAAGCGCCTGTCACACTACACCGAATAGGTCTTCCGTACAAGAAACGGATGGTATTTTAGTAAATCCGTTGTTGTTCGTCAATGATCGTTTTATGTTCTTTTTATGTCCTGCTATCATCCGCCAAATGCGTTTCGTGTTAGGTGATGTTCGTTAAGTCCGTCGGCAAGTTTTGTGCATGCACAAAACTTGAAACGGGGTGTACCGAATACACATGTTCGGTATTTATCCGATGTGTGTTCGGATGGTGCTGCATATTACCGGAGTTTGTTCGCTCTCCTTTCGTTCATGTTCGTTCTTCATGTTCGTGTTTGTTGCAAATACGTTCCTTTGAGGCCTTCACCCTCCGAACTGGTGATTTCGCCACCGGATAGCATATTTTTGAATTCGGTGATGTATATACGTTGACCCAGACCGTCTTAGTGTCATACTACAACGGATCGGTCTTCTGTACAAGAAACGGATGGTATTTTAGCATGTTCCGTTAGTGTTCGTCAATGTTCGTTTTATGTTCTTCATATGTCCTGCTATTATCCGCCAAATGCTTTTCGTGTTAGGTGATGTTTGTTGAGATTAAACTTTATATAGTAAGGTTAAAATACATCAAAGTTTGACACAAGTACTTATGTAGGGCTGAATGTGGATTATTATCTCTTACCACACTTGCTGCAACACGTATACAGCTAATACCAAAAAAAGGTTATCGACCTACCGACCCACTCCCTTCTACCCCATGTCTGGGCAAACAAACACTTTTGTCGAAATTCGTCGTGTGACAAGAATGAGTGTATAGATGACTAGGGGGGAAGCTTACTTATTTGTGTCTTCTATACTATCCATCATATACCCTAGGCCCTGCATAACGAAATTCAACAATATTCAATATCCAAAGCAATATCCTCACTACAATAGGCCCCCAACACAGAACTCCCACCCCACATAATCGCAAATTGACACGAAAGCTTCATTCCATGAAGCATTTCTCTCGTATTTGATCATCTTCTACTCTTCCCTAAAAAAATCATTATAATACCAAATCTAATCACCATGGAATTCACCATATCCCGTCCAGCTCACATTGGGCGCCCCTTCCCTTTTTTAAAGGAATTTTTATTTTGGCCTGACGTAACGATCAAGAACATGAATCCTAGGTCTAGACAATATGCGCCATACTGCTAGGGTCAGACTTCATAGGGCAACCGTTAAATGTTTACCGAGGCATTGTCTCTAATTATTATTCACGTGTTGTAATACCGAGTCGCCAGTCATTTTCTCCAGGTCATTTTGAACTAATACATGTCGGACATACATAGGACGCCTACAGGATTATTACCGGTCACAATGCATAGAGAAACGAACAGAAATCGGACGCAACTGTCATGTTCGTTGCAAATACGTTCCTGTGAGGCCCTTACCCCAAATCTTTTGCCGGACTGGTGATTTCGCCACCGGATAAAATATTTTTGTATACGGCGATGACGTACATTGACCCAGTCCGTCTATGTGTGACAGAGGCTTAAGCAATATACATTTAAAATATGACATGTGTCCAATGATTCTAAAATTCCTTACTTTGACAGAGTATTTTTAAAGGCCTAAAAGCTCAATTTATTAAAAAATATATAATACTGACTATTCGATAGTGTCCTAATCATCCGGTGCATGTGTTTACATCAATAGTGTAAACGCTCTTCCGTCATGTCATTGGCAGGCAAAAAGCTACTGCCATGATTAATTGACAAAAAATTAGAAAATCCATATCTTCAATACGAAAAGTCAAAATGTTCAATTGATTGTCGGCTTTTCATCCCAGCTACATACATTTTAAGTACATATCATTAGATTCATAAAGTTTACTTCGAGGACTGTTAAATATCAAAAAAAAATTAATCATTTGCCATAAAATGCGCATTACATCGCGAATTTAAAAAATAAAATTTGATATCAAAAGGACATTCTTCGTATTCAGAATGCAATTCGTTATGTCTGATGTGTTCTCATGTCCCACAAAAAATACTGTTCCAAATGTTCATACCCCACCCCTTAAGTTGCAATTGTTAATTGTAATAACATTTAATATTTGTATGTAATATATTGACCGATACAAATCGTCGGCCGTATCATATACTGACGTATTTGCAAAATACGCATTTCGAGAAAATCGAACTTTCGATTTTGCCTCATAATCTTGATTAAAATATTATTGTCGATTAAAACCAGGTTAACAGTAATGCAAATATACAATATTTTCAATATAATTCACTTATCACTATCAGAGCATAACTTATTCTGCAAAAAATCAATATTAAATCAAATACGTCACTATGTGAAAAGGACTAATGTCAATTTCGCCGTTCAAATGACAAATACGTCGCGCAAATACGTCAGTATGTGAAACAGTTGCGCAAATACGTCAGTATGTGAAAAGGACAAAACAGCCATTTTGCCGTGCAATGACAGAGTCGCGCAAATACGTAGCGCAAATACGTCAGTATGTGAAACGGCAAATTCTTCAAATTGCAGATACGATATACTGGGTATGCGCAGTATAGGTGATCGGCAAATACGTCGTTATGTGATGCGGACTTTTCAAGGTTTTGTAAATACGACATAATTAAATTAATTAATATCTTACTAATTAAGCTACTTTGAGGCATGCTTTTTTAGTTAAAATATAGAGTAGAACATATCAAACTAATATACCAATTTTTTTCAAAAATTTTTACGGCCGACGAAATGTACCATTAATTCTGATAGTTCATTACCCCGATGCTTGTAATTAATGAACTTTCAAGGAAAATTTTATTTCAATAATGTATGCAAATATATTGTCTATACGCTTGTAATCATTGTATTTATGTTTGTTTAATCATTTGTTCATTACATCAATCGTATAAAAATACACCGTACTATTCAATTTATTTGGATTTCATGGGTTTTGTTTTTCCGTTATATCAAAAACTCTCTAAATAGCATGAATAACATTGCGGGTAATCTTTGATATAATATTTTGCTACTCACTTCTCGCCTTTTCAACTGCTGCCGACATTATTTCTTTCGTCTCTCTCATGAAAGAATTCATCTCATAATCCAAAACTGTTACGTTATCATTTCTTAACGTCTCAAGGAGACTCGGCGTCAAAACGGTCCTCCAATATGCCTGCGTATTATCCCAAATTATAGAACACCTCTTCCAGTCATATTTCTTGAAAAGAATCGCCATGAAGTCTACCAAATTTGACACTTTGTAGGATGCGCGGGTAAACGTTGAGTACCTGTTTTTATTATCTAAGATTCCAGATGTTGAAGCTCCAGACAGCATCGGGATGTTCCAATGGGAGCAAAGATCCGCCACAGGAGCAGTTTCGCCGCTACAAAGTGGCCCAAAGAATGCCGACACGTTGTAGTTATAATACATACCTGAAGCAATCCCGGGTGCCTTCATTTTAGGATCACCGCATGTGTGGTCCGTGGTTTGAAAAATATACGACATGGAAAAATTCAAATAATCTCCATTTTGAACACGTTTGTTGATAGTATCAATCGCGATATTAACTGATGGTTTGAAGTGTAGGTAATCTAAAACAAATGGTACTTTGTTTAATATGAGACCTACAACTATTTCTGGTGTGGATGTGTGTGAAACAGTACACATATGTGCTATAAGAATTAAAATAACGTAGAGCAGCATTGTGAGGTTTGATGTGTTGTTTTTTGTTCAATTCTGCTATTAAGGTCAACCTTCCACTCCTGGGATCCACACGTAAAATATACACCTTTATCAGTTACATTTATTATACTTATAGACAAATTCAATTATTGCAGATGGTTGATACTAGACTCGATCCTCCAGTCCTCGAATACTCACGCACGGCCGCTCCACTGTGCTGTATAGGCAACGTGAAGGATTGTGGGTAAAAAAGCGCCGCCATTAGAGGCCAGAAGGATTCAGGCTAGGTTGATACAGCCCCTTTTTCAAATCAAAATGGATACTAAATACCAGATGCTAAATTTTAACGCCACCAATTTGTCTGAAGTCGATCAAGCAATTAATCAATCAATTAAATCAATCAATCAATCAATCAAATATATGATACGTCGAAAGTAGCAGAAATAATATATCCGATGCAACTTAAATATCGTCACCATACTTTCTTCCGGTAAAATTTCAACAATAATTAGTTGATCGAGAATGACGCCACGTTACAATGATAATGAAACGTCAAGGATGGAAAGAGTTATGATTGGTATCAACAAGGCCGTATAAATTAACAGTTCCATCTATTCGTTTGTATAATCTACGTACAAATATCACCGACCGGGTAATTATAATGAACAAAATACACCTATAATCAGTGCACTGCAGGGTTTATTGTTCTATTGTGTCTGATTAGAGCGCTGACATATTGGCAAATGTTGCCAATCAATATTCATGAGAGTGTAAATTCAACGTCCAGTTTACGGTGAATTGTGTTTAGCAGGTATGAAATACATATGACTGGGTGTTTTAATCATACTGCAGTTACAGTCCGTTTTCCTATACACAATACACAGTGCTCTTACCATTGACGCGTGACCTCTACAAATAGCCTACGTTAAAAGTATGGGAATTTGCCTAGTTAACGTCGCTGTGTGAAAAATAACCGGCCAATATTAAAAGTACTCTTCTAAAGTTCTAGAAAATATAGTTTTGTAACATGTCCTAAATTTTTAGCTAATTTAGATGTTTGAAAATATGCGTACTTTGGTGTTTTAGTGTATGTTATAGGTAATAGTACATTGCCTAGTTAACGTCGCTGTGTGAAAAATAACCGGTCAATATTAAAAGTACTCTTCTAAAATTCTAGAAAATATAGTTTTGTAACATGTCCTAAAGTTTTAGCTAATTTAGATGTTTGGAAATATCCCCTGCACCGCTAATACAGCCCGAGTATAAAGTTACTTGCTATTAAACACGGTATAAACTTGAAAACACTAAATAAATATGCTTTGTGTCATTTTAGCCAGGCATTAGCAACATGTTCTCTTGACACGTGCTGTGATTTGGCCTCCTTACCCGCTCGTCATCTATGCTAATTCCGTAAATTAATTACAAGATAATAATTGTGAAAGAGGATACCTAGCACTATACTACGCGCAGCTAACGACACAACCACGTGATTAAATTTGACTATTTTGATTGGTCAAACAGCTGCTCGTAACGAGAAAGAAGCTACGCGTAGCAGTTCCACGCTTTTGGACCCCTTGGCTTGCCATAGACGCGCGACCTTTACAAATAGTGTATGTTAGAAGTATATTGCATTTGCCTAGTTAACATCACTGTGTGAAAAATAACCGGCCAATATTTAAACTATTCTCCAAACTTCTAGCAAATATATTTCTCTAACATGACCTAAAATTACAGCTAGGTTAGATGTTCAGAAATAGTCGCACTTTCGTAGAATATGAGTGAGGGCAAAGCATAGCTAGCTCATAGCTAGCCAACTCCCCGTGTTAATTGAATGGAGATTTGACCGCAAATATTGAGCTATATTGGTAACGGACCGCTCCGTTCTGAAGGATGCCACAAAAAAACGGTACAAGCTACATTTAAACTATTCTATGAAATTCTAGAAAATATAGTTTTGTAACATGTCCTAAATTTTTAGCTAATTTAGGTGTTTGGAAATAGTCGCACTTTTGTGTTTTAGGAAGGATATGTAAACGACAGATAACACCAAAAATATGAAGAAATTATTTCCAAACCGTGTTAAGTCTGCAAACCACCATGCTTCTCATTTTCAAGAACGCTGGTTAACAATAAGCACGTATTGTCTCATTTCGTAAACAAAGACCACACAGAATTGTTCTCTAGCGCACGCTTTATAATCGTTCACCCAACTGAAACTATAATCCCAGCGCATTGCTCCATTGTACGTGTAAAGCAGACACATATGTTGTGTGTATTTAACCAGAGAAGATATGATTTAATCAGTTGAGCTGTTTTCAATGAGTGTTATCTTGGTTTAATAGCTTTTAATGGGGTTTAAGTCCTGCAAAGGTCGAGGTAAGTTCTACTGTAGACATGACTGCATCATGTTACGTAGCGAAAGGTTTTGGCATCATTGAATGGCTGCCTAGAGCTGTTATGTGTTTAGTTTATATAATAAAAATTATTATTTTCTTTATTCGTTCTTTTCTTTTCCTTTCTCTGCACTTATTCTTTCTTATGCCTACACTTTAGGGGCCTATCACTCCCTCTCTCTCCTTCTACCTCTCTGCCCTTCTCGCCCTTTTCTCCGCTCGACCCCTCCTTCACTCCCTCACTTTCCCCTGGCTTTTAAAATGGATATTCGTGATATTAAGAAACCCATTTGACTTTATTGAATAGGCCTATAACCATGATAACAATATAATATAGGCCTACTGCGAAATAGTTCATTAATAGAAAGTGACACAGATTGACATAGATCTATATACCTGGCAGCCTCGCCACGTTGTTACGGGTAATCGATCAGCAACTCTATTGAATTTATTCAAATGAGGCGCCAAAATTAAGGTGGGTTGTAAATAACTTTACATCGACGGTAAAGTGTACTTTTGTGTGCTGGCGAAGACTCAATCACACCCGTGGGCTGCATGAGAACAAAGGGTACCTTTTGCTCCAGTAGGCGCTTTCACATGACATTCTTTCAATCACTTATTGACAGTAGCCTGCCTGGTAAAGCGTTAATACGCAGTTAGGTCAGTTACCGACTTAATGGCGGAATCGGAACCCCTTTGTCCTGAACAAAAGGTACCTCTCGATCAAATCAAATCGGCACAAATTAACAATGCGTTACGTAATATATTGCTTCTCCACGTTATATCAATCCTCCTTGCCTATAATCACATTCATAAATGCTTGTCAAGCTAGACCTCTACAAAGCTACAAAGAGTCTCCTGTGATTCGTCTTTCTACGAGGGTCATTCAAAAAGGTTTACCTCCATCGTCACATCTCTGTTAGCTTACATGCCAAGATATTGCAATTGCGCCATGATTATACTCTTACATCTAGGCTACAAAATAAATGGTACTAAAGTATTTTGTTCCTATTTTAGCTCCCTGATATGCCTTGGGACTTCAAAACAAAATAAAGCATGTTTTATATGAGAAGAAAGAATATAAAGGGTTCAATAGACCAGATATCGACTAGACCACGTTTAAAGGTTATTCATAATTACGTACTAATTTTAAGAAATGGATGCATCTTGACGTGGAAATAACATGAACAGTTTGTTAATAATGTATGAACCAATTAATACGACTTGAACCAACAAGTGCTCACTTGATCGAAGTCAACAACTTATGAAAAGCATTAGATATTGATTAAATTATTTGAACAAAAATAAAGTAAACAACTTAATTAAAAAACAACTTAGATTAGACTGCGTTGACATTCTTGAGCATGCAAAAATCCCCCCCTAGTAACATCTCTAAGGAGGAAAGAGGTGCGCTGAGGAACTTAAAATCTGATGAGTCAATTATGATTCTGCCTGCCGACAAGGACAGATCTACTGACGTTTTAAACAAAACCACCTATCAGGAGAAGGCTAAGGATCTTTTAAGTGATACGAGCACGTACAAAGCCATCAAGAAAGATCCGACTCCCAAGTATAAGAACCAGCTAATTGATCAACTCAAGACTTTAAAGGATGAAGAAGTTATTAGTTATCAGACATACAGACAGTTATACCCCACAACATCGGAGGTACCTAAATTTTATGGACTCCCCCAAGTCCACAAGCCTTCTTGTCCCTTGAGACCTATTGTAGCCAGCCGCGGTTCGATCACGTACGATACGGCTAAAATGGTCGCCAACATTCTGTCACCTCTTGTTGGCAAAACTGATAGACATTTAAATAACAGTGAAGATCTGGTGAGCAAATTATCCAAGTTCACCCTGTTGGACAGTGATTACTTAGTTTCGTATGACGTCACAGCATTATTCACCAGCGTCCCGGTAGACGAAACCCTCGGTATCATCAAGACCCTTCTCATGAATGATAGCACGCTTGAATCTAGTACGGACTTGAGCCTCCAACAGATCACAGACTTGCTCAGCGCGTGCTTAAAAACCACGTACTTCTGTGTACGAAGGCAACTTTTACATACAATCTGAAGGTGCCGCGATGGGTTCCCCTGTGAGCCCAATCATAGCGAACTTATTTATGGAATCATTCGAGGAGAAAGCCCTTTCGTCGTTTCGCAATCCACCCCGATTCTGGGGAAGATATGTAGATGACACCATGGTTATCATTCAAAAATCGGACCTCGACAGCTTCACCGCGCATTTGAATTCCATCCACGATGCCATCAAATTCACGATTGAACACGAACTGAACAATCGCATCGCTATGTCGGACACTCTCATCAGCCGAGCACCGAATGGCAAGTTGAGATTTAGTGTGTAGATAAAAAATACAACCACGGATCAGTACCAGAGCTTTGCCAGCCACCAACCTCTTAAGCACAAACTCGGGGTTATTCGCACTCTTACTCACAGGGCTGAAACCCTTTCGTCTGATCAAACTAGTCTGGACAAAGAATTACAACACGTGAAGCGTTCTTTATCCATTTGCGGATGTACCAAAATGGGCTTGGAACACACCGCACAGTACGAATTTATCGCCTAAACCTACACACCGTACTGACAATCCCCTAAAGGACATATCTCCCTCCAGTACATGCAGGAGGTCTCGGAAGCCATCAACCGTAAAATTAGACGAGCGGGCGTGACAGTGCATTCCAAACCTGCCAACACCATCCGCAGCATCATTGTGTCACCGAAAGACAAACCCCAGAAACTTGAGCGGCCAGGATCCATATAATTATAAGATCAAATGCGGTGACTGTACTTCCACTCATGTTGGGGAATCGGAAAGACCATTAGGCAAACGCATTTCAGAACACAGGCGTGAGTCCTCCCCTGTCGGTGCACACATGAAATCCCACAAACATTCATTTGACCCAAGGAGGTCAATATTCTGGACACTGATCAAAGATGGTATCAGAGAGGTGTGAAGGAGTCTATTTAAGTTTTATATAGCCACCAACAACCCAGACCTCAATCAAGATAGAGGCCGCCACCACCTTTCCAAGACATACGGAAGGCTTCTGGAGTCACATAGATCGATATCACAAGATCGATCACGTGACTCCAGTATCGCTAACGTCAACCAGCAGTCACATCAGCTGAAGAAGTGAACTCGGATGAGTCACGAAAATTTCTGAGTGAGTTTTCATTAAAAGTTTCAAATAATTGTAACAATTAAGTAATTCAGTCATTTTCAGAAATAAATCTGTAATGATTTCCACATAGATGTGGGCAACCTTTTATCAAAATTAGCCTTTCTTTTAGATCGTTTCCGACGTACCAAATCTGTATTCGCTTTAACCAACATACCTAAACAACCAAAAATCACATTTTCTTCAAATAACTTTTACTTTGTAGCCAAGATTTAAGAGCATAATCATGGGTGATTTCAATTTCCTGGCACGTAAGATAACAGAGATGTGACGATGGAGGTGGAAATTTATAAATGACCCTCGCAGGACACAACACAAACCCAAAAGCCTATGCAGCTGGGCAAAATGTTATTTTGTGTGCGTTTTAACCTGTTACAATTTTACTCAAATCGAGGGCTTAAAGCCAGAACCATCTATGTCCACAATTACATGTTACACATTTCGGCAACAAATGGACGGTTATTTCTGCCCTCCGTAATAAATGTAAGTGCCTTTGGGGTATATGTATGGTCACTTGTGTCTAACTGTGCATATTAAATTGGTTCAATATTGCTGATAATTGCATTGCTTAGCATAAAGATACATTCTGAAAGATTATTCGAGAGATTATTTATATTACTGAATCATGTGTGTATCTATTGCACTATTTAATTCGAGGTGAGGGCAGTAGTATAGGTTCAGCAGCAGTGGAGGGTGAAATACTGCCACCAATATTGCTGATAGTTTACGCAAGAAGGTATATACATTCTACAAGTTCTATTTGAGATTATTTATATTACTGAATCATGTGCGTATTTATGTAACTAGAATACGGTACCTGCAACTCTGGAATCAATATCAAATGAGTACTGTTTTCGACCCTACATATATCTAGACACATGATGAGATTTATAATAGAGCATACAATTTCAAGGGCTTTACAAACTGATACCAAAAATGAAATAAAACATAATAAACATAAATCCTTAATGTGTGTTGTGTCCTCGTTCGTTGGATTCACCATTACCAACTTTTTTAAAGAAGAAATAAACAAACAAACAAATAAGCAAACACGTTGAAAATCCGAGGATGAAAAGTGGATTTCCTTAATCTTTTACATAAAGAACTTACTATCAACAGGATATGAAATTATTGCACTTCGCTCAACTAAGTACAGATAAAAGACGCCCAGCAAACACAAAACGTTTTCGACATCATTCGCAAAAGGTTATAAAAGGTTGTCAGAAAACGTTTAAATAATGTCGGGTTATATAAAGGGTACATTAATGGTATAAAACGTTTTCATAACATTAAATAACATTCGTTGGTAGTTAACTGCACAGCAAACACAAATGTTTTACAGAAAACATTTAAATATCGGGTTATATAAAGGGTATAAAAACGTTTTAAAAACATTCCAAAAACATTTTTGAAAACTTGGTACAAATCATTCTAAACAGAATGATATTTTGGGGTTGAAAAAATATTTTGCAAAAAACGTTTGCCCAAAATATTTACAATAACGTTTTTAAAATGTTTCCACGACCTTTATATAACCCGACATTTAAATGTTATTAAAACGTTTTGTAAAAAACATTTTAAGAACATTTCTATGTTTGCTGGGTGCAAATATTTTAACATAATGTTATTTAAGTGTTGACAAAATATTTGGCCAAAAATGTTTACAAAAATAGTTTACAATGACATAAAAACAACATGGGTAAAATTTTCAAAATGCCCCAATTGAGATGATAATGATCTCAAATTATCCGTCTTGACAAAATGAAACACAAAAATTCAAGATAAAAACACAAAAAATATAGTAATACTTTTCTGTCGAACAAAGTAGGTCACGAAGTTGTCGTCCTAATGACAGGTGATGAGAGCTACCGGTGACCCTTATACATCTTTCTACGAGAGATTAAATTTAGACCCGACCCATTACTGGAATATTCAGACAGTTAATATTTGTTTTATTGTATATCATTCATAAATAAATTCAATAATACTTCAAGAATAGTCATATCTAATATCATAACTAATCTCGAAAAGCTTAAGAATAACTTAAAGGCCCATTCAGTGATTTGCTCATCCGGACGATCGTAAAAATCATCAAAATTCAGATTTTGGTACCTTTGTAATTGGCATAGATGTGCTAACATAGCCTGCTAGTGGTTCGGTCGAAAGCCGTGTATTTTAGACAAAATAAAGCATTTGCATGATTCTGGACTTTTGATACTGACAGTACAAAAAGTCCGACTCGAGATCGAAAGAAGCTCACTCTCCACGTACCAACACGCGTTGCGTATTGTTTCTACTACTTATTACATCAGTAGCTACTATTTTAAACAAAATACACAATTTTAACAGCTTTTAACTGTTTTCATATTTGAATTGACCGTTAGTTTGCCTCGGTGACCTTTAATTGCTGATTTTGTTTTCTACTACAAAAATTAAGCGTCTGTTTTAAATCAATTTAGACTCTACTTCCCCGTGTTAGAAACACTGGACTAGGAAGTTTTTCCAGTCGATTGGTGGCGCACTGTACGAAAATCTCGATTTTCTCGAGTCGATCTGAGTTGAAGTAGAAAACCTTTCTAAAACTTCTGTTTTAGACTAATTTGTCGATGTATTCAGGGAAAAGTGGTTTAATGAAATTCTGTAGACTTATTCTTTATTTCTAAGCAACTCTGACAAATTTCCATTTTTTTTAATGTTCCTGTGAAATCACTGAAAGGGCCTTTAACAGTAGCGTAAGAACAGCACAATTAATTTTAGTTTAATTTCATAGCTACCTAGTGAGCTTTAATAAGATGTGTTCTGACCTGGACTTAATTTTAGATTATATAATTATAAAAGGAAAATTTAAGGGTGTGTTTTTGTTTCATTAAAGAGGGAACGCATTTGACGGGTAACAATAGTACAATTTATATTTGTTTTTGTTTTTGTAGTTAAATGGGTCGTAAGATGTGCTTTGAACTAAATATAATTTCACTCGTAAAATGGTCGATATTTAGTTCGTGAATCTCTTTAGAAAAATTTTAAAGACAGAAAATGACAAAAAAAATAAATTGAAATGAAAATTTTTAGTTGAAAATTCCCAGTTTAAATGAAAATTTTAGACAAAAGGGACAGCCATGTTAAAATGTATCTACTCACCTTTTTTATTCTACCCTGTTTCTGTACAGTGACGTGAGCTAAATAGTTGGGTTGAAAAATGCAGTTTTTGTGAGTTTCTTTTTTTTTACCTTTTCTTTTTCACCACAAATGTCAATTTTAATATAGCTATAACTTTGAAAGTGAAATTCATGTTTGCTGTGGAGAATACATGTTACACGTAAATAAAATATATGCTGACACAATTGTACCTTAATACCTTGGTTGGTTGGTGGGAAATGCATTGATAATGTGTTCAATTGTGTTCAATGGCCATAAAATTAAATTTTACATGGTAAAAAAGATAAAGGAGGCGAACCTGTATATAAACATTGAACGGAGTGCCCATCTCCCTTTCATTGGTGATTGGACCAGACTCCTCCATGTAATGTTGATGCGGAGGGATCGCTACACCTCCACCACAGCGAGTCTGTTACCCTCCCAGCATTAAAGAATGCAGCGCAGGTACTCAGTTATACACCTGGATAGAGAGGAGTGATTGAGGTGAAGTACCTTAGTCATGGCCACAACACGCATGGCTACGGCGAGGCTCGAACCCACAATATCACGATCATGAGGCCTGTACTCTACCGCTTAACCATACATGATAAATCGAGGTACAATTGTGACATAAATCAATTCATTAATAATCAACTATATTATTAAAGGAAGAGTCATTAAAGATTATAATTCATAGCACCTTATTACTCGCTCAAGTGAACAAAAATATTAAGCCTTTTAGTGGTCATTTAGTTTGTAGCGACTTGTCATGTCATGGTCATCTACTGGTTTAATGATGGTCCTTTTATTTTGTCAAAATAATCCCGTCCGTTGCACCATATACAGGGTGTCCAAAAAAAAAGAGGCCCCTCGTTGTGCCCTCTTTTTCGCCTATTTTTGAAAGGTTGATCAAATATATTTTGGCATGTAAAGAACCGTTTAATTGTTAGCTTTAAGAAACCAAAACAATTATTTCAATCGGCTCACAACTTTTGAAGATATGCCCTTTTAAAGACAAGTACCCGTTTTTCACTCTGTCCGCGGATATCAAACAGAGTGGTTGGGATGGGTCATGCTGTGGAGTGGCCTGCAAGATCACCAGACCTCACACCACTTGGTTTCTTCATTTGTGGCGCACAAAGTTGGTACGCAACGCAATTGATGCAATGAGAACTAGGGCTGAAACCTGTATTCGTCAAGGAGGCAATCGGGTAGAGGGCAGAGCAGCATAGTAAACTCACTTCAAAAGAACCAAAGACAAACTAAACAGCCCTTTTCAGGGTAACCTTTTATTCCAAAAAGAGAAATGACTTATGCTGTCAATAAAAAAAGAAAGCAAGAAACAATAAAGTAAGAAAGTAAGAAACATAATAAAACAAAAAGGCATAAAATAACCGAGAAAAACATAAGTAATTGCAAGTATAGCAAAAGAGGTCCTATCCCACATCAATTTCGCCCAAATTAATGACACTTAACAAAATCCATAACCCATAAGCCCACCGGTAAAGCCCATTCCCTAAAATAAAGTTGTTATTTTATAACGTTATCATCGAAGGATTCATGCATGGTATATGCACTTTTCAATCATTGAAGTAGCCAAACCTCCTCCGTAGACAGAGTGAAAAACGGATACATTTCTTTAAAAGGGCATATCTTCAAAAGTTATGAGCCGATTGAAATAAAGGCTTCTTTACATACCAACATATACTTGATCAACTTTTCTAAAAAAGGAGAAAAAGAGGGCGCAATGAGGGGCCTCTTTTTTGGGGACACCCTGTACCACGCAATGTATTACCAGATATGACTGGGGAAAAACCGGAGGAAAAGGTTCTAAATATTTTTGGATTTATTTGAACTTAAAAGGGCATTTCGTGATCCACAGCCTCATCCCCCACTTTTCTCCAAAAAAGAGTTGAGATTTTTATATCACTGGAAACCTCTGGCTACATAATGTTTATGTACCAAAACCAAAAATTTCTTGCAGATTAATTGTTTAGCAAAATATCGTCAAATTTGAATTTACAACAGTGGCCTATGTAGTTTCGGTTCGAGGCGTTATGGTGCCTGGGATAGTGTTTTTTTTTCAGCCATGGCTTAATTCTGAATTGACACTTAATTTGGGTGTACTTCATGTCTTGGGTTCAATCTCTATCATGGAAAGTTTGCTATATCTTTCTAAATATAATGATTGTTTGTTCTAGATTTGTGTTTTAGCGTTTCATATTTGAAAGAACTAATGTTTTGAAACTACAAACCCAAACTGGGTGCTATGATGTACAAGATTGGGCTACGAGTATGCATTTTACCAAGTTAGCAATAGGTATTTCCTTCATGTTGCCAATGCATGACTTTCTTTATTATACTCAAAAACGGATTTTATTATACATGTACTAGAAAGTTGTTTACGTCCATACAGGCTCCTTCGCAGCCGGTTTCTGTTGTGTATGTTTACAACTGAGCCACATGCAGACTGGGTTGCCAGGACTACCAGACAAAGAATCTGTTTTTTTGACTATATCAATGTAATAAGTTCTGGATTTTGCCTCCTGTGGTTATTTATGGATGGAAACTTAGGAAATTGCTATTAATGAAATAATTAATATATTAAACATACATTTTGCTTTTGTTAACGATGAAAATCCGTTCACAAATAAGGTTTTTAGGAACCATTCGACATGAAACATTTTGAACAATTTTGCTCTATGAAAAAGGATACAATTGCACCCCTGCTGATCCGACTACTGATAAGCTGTCAACAAGCATTGACAAGTAAAGAGTGACCACTGATTAAACAAGAATCATGGGCATTATCTGACCATTCCCTGATCTGACCAGAGCTGGGTATAAATAGTGTAGGTGCCTACTACCAACACTAATTGATGTTGGGAGTGACACTAGTCGCCGGGGGGGGGGGGAGATACCAGTAATTGGGGTAGATAGTGGCTTTGGTTTTATACATTTTTGGTACATGTAGAGCAACCGGGAATCCATGGGATTGAGTAATCAGTCTTTTTGATTTAATATAATGTGATTGTAACTACCAGTAAACTATACATTGCGAATAAATATATCTAAAATTAATTACCATGCTTTTATGGATTTTATACTAAATATTGGTAAATAGTAAAACACAAAAAAGGTAAAAGGACAGAAATTTGGAATTTATATGAATAAAAGATTTGAGAGGAATTCGAAGGAGATTGTTATGGACATGGTGGGTTAGTAAGCGGAAAATGTTGAAGGTCAGGTCAAGGTCATCCGAGGTTATTTGAATATAGATTGTCAGATTGTGGATAACAATTCTGCCCAAAATTGTTAAAGGTCATTTGAGGTCGACTAAGTATATATTGTGTTGGATTGTCAGAATGTTCAAAGTGGTGCCAAGCGCATTTGATGTCAACTGAGCATCGATAGTCTGATTTTCATAAAACGTGGTGCATGTAATCACAATTAGGCCCTAAGGGTCAAAACCATCAAGGTCATATCAAGGTTAACAGTTACTGATAATAGTTGGATTGTCATGAAATTTGGTTGATATGAAATCCCTTAATTAAGCAGCAAACATTCTTAAGGTTATCTGAATATAGATTGTTGGATTGTTGTAAAACTCAGAGGATGTGACTTCAATTGAGCCGTTTGTTACAAGTATGAATTAGGCCCTAAATGTAGACCTATTTAGCACACATTTTCCAATTCAGCTTTCGACATGAACATTTTGAGTATTGGTGGTATTTACCAATAAATGCCAATATTTCGCACCCGGTTAGTTATGCCAAACATTCAAATTTACTAGCTTTCCAAGTACTTGCAATGCAAAATTATGAAACATGATCTTTATCCATGGTGTTGTCTTTTTAAAGACATTTCTTGTTTCCATTTTCTTGTTTTTTTTGGGTTTTTTTCTGCTTCTCAAATTTATTTTAATACTGATCTCTGCAAGTCTTGTCCACCTACTGCTGCTGTTAGGGGTGGTGCAATAATTATGTGTACCCCTGGTGGTGAATTATAGGGGGGCAAAGATTTTTGGCAGGTCAAAGGGGGGTCAAGCGATTTTGGCAGGTCGAAAGGGGGGCAAGCAATTTTTGGCACAGATATTTTGGGTACCATTTTATATTACGCCCTAAAAAGGCGTAGGAAAACGTTAGGAACACGTTAAAATATGCAAAATTTCCTGCTCGCTGCGCTCGCATTATATGATAAGACAATTTAAGGTTTTCAATTTGGGTTCCCCAAAATCTTGCATGTGTAAGGGGGGGAAAAGATTTTTCGGCACGTCAAAAGGGGGGCAAAGGTTTTTGGCACGTCGAAAGGGGGGCAAAGATTTTTGGGCACGGCCAAAGGGGGGGGGGGGCGAAATAGCAATTTTCCTCGTTTTGCCTCACTTGTTTGACTTAAAATTAAAAGAGGACAATGTGATCAGTGAAAACTAATCATTTTAAAAATAGGAATCTATTCTTTATGCAAATCACACATTATGGCTTTAAAGGAACTGACCAAGATCCAAATTTTCAACCTTTACTTTTTTCCACACTTGCAAACTCAACAACATCTTTGACCAACTCATCATGCCCTCTATGGCGACTGCTGATATAATTGAAGACCGAATTAAAAAGACTAGTTTGCGTCGGACGTCATGGTAAAGGCGCGACTTGATCGGTTGCTGATCTGCGCAGTACAGCATTTTGGTCCAGTTGAGAGGACGTCATATGAAAACTAGTCTTTTTTTTCGGTCTTCAATAATAAAACAAGCAGAAAACAAGGATGGGCTGCCAATCTGAAGAAGCTACCAGTACGGTAGTGAAATGACACTAAAATTTGAGTAAATATTATCTTTTACTTCCTTTTCCTTAGAACTAGATACAAAGAAAACCAATATACAGTCTTTATTGAATATTCCAAAGATCTGATGTTATTGATTCCCATGATCTGTGCCATGAAAACACAAGAAACTATTTGGGTTTAGTGAATCTCACCCCCCCATGCACACACACCCCCCACCCCCATACACAAAACAACTTACTTTTTGTTTTTTTGATAGAGTTCTGATGCTTAGTTTAGTCATATAATCAGAATGACCCCAAAATGATCATGCCATTTCTTGTCTTCGTTCAGTAATCATTCCCACCAAATTTCATGAACATACAACGATCTATGGCGATTTGGCCTTGGATGGTCCCAAAATGATCTTCACATTTTTTGTCTCGCTTCAGTGTTCGTTCCCACCAAATTTCATAAACCTGCGACAATCTATAGTGATTTGACCGCAGATGACCCTGAATGACCCCAAAATTACCTTAACCCAACTCCCACGCTCTACCCTACCCACCACACCTTAACCCACCCCAAGCTACAGTATAACTGCTTTCCACTCTGTTCCTACACTACACCACCACCATCTTAGCATATAATTATCCACCCAATGGTCTAACCGTAACTCGCCAATTGGTCTAACAGTAACTCGCCCAATGGTCTAACAGTAACTCGCCCATTGGTCTAACAGTAACTCACCCATTGGTCTAACAGTAACTCGCCCAATGGTCTAACAGTAACTCGCCCAATGGTCTAACAGTACATTAACTCGCCTAACGGTCTAACAGTAACTCGCCCAATGGTCTAACAGTAACTCGCCCATAACTTACCGTCACTTAACTCGCCATTTATCCATCCCCAAGCCCGAGGGGTGTACACTCTCCTCGGAGTAGAAAAAATTGCTCAAATTTTGTCAAAATTGCCTACAAATTCTTCAATTTCGGTGGCCCCCACCCCGAGCTCCCCTGGATCCGCCCTAGCATATAAAAAGACTCAAAGACTCATTTTAGGACCAAGTCGGCTACATTGACATTTTGTATTATTGATATAAAAAAATGACAATTTTTGGCTTCTGGTTTGGACACCCGTACACCGTTTTGTTTAAAGTAATAATTAATAGTGTAAAAATGAACCAAATTGCTTTAGATGGGCCATCATTTTCAAATTTTATTCCAATTCAGATTATGTGGAGCAAGTTTGAAGCCATAGTCGTTTCGTAGCTATGTTTACTCCCCCAACCCCCCCAAAAAAACCAAACAAACAAACGTTTTAACAACAGCGTTTACACTCCGTCCGGAAACTTTCCATTTGCCGGCGTGCAATGACTTTTCCCTGCTAAAATAGCCCCTGATGCAAACCATCTCAAAAGTTAGGTCTTTATAGTAGGAAACTTTCTTTCGCGAAGGCACCATGTCAACAATGCCTAGAATAGTTGCCTTTTGCCTTGTACGTAATTTTTCGCCATTTTCTGCTATTCCTTTTCTCCGATCGGCACCAGATAATTCGGCCTTCCTTTTACGCGCTATTAAGTTGTATTAACCAATCAAGGATCGTAATTGACAGTGACGCGATATAATCTTTTTATCTCTGTCTTTCATTATAGTGTACATAATAGATTGACAAATTGTGAGGATTTCATCTGCAAATTTTGCAACCCTGCAACGATGGTTGCCATCTGACATTACAGAAATGAATTTATTGTAATCTGAAAGATTGAGAAACTTGAGTTAAATTTAACCATGTCATTAAAGAATTGGATGTGATGTTTAACAAGTTATAAAACAATGGAACTCGATCTCCTCCAATAGAACTCATATCACAAATAATTATTACAAATTTGGTTCTGGACCTGAGTATTGTATAATGTCTTATTTTGTCTTTAATGCAATACAATACTTAACCAATAGCAGACCATGTTAGCATATCTATGACATTAACAAAGGTGTCAAAAAATAGGAATTTTGATGATTTTTACGGTCCTTTGGATGAGCACATCACTAAATATTCCTTTTGCACCTTAATATCTTAATGCAATATTTGCGGGAAATTCATTATTTGGTGATTTTGTTCAATTTTGACCATAAAAGTTAATAATTTTACTTCAGGAAGAGTCATTAAAATATATAACTATAAAGCACATAGGTATTAAAAGTCTTTTAATGGTCATTTATATTGTGGTGACTTGATTAAATGATGTCATGGTCATCTGGTGTAAAGATTTTCATTTCTTTTTGTCATAATAACACTTTATATTGCATCATATACCACACAATGTATTACGAGAATTGACAGGAAAGGGTTCTAAATATATTTAGAATATAATCATTTGGATTTATTTGATTGTAAATTCCGATGGGCTCACTTCCCCATTAATCATTCCTCTGAGATTAAACTAAATGCCACTATCATAAACTTCCACTATCATAAACTTCCACTATCATAAACTTCCACTATCATAAACTTCCACTATCATAAACTTCCACTATCATAAACTTCCACTATAATAAACTTCCACTATCATAAACTTCCACTATCATAAACTTCCACTATCATAAACTTCCACTATCATAAACTTCCATCCGTTTCTAAGATTTTCCTTTCACGTAAGTTCCATAAAACTCTAGAATTGTCGTCACACACAAAGTTGCCAACTAAATACCATATTCTTTACACTTGAAAAACTTCCTGCAATCTTATTGGTTCTTACCCGTGCGATATGACACGATATAACACGGTTCAGCGCGTGTGCATCGACGTGATACCCGTACTCGCTGTTTGAACCAAATTCGGGCGCCGGTCGCATAGCAACAATGGGACTGATCGAATTTATGCCCTAGGTAATTCCTGGTAAAATCATAGGATTTAATATTATTAGATTAAAATTTGGTATACTTGTGATATTTTTATCTGAATTGAAGTTCAGTGTTTTGCTTAAAATATTGATGTCGCCCGTGTTATATGAGGCAAAAGATACACGACAGTGGCTAAAAACAATACCTTTATTCTCTAACTATATAGGGCCTATGCAGCACAAAATTTACGTCACGTAGTCTCGGAATCTGGACATATTGTACATCTTCATGATTGGCAACAAATTCCAAGATTCCCGCTTTTTAATAAGAACAATAAAGACAATAAAGAGTAGCGTCCAATGATTCCTTCTATTTAACGTAATGTAATTTTATTAAAGGGCAGCTCTCGAGCTATTAGCAAATTGTCTCCTTTAAACTTATTTGCAAAGAAACAAAGAACCATTATAGGTCCTTTTTTTCTAATTCTTGTTCAAATTGGATTTATTCTAAAACCGATGCGTGAAAGCCCGTTTATACGCGTTAGATGATTTAGATAATACTTAGATAATGGAATGGAAGCTTAATGGAAGCTAATGGATGCAACCAAGTTTCGACAACAAAAGGTTTTGTTACTGCGAAATATGACACAATAGAATAGAACCTCAACACTACTTAAAATTTGATCGCTTACCGGGAGCGCTTTCACAGTACCAACTGCGTCCTCAGCCGGATGTTATGGCTCTGATGGTTTATGGCTTGTTGACAACCTTCGATGACGTCACACTAGAAGAAGATGACGTCAAAGGTGTTCAGATTGTGATGCTATGTACATTGGTGAAACAGGTAGAAAGTTGGAAAAACGGCTATCTGAACATAAATCAAAGGCTGCCGGTTCCAAATCTGCTGTACATGAGCATATTTCCAGGAGCAAAAACACCCATCAAATAGACTGGGAAAACGTAAATGTGCTGGAAAAAGAACCCAAAGAATTTTCCAGAAGGGTCCTAGAAGCCATTCACATCATGAAAAAAGGACCCAACTTGAACAGAGACACTGGACTGGATTTAGATCCAGTTTGGGACAACCTACTCATACCCAACTCCACCAGCGGGACGACGGCAACACCTTTGACGTCATCTTCTTCTAGTGTGACGTCATCGAAGGTTGTCAACAAGCCATAAACCATCAGAGCCATAACATCCGGCTGAGGACGCAGTTGGTACTGTGAAAGCGCTCCCGGTAAGCGATCAAATTTTAAGTAGAAAAAAAAAAAAAAAATTCTTCTAATTTAAATTATACCACTACGTATGAATTTACAATTTTATAGAATAGAACCTATTTGTTGAATCAAAAACTGAAATTTCTTCCTCCAGTATAAAATAGTTCCATAATATTCTATGTCTGTAAACATGAGTTATTAAGGATATTTTAGCGGCATTTTGGAATTTTGGCCGCCATCTTGGATTTCAGGAAAAGCTTGAAGTGGCCCGTGGGCTTATTTTACTTATTTATCCAAAGTAACATACATGCCAAGTATGGTTTTGGTAGGAGAAAGTGATAGTTTTTCCTGGGATGGACCTGTCTACTGCCTTTTCATCTGCTGCCGCCATTATACCTCTCGTTTATCTCATGAAGGATAATGTGTTGTACAACATCTTGTAGTTATTGTACAGATACATCTATAGTTTTAACTAATCCCATTGGAATGCCATAGTGTCGTATATAATTGAGAACATTATCCTCCTGTTGATCGAATCAAAGGCCTTATTGAAGTCGATAAATGTAATGGTAAGTGGAAGTTAATAACTCTGGAAGGCCTCCAAAATTCTCCTAAGAATGTGAGTTTATTATGCACCATTTCTACCTGCACGATTTTGGCTGTTCCAGTTGAAATGTGTATTTCAAATGGGATTAACTGAATGAGTGACTATTTTCTCTGTCTTCATTAAATAGCTCAATGTTACGTGTAAATAATAGTCTCACGGATGCTGTGATTTCTTTAAAATCTTCTTTATCATTCGTTTAATTTTACGTGTGTTTTTTTAATTGCTGGTTATATAGCTACCCTTATACATCTTTCAACGAGTGATTAAATTTAGACCCGACCATTACTGGAATCTTAGACCCGACCATTACTAGACTACCCCGTAGTCCACTTGCCCATTGTGCATACTCTGGATATTGTATTTAAGCTTAAAACTCTGATTTAATTAATGTGTGCACAATTGATAGATTTTCACATCTGATCAATCACCCTACTCCCTCTGTTTGTTAGCTTCCCAAGTGGACTACTGACATTGCCTTGCGGTTAAGATTTTTAACACGGGACTCTATGGAGAGTTAGGCCAATTTCTGGCCTAACTAAAATTGGCCATGATGTAATGCATCTTTAAATGGATCTGCCTTGTGATTGGTCGCCCATACCTCGCTATGGTTTAAATCGTCTGGGCCCGCGCCATTACCATTAACTACACCGTAAACAACTGTCTGTGGTATTTGCGGCGCTTTTGTGTTGACGCGAAAGTTTTACTCATCAAACATCTAGCGCGTCCATGCTTAGTAGGCCTACTTGTGGTTAATGGACTGATAAACAAGTATGCTTGACAGTGTGTTTTTAGAGAGCAAAGTCCAGAGGGTAAAGTTCTGCTTACAATTCAAAGTTCATAGTCGAAATTTCGGGGTTCGCTATCAATAAACTGGTAGATTCCAAAATCAGAATTGTTCAGTATTAAAGTGAGCCGTTATAATTATGCAAGATAATGTTGCATTCAATTACTTTTATTGTCACTCGTCTGATATTTTTAACTCTTTATGACCATTTTACTATTGAATACTTTAATTTTAATAAACATCAGTATAATTTTGAGTTCAACGAAATGGGTTCATCATGACTAATAATAACATATTTTTAATAAAATTCGACTATGGCATAGTCTAGACCATTACTGGAATCTTAGACAGTTAATATTTGTTTTATTGTGTATCAGTCATACATAAATTCAATAATACTTCAGGAGTAGCTCCTATTGTAGAAGGAACTAAGCTCGAAAAGCTTAACAATAAACAAAATTTATTTTAGTTTAATTTCATAGCTACCTAAAATGAGCTTTAATAAGATGTGTTCTGTGTTCAGACATAAAAAGCATAACAATAGTAAAATTTATTTTATTTATTTTAGTTTGTTAATTATATAGGTAACTGAGATGAGCTTTTTAAATGTGTTCTGACCCAGACTTATAATGTATTTATATGTATTTTTTTATTGTTTTGTTTCGTTTTGTTTTTTGTTTCTTTTGTTTTGCTTTTTATTGATACACGACAGTGGCTAAAAACAATACCTTTATTCTCTAACTATATAGGGCCTACGCAGCACAAAATCTACGTCACGTAATTTCGGAATCTGAACATATTGTATATCTTCATGATTGACATCAAATTCCAAGATTTCAGCTTTTTTAATAAGAACAATAGGACAATAAAGAGCGTCCAATGATTCCTTCTATCTAGCGCAATGTAATGTTATTAAAGGACAGCTCTCTAAAACTCTCAAGCTATTAGCAAATTGTCTCCTTTAAACTTATTTGCAAAGAAACAAAGAAGGAAAATAGGTTATTTTTCTCTAATTCTTGTTCAAATAGGATTTATTCTAAAACCGATATTTGAAAGCCCATTACGCGTTAGATGGAATGTAAGCTTAATGGATGCAATCACGTTTCGACAACAAAGGGTTTTATTACTGGGAAATATGAGACAATAGACAGTGTACTTCGGTTATAATAAAATAATCGAAGTACACTGATAGAATAGAACCTATTTGATACTACTCGAGTCTAAAATCCTCCAGTACGTTTAAAATAAAACTGTATTTTTTTTGCTGGCAGCAGAGTTGCCACTATATTTTTTTTACATAATGTTTAGGTTACAACTACTTTTTCCTACTTCACCAACGTCTTATTCTTCATCGTCATTTTCATTTTATCATTTTATCATTTTACCTTCTTCCTTTTCTCAATAAGCCCAATCGGCATTGGAAGTTTGCAATGCATTGTAGGACAGTTTTTGCAGTTTTGGGACACTTTGTCCTTTGACCTTTCAGAAAATTCAGAAATATTGGGTTTTTGTACGTACAAAATATAATCTAAAATGTTTTACAATATTTAAAATAAATATAAAAAATATTAGTAATTTATAAATTAATTATTTGGTATTTTAAATGATCAAAATAACGACAATACCAAGAAAATTAATAATAATTACGTCAATTTTCCCGATATGTCAGAGGTCAAAGTGTCCCAAAACTGCTCTCAAAAACCGGAAGTTAGAATGGTGATTGGGCTTATTCGTTTGCTTCAGTCTTTCTTGTATTTTTTCTCTTCAATTGCCTTTCTACTTCGATTCTCTAATAAAAACTGAACAACATTTACCCCAAATCTCAATATTTTAAAATTAAAATGCCCAGACAAGTAAAATTATTATTGAAAGTCATTTCCGTAACATATCTCTACGATTCTTTGCATGTGGATTGGTCTTATTATCAAAGGAGAATTTCAATATAATAACAATGTATTGACATCGTTTCGTTTTTGATCGTTTCAGTACAAGAATCAAATAATATTATAATATATTGTTTACTTTATCATCTTAATTTCCTGGTTTTTGTATTTTCCCTTTTGTATATTATTTGTGTTTGTTAAAAAAGTGTACAAAGATCAAAAGCTCATAATAGAATAAATCAAATTGGAGGTAGGCCCTATTGTTACATAATACACCGTAAAATTCCGTCTACAAGCATATATATGCCTCTAAACGAGATTTTTTTGACACAAGAGACAAGAGGCAGACATTCTCAGCAAAAACGTTATTTGGAGTTTGAACAACTATATTACTGATAAAGGCGGCTGTACAAACATGTATATTTTTAAGACCAATCTATTGCAATGTTTTTGAGAAGGGTATTGGCCTTTCATATCTTTCGTTAAAAAAACCCTCGTTTAGAGGCATATATGCTTCTAGACGGAATTCTACGGTATATCGCTACTCACTTCTCGCCTTTTGCACTGCTGCTGCCATTATATCTTTCGTGTCTCTCATGAAAGAATTCATCTCAAAATCCAACACTGTCACGTTATCACTTCCCAACTTCTCAAGAAGACTTGGCGTCAAAACGGTCCTCCAATACGCTTGCGTATTATCCCAAATTATAGCACATCTCTTCCAGTTATATTTCTTGTAAATAATCGACATAAAGTCTACCAAATTTGACGCTTTGTATGATGCACGGGTAAACGTTGAGTACCTGTTTTTATTATCTAAGACACTAGATCCGGACACTCCAGACAACATCGGGATGTTCCAATGAGCGCAAAGATCTGCCACAGGAGCAGTTTCACCGCTACAAAGTGGCCCGAAGAATGCCGCTACGTTGTAGTTATAATACATACCTGAAGCAATCCCAGGTGCCTGCATTTTCGGATCACCGCATGTGTGGTCCGTGGTTCGAAACACATACGAGATAGAAAAATTCAAATAGTCTCCATTTTGAACTCGCTTATTGATAGAATCAACAGCGATATCGACTGTTGGTTTGAAATGCAGATAGTCTAAAACAAATGGTACTTTGTTTAATATTAGACCTACGACTATTTCTGGTGCAGAGGTGTGTGAAACAGTACACATATGTGCCATAAGTATGAAAATAACGTAGAGCAACATTATGAGGTTTGATTTGTTACTTCTTTATCAATTCTGCTAGTGAGGTCAACTTTCCACTACTGCGATCCACACGTAAAATAAATCCATTAGCAAACTATACTCAATAGTCAATAGAAAAGAATCAATTGAAGCTGGTTGGAATGACCTCTTTTGCAAATCAAAATTAATACAAATTGTCAGATGTTAGAATTTCAAAACCACTAATCTGTCGGAAATCAAGCAATCAATCAATCAATCGATCAAATAGATAAAGACAAAATACGTCAAAATAAGCAGACATAATAACTCCATGGAACTTCAGAGAACATTGAAATCGCCTCCAGAATTTCATTCGGTGTAACTTCACAGTGATTAGTTGATAGAGAATGACACCACGTAATGAGAATGGAACGTCAAAGATGGAAAGAGATATGATTGGTATAAGTATTGAAGGCTGTATAAATTAATATTTGCATACGACGCGATGTCCTATATCGCGTTTGTACGACGTGAAAAATCGCTCAAACATAGTAGTATGTTATGAAACAAATACGCTGCTAATCACTATTTTGCACAAATCCCCTATTTCATAAAAGTCAAACTATTCATAGTGTATAAAAAAAAACAATGTTGTTGTTCAAATACAATTGAAGACCATCTGATCTACAAATATATTGTCCTAAAAATCCAACAGGTTATGATTATGGTACTCATATTCAGAGCCTTGCTGGAGCCGGTTGTGTGAGACTGGCGCCATCTGGAGTTTGATGTTATAAGATATTCTTGGGCGGGTCGAGGAACATGACCGAGTGGTGTTTGGACTCAAATATTGACACATAGAGAATAGTAAAAACACAAATTCCTATCGTTTATTGTCCAATTTATTGCTCAAGTAACCATCATTATTGCCCATAAAACCTCATTTACGTACCAATTTTTCATTTGTCATTGTGCGCCACTTTTTCCCAATATTATTATGTTATTGATAATTTGTATGCATTTGGTTATAATTAAAATTGTGATCATTTAACATGTTTTTTCTATTGGTTGATGATGTACCTTAACTTGTTATGTATTTGTACCTTTTGAAATGAAGTTAAATTGCATTGAATTTAGTTTTTGTAGTATTGGTTTTATTTTCCCATCTTTTATCATCACTTGCTTATTGTGTCTCGTGCTTCATACTAAAGAGTTCTGTCAATCCACCAAACTACACATTCCCACATCATTATCATCATCAGCAGCAGTAGTAGCAGCAGCAGTAGCCGGAGCAGCAGCATCTATTATTATTAGCCCTATTAAGATAATAATTACCACTGTAACTACAATCCTGGCGGAAATTCGTTGCCACACCTGCACGTGCTGGTGTTAAAAGCACGCAATCGGAACTACATAATATATATGATAGATTGTGAATACTCTCAATCATCTGGGAATCATACAATGAGAGAATAAATTCAATCTATTCAACCAGATTAACGTACCTTGGAGCAACCAACGCCGCGGCCAGCACCACTGACCCCAGCCGGGCCGTCGTCGGGTCTCGGGGTGTATGGCATCGCGGCCCGGCTGGGGGTCAGTGGTGCTGGCCGCGGCGTTGGTTGCTCCAAGGTACGTTAATCTGGTTGAATAGATTGAATTTATTCCCTCATTACATATATGATAGTTAGGCTATTATCTTTGCATAATAGTTGCAAATACACATCAAGCTTACCCCCCATTTTTTAATGTTGGGAGACTGTAATGTACAAATGATGACGATTTTGGCCAGATCAACATTGCAATAGGAAGGATGTTGGTGTAAAGCTGGAAATAATCCTATGCTTCACTTGTTGACATATGGACTAGTGGAGATTATGAAGATAGTTGAAGACTCAAGAGACGTATAGGTGAAGACATTTGCGAACTCTCATATCGTTTGGTAAATCATAAGCAAAGGCCGTAGCCAAAGTTTTATTAGATATAAATCCTTCGTCAGATACAAGTCCTACGATATCAAAATCGTCTTTCATATAAGAACTCAAAATCAAGACTGAGCCACGATGACTCCCATCGACAGTTTATATATAAAATGCTTACTTACTTGTTTGCGCGAGAGAAATTCTAACGGGGAAGTCCTATAATTGAAATTAAATATGTTTGTGTGGGAAAGTCAATGGGCAAATATTAACGGGGAATAATTATGTTTACTATTAATCGGAACCCGGTCAATAGGGGAAACGATCGTTTTGTCACGGGTGTCGCGACTAAAGAAGATCGCGGCAACCGTGAGTATCGTCCCCCTATTGAGCGTGGAGTATTTTGGTAGGGAGGAAATGAAGTTTTATTATAAGAATAAACTAGAATTGTTATGTTTTGAGGAGGGATTTGAATCTTCATTGTGGAGGGGAATGGATGTCCAATGCCCTGACCGGCATGGCGGCATGGCGTCGCCTGATATTTATATTTTCCTTCATAACTCATGCCGCACTACCGGTCAGGTAGTCGGTGTGCCAATACTGGGGTAAATACTAATTAAGGTTGCTGTCGATGGAGGTCATTGTCTTTCAGTTATTTATTAGTAATGATTAGATAATTATATGTACATTATATTTGCTCTTACATTGGCCAATTAACGCTCTGGTGTGGCAACATTTTTCACCAGGATTGTAGTCTAGTACACTTTTATAATGTATGATTTCAATAAAGAATAGATTCTTATTTGTTTGCGACAAATGTTAGTTTTCACTGATCACACCATGTCCTTATTAATTTCTAGTCAACAACTGAGGCAACACAAAGAAAACAAGGTTTTATTTAGCTTGTCTAAATAGAACCAATTTACCCCGGCAGATAATGGTTGGTCCTTGCGTTGCTATGGTGTTGTTTACAATGCCAATCGTTGTCCCTCCGTTCTGCCAATGGGCTTTCTCCGTCGAGTGGGTAATTGTGACGTTTGGTTTACCGTGTTTAAATCGTCATTATTGTCTGCAGCTACTATTTCATTCCTACCTTTAATTATTGTCAATGTGTGTCTCGCAGAAATCAAATATAAATTTCACTATTGTTACACTACAGATCATAGTAAAAGCTTTTATGAAAATCAAGTAGAAGAAGCTTATGTTTTCCTTATATTATTAGAAATTAAGTCCAGTTCAGAGAACATCTTTTAAAAGACGCAAGTAGCAACAAAATATAATATCAGTTTTACCATATTGTTGACCTGCAGATAAAAGCTTTGTATTCCTTCTTTAATGAAAAGCAGGTGCAAAAAACCATACGTTTGGCTTTATATTTTCTAAAATTAAGTACAGTTCAGAGCACATCGTACGGCGCTCAGCTATAAAATTAAAAATGATTTTGATATTGCTATATTACCGTACCCTACCGATAAAGCTTTTACTAGAGCTTGGTTCCTTCTTTACTGAAAAACATCCTGAAGATCGCCATGTACGAGTGGCAATATTAACGTATCCGTATAAAGGCGTGCGTACAACCAGGTGGTACTCAGCAATGGTGATACACCATGATATGGACACGCAGCGTTCGAAATAAGCCTTATCGCAGTATAATTTGCACCCCAAAATTCGCCTGTTGCGATACAACTTTAAAAGTGTGGTGCAAAATTGCGATACCGCATTGTACTGACTGTATGCGTTGGTTGTCTGACATTGCACTTCAGATTGCTCTGCCTCAGTTGAAATTACACCACAAGTTTCAAAATGGGGTGTACTTTTATGGGGTACAAAAGTGCACCCAAATGTAAACAAATTAATTTAAAAACTGTCAGGACACGTTGTCTGTCGAGATCCCAGATACTAGACCTGTAAGAATGCTAATGCAATTTATCTAGATGCGAGGGGTGAAGGGGGCATTTTGCGGCCAGCCAAAAATGCTCACCCCCCCCCCTTTCTCTGCCAAAAACTCTTTGCCTCCTTTATAATTCACCACCCCAGGGTACACATAATTATTGCGCCACCCCTAAGTCTGAATACAACATTATGTCAAAATTGCTCTGTTGACCTGACAAAGGCAACGAATTTGGTCGATTCCATTTCGGTGTAAGTTAGTTGGGTAAGCATTACATTTCAAAAATCAGGTTTCAATAAGTTGAACCAATTTCATATTATAACGCATAATATCGTACATTATGCCTTAAGTGCTGCGTATTGAAATATTCTTATGTTTAAAAATGAGTAGAATAACTTCATACCCATTTAAAAATAATGTCTTCCATTTTTTCTATGCCCCCTATGATTCCCACAAGGTGTCGAAAGTCATAATCGGGCCAACATTTAAATTTGTTCTATCATCTTGTACTATTCATCAAATTGTTCCTCTCATTGCTAAGAATAAAAATATCAGCTGTCATATTGCACAAGAGTGCTTAGTTCAGGAGTTATCATGGTTATAGGGTACAGTAAGTCATTGTCAAATATCACATGCACAAGGGGTCAAATTTTCAAAATGCACCGATTCATTCGTAACTTGTCTCAAATTACTCCTCTGGGCAAATGAAATAGGAAAATAAGTTAAATCAAAATTAAATATCAAACTGTTCATCTGGACATACTGTTTTGAGTTGACTACAGTATCACGTCTCATCCGAGACGCATCGTCAGGCCTAATGGGCTGGCGCTGAAATGTTGACCCGTGACTCGGTTGGAGTGACTTGAAACCACAAAACCACACAAGTGGTTTGAGCGAGGGGTCAAGGAGGCCATATATGTCCGCCGTGAGGAGCCTTCACTCAACCGAGGAGGGGGACTACGCCACAACCTATCAAGGGTCTACGACGCAGCCATCAAGCGGGTTCCTCGACGACTCTCCCGTGACGTCACTCCAACCGAGTCACGGGTCAACATTTCACCGCCAGCCCATTAGGCATGACGATGCGTCTCAGATGAGACGTGATAGTGTAGCCAACTCAAAACAGTAAGTCCAGATGAACAGTTTGATATTTAATTTTAATTTATCTATCTACCTGGATGATTCAGAATATTCACAAATATATAGGAAAATATGTTGTTTGAGAAATGTATAACCTCAGAATCGGACGAAATAAGGTTATACACGTGTAGATATTTCTATTGGATTTTAGCTACTCTGAAAGGGGACATGACTATACAAATTGCACCAAAATTGTGAATTAAGTATATGTTTTAGGTGTCAGAAAACATTCTTGGTCTGTGGGAGTGGTCTATTACGTAGACACATAATCTGATTGGACAATGATTTTGGGTGTCGTCTATCAGGCTGTAGACGACCCCACGTCATCATGAGTGTTGATAACGCGTAACACGCTAATAGAGGTGTGCGTATGTATCGCGTTGTATGCGTAGACGCAATGCGGAATACTCGCACATATCAACAGTGACTACCACCAATGTTCGTGATTGATGAAGACTGATACGCACAAAATATTGGTGCTCTTTGCTGGTGATACTGGGATTTTTAGTGGTAATTTATATAAAATGAACCGTGTGTTTTATAATAATTCTAGGAAACTGAGCGCTCTGATCGAGCGTAGTTCAATGTTCAGTAGCTTCGATAAGAGCTTAACAGCGGTTAACTGCCATCAATGGTATTTCAAAAGTAACTGCATGTGATTGTGTAGTGGTAATTTTTATCTGGGGTCAGTTTGAACTTCCTCTGATCACAGTATTATTTACCTCTGATAATAGTTGCTTTTGAAATACCTCCAATACCTCAGTTAATGTTATATTACTTCTGATCTTAGATACTGTTGAACTACCTCTGATCAGGGTACGTATTGTTGAACTACCTCTGATCACAGTTACTGCTGAACTACCTCTTACCACATGACTAATATATTGTTGAACTATATATATATATTTCTATTCGTATTAACTGTTGAGCTACAACTACCAATGATCACATTTACTGTATTAACCTACTAAAGCTAACTCTTTGGCCTTTATTTTGAATGCTTAGACTTGTGCAAATTCTTAGAATTTTGTGACTAGAAAACATGCAAAATTGCATGTTTTTGGCCTATTTTCCCACAAATTGTAAACAGATTATAACTTAAATTGTATTGTCAGTTAGAACTAAAGAATTATGATTTAGCTATGTTTCATTTGGCAAAATAAGATAATATTTTTTAATTTCCAGCAATAAGTGCTGTATTTCAGACTTCAGACACATCAAAAAATAATTTGTTCCGTTTGTTTTTCTAGTATGCCCTCTATGCTTCCCACAAGGGGTCGAAGGTAATAATCGGGCCAACATTTAAAATTTGTTTATCTTGTAATATACCTCAAATTGTTCCTCTCATTGCTGGGAATAAAAATGTCAATTGTCATATTGCACAAGGGTGCTTAGCTCAGGAGTTATAGAGTGCAGCAAGCAATGTTATATATCTCATGCACAGAGGTCAAATTTTCAAAATGCACCGATTCAATCGTAACTTACTCCTCTCGGCAAAAGAAATAGCAAAATAAGTTGTTTGAAAATGTATGAAATCATGCATCAAAGGTTATACACATGTAAATATTACTATTGTATTACGGCTGCATTAACTCTGAATGGGGATATGACTATACAAATTGCATCCAAATTAATTGTGAATTAAGTATTATGTTTTAGATGTCAATTGGTTCCACTACTGCAGCAATATAATACTCCAAACACACAGCTCCAAAGACTATAGAACACCATCTTTTGGAGCAGTACATGAACAATACTCAGCCATGTCAACAGTGAAAGGTGAAATACTGCCACCAAAGTTCGTGATTGATGAAGACTGATTCGCACAAAATATTGGCGCTCTTTGCTGGTTATATACTGGGATTTTTGGTGGTAAGTTATATAAAATGAATCGTGTGTTTTATAATAATTCTAGGAAACTGAGGGCTCTGATCGAGCGTACCTGTTGAACTTCCTCACTTACTGTTGAACTACCCCTGATCACAGTTATTGTTGAACTACCCTTTGATCACAGTTACTTTTGAACAACCTCAGTTACTGTTGAACCACCTCTGATCACGGTTGCTGTTGAACTACATTCGGTCACAGTTACTGTTGAGCTACCTCTGAACACAGATTCACAGTCACTGTTAAAATAAGATCTGATCATTAGGTCCTTGTGGATTTGTTTTTTCACTTGCTTTTGAACTTCCTCAGATTGCAATCGCCACTGGACAATCTCTTATCACAGTTACTGTTAAGTTCCCGTTGATCATGTTGATAGCAGGAACCGGTAGCTACCTATGATCACAGTTAGTGCAGAGAGTGATGAGGAATGACCAAGTCCAGGTGACCCAAAGTGTTGACCGTCAACTCAATGCACCTGCACATTTAAAATACATGCGTCTGCAAATCTTATTTTTGTTGTTATTGTTGTTGTTCGGTATGTTTAATGTTGATAATAGGGATTTACGGATACGAGAAACTAGTTACGGTCTATTCAGAAGTGAGGTATGCATTATAAACATTTTCTTAAGGGGGGTACTACACCCTCGATAAATTTGTGCATATTTTTTTGCATTTTCTCAAAAACTAATAACACAGTGGTAACAAAAGTTATGTATATTATTGGGGCAAGGAATCCAATTACTACACTGGAATTTCAGTGACTCAAGACAAGCGGTACGTTATTTATGAGGCAAAAAAAAAAGGTTCGTCTCAAAGCTTGCGCGCGCGTTTGTAAAATCCCACGATTTGACAAAAAACAAATGAGGAAATTTTTTTTATTTCAAAAATAAATAAAAAATTTAAGAAAAAATCGGCGAAAATCAGACTTTTTTCTCAAAAAACCATGAAAAAAAGTCGGGAATAAAAAAAAATCGCATTTCGCATTAGTTTTTAAATTTCTCGTGAGCTTTGAGACAAACCTTTTTTTTTTTTGGCCTGATAAGAAAAGAGGTACCGCTAGGATGTACCTCATTTCCTATCATATATACTGAACCGCTTGTCTTGAATCACTGAAATTTCAGTGTAGTAATTGGATTCGTTGCCCCAATAATATACATAACTTTTGTTACCACTCTGTGTTATTATTTTTGAGAAAAATGCAAAAAATATTCACAAATTTACCACAGGGGTGTAGTACCCCCTTAACGTGCTCAGATTGGACAATTATATTCGATATTTTATCTTCCCTTTCCAGATTAAAGCTGTGAGGATACCAAATATGCTGTACATCACTAAAGAAGCGATTGTACATTTTAGGGCATTCAATTATCTTGCTTACACCCCTCCTTCACCTTCACCTTCATCGTCATTGTCATCATCTCCATCTTCTTCGTCATCTTTTTCTTCATCTTCATCTTTCTGCGACGTCACTCTAATGGGTTTTGCTCAATTATCTTGTATACGAATGGAGTGATTTTAGGAAAGATATGTTACTCGTAATAATATCCGAGTTAATAATTCTGAACTCTGTTTATTGTTACACTAAACGCTGTCAACCAGCCTTAAGGGAAGTGAGTTTAATTTTATTCAGGGGCGTGTATTTTAAATGGAGCAGCATCGTCGATTATTATGAGTAAAAAGAGCCTCATCGTCAGGTTTCGAACCAGGATGAAGATGGTGAAAGGCAACTGTGTGAATCACCATTGTGCCGTGCGATTACTGGTACTACTAGATTATTTAATTTATTAAGAAGTAGATATAATCACGTTTCTAGAACATATGTGTACATGAAACCCAAGTTTGGGGTATTGCAATATTGAGCTCTACCTGTTCCGGTTTTGTTTTGTTTTGTTTTTGTTTGTGAATATTTTTATACAAATTAATAACACATGTGTATTTTTAAATAATGAAAAATAATAATGGTCAGTATAAATATAAAGTTCAAAACATGGAGCGAATATTTTAATACATGGGTTCTCAATAGGCAGCTTGTGTGCCGGATCCGGTTGGTAGAAATTGTGACTGGCCCTTGAACAGCTCAGATCTTTCTAATCCATGTTGGCCATTCAGCTGAATTCAGCAGTTTAATACGGTGATCAGCGATAGTTCAACAGTAATCAAAATTATTGATATACTGGCATAAAACTCCATCTAAATGGGAAGTGGGAGTCAAGGTCATTTATCTAATTTCATGTTATAAAACTGGGGCCACTCTTCTATTTTAAAAAAACCAATACGCGCATCTTTATCATTTCAGTTTGAACCAATATTTTAAGTAAATAGCGCGGAGTTAATATTGAGAAAATGATATCATTATATTTAAAAGCAACATAAACAAAATTGATTGAGTAGTCTATCATTATTTTTCACATTTTGATAAGCTATTCTATTTGAAATCCATACACCCCCTATATGGATGGAGACATGATCTTAATCTTCCATACAGGGAGTGTGAATTTCAAATTTCAAATTCATATTCCCTTTGTGGTAGATTAAGGTCATGTCTTCCACAGGGGGTGTATGATTTTAAATTTAAATAGTCCAAATAACCTACTGCAGCTTAAAAGGGATCCACCAAATTGACGTTACGTATTGTATAGAGTCTATAAAGCTTAAGCACAAATGCAGACATACAGGGTGAGTCAAAAAAACTGCAATAGAGCAAAGAATCAATATTTATGTAAGAACCAAGTCGAACTTTCCCAATATTGAACGATTCTGTAAATGCTACACTCAATGGCCACCTTCTGTGCAAATATGAAGTAAATCGCGACTACCGTTTAATTTTTATGGGTCCTTTTGCTGCGATACCCGATTTTGTTATTTATCCACGAGGTACCATGTATTTTGAATGAGAGCACACAGTGGACGTTAAAGACACCAGATCTGAAACTGACTTTAACTTAAATAAGGTTGTTTTTTTTCTGTTCAAACAAACTTTCTAACATTACTTTAAGTCCTTCATACCTCACTCGACTCCAACACCAGTTTTTTAATCCCAATATGTCCAACTTTTTGGATATTTTGAAATTCACTGCACTTCAATTTGCGCGCATTTCATTTTGACATTTGAAAAACCCACCTACAAATTTGTATCTTTTTGATAGAGAATAAACATCTTTAAAGTAAAGGTAAAATGAAAATAACAACAAATAATGTTTCTTCTCCTTACACAAGACCAAGGGCAATAACACTTGGTGCTCCATTTTATTTTAATGCCAATGAGGTTAAGAAAATAGCAGTTGTTCCAAATCTACCTAACACAGAGTGGGCTGACATTCAAATTTTAGATGTCTCTTGGACAAACATTAAAATTGGGTAGCGCTATAAAATGTGTCATAAAAACAAAACGGTAAATGCTAATTCCTTACTTTTTTCACACAAGGTCACTGATGGATATACCATATATAAAATGTTTTAAAACCTAAAAAGTTCGACTCTGTCCTTAAATAAAAATGGATTCTTTCTCTATTGCACTTTTTTTGACTCACCCTGTATATAATTTAGAAAAAGAAGATAATCGAAGTAAAAAAGAATCTCTGTATCCATAACAACGGCGTGTCGCATTTGTTATATGAAAGTTTACAAGCATAAAATGTTAAAAAGATGATGACAATTTTGTTCTTGCCAATGAAAGACATGCATATGACATATCACGATTGTAAGAAAACACGGTATATTGGTTCTGATATTTATTCAGTAAACAAGATCAGTGTTATTCAAATCAAATATATAAAATCTTGAGCATTCGAGCAAAAATTTCATTGCGTGCATGCGGAAGTGTGCTTTTAGGTCGTATGAAATTAATGTTTTGGTTCTCGTCCAGAGGATTTTCATGAATTGACGAGGGAGGTTTTTTTTCAATGTAAAATTAGCATTGTTAGTAGTTGTCGGTCTTTTCTTAACAGTGCTCGAGGAAAGGAGGCCCTTTTTTAATATGAGATTTTGAGGGTACCCCTTAGAGTATCACAAAAAGTTTTGAAAGTGATCCATGTTCTCTAATAAACTTATTTATATGTATAAAGTTTTCCTAAAGTATTCCAAAGCCTAACCAATTTTGAAAAATCTTTTAAAAAAACACAATCTGACAAAAACACAGAAATTGAGGAGGGAGGGGACGAGAACCAAAACATTAATTTTATACGGCCTTTATTATTAATAGTGGATAACATGACAGTCGTTGACTTGTATAAACGGCCATTATAGAAATCAATGTACTGAACGATGCACAGTAACTGCTATTTTTTACTTTAAATTATGATATGAGTCCACCCATTGTGTTGAAATACTATAATAATAATAATAATAATAATAACTTTATTTATACACGGTAAAAACATGTTCAATACAATATTGATCTTCCACATGTCCGTGTGGATATTAAAAATATTACTGACAAACACAAGTTAAGTTAAAATACAATACATTTACATACATGTAGACTAAAAACTAAAATTAACACGATCTTTTACTAAAAGACAAAATATATATAAATAAAATAGTAACCCTGCATACAGTCACACTCTCACTCCCACACCCCCTCACACCCTCTCAACACACGACACCCATACATCGTTTCACAATAAAATGTTATGATTTATGTACAAGTTATATTTAAATTGTACTATTGCACAAATACAGAAATATCAATAGAATATAAAATATTATAAAAGTAGCACCTACGTTCATCCTCATACAATCACACACACCCCCACATGTAAGCTACTACCGCCTCACCATGAAACAACATACACTCCACTCACCCCTCACTTACATACACCCCCCCCCCCACTCACCATGCATAATGTCATACCCTTTCATCCCTCAACACGCATCATCCATACCCAAGATCCATACATCATAATCGATTTATATACAAATTAAATTTTACTTATTAAAACACATCATCAAGATCACTATTACATAAATACAGATATTGAACAATATAAAATATACAAAATGATAAATTATTCACAAATATTAAGAAATAAGTTGTTTAAAATGTTTCACATTGCACATGCTTCTAGCATTGTCATCTATTGAGTTCCACAGTTGAGCACATTACGTTTGGGTTTTGGAAAGAACCTTCTGTTAAATAATGCATGACTCAATTACAAATCTCTAAATCCCTTTCGTCTTATCTATTGATATTTTGAATAGTGTTTATCTTTCCCTAAAAGATTATGATACTAAATGAACAATCAGCTTGGACAGTTCGCACTAGGCCCTACATCTCTTAGGACAATAAAGCTAGCGCCCTGGTCGATTCTTCGTGCATATCAATATGCTCTCTACATTACAGAGATCGGACACTAATCCCAACCATAACAAACCATGTAAACAATAATCACCTACTATATTACAGGTGATATTACAGGTCTACATAATACAGGATTAGATTAGTAAACTATGATCTATTTGCAAGTATTATTTTGATTGAGCAGGAAAGATGTGATACTATTTTTTTTATAGTAGTCTAGTTGCCGGCGTCAGGTATACATTTGTATGATGATGACATGGACGTACTGATCATTATGCATGATGCAAACTCATAGGTGTTGTGCGTTTGGCAATTTGGGAGGGGTGGGGGTTCAAAATGACCCCATAGGATTATAAAATCAAAATTTCGAATTGCTCAAATACCTCTTTCAAATATATCAAATTATTTACATAAATAAACAAAAATAAATAAATAAATAAATAAATAAATAAATAAATAAATAAATAAATAAATAAATAAATAAATAAATAAATAAAAAAAAATAAATAAATAAATAAATAAATAAATAAATAAATAAAAAAATAAATAAATAAATAAATAAATAAATAAAAAAAAAAAAAAATTGAACAAATTTTAGCGTAGCATTAAAATCATAAATATAACCATTGCTGGCAGGAGGACTCGAACCAACGATATTGATATCAGCAGTCTGATGCTCTACCTTTGAGCTATGACAGCATCTAGTGATGAGTGTCGAGTTTTTAGCTTATACAGTGTTTGTCTGTGATAATGCCGCCTCGTGAAAGAAATAAATATAAAATCTCAATTTGTAATTTAAATTTATTTCATAATTTTCTAACCTAGGCCCTATATTTTCTTTAGAGCAGGGACAAATATTTCCCCTTTTATCTAATTTGACCGCTATATAAGAATCTACTTCTTTTATTACTGCTTTAATTCCGCGATTTGTTCCATTAAGCAATATCAAAGATTAATGTCACACATCTCACAACAGATATTTAGTTGGCTTAGTGGTCTTGCACAGTGCTGTTTAACCGGGAGGTACCGAGATCGATTCCCACCTCTGCCTGCAATTTTTTTAAAGACTGGGAAATAATAACCTGACATTCGCCGCTGACATTCGTACTGCAGAAGCGGAGTTATAACTTGTTAAACTTTGCTCCTTCCGTAAAAGGGTACATTATTTTGGCACTACATTATTTCTTTCTTTTTTTTCACATTGCTGGTATTAAATATCAAATGGTCATAATTGGCGGTCACTTCAAATCATCCCCAACTGAACGAGGTTCAGGAATGTCCTCTCATTGTTAATTGTTGGTTAACCCACCACTTGAGAATAAAGGACTATGAATAGGTGCAACAGGATTACCTACGGGATTATCTGAAGGATATAATTCTGTTCTCCTCCTTTTCTTACATCTTCTCTGATATGTGCTAGTGTCAATGGTTATTGTTAAAAGGCAATAAGGTGTGTAATTGCAATATTTCCTCTGAATAGGAAAGACTCTCTACATTGAGTTATGTATGCTAGTGGTTCGCAATACTGTTATTTAAGAGAAGGTATCTTCCAAATCCAAATCGAAATTATTAATCAACACTTATATGGCGCTCTAACAAACATCGAAATGACCTCTGTAACTAAAGCTACGCTTCTTATATTCAGTATTTGGCTTATCCATAATAAAAACATCTTTATTTCTGGTGTTATAACAAGTTTCTTTTTTAACAAATCTATTGCACAGATATTTTGGTGCTTGCTTGTTTACAATTTTATGCATTGTAACTGCTTCATTTATGTATAACTTTTCTTCAAGATTTTTCCAGTTTAAAACATTTAAAGCTTCTGTACTTGACTCATATCTACTTACACCTGTAATAATTTTTGCTGCTCTGTTTTGTAAGACTTGAAGTTTATTACTAAGGGTTTTGTTACATCTTCCCCAAACAACATTGCAATAGTCAAAGTGAGTGGCAACAATGCTTTTATAAAGTAGACACTGATGGTGTTTGGGGATAAAATTAGCGGCTCTCCCTAGAAAATACAAACCAGTTAAAACTTTCTTTCTCACTTGGTCTATCTGATTTTTCCATAACAGTTTATCATCAACTTCATTGCCAAGGTGTTTACAATGGTTAACCCTTTGAAGACGGGTTCCTTTATGTTTACATTAAGGGAAGGGGTATGAACGTTTGGACAGTATTTATTATGGGATATTAGAGTACATCAAGATACAAGATACAAGATATTCAATTTTCCCATAATTCACATGAAATCACACAAGTATAAATTTAAAAAAACAAAGGCAATATCAAACAAACGAATTATGGAGGGGATGACCAGAAGGCCAGTAAGGCCAGAGGAAGTCACCCCCCTTAACAAAGAAATGTTACCATCAAAAGAAGTAAAAACAAAACAAAGCATAACAAACAAACGAGAAACACAATGCTCAAGAATTAATCATATTTTGAGATCAAGTCACGTTTATCAGACATATCGAATTGCATTCTAAATACGAAGAATGGCCTCCTGATATCAAATAATTTTGATTTCTTGAAATTCGCAATGTAATACACATTTTATGGCAAATCATTAAAATTGACATTTTGATATTTAACAGTACTCGAAGTAAACTTTATAAATCTGATGATTTCTACCTAAAGTGTATGTAGGTGGGATGAAAAGCCGACGATCAATTGAAAATTTTGACCTTTCGTATTGAAGATATGGATTTTTTCCCAAAACACCAAAAAAATTAGGTCTTTTGGGGAAAAATCCATATCTTCAATATGAAAGGTCAAAATTTTCAATTGACCGTCGGTTTTTCCTCCCAGCTACATACACTTTAAGACTATATCATTAAATTTATAAAATTTACTTCGAGGACTGTTATATCTCAAAATGTGAAAAATATCAAATTTTATAATTTGTCATAAAATTTGTATTATATCGTGAATTTCATAAAATGAAAATTATTTGATATCAGAAAGACATTCTTCGTATTCAGAATGCAATTCGATATGTCTGATGCTCTCATGTCCCACAAAAATGCTGTCGAAACGCTCAAAACGCTCATTCCAGTTCCCTTAAGATCATCGTTACGGTTTCATATTGGCCGTTTTAACATACAAATTGCAACTTTGTCCTGGTAAACTCATTCTAGTAACGGGTCAGTGGGACGATTTGGAAATTTTGGAGCAAGTGAATAAACAAAAGAGAACTAACAATTTATTTTACCATTATTTCTAGTGTTTGATTAAGACGATTAAGATCTAAACTTGTTTAATAGTGGACTAACAGTTTCAATTATGAAATAAATGTACTGAACGATGCACATTTATTGCAAATTATTTACTTTGTAAGATATGAGCCCACCCAGTGTGTTGAAATACTTTTGATGATAAAATTAACCTATGTAAAGAAACAAATCACTATATTAGTTATTTATGACGAACTGTAGGGAGAGGAAATAAACACACAGGAAAAAAATCAGATCGAGAAAGTAGAGGGCAAATGGTGAATTGCCTCTGATTACAGTAACTGTTGAACTACCTCTGATGGCGGTTACTGTTGAACTATCTCTGATCGTAGTTACTGTTGAACTACCTCTGGTCGCAGTTACTGTTGAACTACCTCTGGTCGCAGTTACTGTTGAACTATCTCTGATCGCAGTTACTGTTGAACTAGCTCTGGTCGCGGTTACTGTTGAACTAGCTCTGGTCGCGGTTACTGTTGAACTACCTCTGGTCGCGGTTACTGTTGAACTAGCTCTGGTCGCGGTTACTGTTGAACTATCTCTGATCACAGTTACTGTTGAACTATCTCTGATCGCAGTTACTGTTGAACTACCTCTGATCACAGTTACTATTGAACTAGCTCTGATCATAGTTACTGATGAATTACCTATGATCATAGTTACTGTTGAACTACATCTGATCGCAGTTACTGTTGAACTACCTCTGATCGCAGTTACTGTTGAACTACCTCTGACCACAGTTACTGTTGAACTACCTCTGATCACAGTTAGGCCTACTGTTGAACTCCCTCTGATTACGGTTACTGCTGAAGTACCTCTGATCACAGTTACTGTTGAACTATCTCTGATCACAGTTACTGATGAATTACCTATGATCATAGTTACTGTTGAACTACATCTGATCGCAGTTACTGTTGAACTACCTCTGATCGCAGTTACTGTTGAACTACCTCTGATCGCAGTTACTGTTGAACTACCTCTGACCACAGTTGAACTACCTCTGACACTTTTATTGTTGAACTACCTCTGATCACAACTACTGTTGAACTACCTCTGATCGCAGTTACTGTTGAACTACCTCTGATCACAGTTACTGTTGAACTACCTCTGATCACAGTTACTGTTACACTACCTCTGATCGCAGTTACTGTTGAACTACCTCTGACACTTTTATTGTTGAACTACCTCTGCTCGCAGTTACAGGTTGAACTACCTCTGATCACAGTTACTGTTGAACTACCTCTGATCACAGTTACTGTAGAACTACCTCTGATCACAGTTACTGTAGAACTACCTCTCTGATCGCAGTTACTGTTGAACTACCTCTGATCGCAGTTACTGTTGAACTACCTCTGATCACAGTTACTGTTGAACTACCTCTGATCACAGTTACTGTAGAACTAACTCTCTGATCGCAGTTACTGTTGAACTTCCTCTGACTACAGTTACTGTTGAACTACCTCTGACACTTTTATTGTTGAACTACCTCTGATCGCAGTTACAGGTTGAACTACCTCTGATCACAGTTACTGTTGAACTACCTCTAACATGTGAGGATCACAATTAATACTAAATGACCTCAACATGCTCAAGAAGATAATATTTCCAAAATCTCACCATTTCAACATTTTACAGTGTATAGAATCATATACAACATTTCGTCATTGCAGTATCAAATGCTTGTTTACATAGAAAACAATGTATCAAAATATAGAAGACTCAAAGAATAACACTCGCCCTATATTGGAAATCGAACAATGTATTATATCATAGCGACTTGATAGCCAAACAAGCCATTTCCTTGTTTTCTCAATATGCCACGACACAAATATGATATATGTTCAAGCTAAATAAGTCAGATGTCAGCAACAATTGATTGAGATTGGGCCGGCTATTCTAGTTGAAATCCATACACCCTCTAATCTATCAAACAGGGGGTGCAGATTCAGGTGACCTGATTTGAAATTCACACTCCCTGAACCTTGACCCAATACCACTGCACAAAACTTAACAAAACTTGATTGTCACGTGATAAAAATGCACTTTAACAAAATTACTTAATTGCACTATTCAATATTTTTCATTTATTTCAAAAGTATAGGCTAATTGGAATTTATCGTTATTTTTGACTTCATGTCATGATGTAACATATAGTTAGTGAAAAACACACTAACTGGTATCAAACATCCAATCCAGGCATTCAATCGACATGTTGATTGATAGCTAGATATATTGGTGTTTGGCCTAGATATTCGTTTGTTGTTGTACTAAAACTGTCAACCAACTAACCTTAAATTGCAGGAAATCATACGTGTTAACTTTGATTGTTCTACATTGTTTGAAAGGTGCATTCCACTTAATCACAAAATCACTAAGGCATAGAGAACATTATTTGTTTTAGCTATATAGCCCCTTTGCTTTCTCAATTTTAAGAAGTATTAAATTATATTTGTACTTGCTCAAGTAACATTATGTGCGTATTGAGTAACACAATAATTGCATGCGGTTGTTAAGTGCCTAAAATGGGGTTATGCGTTCTTTCCAGCCTTCTCTAATCTTCATCGCCATAGTTACATGTAAAATGGAAAGACTCATTAAGGGCTGGGGTATGAACGTTTGGACAGTATTTATTTTGGGACATTAGAGCACATCAGACATATCGAATTGCATTCTGAATACGAAGAATGTCATTCTGATATCAAATAATTTTGATTTTTGAAATTAATACACATTTTATGGCAAATCATTAAAATTGATATTTTGATATTTAACAGTACTTGAAGTAAACTTTATAAATCTGATGATTTATACTTAAAGTGTATGTAGGTGGGATGAAAAGCCGACGATCAATTGAAAATTTTGACCTTTCGTATTGAAGATATGGATTTTTTTTCCCAAAACACCAAAAAAAAATTAGGTCTTTTTGGGAAAAAATCCATATCTTCAATATGAAAGGTCAAAATTTTCAATTGACCGTCGGCTTTTCCTTCCTGCTACATACACTTTAAGACTATATCATTAGATTTATATAATTTACTTCGAGGACTGTTATATATCAAAAATTTGAAAAATATCAAATTTTTATAATTTGTCATAAAATTTGTATTATATTGTAATTTTCAAAAATGAAAATTATTTGATATCAGAAAGACATGCTTCGTATTCAGAATGCAATTCGATAGGTCTGAGGTGCTCTCATGTCCCACAAAAATACTGTCGAAACACAATAAACGCTCATTTTAGATCCCTTAAAAAATAACCGCATGCCATTTTGTTGAATACATTAAAAAAGTAATCATAATGGTATTGAGTAAGTATAAACGAAAGGCACTAGTTTTCGAGAGGGGCTATACAAATGATTTTTTATGTGTTGTATGTATGGTCTTTCAATTATAAAATGTCCATATCTGAAACAATGGTGTGCTCTGTGTGCTTTGAAAAGTGCATTTCACTTCATTTCATTCATGGCGTATACTGGCATCTAATTTAATTTATTGTATGTCGATTTGGTAACTGTTTCAATTACTATTCTTTTAGGGATTGTTATAGTCTTTGCCAAAGACGACTCACGATCCTTGCCGACGATCCTTGTCACAGGCGGGAGCGGTCAATTCGCGATAGCGAGTCGCGAAGCGACGAGAACGGGCTGGTCGCCACGGCGACTGGCGAAACTACTGGGTATTTTTACTGATACAATGGTTTTTGTGGGGAAACAACCAACGGGCCGTTCAGAAAGTCTAGGATTGTCCAATATTTACCCCCCAAGAGGAATGGGATATTTCAGTGGAATCTGAATAAGTAGGATCAAAATATGACACAGCTACCCCTAACCCCAAAAAAATTGCAACAGAAGCTTTTTTGCAGTATAAGGTCTAATGAATAAAATATCAAAAGTTTACAAAAATTCAACTTGGGCGAGGGGTCCAACAGTGACGTAATCAAAATGGCCGCCAAAAGCTGGAAAAATACCAAATAATCTACTGATTTCATCCATTTTTCACTCGTTTTTGTGGGTTCCACTGCTCACAACCTTGTTCAGAAGTACATTACTGGATGTAGTAATGAATCTTTATATTGTGGTATTAAGATTGATCGATTTTACAGCCATAATGAATTTCAAAATGGCCGCCAGTTTGGTATTTTGGCATATGAAATCAAATCATGCACGTAATTGTAACTTTATGTAAGGCGAAACTTAAAGCGTTGCATTTTCTAAAATAGCCAATATCCTTTGCACATATATTCCCATTAAATTTTATATAGAGGTAGACATACGAACCAAATTAGCAGCAACAGCGAATTTCAAAATGGCCGCTATTTTGGTATGTTGGCTTATTGACTTAAATTATGCACGTATTGCAACTTGAAACTTAAAGCGACATAAATTCGAAAATAACCAACATCCTATGCACCAATAGAACCATTAAAATTATACTTTTAAGTAGGCATATGTACCAATTTGGAGCCATATAGCATTTCAAAATGGCTGTCAGCTATAATCACCATTATAAAAATCAATATGTTGCTTACAGTATATTCTTGAAGTAAACAAAATTCATCTTGCTATTCCATGATGCGATGCCTTTTTTTATTGTAGTATACATCAACCACATTGTATGTTTGTTGTATTTAGTTATCATCATCATCTGAGAATAGTTTTTGATCCATGTTCTCACATTTAGCCTATGTGTGCACATGCTCCAGTGCAATTGAGTCCATTCTTTCTGCAGCTACATTTCATTGTGATGCATTATGTAGAACAATTGCATCGAATCATCTTCAGCAATGATTCTGCCGCTGGACTTCTTTTCATCATGAATGGAACAAATTTGTCACCTTAAAGAATCCATCCCCAGTCAATTGGATGCATACCATCACTTTTACACATCCGCTGCATGACCTATAGATACATTCTCCTGGAGTGAAGCTTTGCCGCAGAGGTTGTGAGTGGAAGTCTTTCAGGTTAAACAAAGCTCTTTGCTGTGCATTTTTTCTGTGGAAAGAAACCGGTAGCGTAAGGATTCCAAAGACTCTGATTGCTGACCATTAAACAGGGACGTCCACCATTGCTTTGCAGCTTTCACTTTATACATATTCTTGATCCATATTGGGAGTGCGAAATGCCTTGGAACAAACTTGTAATACAGGATGACCATTGATGATTTTGTTAAATATAGACTTGCCTACCCCAAATATTCTTGAAGTAGTGTCACAACCTGAAAACGCATGGGCAAACAACAAATCCGAACAAATGTCATAACTGAGTAAGCGCTTCGGAACCTTGATATCATATACATATGGTTTATCATTGTCACACCGAAAGTACAAGTCCTTACAGTCCTTTTATGCATAATGAAGAAGTAATACCAACAGATGTGTCTTCTCCAATCAGGGTTGTTAACTTAAATGATGCCATTGCGACTGCTGCTTTCACTGTATCAATATCGGTATCAATATCAGATGACATCCTTCCTGTTCCATACAGTCCCTAATGTATCAATCAAAGACAACCGTGGCCTTGCCATAGTGATCAAATGTGAAAGATGTATAATTATCAGAAGATATAAATAATAATAAATAAATAAATTTTGGATTTATAAAGCGCCTTTCTCCAGATCTTAGAGGACTCAAAGCGCTGTATCCAAAGATACCTCCATCAAGAACATAGTGATCACTCAGTCCTTGGAACTGTCTCAGGGGCATCACCCTCTGATAAGTTCCGGTTCAAAGTAGGTAAACAAAATGGAAGGACATGCTGACTTTTCATATAGCTACAAACGGAAGACTAGAGTCAAGACCCTTGCATCTGCACGGACTGTCAAGGTCACTGATGACCAAACCATTGATCCAGCTCTGTTGTTTCAAAAGTTTCTGGATTCCAGATAAAGCACCACTACTACAAGCCATACAGGGTCATGTGTCCTCATCAGAGGCTGATGGCCCTGAGGCAGTTCAAGGACTGATCACTATGTTCTTGATGGAGATTCTATTCTACATCGCTTGAAGTGGACAGAAGGAAGCACCTATAGTTCCCTTGCTGATATTATTATACATCTTTCACATTTGATCACTATGACAAGGCCACGGTTGTCTTTGAGAGATACACTGGTGGACAAAACACAAAGGATAACACGAATCAGCGCCGCAAGAGTCGGGTTGCAAATAAGGTAGACATATCAGATACTGGCAATTTGCTGGCAAAAAAAATGATCTGAACAAACAGACACTCATTAAACTAACTGGGGAGCGTATGCAACAGAAAGGATGCCATGAGATCCACGCTGAAGGAGATGCATATGTTCCGAAGCGCTTACTCAGTGATGACATTTGTTCGGATGTGTTGTTTGCCCATGCGTTTTCAGGTTACAACTCTACACTACTTCAAGAATATTTGGGGTAGGCATGAAGTCTGTATTGCACAACATTATCAATGGTGAACCTGTATTACAAGCTTGTTCCAAGGCATTTTATACTCCCAGTATGGATCAAGAATATATAGAAAGTGAAGGTTGAAAAGCAATGGTGTCCTTGTTTAATGGTCAGCAATCAGAGTCTTTGGAATCCTTATGCTACAGGTTTCTTTCCAAAAAAGTTTGCCCAGCAGAGAACTTTGTTAAACCTGAAAGACTTCCACCCACAACCTCTGCTGCAATGCTTAACTCTAGGAGAACGTACATCTGACTGGGGATGGATTGTTTAAGGTGACAAATTTTTTCCATTCATGATAAAAAGAAGTCCAGCACGAGAACCATTGCTGAAGATGATTCCATGCAATTGTTCTACAGGATGCATCACAAAGAAATATAGCTGCAGAAAGAATGGACTCAATTACACTGAAGTTTGTGGACACATAGGCTATGTGTAAGAATATGGATCAAGAATTATTCTGAGATGATGATGATGATGATGATGATGATGATGATGATGATGATGATGACAACTAATTCCTACATACATACAATGTGGTCGATGAATACTACTGCAAACAAAGGAATCGCATCGTGGTAAATATGGCTGTCAAATTGGTACATATGCCTCCAGTCAATCCAAACAGGAACACTGCCCCGAGACGGGCTCACTGCGAATATCACTGCCATATTCAAGAAAGGCAACAAATGTGATCCCGCCAACTATAGACCGGTTTCGCTAACATCAGTTACAAGTAAATTAATTGAACACATATTATTCCGTCACATAATGGACCATCTTGAAAAGCACTGCATTTTATCTAATTTTCAGCACGGTTTTCGCTCCCAACACTCCTGCGAATCTCAGCTCATAGTAACAGTTGAAGATCTGACTAGAAACCTGGACAGTGGGCTACAAACAGACACACTCATACTCGACTTTCAAAAAGCGTTCGATACTGTCCCTCATCAACGACTGATCCGGAAATTGGAATTTTATGGTATAAAAGGACCCATCTTGGATTGGATAGAATGCTGGTTAACATCTAGAACCCAGCGGGTCGTCGTTGATGGGAAAACATCTGACCCAGTTCATGTAAAATCTGGAGTTCCCCAGGGAACAGTATTGGGGCCACTCATGTTTTTAATATATATTAACGACATTGCCGACAGTATTCACAGTGAAACACAAATAAGACTATTTGCTGATGATTGCCTACTCTACCGAGTTATTAAGTCACCAATGGATACCGAGACTCTTCAGTCTGACCTAAATACCTTGGTGGAGTGGGCAAACATGTGGCAAATGTCTTTCAACACAAAGAAATGTAAAACTTTAAGAGTCACTACCAAGAAAAATCCGATTATGCATACCTACAAGATGGCATCTGATCAACTGGAATCCGTTTCACACCATCCGTATCTTGGAGTTGAATTGTCATACAATATGAAATGGTCTCACCACATAAATAATATCACAGCAAAAGCAAACCGAGCATTGTGGTTCCTCCGCAGAAATCTATGGAGATGTCCAGTAGCGGTAAAACAACAGATGTATTTTGCTCTGGTCAGACCCTTGCTTGAATACGCGTGCTCCGTTTGGGACCCCCATACAGCATCGGATACTCATAAAATCGAGATGGTCCAACGTAGAGCCGCAAGGTTTGTTACCAGAAATTACAAAAAATCACCAGGTACAATGACAAACATACTGCACCAACTTGAATGGCCCACACTTGAACAAAGAAGACTGGAATCACGATTAACCGTTATGTTTAAAATCAAACAAGGTCTCATTGCCATTCCCATACCGGATTATGTTCAGAATCAGACAGCATCCCAAACCCGCCAATATCATCCGGCCAAGTTCAGAGTCATGGGACCCAAAAGCAATGCTTACAAATTCAGTTTTTACCCACGCACCATTCTGGACTGGAATTCATTGCCAACTTCAATACTCAATATTCAAAATATCAATGGTTTCAAAAATGCACTTGTAGATCTAAGGGTGTAGAGTAAGGTAATTTAAGATTGTAGTTTTGTAGTGTAGTATTTTGTTTTTCATCCAGTGCCATGTTATTTCTCAGCGTGACATTGCTTCGGCAACTTTACTGAGTATTTGTATAGAAAAATAGAATACTTGAAAGTATAATATTAATGTTGGTTATTTTAGAATTTCTGTCGCTTTAAGTTTCAAGTTACAATACGTGCATAATTTAACTCAATTCGCCAACATACCAAAATGGCGGCCATTTTGAAATTCACTCTTGCTGCCAATTTGGTTTGTATGCCTACCTCTATATAAATTTGAATGGGAATATATGTGCAAAGGATATTGGCTATTTTTGAAAATCTAATGCCTTAAGTTTTGCCTTACAATTACGTGTATGATTTCACTTCATAAGCCAAAATACCAAAATGGCAGCCATTTTGAAATTAATTATGGCTGTCAAATTGCTCCATCTGAATACCACAATTTAAGGATTCATTACAACATCTAGTAATGTACTTCTGAACAAGGTTGTTACCAGTGGAACCCACAATAACGAGTGAACAATGGATAAAATTAGTTGATTAATGGGTATTTTTCCAGCTTTTGGCGGCCATTTTGATTACGTCACAGTTGGACCCCTCGCCCAAGTTGAATTTTTGTAAACTTTTGATATGTTATTTATTAGACACTATACTGCAAGAAAATACCAAAAATCCTTCTGTTGCAATTTTTTTGGGGTCATGTGGTAACTTTACTCTACTAAATTGTTGGAGGTGGGGGTCTTGAGGGGGGAATCTGATTGTTCTACTTGAAAGACCATATACATACAATACATACAATTTTTTTTTTTTAAATTGTATAGGCTTCTCGAAAACCAGTGCGTTGTACAAATAGGTATACTTGCTCAATAAACATTATGTGCAAATTTTACAACAAATTGTATTCGGTTATTTTAATTGTTACGCTTATTATTGTTGGGATTATTGTAGATTATTGTTACCCTAAAACCAGTCAACTGGCCGTAGACTGCAGAAAATCATACACGTTAATTCTGACTGCTCTGCGTTATTTGAAAAGTGCATTTCATTTCATTTCATTCATGTCGTATACGGGCAAGTAATTTAATTTATTGTATGTCAACTTTTTAACTGTTTCCGTGATTCTGTTAGTTAATCTATTTAGATGTCGATTTCCAACTGGTCCGTGTACTTAATTGTGACCTCCGAAAGGATCAGATATGATATATATTCACGACGTGAATTGAAAGCGTAGTTACAGCATCCAGCTGAAATACGGTATATCGTCATACTCATTATTTCATATAGATAGCGTAAAAATGACCGGAAAAATGATAAAGAAAAGTCAGAAATAATAAACGCGATAAACTGAATAAAAGATTGCCATTATCATTGAACGATGAATAAGTAAATTCCCCAAACAGCAAAAAACACACAAAACAACAAAAATGTTATAAGTATACATGTATCTGAATCACAATTAGTACAGTCAGAACTTTAGTCATCAGCTTCTTTTGTTATGCATAGTCACTCTAAAAGTCGATCGATCCTTGTTGAAATCAGCACAATTCAGAGATACACCTTTTTGCTATGAAATTAATTTTCTCGGTCAAATATAAAGCAACATTTTTTCCTTCAGAAATGTCAGTTAAAAACATAGAGCTTGGATATACTAATACATTTAAAAAAATCCTGGTGATAAAATTAGGCATGCAATTGTGTCTTTTAGTGTAAGATTTTTGATTTTTATAGGCCTTAACTTCGCCCGCGAGCTGTTTTTGTAATTTTTTTTAGCGTTTCAAACTAATATAGTTTGCTAAAGAAAGATATTTCCCACCTCTGTAAGGCACGTCGCGTGGGTGTATATATTATAGTTTTGTCAGAAGGTCCGTTTTGATTTCACCATTTTTCACTTGCGACTGCCAAAATGTCCAACTCACTACTTCATTTCTAATATAACCAGCAGAACTAATCGATATTGCTATTGTGGCTTGCAAAATCATCCCTCCATAGGTACATTCATTTTTGATTTTGACAAAATTGGTAGTCGGAATTGAAAAATGGTGCAATTAAAAGCGATATTCGACAAAATATTTCATTAGCGAACTATATATTGCTTTGAAAAGCTAAAAGGTTGATAAAAAAAAAAGCTTGCGTGCCAAGTTGAAGCCTATCAAAATCGAAAATCTTACACTAAATGACTGAATTTCAAACCTAAGTTTAACACTAGGATTTGAAAAAATATAGTATCAAGCATTATAGTTTTTCATGACATTTACTGAAAAAAGAACATTATTGCTTTTTATTTGGCCGAGAAAATTAATTTTACATTGAAAAGGTGCAACTCAAAATAGTGCTCATTTCAACACCAAAGTCGATCGTTTGTATTGCCTCATTAAATGACTGGGTGAGCCTTGTACAACAATAGAAATCGGTTGACTAGAGTTCTGTCTGAGTAGTGCTGAAATTATTTTAATGCGATAAAACCCGAATAAAAGATGATTTTCTACATTGCTGAATTAGTAATATATTCATCGGACAAAAACATTAATGGTATGGACTATTTTATATGATTTACTGAACTGTATGTCTTAATGGTCCACATTCACGTTTTCTCCTTCTTTCGACATTCAATCCAAATCTATAATGAGCGCAGCGCAGTATAATGAAAATATATACCATTATTAATCATATACCAAAATCAATCAATTATATTTTGGTAAGTAAAGTAACTTTAAACCAAAACAATCGGCTTTATACAACTTTTGAAGATATGCCCGTTTTTCACTCCGTCCACGGATAGCAAACAGAGTGGTTGGGATGGGTCATGCTTTGGAGTGGCTTGCAAGATAACCAGACCTCAGACCACTAGATTTCTTCCTTTGGGGCAGGCGACATCTTACGGCAAGGACCATCGCAAATAACCGGCGCACTTGAAGGACGGTACGCAACGCAATTGATGCAATGAGAGTCAAGGCTGAAACCCGTATGTATTAACCAAGGAGGCAACCAGAAAGAGGCCAGAGCATTGTAGATTTTTTGTTTGTTAGAGCATTGTAGATTTTTTGGTTCTTGTTTGTTTGTTTGTTGTTTTTAATTTTAATTTTTTGCTGTTGTGTTTTGTGTTTGGTAACTTTTCTGTGAAAGGGGATGGCTACCTCTGGCCTTACTGGCCTTTCGGCCATCTCCTCTATGATTCTTTGATGGTATTTTGATGTAATGATATTTTAGTGCGTATTTTGTATTTTTATGTGAATTGTGGAAATGAATAAATGAACGACATTAACTCAGTAAACTCACTTCAGTTTCTCAAATTCAGAAGGACCAAAGACAAACCAAACAGCCCTTTTACCTTTTATCCCAAAACGAATAATGAGTTATGTTGTAAATAAAAAAGGAAGCAAGAAAAAACAAAGTAAGAAATGTGATAAAATAAAACCAAGAAAAAATAAGTATTGCAAATATAGCAAAAGAAGTTCCATGCCACACCTATTAACAAAATCCATACCCCATAAGCCCACCGGTAACGTTATCATTGAGTAATGTTTGATATTCATGCATGCTACGTGTACTCCTTTTCAATCTTTGAAGTAGCCAAACCTCCTCCTTGGACAGGGTGAAAAACGGGTGCATTTCTTAAAAAGAGCATATCTTCAAAAGCTGTGAGCCATTGAAATATTTTTTTCGTTTTATTAAAGCTAATGATTCAAGATTTCTTTACATATCAAAAAATGTTTGATAAACATGTCTGAAATAGGAGAAATAAGGGGCACAAAGAGGGTTCTGTTATCTTTTGGGACACCCTGTATGCATCAATTCTATATACCTTTTAACCTACATCAAAAATGTAAAAATGTAAATTATGATGCACAGGTCCTGATCCTTGCAATTAGAGTATAAGGATATATTGAAAATGAAACTTCTTTGTCATTCTTATTCAAATTACAATTCCATCGATATAAATCAGTTCATGTATAGAATGCCTATTGTTAAAGTGTCTGTCATGTAACTTTCTCTATATCTATAAAATAGGTCGCATTTAAAAAGTAATATTTTGTCTTTTAATATGCATTTTCAATATCTTCTAAAAAAGATGAATGAAATAATGTTGTTGATTATTACTAGTGACACAGGAACTTAGACCAAAATAGAATGACTGTTTGGCATCAATTTCCAATTTCCGCGTAAAAAAATCGTAAATTAACGTTTTCTGACCATGACATGAAGAAGGAAATTTCACACACTGTACATTAATTAAGGGAAAATGTACAAGTGCTAATACGGGGCTAATACAGACCGCAGAACAATTAAGGTACCAGTTATTTTTACCCCTCTATATCCTGAACAAAGACATATATGTATATGTCATAATTAGCTCGGATTTAAGACCTTATTTGTTCTAAATCTTTCAAAAATATTAAGACGATGACCCCCAAAACACAAGGAAGATGCAAATTCAAACGTTGCAGTTTGCACCATTGTAGTGCCCTATTGATTTGTAGCGTCGTACTTCCATTGATTAGTCCAAGTAAAAATAAAAATATGTTTCTCGTCCGGGTTTTTAAAAATTATGAGAATGAGGGGCTTTTTATTTTCTATTTTTTATTAGAAAACGACGCTAAATATCTGTATTTGGCACCATATTTTGGGTATTTAACGTACAGAATGATATCTGAGAAAAAGGAGGAGGCTCTTTTTATTTTATTGTTTTGAGAGGTAGGTCCCTCTAGTGATCACAAAACCTTCTTAAACGCCATTTACAAAGCTGTAAAATAGGTTTCAACTTCAGAAACATCTTTTTCAACAAGTTATAACTGAAAGTTTACAAAATAAAAAGAAAGTTGAAAAATCTTCTAAAAACGAGGAGGGCGCGGACGAGAAACATGTATTTTTTTTTACTCGGCCTTAGCACGTTAAAACTAGCACCGAAGTTTGGAGTGAGTAAAGCATTTCCTTGTTATATAAAAAAAAAACAAGGAAAAGCATGTCCAAAATTCAACTTTTTATCACACATACTGCAGTTACTGTCCGTTTTCCTATACACAATACACAGTGCTCTTTCCCATTGACGCGTGACCTCTACAAATAGCCTACGTTAAAAGTATGGGGATATGCCTAGTTAACGTCGCTGTGTGAAAAATAACCGGCCAATATTAAAAGTACTCTTCTAAAGTTCTAGAAAATATAGTTTTGTAACATGTCCTAAATTTTTAGCTAATTTAGATGTTTGGAAATATGCGTACTTTGGTGTTTTAGTTAATGTTATAGGTAATAGTACATTGCCTAGTTAACGTCGCTGTGTGAAAAATAACCGGCCAATATTAAAAGTACTCTTCTAAAATTCTAGACAATATAGTTTTGTAACATGTCCTAAATTTTTAGCTAATTTAGATGTTTGGAAATATGCGTACTTTGGTGTTTTAGGAAGGATATGTAAACGACAGATAACACCAAAATATATGAAGAAATTATTTCCAAACCGTGTTAAGTCTGCCAACCACCATGTTTCTCATTTTCAAGAACGCTGGTTAACAATAAGCACGTATTGTCTCATTTCGTAAACAAAGACCACACACAATTGTTCTCTAGCGCTCGCTTTATAATCGTTCACCCAACTGAAAGTATAATCCCAGCTCATTGCTCCATTGTACGTGTAAAGCAGACACATATGTTGTGTGTATTTAACCAGAGAAGATATGATTTAATCAGTTGAGCTGTTTTCAATGAGTGTTATCTTGGTTTAATAGCTTTTAATGGGGTTTAAGTCCTGCAAAGGTCGAATTGAATTCTACTGTAGACATGACTGCATCATGAACGCGATAAATTACATAACTCCGTATTGAGAAATACCAACAATTCTACATTCCAAATTGAAACAAAAAAAAAACATACCATCTTATCATACCATCAAAATTAGTGATATGTCGAAATTTGTCCTTTTGACATTTTCAATGGGTACTTCCCCAGCAAACACAAAACGTTTTTGACATCATTCGCAAAAGGTTGCCGGAAAATGTTTTTACCAAAATCAAAACCCAAAATGTTACCTGTTTAAAATGTTTTTAAAACGTTTTGTGTTTGCTGGGTCGTGATCCGAGATCAAGAAGAAAAAAAGCGCAGTGATGTGTAGGCACAACGTATAGACGTTGACCCACAAGCTTCAGCACACTTTACAGATTGTCGCTGACCACTATGGCCCACGTCATTCCACAAACCATTAAAAACAATTCAGGGACTTTGCTGCTTTCAAGAGTGCACACCCTAGATATTCCACAAATAATTGTCGTAACCGATCAGCTCCCCGAGTTTCGTACGGGTGCAACGAGACAAATTAGCAGTAAGTTCCTTGTCCAGGGGAATTTCAAGATAACTCAATTTTTCCACGAGAGCGTACTAGGCACAGCCAGGTTTCAAACCCGCAACCTCTCGCACCATAGTCGAACGCCTTATCGATTGAGCTAATTCTCGCTATTCGCAATAAGGGCGCCGCCAGCGGTTTGCGATGTAATCGTGATGTATCATGGGAAAAGGTCGACATCGAAGTCCGCGCAATACGAATATTACCATGCTATTACATAGGAACACGTGACAATATTTTATTAGTTTGTCAAAATAAAGGTGTTAAACGCGAATCGATACTCAATAATACTTAATAATGTGATTTGAAATGTGCACAATTAATTTTTTCTCTATCGATTTGCGTGTAATACCGTTATATTGACAAACTAAAAATATTGTCACGTGTTCCTATGTAATAGCATGGTAATATTCGTATTGCGCGGACTTGAATGTCGACCTTTTCCCATGATACATCACGATTTTCCCATGATACATCACGATTACATCGCAAACCGCTGGCGGCGCCCTTATTGCGAATAGCGAGAATTGGACTGCTTGATTGTTACACTATCAGAAAGTTACACAATGTTTGTGTGCAAAACCTTTCGGATTCGGATGTTTGACATATATATCAAGTCTGCACAAAAAGTAACTCAGCTGTTATAAATACGCCTATAGCTTCAGAACTAATAATTGTTTCCACAATATTTCTACATAGAAAGAAGGACGATTTATTTACGCGCATTTTGATACCCCATTTGTCAAATGTCGCTCAATATTAACAACACAGTGGTGCTTTTAAAGAAAAATACCCAAATTTTTAAGTTGCAGTTTACAGCGATCAATGCTTTTTACGCAAGCATTGTGGCACGTAACACCCTCCATTTATCTTCGCACTGACTTCAAATCAATACAAATAGCTGAGTGCAACTTTTAAATTCGGGTAATTTTCTTTGAAAACACTGCTGTGATGTTAATATTGAACGAAATTGGACAAATGGGGTATCAAAATGCGCGTCAATAAATCGTCCTTCTGTCTATGTTAAAATATTGTGGAAACAACTATTAGTTCTGAAGCTATAGGCGTATTTATAACAGCTGAGTTACTTTTTGTGCAAATTTTAGATATCGTCTAATTATAAGTCTGAATCAAAAGTACGCATCGGCTAAATTCAATGTTCGAAACAACTGAAATTTTGTAAATAAGTTGGGTTTTTTTTTGTGGATATCTATTGAATACCCTAAAAGGAGGATGCTAAAATCATGGAATGCCCCTTTTACATGAATTTCAACATTGGTAAACAAACTTAAGATGTATACACCAAATTTGTTTTATACCATGTGCACTTTTTTGAACAGTGGCCAAAACTTTTTTTAAGAACACACTGTATTCGGTTTTATAATTTGCAGACCAAACTAACTTTAAAATATAATCAATTTACCTGCAATGGAAAGAAAAAAAATACATAGCGTTGTTGGTCTGTTACACAACATAAATAAATATTTAAAACAATAACAATAAAACTTTGCTTACTTCTTCCTCTTTTATTAGCTGCTTCCATTGCCTCTCTTGGTGTTGCAAAAGTGTTCAAATCGAATTCATAGTATTTAATCTCATCTTTATCAAACCTTATCCTTAAAGATGGCATCAAAACATTTCTCCAATACGATTTCGTGTCATCCCAAATTATCGAACATCTGCTCCATCCAAACTTCAAAAATGTTTCTGCCATAAAATCAGCGATATTCGATGCTTTGTAGGAGGTCCGTGTAAGAGTCATGTAGCGCTTTTTATTGTCTAAAGGCCCCGATGTTGACACGCCAGAAACTACGGGTAAATTCCAAAAATTTGCCAAATCACCAACAGGTTCTGTTTCTGGACTACATAAAGGCCCAAAGAAACCCGCTACTTTGTGCTTATAGTATAATGCAGAGGCTACCCCTCCTGCAATATTGGTGACTCTACCACATGTTGAGTCTGTAACTCTGTAGATGTACGAAAGAGTGAAGTTGAGGTATTTTCCAGCTTCAACGTCGTTGTTGATACTGTCCACTGCAATATCAACAGCAGGTTTGAAATGCAATGTATCTAAGATGAAGCCGACATCATTCATGATTACACCGACTAAAATATCTACTGATGTTGATGATGATAATGTTGACATTGAACCAGCATAAAACAAACACATAAATAACAATAAATGAAGTTGTAAGCGCTCCATGGCTGAAACGTCTTTAATTCTCTGAGATCAAAAGGTGTGATACCACAAGAAAAGCAAATAACAACAAAAATCGCGGATACCAAGCATTGCGCCAGCATAATTTAGTTTCCATGGTAATTGGGATGGGAGGAGCGGTTTTTCGCATCCCCGTTGGGAGTTGGATGATGGTAAATGTTGATAGGAATGCTACTTTCAGTATCTTGAGAGCAATTTCGTGTGTGCACGGAAAAGAATATTAGCTTTTGATTAGCACATTACAATTTGCCGTGTTTTCCATTGATTAAAACATAAAAGTGCAACTTTTGATTTCGTTACTTCCTTTGGTTTTTTTTTTTAAAAGGGTGAAAAGCCACACAGGAAAGATTTTTTAAACTTTGGCCCCTTTTTACGTTTTGAAACGTTTTTTGGTAGATATTAATTTTTGAGGTAAAAAAATATTGCGCAGTAAGTGGTTTCTTTGTAGCCATGCGAGGCGAACTAGTTGGATATCCATATTTCGCGGTTAATGGTTCTTTGTAGCCCTGCAGGGCAAACTAGTTGGATATCCATATTTCGCGATGAGTGGTTTTTTGAAGCTTCGAGGGGCAAACTAGTTGGATATCCATATTTCGCGGTTTGTGGTTCTTTTTAGCCCTGCGGGGCAAACTAGTTCGATATCCTCATTTCGCGGTTAGTGGTTTTGACGATCCGTAACCACCCCAATCACCTGCATGGGGTAAGAATTATTAAAAAAATTAATAGGTGAACCCAATAGTTCAGCGAGGGACTGGAAACGACATATTGATGACTATATATAGAGTGTATTCAATAAACCCAAGCAGAACGAGAGCTGCTAAGTAACCGTTATCCGAACCATAAACACATGCATGATCAGACAACGAGTGTTCAATTTCCTCATAGCTTCCCACGTTGTACACACGTCAGTCGAATTTGGCGGTGTTGGTTTGTTAAAACATCGTTCACTTTGTGTTGAACTTTGTATGTGGGCCTCACTGTAATAACATAAAGATCAGTCTGATCAGTGTGATATCATTTCAAGAGGTCACTTCACATGATTAAGCTAAACAGCCTAATTCGGCCCTGATTTGGTAAAATGATCTAACTTGAAATTAAAATCGCTGTTTCGAGAAAAAGAGCTTTAAAGTTTGAACACTTGACGTTTTTCTTTTTGAATAAAATAAATTATTAAACAGATCTAATGTCTTAGAAAATATATAAATCTCATTATTTGGTGCAGAAAAAGTTAAGAGTCCCACGTAACATCGCATGGTAAAAAGTGAAAAGTAATTGAACAAAATGGTGTTGTTCAACGATGTTTTAATATAAAATTATACACTGACGTTTCGTACAAAAGTACTTTATCAAAGTGAGCAAAAACAACCGTGACACACCCATCACGCGCCACAACAACGAGATTCCCCATATTCCGTCTGATCTTAAAGTCACTGGCCTTCTCCAAACCTCAGGTTCAGATCACTAGCGTTGGTTGAAGGAACAACATACAATCAATCAATCAATTTATTTCATCCATTCATATACATGACGGCACCCTTGCTGGCCCTGATAGCATCGGACATAATGTCCAATTTTCTGCATTCAAACTTTAATTTCCTTTTGTATGAAACGTCAGTGTATAATTTTATATTAAAACATCGTTGAACAACACCACTTTGTTCAATTACTTTTCATTATTTGGTGGCATGGTGGTGATTTGAGGATGTCACCAATGAAAAGAGCGGCCTCACATTACCCATGATATGGATTTATCTCAAAATGTCCAAATTTCAAGTTATTGTCAATTCATTTTAAGCCAGTGGTAACCAGTATTTCAAAAAAGGGTGTAGCTTTGAATTGATGTGATGGGATTCAATTGTATGCAATATCTATGCCAACCAACAGATCGTTCTACGGTTTCACGATTTAAATTACTATAGGCCTATGGCCCTAGTTTGCTGAGAAGGATTGATGCAAACATGCAAAGGTTTAATGAACGAGAATGAAAAGAACAGATTAACTTTATCATGTTTGTCTCCCTATGCATGAGTGCGTATATTTATGGCCTTTACAATATTTTCTTATGTTCTTGTTAGGTATGGGGTATTATTAAACTAAAAAATAGTTATATTAAATGAAATCGTCTTCATTCAATTGTGCTCTCTCTAAAGCAAGTAGAAATAGCTTGTACACTTTCAACATGGGAAAACGTTTTGACGTATCTATAATTAGTAAAAACATGTAGCTCAGCGGCCAGCCAACAAAAAGAAAAGGTCTATAGTAAGCCCTTAGCTGGCCCTATACGAGAAACAAGATTTTCTCTCTGAATTGGCCGTATTTTACGTGTAAGAAAATCAATCGCATTATCGTGTTCACTCAAAAATTTAGAAAATAAATGGGCACTTCTGGGTTGGGTATCTATCTATAGATTCTATAGAATTTAAGTATGATATATTTTCGATGGTAAATATATTTCACTTTCAAAGTTTGTAGTTTTCATAATTGCAATTTCTGAATATGATATAAAAAGCGGTATCGCGGTAATAAGTCTATAAATGTAAGAGTATCGGATCATTTTGAATGTTAATAAATGCGAAACGCCGTCGGTAGACACCAGCAATATCAGGGATTGCCGCGATTCTTGCAGTAGCTTTTATGAATAGAATACAATAGTGGATACAATAGCGGATACAATAGCGGAACAATAGAGCTCTCTTACGGGCAAATAAACCTCGTCGCGTTTTGCTAAATTTCACTTCTTCTTTTTCATGAACTAACCGTTATTTTTTTAAACTTATGTTTTTAATTCATGAACTAACCGTTATTTTTTTAAACTTATGTTTTTAATTTTGTATGCCTAAATCTATACAGATTCCATGACTTGGTTTACTATAATGCTGCAGAAGTCATTAAAACTCCTATCACATCTATTATTAATCTCTCTATCAGGACTGAAGTGTTTCCAAGTGAAATGAAAATTGCCAAGGTCAAAACATTATATAAAAAGATGAGCAGATTGAAAGTAGGCAACTACAGACCAGTTAGTATTTTGTCTGCGGCCTCCAAATTTTGGAGAAATCAAAGTTTGTACAATTTACCAGGTATCTGAAATAACATATTATTTAAGTTCCATTCAGGTTTTAGAGGTAAATATTACACAGATACATGTCTTATTTACCTTCAAGATCATATCAGAAACCAAATCAGTGCTGGTCTGTTTACTGGAATGGTGCTTCTTGATATCCAGAAAGCATTCGATAGTGTTAATCACTCTATTTTATGTCAAAAGCTAACTGCTCTGGGAATGAACTCCAATAAATGGTTTGAGTTCTATCTGAATTACATATCTCAGATTGTTAATGTTAAATGGTTTAGACTCCGACTCTATGGCTTTAACATGTGGAGTTCCACAGGGGAGTATCTTGGGTCCCATTTTGTTCCTTTGTTACGTGAATGACATGCCCAGCAGCTTAGCAAAAATCTAAAAGCTGTAACAAATGGCTCTTTGATAACAAACTGTCTCTTCACGTGGGTAAAACAGAGCTCATTCTTTTTGGAACAAAACGTAAATTGAAGAATTGGCAAAATGATACCATTGAGTTTGAAGAGCATTTGGTAATATGCCCACGCACCATGTTATGTTCAGGGTCGTGTTTTAAAACTCCCACGTCATCACAATAAGACCATTGAACAGTGTTGGTCATATATAGTTCGCTGAAGCATATCATTAGGCTAGTTCCTTTGCGCCTCATTAATGTTTTGTTGGGGTATGTTGCAATAATATTGTATTATTTTGTAAATTCGAAATTGTAACACGGATCTCCGGTTTCTTCCTGCTTTCAAAATTGGCGATAAGTTGTTTGGTTATCAAAAACTTCCTACACCCAATGGAATTGATAATTGGTGGAAATCTTAGTGTGAATAGGTTTGCGCCGGGCTCGACTGCAACCAGCCTAGTTGATGAGATCTGATTCTGATGATTCACAAGTGGCATCGAAATTACAGCGCTTTGAATCCTCTGGAAAATGCGCTATATAAATCTAAAATGTGTCTTACTTTATTTTATAAATATTTCTTGTAATTGTTATTCAAAGATGTGCTGCAGTTATTGTCACATGAGGAATATACACAATCTATTAGGTGCGCTCACGACATTTTAAAGGTCAGGTCTGCAAATGTTCAGTGTAATCAAAAGAAATACTGTAGCTGGATATCATAAAATCGTGATGTATTCCTTGTTATGGACGACAAGTATTAATTTCGATATTATCATAACAAATTCCCTCCTCAATTGATAAGGCTGATTTCGATAGAAACCCATATCGGTATGCGGAAACCCTCACGGTTGGGGCGGCGCATGCACTCGCATTAAACAGGCAAAGTTCGCCGCCTGCTTCATTTGCCAACCTTTATCGTCGATCAAGAGACGAGCTTGAGGTTTATTCGTCATCTATTACCCAAACCATTTCCCCCCTGATGTGGCAGTGACGTCAACGTGTTGAAGCAGCTGTATACACTAGCGCTTTGACCGAACGCTAGCGATTTGAGGCTGCGCCCAATGAATTGTGCACTGTACTGACGTCACTGCCATATCAGGGTGAAAAATTGTGTAGCATATCGCAAACCAGCCAAATTTGTCATAGGTTTACATTGCTAGTAGAAAACCCGTGAATATAGCGTCACAAACTCTCATACGTCTGAGTAGAATGTTGTCATTAACATGATTTGGCACGGAGTCATTGCCATTTTTGGAATATACTCCAACATTGTGTGGGCAAACATTTGGTCAAATGTAAGTAAATAACTAAAATCGTTTAATTGGAATAATATCAACCAGCAACGGACATTGAGTCAAGACTACGTGTGAAGTTTGGGGTAAGTAAAGCATTTCCTTGTTATAAAAAACAAGGAAAAGCATGTCCAAAATTCAACTTTTTATTACAACGCGATATATTACATAACTCCGTATTGATAAATATCAACAATGAGTATTTACATTTCAAATAGAAACGCTTTTCAAAAACGTACCATCTGTTTACGGGCAATCGCTGAAACCTAAATATGCAATTTCATGTAAAAAATCTGTACAAATCTGTAAAAATGAGCGTGAGCGTAAATGACTGTGATCTTAGGTCACCGAAACAAATGTTTACATTGGTGACAGGCCTTTTATAGTGATATAATAATTAGCCCCCAATACAATAATGACTATCATTTTAACTGTAATTTGTTTAACTGCGATTTTTACTTCTTGAGAAATTAATGAACGTATCGAAAAACTTTTCGGAGATCGGTACGTTAATGGCCAGACCAGTCAACTGCTATATTAACTGCAGTGATATTGCCTTTATTTGTTTTACACGTAAGCATTTTGTCAAGATGCCATATGTTGTTTTTGTTTATAAATTACCGTATACCTTATTTCATGAGTTATTGACGTCCTGCCTTCATAATGTTGCACTGTGTCTTCGGCTTTACCTTAGACTTCTCCGTAGTCCACTTGCCCATTTTGCATACTCTGGTTATTACATTTAAGCATAAAACGCTGATTTGTATTAATTTGTGTGCAATGGATAGATTTTCACATGATATTTTCAGTCACCATACTCCCTCTGTTTGTTAGCGATTTTTTACTCGGGCTTTCGCGATCAATAAAATGGTAGATTCCAAAATCAGAATTGCTTGGTATTGAAGTGAGCCATTATAATTATTAATTATGCAAGATATGTTGAATTCGATCACTTTTATTGTCACTAAAATGACTGATCATCTAATTATATAAACTTATAATTATATAAATTACATTTTACTATTGAACACTTTAATTTTAACATGTTTAATAAACATCAGTATAATTTTGAGTTCAACGGAATGCGTTCATCATGGTTAAATAATAGTAACATATTTTTTTATCAAAATTCGACTATGGCATAGTCTAGCTTTACCTATGCTGGATATCTAGAGTAGGAGAAGGAGCTTGCACAGAAGCCATCACACAGACACGACTTTACCAGAATGCATTAGGCATATCGCAAACGCACGACAATCTTTTGACAATCTCACTCAAGACTGATTTCAAACGATTTTACACGATCGCGTTGGCGGCAAAATTTTAACCTCTATTGTAAATGTTATACATAGGTTATATTAATTAAAATATATTTTTGACCTGTTAAATTTTACTTATTCTATGAGTTATTTAAATCCTGCTTTCATAATGTTGCACTTGGTCTTCCTGATTATGAGATTGCACAGTAGCCAACAAATTACACAGACACGACTTTACAGAATGCATTAGGCATATCGCAAACGTACGACAATCTTTTGACAATCTCACTCAAGACTGATTTCAAACCGATTTTACACGATCGCGTTGGCGGCAAATTTTAACCTCTACTTTAAATGTTACATTATAGGTAATATTAATTAAGATATATTTTTGACCTGTTCCTGCCAAATTAGTGATATGTCGAAATTTGGATTTTTGATATTTTCAATGGGTACTTCCCGAGCAAACACAAAACGTTTTCGACATCATTCGCAAAAGGTTAGGAAAAGTTGCCGGAAAATGTTTAGATGTCGGGTTATATAAAGGGTATAATAAAAGGTACAAAACGTTTACATAACATTCAAAAACATTTTAGATAACTGAATATAAATATTCTAACATAATGTAATTTATGTGTGGACAAAATATTTAGTGAAAAATGTTTGCAGAACAACATTTTGAAATCATTTTAATAATATTTTTGTAGTGCGTTTTCATACAAAACGTTTTCACGACCTTTATAGAACCCGACATTTAATGTTATTAAAATGTTTTTACCACGACCTTTATATAACCTGACATTTAATGTTATTAAAATGTTTTTACCAAAATCAAAACTCAAAATGTTACCTGTTTAAAATGTTATAAAAAAACGTTTTGTGTTTGCTGGGTCGTGATCCGAGATCAGACGTTGATCCACAAGCCTCAGCACACTTTACAGGTTGTCGCTGACCATACATCATTCCACAAACCATTAAAAACAATTCAGGGACTTTGCTGCTTTCAAGAGCGCACACCCTAGACATTCCACAAAATATATCCTTCGTAACCAGGATCAGCTCCCCGAGTTTCGTACGGGTGAAACAAGACAAATTAGCAGTAAGTTCCTTGTCCAGGTGAAATTTCAAGATAACTGAATTTTTCCACGAGAGCGTACTAGGCACCGTCAGGTTTCGAACCCGCAACCGCTCGCACCATAGTCACACGCCTAATCGATTGAGCTAACTTGACTGTTTAGGAAAAAGTAACAATTGTTATATATACTATCAGAAAGTTACATGTTTGTGTGCAATACCTTTAAAATTCGGATGTTTGACAAAGATATCGTCTAAGTCCGAATCAAATGTACACATTAGCTAAATTCAATGTCCGAAACAACTGAAATTTTGGAAATAAGTTTTTTGTGTGGATATCTATTATACCCTAAAAGGAGGATGTTAAAATCACGGAATGCCCCTTTTAAATGACTTTTAACATTAATAAACAAACTTAAGATGATACACCAAACTTGTTTTTATACCATGTGTACTTTTTGAACACTAGCCGAAACTTTTTAGGTACATCCTGTATTCGATGTTATAATGTGTAGACCAAACTAACATTGAAATAATCATAATCAATTTACCTGCAATGGAAAGAAAAAAATATATAGCATTGCTGATCTGTTACACAACATTAGTATATATTTAAAATAATAACAATAAAACTTTGCTTACTTCTTCCTTTTTTATTAGCTGCTTCCATTGCCTCTCTTGGTGTTGCAAAACTGTCCAAATCGAATTCATAGTATGTAATCTCATCTTCGTCAAACCTTATCCTTAAAGACGGCATCAAAACTGTTCTCCAATATGATTTCGTTTCATCCCAAATTATCGAACATCTTCTCCATCCATACTTCAAAAATACTTCTGCCATAAAATCAGCGATGTTCGAAGCTTTGTAGGAGGTTCGTGTAAGAGTCGTGTAGCGATTTTTATTGTCTAAGGGTCCCGTTGACACGCCAGAAACTACAGGTAAATTCCAAAAATGTGCCAAATCAGCAACAGGCTCTGTTTCTGGACTACATAAAGGCCCAAAGAAACCCGCTACATTGTGCTTATAGTATAATGCAGATGCTACCCCTCCTGCAATATTGGTGACGTTAGCACATGTGGAGTCCGTAACTCTGTAGATGTACGAAAGAGTGAAGTTGAGATATTTTCCAGCTTCAACGTCGTTGTTGACTGTGTCCACTGCAATATCAACAGCAGGTTTAAAATGCAATGTATCTAAGATGAAGCCAATATCATTCATGATTACACCGACTAAAACATCTACTGATGATGTTGATGATGATAATGTTGACGTTGAACCAGTAGAAAACAAACACATAAATAACAACAAATGAAGTTGCAAGCGCTCCATGGCTGAAAAGTCTTTAATTCTCTGAGATGAAAGTGAGTGTGATACCACATAAAAAGCACTAACAATAAAAATCGCGGATACCAAGCATCGCGCAAGTATAATTAGTTTCCATGGTAATTGGGATGGGAGGAGCAGTTTTACCACATCCCCGTTGGGAGTTGGATGATGGTTAATGGTTGATAGGAATGCTACTTTCAGTCTCTTGAGAGCAACTGATGTGTTCCGTGCGTGCACATGGACGGAATAATAGCTTTTTGTTCATTGTGTTAAAGTCAACTTCACGGTGTTTTTACAAGTAAATGGATGAATAAGGGAAAGCAATAAAGAGTGACAAAGTTTCAAAACATAACCTGTATTCAATAGGAACACTCGCCAAGAAAAGCTGAAAGAGATATCGCTTAATGCATTTTCTTGCAATTAAATCTGAAATTATATAGTTTAGTCGCAACAGATTAGCCAATATATTTTGACCAATCACATAATCGCTCTGTTTGATGCACGAAGTAACGCGTCATGTTAGTTATCAGTAGATATCGGTAGCGATTCAACTGCAAATTCAGCTTAGAGGTCATTTTATAAGCAGAAAGAAAAAAAGGAGGGAAAGAGAGTATTGTGACAAGATATTGTATAAACAAACAGCGGAGAAGGCCATGTAGAAAATTTAATTATAACTACAAAATGAAATATATGGAATGAATCTTGCATCCTGTTTGTAGATACGGATCTCTGTGTAGCGAGCAAAACAGGTGAAACGTAAACTGATGATTTTAGATAAGCTGTAAAAATCATCAATTCTATTTTAAACATTAACCATCAATGTATTTTGAATGTGGAACTACTTCTGATTACAGTTATTGTTGAACTACCTTTGATCACAGTTGCTATTGAACTACCTCTGATCACAGTTACTGTTGAACTACTTCTGATCACAGTTACTGTTGAACTACCTCTGATCACAGTTACTGTTGAACTACCTGTGATAACAGTTACTGGTGAACTACCTCTGATCACAGTTACTGTTGAACTACTTCTGATCACAGTAACTGGTGAACTACCACTGATCACAGTTACTGTTGAACTACCTGCGATAATAGTTATTGCTGAACTACCTCTGATCACAGTTATTGTTGAACTACCTCTGATCACAGTTACTGTTGAACTACCTCTGATCACAGTTGCTGTTGAACTACCTCTGATCACAGTTGCTGTTGATCTACCTCTGATCACAGTTACTGTTGACCTGAACTATCTGTGATCACAGTTACTGTTGAACTATCTCTGATCACAGTTGCTGTTGAACTACCTCTGATCACAGTTACTGTTGAAGTATTTCTGATCACAGTTACTGTTGAACTACCTCTGATCACAGTTACTGTTGAACTACCTCTGATCACAGTTACTGTTGAATTATTACCTCTAATCACAGGTCACAGTTACCGTCGAACTACCTCTAATCGCAGTATCTGTTGAACTACCTCTGATCATAATTACTGTTTAAAATCCTCTAATCACAGTTACTCTTGAACTACCAATTGATCGCAATTACTGTTGAACTACCTCTAATTATAGGTAATTTTGAATTACATGTACCTGTGAGCTGATCACTGCTATAGTTGAACCATCACAGTTTCTGTTGAACTATCTGTGATCAGTTACTGATGTACTACTTCTGATCACAGTTACTGCTGAATTACTTTGGATCACCATTTCTGTTGAACTACCTCTAATCACATGTACTGTTGCACTAACTACCACTGATCACAGTTACTGTTGAACTACCCCTGATCACAGTAACTGTTATGTTATCTCTGATCACAGTATACTGTTGAACCTTTCTCTGACTAGTCACTGTTGAACAACTCCCGATTCCATGAAAATACAGTAATAATTTTGTTAGATCATAAAAATATTATCCTGTTTTATCAAATGAAACTTAGGTCAATCCTAATCCTTTAGTTAGTTCTAACTGGATATAAGTCAAATTATCAAAATATTTATCAGTACAGGATAATATCTGTTTAATTCTAAAAGATTAGTGCTGTGTTTTCCTGGAATCGGGAGTACCTCAGATGCTGTTGAATAACTTCAGATCACAGTTACTGTTAATCTATCTCTGATCACAGTTGCTGTTGAACTACCCCTAATCACAGTTAGTGTTGAACTACCCCTGACCACAGTTACTGTTTTAAAAGCAATCTCTGATCACAGTTACTGTTGAACTAGCCTACCTCTTATCATAGGTAATTGTGAATCTTCTCTGATCACCACAGTTGCTGTTGAACTACCTCTGATCACAGTTACTGTTGAACTACCTCTGATCATTACTGTGGAACTACCTCTGATCAAAGTTTCTGTTGAATAATTACATGTAATCACAGATCACAGTTACCGTCGAACTACTTTTGATCACTGTAACTATCGATCACAGCAACTGCTGAACTACCTCTGATCGTATTTACTTTAACGAAACCTCTAATCACAGTAATGGTTGAACCAGCTTTGATCATAATTAATGTTGAACTACCTCTGATCATAGGTAATTTTTAAATTTTGAATTACCTTCGAGCTGATCACTATTGATGAACCACTTCAGATCATCGTTTCTGTTGAACTAGCTTCAGTTACTGAGCTCCAAAAGACTCTTGATTTTGATAATTTCAGCTCAAGACCCCTAAATTGCTCATTCCTCATACTTCTGGATGATTTCTCAGGCGATTTTCAAACAAAAAGCCAGGAAAGACCCTTTTTGACTGTTCGCAGCTCCAAAAATCCCCCATTTTACTTGTTTGCAGCCCGGTTCGCAGCTCCAAACGACCCCCTTTTACCGATACGCCGTCTGCTCCCAAAGACCCACCACCTCAAAATTCCAAGGAAGCATACCCACCAAAAATATTTGATGTGCCCTCCGGGCCACGTAAAGGACATAATACAAGGTGTCCCATAAAAAGGTTACATGTAGAAAATGAACCGCATTTTGCGATGGTACAACAAAACACTGCCAATTTTTCAGGTTTTATTTATTCATCCGTCTTGTAATTGCCTGCTAAATTTCAACTCCGTATCGTAAAAGCAACTTAATTTATGAGCGCAAGATGACATGGGTGCCAAGAGTGACTTATCATCAAAATATTGTACAACGAAAGTTGAACACAAGCACATCTTTGTTTTCTGTTTTATCTTATTACTTTTTATTTTTCTCTTATTTTTTATTATTATTTTGTTGGTTGAAAAACTTATTGCACTAAAGAACCATATTCACAACTAAATATTGCACATCTTTTACAGAGCTTCTGGACTCTTCGTGGTAAAAAACAAAACAAAAGGAAAGTGATCATTAGAGAGGAACGAACACTTTTTTGTTGAAGGCATTTATGCACGCTGTATCTCCTGCCATCAACATAACGAAATTAATAACAATTTGCATTTAGGCTTTGTTTGGGTTTTTTGGACTGCTGTGTTTAAAACTTTTTTGGTAATACAGAACTTTTTCAGACTGAACTTTCAAAATAACACTGAACAAGTTTAATTATCTGTCCAAAAGAATAATATACTGCGTCTGCCATGCTATGGCTGGACCTCTTCAAATGACCCGCCAAATGTCACGTCAACATGGTAAACACCTTGCTCAGGAATGCGGGCTAAATACGCATATTGTGAACTTGACATTCACAGCGGTACTAGTAGAGAATACATAGATTATGTCATGAAAAGGACAATTATATTTGTTAACATTAACTTACATTATTTTTAAAAATCTACATGTAACCTTTTTTTGGGGGGGACACACGGTATTTCAATGGCGGCGCCACGTGGTAGGAGGGGGCATGCATGGGAAAATCCCCCAGTCAGAGATTTTTCCCGGTCATGCTAGTCGCCCCAATAGATACATTATTATGTTTTGATGGATCCAAGTGTGTGAAAATATTGGATCCAACACATAATAATGATAAAATTGATGCTTTACGCCCAATATTTATTGGTCTCGCTATGAGTTTTAAAATATTGGACTCGACTACGTCTCGTCCAATATTTTAAAACTCATAGCTCGACCAATAAATATGGGCTAAATCGATCCAATTTTATATCAAAATCGGAAATTTACCATTTTAAAATTTCATGATTTTTGACCCCCTGATATTCACGTTGCCCCCCCGGTAAATAATCTGAAATCCGGTGCAGCCACTAATCTATTTTTACAATTAGTGGGGAAATATTTGTCATTATTATGTTCTCAGATTCTTCCTTCCTTTACTTGTTGAAGGGTCCAATATAATCAACACTTGGACTGTGTTGGCTATATAGGCTGACCAGTGAACACAAAAACATTTTTAAAACGTTTTTTAAAAATAAGTTATATTTTGGGTTTTGGTTTAGGTAAAAACGTCTTAATAACATTAAAATGTCGGGTTATATAAAGGTCATGAAAACGTTTTGTATGAAAACACACTACAACAATATTTTTAAAATGTTTTTGAAATGTCATTGTAAACTATTTTTGCAAACATTTTTGGCCAAATATTTTGTCAACACTAAAATAACATTATGTATTATATTTTTGCACCCAGCAAACACAGAAATGTTCTTATTTTTTTTTTTTTACAAAACGTTTCAATAACTTTAAATGTCGGGTTATATAAAGGTCGTGAAAACATTTTAAAAACATTATTGTAAATATTTTGGGCAAATATTTTTTGCAAAATATTTTTTCAACCCCAAAATAACATTCTGTTTAGAATGATTTGTACCAAGTTTTCAAAAATGTTTTTGGAATTTTATTAAAACGTTTTTATACCCTTTATATAACCCGACATTTAAATATTTCTGTAAAATATTTGTGTTTGCTGTGCAGTAAATTACCAACAAATGTTACTTAATGTTATGATCTGATGAAAACGTTTTATACCATTGATGTACCCTTTATATAACCCGACATTCAAACGTTTTCTGACAACCTTTTATAACCTTTTGCGAATGATGTCGAAAACGTTTTGTGTTTGTAGGATATAGTAAATAAATAAATAATGATGACTTATAAGTAAAATATAATGATAATAAAATAATATACATAGCAATAATAAGATTGAAAGTAATTTAAAACAGTTTCAAAATATTAAAAATCTCATATCAGATTATCCAATTATAAACTCAGCCAAATTAAATTATTTTATTTCCTCGATCGTCATGAACAGGACGGTACGGCCCCGTGCATGGCACGAGCATTATCGTAATAGGTTCTCACATCATCGGTCTGATTTCAATATTATCCTTCATCAAAGTAATAATTATGAAGTAGCTATCTATTGCTGATATCAGAATGGATGAAGTAGCTATCTACTTTTTTTTAATCGCGCAGAGTAACCGTGCGTTGATTTTTTTTCGCTATAGGGCCTATCTTCTGAAGATAGCATTTAGAATCTCATCCCTAGTCATTGCATCTTTCTACTCTGGAAGTAACGTTTTACATTTATTTCTCTAAATTTTTACTTCATCATGTAGCGGCGAATTTTTTCTTTCTAATACATCAGTCCCGATCAGAAAGTTCAAAGCGACATTATACATATTCATCACTTTCCGCATCTGCCTGTTTCTCTATTTTTACCTCTTTTTCCTCCCTTTTTTTAATAGCGCGCCGAATGACGATTTTGTATTAAAATCACGCAGAGTAGCCGTAGGTGTTTTAGGATTTTTGTTCGGTATATCTACTGAAGATAACATTTAGAATCTAACCCTGATTCATTGCATCTTTCTACTCTGAAAGTAACGTTTTACATCATTTTCTCTAAATTTAAAGCGATATAAGAAAAAATGTACACTCTAAATTTCAAGGGTTTAAAATAAATCCTAAAGTATTGTGATCAGGGAATAATCAAGTATTAGATTTAGATTTATTTCTCTAATTTTTTACTTCATCGTGTAGCGGCGAATTTTTTCTTTCTAATACATCAGTCCCGATCATAAAGTTCAAAGCGACATTACATATTCATCACTTTCCGCATCTGCCTGTTTCTCTATTTTTACCTCTTTTTCCTCCCTTTTTTAATAGCGCGCGGAATGCAATTTTTTAAAAATCACGCAGAGTAGCCGTAGGGGGCCTACGTGTTTTAGGATTTTTATTCGTTATATCTACTGAAGATAGCATTTAGAATCTAACCCTGATTCATTGCATCTTTCTACTCTGGAAGTAACGTTTTACATCATTTCTCTAAATTTAAAGCGATATAGATAAAAGGTACACTCTAAATTTCAAGGGTTTTAAATAAATCCTAAAGTATTGTGATCAGGGACCAATCAAGTATTAGATTTAAAATTAAATATTAGGCCTACAGATTGAAAATTATTTTTTCAAATCTATTTGTACCTCTTCCTCCCCCCCCCTTTTTTTTTAGAGAATAAACGATAGGAATTTTTATTTTGCCTATCCTCTACCGTGTGATAGACGACAGGCAGGTCCAATATTTTGAGTAGTGGATGCCGGCGCAGCCGGTATCCACTACGATAAAAATATTGGACCTGCCTGTCGTCTATCATAGGTAGAGGATAGGCAAAATAAAAATTCCTATCGTTTATTCTCATTCTTAGTCAGTTAAATATTATTTTAATAACTGTAAACAATTTTTTTAAAGCAAAAACTAAGTTACCGTCATAAAAACTCCCCTCATTATAAAATGAACGAAACTTGTTTACAACTTCACGTATTCTGTTGCGCGTACTGCTAGCGCGTCGCGTATTCCGCACTAGTCTACGCATACATCGCGATACATACGCACACCTCTACAAGCGTGTAAGGCATTATCAAGACGCATGATGACGTGGGGTCGTCTACGGCCTGATAAATGGCACCCGAAATCTTGCGATTGTACAATCAAAAATGTGTATACGAACTAGACCACTCCCACTGACTAAGAATTTCTTTTTAATAGCGTATAGCATTAGGCCGAATGCCGATTTTTTTTTAATCGCGCAGAGTAGCCATGCATTGATTTTTTTTCGCTGTAGGGCCTATCTTCTGAAGATAGCATTTATAATCTCATCCCTAGTCATTGCATCTTTCTACTCTGGAAGTAACGTTTTACATTTTATTTTTCAAAATTTTTACTTCATCATGTAGCGGCGAATTTTTTCTTTCTAATACATCAGTCCCGATCAGAAAGTTCAAAGCGACATTACATATTCATCACTTTCCGCATCTGCCCGTTTCTCTATATTTACCTCTTTTTCCTCCCTTTTTTTTTTTTAATAGGGCGACGAATGACGATTTTGTATTAAAATCACGCAGAGTAGCCGTAGGTGTTTTAGGATTTTTGTTCGGTATATCTACTGAAGATTACATTTAGAATCTAACCCTGATTCATTGCATCTTTCTACTCTGAAAGTAACGTTTTACATCATTTTCTCTAAATTGAAAGCGATATAAGAAAAAATGTACACTCTAAATTTCAAGGGTTTAAAATAAATCCTAAAGTATTGTGATCAGGGACTAATCAAGTATTAGATTTACGTTTATTTCTCTAAATTTTTACTTCATCGTGTAGCGGCGAATTTTTTCTTTCTAATACATCAGTCCCGATCAGAAAGTTCAAAGCGACATTACATATTCATCACTTTCCGCATCTGCCTGTTTTTCTATTTTCACCTCTTTTTCCTCCCTTTTTTTTAATAGCGCGCCGCCGAATGACGATTTTTTTAAAAATCACGCAGAGTAGCCGTACGCGTTTTAGGATTTTTGTTCGTTATATCTACTGAAGATAGCATTTAGAATCTAACCCTGATTTATTGCATCTTTCTACTCTGGAAGTAACGTTTTACATCATTTTCTCTAAATTTAAAGCGATATAAGAACACATGTATACTCTAAATTTCAAGGGTTTTAAATAAATCCTAAAGTATTGTGATCAGGGACCAATCAAGTATTAGATTTAAAATTAAATCTTAGGCCTACAGATTTAAAATTATTTTTTAAAATCTATTTGTATCTCCCCCCCTTTTTTTTTTTTTCTTTTTAATACCGTGGCATTAGGCCGAATGCCGATTTTTTTTTATCGCGCAGAGTAGCCATGCGTTGATTTTTCTTTTCGCTGTAGGGCCTATCTTCTGAAGATATCATTTAGAATCTCATCCCTAGTCATTGCATCTTTCTACTCTGGAAGTAACGTTTTACATTTATTTCTCTAACTTTTTACTTCATCATGTAGCGGCGAATTTTTTCTTTCCAATACATCAGTCCCGATCAGAAAGTTCAAAGCGACATTACATATTCATCACTTTCCGCATCTGCCTGTTTCTCTATTTTTACCTCTTTTTCCTCCTTTTTTAATAGCGCACCGAATGACGACTTTTTTTAAATCACGCAGAGTAGCCGTACGTGTTTTAGGATTTTTGTTCGTTATATCTACTGAAGATAGCATTTAGAATCTAACCCTGAATCATTGCATCTTTCTACTCTGGAAGTAACGTTTTACAACATTTTCTCTAAATTTAAAGCGATATATGAAAAAATGTACACTCTAAATTTCAAGGGTTTAATATGAATCCTAAAGTATTGTGATCAGGGACCAATCAAGTATTAGATTTAAAATTAAATCTTAGGCCTACAGATTTAAAATTATTTTTTTAAATCTATTTTTCCTCTCCCCCCCCCCTTTTTTTCTTCTTTTTAATAGCGTGGCATTAGGCCGAATGCCGATTTTTTTAATCGCGCAGAGTAGAGGTGCGTTGATCTTTTTCGCTATAGGGCCTATCTTCTGAAGATAGCATTTAGAATCTCATCCCTAGTCATTGCATCTTTCTACTCTGGTAGTAACATTTTACATTTATTTCTCTAAATTTTTACCTCATCATGTAGCGGCGAATTTTTCTTTCTAATACATCAGTCCCGATCAGAAAGTTCAAAGCGACATTACATATTCATCACTTTCCGCATCTGCCTGTTTCTCTATTTTTACCTCTTTTTCTCCCTTTTTTTTAATATAGCGCGCCGAATGACGACTTTTTTCAAATCACGCAGAGTAGCCGTACGTGTTTTAGGATTTTTGTTCGTTATATCTACTGAAGATAGCATTTAGAATCTAACCCTGATTCATTGCATCTTTCTACTCTGGAAGTAACGTTTTACATCATTTCTCTAAATTTCAAGGGTTTTAAATAAATCCTAAGGTATTGTGATCAGGGACCAATCAAGTATTTGATTTAAAATTAAATCTTAGGCCTACAGATTTAAAATTAATTTTTAAAATCTATTTTTACCTCTTCCCCCCCGTATTTTTTTTTTTTTTTTTCCTTTTCCTTCATCATGTAGCGGCTAATTTTTTCATTCTAATACATCAGTCCCGATCAGAAAGTTCAAAGCGACATTACATATTCATCACTTTCCGCATCTGCCTGTTTCTCTATTTTTACCTCTTTTTCCTCCCATTTTTTAATAGCACGCCGAATGACTTCTTTTTTTAAATCACGCAGAGTAGCCGTACGTGTTTTAGGATTTTTGTTCGTTATATCTACTGAAGATAGCATTTAGAATCTAACCCTGATTCATTGCATCTTTCTACTCTGGAAGTAACGTTTTACATCATTTTCTCTAAATTTCAAGGGTTTTAAATAAATCCTAAGGTATTGTGATCAGGGACCAATCAAGTATTTGATTTAAAATTAAATCTTAGGCCTACAGATTTTAAAATAATTTTTAAAATCTATTTTTACCTCTTCCTCCCCCCCCGTATTTTTTTTCCTTTTCCTTCATCATGTAGCGGCTAATTTTTTCATTCTAATACATCAGTCCCGATCAGAAAGTTCAAAGCGACATTACATATTCATCACTTTCTGCATCTGCCTGTTTCTCTATTTTTACCTCTTTTTCCTCCCTTTTTTTAATAGCGCGCCGAATGACAATTTTTTTTAAATCACACAGATTAGCCGTACGCGTTTTAGGATTTTTGTTCGTTATATCTACTGAAGATAGCATTTAGAATCTAACCCTGATTCATTGCATCTTTCTACTCTGGAAGTAACGTTTTACATCATTTTCTCTAAATTTAAAGCGATATAAGAAAAAATGTACACTCTAAATTTCAAGGTTTTTAAATAAATCCTAAAGTATTGTGATCAGGGACCAATCAAGTAATAGATTTAAAATTAAATCTTAGGCCTACAGATTTAAAATAATTTTTTAAAATCTATTTTTACCTCTTCCTCTCCCCCCTTTTTTTTTTCTTTTTAATAGCGTGGCATTAGGCCGAATGCCGATTTTTTTTAATCGCACAGAGTATAGCCGTGCGTTGATTTTTTTTTTTCGCTGTAGGGCCTATCTTCTGAAGATAGCATTAAGAATCTCATCCCTAGTCATTGCATCTTTCTACTCTGGAAGTAACGTTTTACATTTATTCCTCTAAATTTTTACTTCATCATGTAGCGGCGAATGTTTTCTTTCTAATACATCAGTCCCGATCAGAAAGTTCAAAGCGACATTACATATTCATCACTTTCTGCATCTGCCTGTTTCTCTATTTTTACCTCTTTTTCCTCCCTTTTTTTTAATAGCGCGCCGAATGACGACTTTTTTTAATCACGCAGAGTAGCCGTACGCGTTTTAAGACTTTTTTTCGTTATATCTACTGAAGATAGCATTTAGAATCTAACCCTGATTCATTGCATCTTTCTACTCTGGAAGTAACGTTTTACATCATTTTCTCTAAATTTAAAGCGATATATGAAAAAAATGTACACTCTAAATTTCAAGGGTTTAATATGAATCCTAAAGTATTGTGATCAGGGACCAATCAAGTATAAGATTTAAAATTAAATCTTAGGCCTACAGATTTAAAATTATTTTTTAAATCATTTTTACCTCTTCCTCCCCCCTTTTTTTTTTTTCTTTTTTAATAGCGTGGCATTAGGCCGAATGTCGATTTTTTTTTTAATCGCGCAGAGTAGCCGTGCGTTGATTTTTTTTCGCTATAGAGCCTATCTTCTGAAATAGCATTTAGAATCTCATCCCTAGTCATTGCATCTTTCTACTCTGGAAGTAAGGTTTTACATTTATTTCTCTAAATTTTTACTTCATCATGTAGCGGCGAATTTGTTCTTTCTAATACATCAGTCCCGATCAGAAAGTTCAAAGCGACATTACATATTCATCACTTTCCGCATTTGCCCGTTTCTCTATTCTTACCTCTTTTTTTTCTCCCTTTTTTAATAGCGCGCCGAATGACGATTTTTTTTAAATCACGCAGAGTAGCCGTACGCATTTTAGGATTTTTGTTCGTTATATCTACTGAAGATAGCATTTAGAATCTAACCCTGCTTCATTGCATCTTTCTACTATGAAAGTAACGTTTTAAATCATTTTCTCTAAATTTCAAGGGTTTTAAATAAATCCTAAGGTATTGTGATCAGGGACCAATCAAGTATTTGATTTAAAATTAAATCTTAGGCCTACAGATTTTAAATTAATTTTTAAAATCTATTTTACCTCTTCCTCCCCCCGTATTTTTTTTTTCCTTTTCCTTCATCATGTAGCGGCTAATTTTTTCTTTCTAATACATCAGTCCCGATCAGAAAGTTCAAAGCGACATTACATATTCATCACTTTCCGCATCTGCCCGTTTCTCTATTCTTACCTCTTTTTTTCTCCCTTGTTTTAATAGCGCGCCGAATGACGATTTTTTTTTAAATCACGCAGAGTAGCCGTACGCATTTTAGGATTTTTGTTCGTTATATCTACTGAAGATAGCATTTAGAATCTAACCCTGCTTCATTGCATCTTTCTACTCTGAAAGTAACGTTTTAAATCATTTTCTCTAAATTTCAAGGGTTTTAAATAAATCCTACGGTATTGTGATCAGGGACCAATCAAGTATTTGATTTAAAATTAAATCTTAGGCCTACAGATTTTAAATTAATTTTTAAAATCTATTTTTACCTCTTCCTCCCCCCGTATTTTTTTTCCTTTTCCTTCATCATGTAGCGGCTAATTTTTTCTTTCTAATACATCAGTCCCGATCAGAAAGTTCAAAGCGACATTACATATTCATCACTTTCCGCATCTCTATTTTTACCTCTTTTTCCTCCCTTTTTTTAATATAGCGCGCCGAATGACGACTTTTTTTAAATCACGCAGAGTAGCCGTACGTGTTTTAGGATTTTTGTTCGTTATATCTACTGAAGATAGCATTTAGAATCTAACCCTGATTCATTGCATCTTTCTACTCTGGAAGTAACGTTTTACATCATTTTCTCTAAATTTCAAGGGTTTTAAATAAATCCTAAGGTATTGTGATCAGGGACCAATCAAGTATTTGATTTAAAATTAAATCTTAGGCCTACAGATTTAAAATTAATTTTTAAAATCTATTTTTACCTCTTCCTCCCCCCCCCCCGTATTTTTTTTTTTCCTTTTTAATAGCGTGGCATTAGGCCGAATGCCGGTTTTTTTTTAATCGCCCAGAGTAGCCGTGCGTTGATTTTTTTTTTCGCTGTAGGGCCTATCTTCTGAAGATAGCATTAAGAATCTCATCCCTAGTCATTGCATCTTTCTACTCTGGAAGTAACGTTTTACATTTATTTCTCTAAATTTTTACTTCATCATGTAGCGGCGAATTTTTTCTTTCTAATACATCAGTCCCGATCAGAAAGTTCAAAGCGACATTACATATTCATCACTTTCCGCATCTGCCCGTTTCTCTATTCTTACCTTTTTTTTCTCCCTTTTTTAATAGCGCGCCGAATGACGATTTTTTTAAAATCACGCAGAGTAGCCGTACGCATTTTAGGATTTTTGCTCGTTATATCTACTGAAGATAGCATTTAGAATCTAACCCTGCTTCATTGCATCTTTCTACTCTGAAAGTAACGTTTTAAATCATTTTCTCTCAATTTTAAGCGATATAAGAAAAAAAATGTACACTCTAAATTTCAAGGGTTTGAAATAGGCCTAAATCCTAAAGTATTGTGATCAGGGACCAATCAAGTATTAGATTTAAAATTAAATCTTAGGCCTACAGATTTAAAATTATTTTTTTAAATCTATTTTTACCTCTTCCTCCCCCCCTTTTTTTCTTTTTAATAGCGTGGCATTAGGCCGAATGTCGATTTTTCTTTTTAATCGCGCAGAGTAGCCGTGCGTTGATTTTTTTTTTCGCTATAGAGCCTATCGTCTGAAGATAGCATTTAGAATCTCATCCCTAGTCATTGCATCTTTCTACTCTAGAAGTAACGTTTTACATTTATTTCTCTAAATTTTTACTTCATCATGTAGCGGCGAATTTGTTCTTTCTAATACATCAGTCCCGATCAGAAAGTTCAAAGCGACATTACATATTCATCACTTTCCGCATCTGCCCGTTTCTCTATTTTTACCTCTTTCCTCCATTTTTTTAATAGCGCGCCGAATGACGATTTTTTTAAAAATCACGCAGAGGTGTTTTAGGATTTTTGTTTGGTATATCTACTGAACATAACATTTAGAATCTAACCCTGATTCATTGCATCTTTCTACTCTGGAAGTAACGCTTTACATCATTTTCTCTCAATTTAAAGCGATATATGAAAAAATGTACACTCTAAATTTCAAGGGTTTAAAATGAATCCTAAAGTATTGTGATCAGGGACCAATCAAGTATTAGATTTAAAATTAAATCTTAGGCCTACAGATTTAAAATTATTTTTAAAATCTATTTTTACCTCTTCCTCCCCCGCCCCCGCCCCCTTTTTTTTTTTTTTTAATAGCGTGGCATTAGGCCGAATGCCGATTTTTTTTTAATCGCGCAGAGTAGAAGTGCGTTGATCTGTTTCGCTATAGGGCCTATCTTCTGAAGATAGCATTTAGAATCTCATCCCTAGTCATTGCATCTTTCTACTCTGGTAGTAACGTTTTACATTTATTTCTCTAAATTTTTACTTTATCATGTAGCGGCGAATTTTTTCTTTCTAATACATCAGTCCCGATCAGAAAGTTCAATGCGACATTACATATTTATCACTTTCCGCATCTACCTGTTTCTCTGTTTTTACCTCTTTTTTTTTAAATGTCAGTGGAACTTAAATCGACAACCATACTTGTAATTACGACAAAACTTAATTTCGCGGTTCTCGGGTTGGGTGGTTCTCGTCAAGCATTTTTGCTATCTGCTAAAAGTATTAATTCAAGCATTTTCCTATCTACTGCTGATAATAATAATTCAAACATTTTGCTATCTACTGCTGATCAAGCATTTTTGCTATCTGCTAAAAGTTAATAATTCAAGTACTTAACTATATACTGCTGATAGCAATAGTTCACACATTTTGCCATCTACTGCTGATAGTAATTCAAGCATTTTTGCTATCAGCTAAAAGTATTAATTCAAGTACTTTACTATCTACTGCTGATAGCAATCATTCAAACATGTTGCTATCTACTGCTGATAGTCAACCAATTTTGCTATCTACTGCTGATAGTAATAATTCAGACATTTTGCTATACTGCTAAAAGTAGTAATTCAAGTACTTTACTATCTACTGCTGATAGCAATTCAAACATTTTGCTATCTACTGCAGATAGTCAAGCAATAATTCAAGCCATTTTGCTATCTACTGCTGATGGTAATAATTCACGCACTTTGCTACTACTGCTGATAGTAATGATTTAAACATGAGCTAGAAGCATTAAGATAGTGATGATTAATAAGCATTTTTAATATTCAATGAACTAAGCTTTTTTGCTACGTAATGCTAATAATTCATTTAGGTATAATACTGCTGATTTTAACATGTTTAATATTCTAATATTTTTGCTATCTACTGCTATTTAGTAACAATTAATGTACTTTACTATCTAACTCTGATTAGAGGTAGTTCAACAGTAACTCTGATCAGAGGTAGGTGTACAATAACTGATCAGAGGTAGGTCTACAATAATTGATCAGAGGTAGGTCTACAATAACTGATCAGAGGTAGGTCTACAATAATTGTGATCAGATGTATAGGTCTGCAATAACATTGATCAGAGATGTCTACAATAACTGTGATCAGAAGTAGTTTAACAGTAACTGATCAGAGGCAGGTCTACAATAACTGTGATCAGAGGTAGATCTACAATTACTGTGATCAGAGATAGTTCAACAGTGACTGTGATCAAAAGGTAGTTCAACAGTAACTGTGATCCGAGGTAGTTCTAACTGCGATCAGAGGTAGTTCAACAGTGAATGTGATCAGAAGTAGTTCAACAGTAACTATGATCCGAGGTAGTTCAACAGTAACTATGATCCGAGGTAGTTCAACAGTAACTGTGATCAGAGGTAGTTCAACAGTAACTGTGATCAGAGGTAGTTCAACAGTAACTGTGATCAGAGGTAGTTCAACAGTAACTGTGATCAGAGGTAGTTCAACAGTAACTGTGATCAGAGGTAGTTCAACAGTAACTAGGATCAGAGGTGAATGTGATCAGAGGTAGTTCAACAGTAACTATGATTAGAGGTAGTTCAACAGTAACTGTGATCAGAGGTAGTTCAACAGTAACTGCGATAAGAAGCAGATCCACATCCAATAATGAGAATTGCCACTGTGATCAAATTTAATGTTTAACTTATTTTTTATCTTAGTTCAATGACCATAGGAGGTAGCTCAATAATCGTAGGGATAACTAGAGAAGCTAATTAGCAAATTAAGCAAGCACATCTTAAATCAAACACCAGACAATAAAAGACATAATTTCATAATAAATTTTTATTTTCCTCACAAATAGGAAAACAAAATAATAAATGTATATGTTTTAACATGCAAACACGCCATAATTTTCTGATTAAACAAATCGAGTTGTTGTTGAATATTATTTAAAAATAGCAAAAATGTGACCCAACATCCAATGGGGGTAAAAACAAATAAATACACAAAACCCTAACGTTTCGAAAAGAAAAACTTTTTTTTGTCAAGGAGAGAGGCCAGCTCTTTGTATAGTGTATAGACCAGCTCATAGTTGTAAAAACAGGGTTGTAAGTAGGCCTGGTCATACCCGATGAAAAAAAAACCACGAAAAAGCACATGAAATTGACCTAAAAAGCCCTCAAAAGGGCTGAAAATAATAAAAATTAATCCTGAAAACTGAAAGAAATAGGAGAAACATACATTATACAACAAGCCGTCGGCTGTATTCCCTAGTGGCGTATAGTGATTTTTGGTCATTTTTTTGAAAATTGGCACATATGTTTTTAATGATGTTCTCTTTCATTTTTTCTAAGTCTCATCAGTCATAATTAGCTAATTAATTAGTCATTAATTAATTAAATGTGGCGTATAGTTACAAAGTGACATTTTTTGTATTCCATAGTGGCGTATCGACCATACGCCACTTTTTATACACATTTTATAATTATGAAATATCGGCAAAAATGAAAAACATTGTATGTCATAGTGGCGTACTGCGTATCGGACCTATACGCCACTATGGAATACTAACGATAAAAAAGTAACGCCATAGGGATTACACGGCGACCGAGGTGGCGTCACGGTTAACGTTAGGTTAGGGTATTGCGTTTTGTTTGTTTTCCATAGTGACGTATAGTTTTATTTTCAGTTTGCCAGCAATAGTAGGCTATGTATTTATTTCTTTTGAAAAATATATAACAATAAAACCTATTTAGTTTACTACAGAAATTTCACATCATTTACAAAATATAATGAATGTCTGATTTACACAACTCGATTTTAAATTGGCATTTCTTCAAACCCGATTTTCTCGAAAAATTGTTTATTCGCGGCGCCCCACTATACGCCACTATGGAATACAGACGACGTTAGCTAGTGTCTCCCCCTTGTTAAAGAAAAGGGTTTTTTTTCTTTTCAAAATGCTGGGTTGTTAATTACTTTACCCACTTTGGATGTTGTGTCACATTTTTTCTGTTTGTAAATTTGTGACCCAATCTGATCTACTCAGGCCAAAGTCGGTAATTCTGAAAATGGAGATACTACCATTACTAAATTGCTCACTTTACTGATGTTGAATCCCCAGGTCTCTTGAATACTTGGTTACAAAATTATGAACCTTTTATATGTCCATTTTCTTATGTTTTTTCTCCTCTCTTTAGCCTGATTGGATCATATCTGGTCCCATTTACCCTTTGTTAGTGCAACACACTTTTATCCTTTTGGATCCATCCTTTGGTTCCCTGCTGGTCAGTTGGAATAGAATGTTCTAGTTTTTACATGTTGAATATTTATACCAATTTATTTTTGTTAATTTTTACTTCATTTGTATTTTGTTTGCTTATTTCAAATCCTTTTAGACATGACTTGAAGGAGTATTTTGTGATTCTAGCATCTTCTTTTTATGGTATGTTTAAGTAGATACCCACGAAAAAACCCACCTTATTCCCAAAATTTCAGAGGATTTTAATTTTCCATTTGCGAGTTCAGCATGATTATGTGTGTTACATAGGCTCCATTTACACGTAGATCACCACCAATCCGCCTCTTGACTGGTTGACTGCTAATATGGGCAGAAAATTGATTTTAAGGTGACAACAAAAAATTAAAAATATGTTCAGATATTTTTTCAAACATGCTGTGATTTTTTAGGGCCATTCAGATTCATGACCCAACGAACCTACTTGGCAAATCGGTCCACCTGTAGAACAAGGCTTTTTGTAGTTAAAAGAGACAACAAAAGAAAAATAATAGTTTTCTGCAAATTATGACAATTATCACATTTCAGGAACCACAAGCCCAATTTCAATAAAATCGTCAGGAATCGTTCATGTTCTTTTGCGTAAACGTGAAGCCACGCAACATTTTATCACGTATAGGCATGCAACGCTGGCATGATTGTAGCCACACACATTTGAACCATTGACCCTCATGAATATGCGAGAATTCACAGCATACAAAGCACAGGGACTTTGACTGCTGAAGAATAGTCTGTGGTCATAATTCTGGGATTGCATGACCCACATGACCCCTGTAAAAAACTGGTTTAGCTTGAAAGGTGAGGGTTAAAATTCCTAATTCTGGGATTCCATGACCCCAATGACACCCCCATTTAAATTAACACTGGTTTAGCTTGAAGCGTGACTAGTGGTAATCTGGTTAAACTTCCCAATTCTGGGATTCCATGACCCCAATGACACCCCCATTTAAATTAAAACTGGTTTAGCTAGAAGGGTGACTAGTGGTTATCTGGTTAAACTTCCCAATTCTGGGATTCCTTGACCCCAATGACACCCCATTTAAAATTGGTTAAGCTTGAATGGTGACTGGGGCAAAATTTTACAATTTGGGAATATACTCCAATGACACCATATTTAAAACTGGTTTAGCGAAAGATAAATTTGGATTAAAGCTACAAGCTTAACCCTGAGGAAAAACAGCACAACACGCATCAATTGCAATTTCAGTCTATTGGTACTCACCACCTTTAAATGCAACTACATTCTTGTTTTGAATATTCATTATATCCCAACAAACACAAAAACGTTTTTAAACATTTTTTTGGTTGTGTTCAAAATGTTTTTAATAACATCAAATTTCATGGTATATAAAGGTCATGAAAATGATTTGAAATGTTTTCACAGGAAAAACACTGCAATATTTTCAAAACATTATTTCAAATTATTTTCAAATTTCAAAGTTTTCAAGAATGTTTCTGAATGATATTTTTAAATGTTTTACACCCTTTCTTTATTATAACCCAACATGTAAACATTTTCTGGCAACCTTTTCCAACCTTTTACGAAAATGTTTTGTGTTTGCTGGGATTTCCCTTCCACACGCTCAAAACAATTCTTTTTACACTCTCACAGATTTCTCACACCTTGAAAGATAAAGTTAAACAATAAACTTGCATTTGACTTTCTGAATTAAATGCCAATGTTGCAAACCAAACCTCAGAGACTGTCTTTTGGAATTTGCAGGAGAGCATTAAATAGCTCTTCTGGAGCCTTCAAGGACAGCTGTTTAGAGCATTTACAATGGAACGTAAGGAGAGAATGGTCAACTGTTCTCGCTCACTTCAAAAGACAGAACCTGAAACTTTATGATCTACTAAAAACACTGGTTGATGGAGATGTCTTAGCCAACCACTCATCTACCATCTATCATTTTGGAGTTTATTCCTGCAATGGGCATTTTTGAATTGACATGTGTTAGTTCAATATAGCAATTTTATGCATAAAATTAAGACAATATCAACTTATACCATATGTCTGTAATAAATGCCCCAGGGAAAATGCAATTTTTAAAAAGGGAGCATTTTGGTGAAATAGAAATCTCTTCCAGTTCGCTACCTAGTTCAAGTTCTATTTCTGCTGCAAGTATTTCGAATCCATAACGTCATTGGCAGATTTAAGGTCAAATCTGGACAGATATTTGTTACACGATCTGGTACATGGGCGCCAAAGGTGGCAAATTTGAAATGAGATAAAGGCAACTTAGGAGTAAAAAAAAAGCAATAAAATACATAGGAAAATACACATTCATAACTTTAGAACCAAGTATGCTAGACCTTTGGTGTTTTCAGTACATGTATATGATAGTCAAATGTAAGGTAATAATAATTTATAGTAGTAATGGAGCAGATTGTGTCACATTTTATTCAAATGACCAACAGAGCTCAATTTCTAGCTAATAAGACATTGCTAGGTGAATAAATGGCTTTGAATTTTGATGAATGGTTAACCGGTCTTCATTCACACAGCTTAAATTCGGTATCACAAATTATTCAGAGTTCTGGTACCCTTGCTGATCATGAATGCATGCACTGCATGTAAATACAGACATACATGACTGATACCAAACCCTGATGTACATGTAAGCAAAAGGCCACAGACGATCACTTCCATGCGCATTGCAATAATTTGGTCGCGACATTGGTATCTATTTCATATAAGAAAATGCAAGTTTTTTGTTTTCCGCTCAATAATTTATTACATATCATTTCAAAGAAAGAAAATAACAATAAAATAACATTATGCAGCAAAATCATTTTCTTCCGGTGTGTGACTCACTCTTATCCATAAAAATAATGTCAACTTTATTGCACTGCAACTACTGATTCAACGCCAGGAAGAGCACTTGTATTAGTCGCCGTCTTCTTCTCTGGATGCAAGTTCTTCTTACTAATCAACAACAACATCATCAAAAGTGGTAGATGTAGAAGTGTAAACCTGAATAATTGCTTGGCAGATTTACTATCTGCCTTCTTGTAAAAACGCCACCCTAAGTATGTCATAAATAAGTTCAGGGGTAAAGAGTCTATCGCGAAAGTCCATGTGGTCAACTCAAACACTGGCGCTAGTGTGCATAGTCCTATCATAGCTATGCAGTGACGTAAGGCTACTCGTCTACAAAGAGCGGGGTTTGTAGTGGCCATCATGCAGTATCCGCCACGTGAGTAGTCGCCACGTGAGATTCCAGCTGAGTGCGTTGAAGTGAGGAACTGCCAGCTGTAGAGATATGCAGCCATCAAAAATGCACCTGTTTGGAGAGTTACAAGAGAATAAAAAAATTAATGCAAATAAAATATAGAACAATGGCATTGTGGGTCATACATACATCCATTCTTGTTGCAGTTCAGAATTCAGCAGCAATTTTATCTGATGCACACTGGGTGGATTCAAGATTCAAAGTTTCTGTACAACTCTGAACTTACCGTACATTCTATAATAAAGGCCCCCCCGAGTGTGTGTGACATTTTCAAAAGTGGGGGAGTTTATTAGATGTCCTTCATACAATGATAATTCCTGGAAAAATTGTTAGATAAACTTAAAAATTACTCTGAAATGACTATGAACTTAGGATCACTGACTTCCGGTTCACTACCAGGTTTGTGATATTATTTTTGGGAATTACTGATTGTATGTGGACCGTGGTATGCTTACTTACATAAGATAATAAGAAATGTCAGCATTTGTTAAACATTTTGGTTGAAAAAAATGGCGGGTGCATTTATTAGAGTGCGGGCAACTACCAGAGAATATAAAGTATATAATTCATTTTGTTATAGTCCAATCACATCAGTTAATGCAATATGTCATCATTGGGCAGGAAAAACTATGTGTCATTGGCCCAAGAACATGTTTAAAGCAAAACCTCCTATGTAACCTCTTTGCAATTTTTTTTAAAACAAGTTCAAGGGCCACAATAGGAGGTTTTCCTACCCAAAGACGATGTGCAAAAATCTGAATACCCCAAAGAATTAAAATAATAAAAGGTCAACTCCATATGTGACACGATCTGGTCCATGGGGGCCAAAGGAGGCATTTTTGAAAATTGAGTTATTGTAATTATTACATTATACATACAATAGGCTATCATTTACTGTAAACATCAAAGGTCTAGCATAGTTTGTTCAAAAGTTAAGAAGTTTTTTGATGTCTATTTTCTTATGTATTTTATTGTTTTTATACTCCATATTTTTACCTCAGTTTCAAATTTGCCGCCTTTGGCCCTCATGCACCAGATCGTGTCACATATAGCTTATGTACACATTATGAGAAATTGGCCATCTACCATTTTATACAACACCTGCAATAATTAAAATTTTTGCCTCGGGCAACTCCGCTATCTACTTTGTTGTTCTACTAAAATATGTGTGACCGAACTGACAGCTTCACCCTCCCTCACACACACACTTTACCCCATCAAAATGCAGATTTTGGTATCAGGTGAGAGCTCATATTTTGATCATAACCCCCATGAAATTTTAGGCCTGGAAATGTTTCATTTATGCGGTATGAACAAAAACTATGTAGTATGCTAATTACAACCACAGAAGTTTGTAGTGGCCAGAACAGTACAATAGAATCCAAATCACTGGAGCAATTTCACTCGAAACTTGGAATAAAAATGTTTGGATGGTGGGCTTCAATGCAAGTTAGAAAACATCATTTGTTGGAATCCGACCACCCACATTTACATATATAGTAATACTATATTGTAGGTGTATACAAGACAATAATACCGTAAAACCCCGTCTACAAGCATATAAAGTGCTTCTGTTGAAAGCTAAATTATTCCAGGTGCCATTATGGAGTTTGAGCAAATAAATTACAGATCCAAGCATATAAAAACAAGTATTATTGTAAGACCAATCTATTGTATTGGTATATATACGCCTGGGTCGTTAAAGTTAAGCTTTCATCAAAAACCCTATATATGCTTGTAGACGAGGTTTTACGGTATGTGCCCATCCACCACAAACTGGTCGTAAAGTCGGCATTTCCCATTTTGAGATACAATCAGTACAGTACAGTACCGGTATATGGATTTCTATGTAAAATATATACGAAATTTGACCTTTGATGAACCATAACTTCACTTCCAGATGTCCGATGAAGCTGGTTAAGGTGTCATTTTAAAGCTGAAAGTGCATTCTTTCAATATCTGCAATAAACAAATGAGCTAGAGCCGACTTTACTACCACTTTGTGGTGGATGGTCACATATGCAGAATTTGGGCTAAAAGCAATTTAAGGGTTCCATATTTTTGATCTGGGTTAAAACCTGTTATGTGTATTACATTAGTGACACAATTCCAGGATATTGCCTGAAACATTCAGTGCCAGCGGGAGGTACAGGTGATGCATTTGAATCTTTTGTATGAAGTCAATTGATGAACACATGCATTCCTATATAAATTTTCCCCTTTTAATCAAGAATGTAAGTGGCTTTTAAGTAGAATGCTTGAAATGTGGGTCAAACCCTGTCTATCTCATTTAGTGACCCAATTGCAGGAAACTGACAGAAACATTATCACAATGCCTGAAATCCTGCAAGGGCTATTCTATGAAATCCACACACTCCCGATGGAAGACGTAACCTTTACCTTCAGGCATAAGGGACGGATCGTTATTTACGGCAGGGGGGAATGGGTGTTTTGGCAAAAATATCGACAAAAAATTTCGCGTTTCCTCGCGTCCGCTCAAAATTTTCGCGTTCCCCCTTGTTTTCCCAATTTTCTCCATTTAAAATTTAACAATCCCTCCTCCTGGTTCAACTAAAAATTTCAGGTTCCCCCCCTCAAGACCACAAACAAATTTCGTGTTCCCCCCTAAATTTACCCATTCCCCCCCCTGCCATAAATAACGATCGCTCCCTAAGAATACACATTCATAAAAAAGTCTGCAAATTGTTAAAAAGCTGGAAAAGTGCATAAGATTGGACAAAAACACCTCAAAATGGTCTGAAAATAAATAATATTGCTGGAATTTTGACATCACAAAAGTTTCAATGTTTTGGCTGGAAATTATCATGCCTGTATCTTTCACACAGGGAGCGTGAATTTTAACTGAAGTTACCTGTATGGGCGACTCCATCTGAAATCTACACTCCCTGTGTAGGTGATTAAGCTCATGCCTTCCACTGGGGGTGTATGAATTTCAACTGGACTAGTCCAATTACCAGAAAACTAGCTTTGCGATATTTTCTCAAAATACCAAGAGCTATCTTAACCGCTGAACCAATATAATACTAGGCTTGTCTGTACTCATTTTAATGCATTTTTCATATGGTCACGAAAATGTACAATTTTGAAATTTTTGAAGTTTTAAATATTTTTGAAACTTGTTGTCTACAGTAGACACCCGTGTGGAGAGGGTTAAAATCCCTGTAAACTTGACCACATACCTGGTTCCAGTCCACCAGTGCAAGCAGCCCATCCTATCATAGGTGGTAGAGCTCCTACAAGTGCTCCAACCCATGTATTGGCTATGCTAACTCTCTTGAGAGGTGTGTATGCCATGACGTACAGACCCCAAGTACTAGCGGATATGGCAGCAGCTAATGGGTTAACGCACAAGGCTAAGGTCGTCACTCCAGCAATGCCGACAACTGAGGCGTAACCTACTGCATGAAGAGGGCTGTGAGGGGAAAGCATTTTAACAGAAATTTAACAAAGGTGTATAGTTTAATCAAGATTAAAGTGTATTATTTTCAAATCAAATGTTTCCAAAGATAAGCTGCCGTTTGTTTATGATGACCCAGTTCATAATAACATTCCAGGCACCACAGAGTTTGAGTGCAGCACTCCTGCTAGTTGTGAGAGTACGCCAGGTAGGTTATGTGAATTTATGTGAACTTGCGTACCCTTTGTTGCACCTGTTACAAATATTTCCAATTTTGATTAGGTCTAGATTTGCATGGCTTGGTGGTACTGTTATGCATATTGTGATCATTATTCAATTCCAATTCAATGCCCATATGTATGGCAAAACTGGTGGTATTGGTAATGAGCTGCACAAACAGTCCACAAGCACCGACAAACAGCCCAGCACAGACTTTCAGTCCACCACTTTCAGTAAGAATATTTTTTTGATAATTGTTTTTAGTGATTCACACAAGTTTACCAAATCCATATTTTGGTGACCTGCCTAAAAAGAGCATGAAATTATAACAAAAATGTACATCGCCAAAACATGGATGAAAGGTTTTGGTCTGGCAGGTGACAAATCTTCCGATATCCTTTTACTTTTCATTCATATACATACCTCAATAAACCTCTAACAAGTACTCTGTTTCTTGTTCTAGCCATTTGGGAGTCATAAGGAACCTCAAAATACTGCAGAAAACAAACACACATAAAAGATTAAAGCAAGGTCAATTCTTACAGAGCTCTTTCACATCTTATAATCGTATTTAGTTGTGTGAATTAGAGAGAATAAAGGTATTGTTCTCATATTTATAACACAGGCGACATCATGAAGTAGAACAAGCCAACAAGGCGAACCCGAGTTGTTTTATACCAAAAATAATTTGGTTAAAAACAATACAGGTATTTCCCATTCTTAAAGTTAAAACCTGTGTTTCATAGTGGGTGTATGGATTTCAACTGGTACTTGCCAGTGGGGTAGCTGCCTATTTGAGCCCCCTCCCCCTAGTGCAAGGAAAAAAGAGGAAAAAGGAGGGCGAGATAGGAAAAAAGAGAAGAGAGAGAGAAGGAGAGGAGGGGAAGCGAGATATTGGAATCCATACAATATGCAATACCATACGATTATTATCAACAAGCCAGGCAAAATTGTCTATTTGGGCCCCTGCCCCATACAGGCTTGCCCCCCCGGAAAAAATCCCAGCTACGCCGCTGGTACTTGCACTCAGTTTCAATGTGCACAACTTCAAATCAAAATCATAATACTCAAAGCACTGGTGTCTAATACCCTGCAATTATAGATGTACTTACTTGATTTATTGTATTGGCTGAGCAGGATGTCATGAAAGTACCTAGTGCCATGAGTGCACAGGTGGTGGGTTCAAATAGTGCTGGAGCCATTCCATAGCCACCTAATGCTGAGATTACCACGAGACCTAAAGGTTCAACATAATAACCAAAATCAGAACAGTCAGATATAGTGGTGAATGGTGATAGTTTTATTCAAAAATTTGCTATCTACATATAAAGCATTCTAGGCCTATAAACTGAATGTCAACTGGTCAAAGCTTAGTAAGCTTTGACCAGTAGCTTACAAGTTATTACTAATATTCAAAAATAAGTAAAATTTAAAAAATTGATTCCAACTTTCATTGTTTCTTCAGCCAAAGCAGAGTTTCAATATATTAAGCCATTAAAGCCTGAGTTTTATTCTTGCAAAAATATTTGTAAAATTGCAATTTTTTTAAAAAAGGGACATGGTACATTTTAAATACAATTCATCACTCTACTTTTGGGCTCTAAGGATTGGTTTTTAGTATGCTAATCTAGGCATGTGTCCACTGTGCCCTTTGTTCTCCACAAATAGTGATTGATGCCTTTAGCCCCACCTTGCACGGTGCCCACTCTGTGCTGTACTTGCCCTGCGCTGCACTTGCCCTGTGCTGTATCTACCCTACACTGTGCAATGCACAGTGTGCATACCTCTGCAGTGCCCTACATATATCTGCACTGCACCACCCTGCTCTGTATCCACCTTCGCCTTGCACACTGTACCCACCTTGCACTGAGCCCTTGCTCAAGCCATCAGGGAGATCACAAAGTACAGGGTTAAATCCTACTCACCTGTTAACCTGCTTTTAGACAACTGCATGTACATCGACGGAAGCTCCGATAACTTCCATGTCTGTTCCGTCCATTTCTCCGTCTCTTTCGCTACAATATTCTCCTTATTATCATCTTTGGATTCTATCGGACATGGTGTCACATGATCAACAGCACTTTGTATAGCAGTCTCTACCCTGTCTTTCGCATTTGGCACATGATGTATACTGACATTATGCCTAGTTATAGTGCCTGTTTCAGAGTCTACTACAGTTTTGTTGCTACTATCGACATGTTCTTCAGTAATCTTGGGTTTGACAGCTTCAGCCTGTTGTGTGGAGATGCCTGTCTTTCCACTTATCTGTCAAAGAAATGAAACATAAAATTTGATAAAAAAGTTTATCTGTGTAATTCTTTAAAAAATAAAATGAAATAAAACGTTTGCAACTCCTCATGGTATACTATTTTTTTGTCTTGGCGAGTCAATGACATATAAGCATGTTGGGGCAGCTGTTGTGCGCCTTTAAACGTGTGCTTGTGTACGCCAGCATTTTGAAGCTGTGCCCAATGAAATACTCACTGACACTGACATCATTAGCAAGGATATGTACATGTAGTGTGTACAATGTAGTCAACCCTAGTGAGTATGACCGGGGTAATCAAGTTTGGTTCTGGTAGGGACGTGCCGCTGAGAATTTGAAAGTGGACCCATAAATATACCAATTTTTCAAGAAATTTGGACCCATTGATATACCAAAAGTCAAAATTTTCGGCCGAATTTAACCAAAATTGTCTTAGTTTTTACACATTTTCCCTAAATTTTGTTAAAATTTTGGCTAGGTTAAAGGTGAACCTCATTGAAAATAAAGTTATATATCAATGGAAAGCTTATGATATCAGGATATTAAAAAAAAAAATTTCCGATTTTTTTTGATGGCCAATAAAGCTGAAAAATTAAAAAATGAATGAATTTTTGGTCTTTTTAAGGCGCCAAAAAGCACCCAAATCAATCGTCTTTGACCTTGAGAATGCTCGTGACGTAAGCTCAGGGTTCGAGTCACGTGATCCTACTCGGAAACATGTAAACAAGACTTGCTTCCTGTACTTTGCAAGCTGCCCGGCAAGTCTGATTTTCACAATAAAGCTTGAAATGAGAAGAATCTTCAAGTTGCTGATTCCTTCTATATATATTAGAAATAATAGAATTATTGTCAACACGAAAATGTTCCGTAAATTTTTGACAAAATCAGTCATAACTGGCTGGGTATAACTGGGTAATTGAGTTTGAATTTGGCGCTGGGATCAATTCCATGCGCAAATGATTGCTGCTACCGATATACCGTTCATGTCATGGACTGAATAAACATGATCGAATAACAAATTAAATAACTTGTTTGTGACATTCCCTATTCTTGATTCATTTAAAATTATCTGATTTTTAAAAATATCGCCTTGTAGTAATCAAAAATTAATTTAAAAAACGCCGATTTCATCAAATCCAGCCCATAAAGGTTTTCATATTATAGCGCATTGCAGTAATACATACTCCCTGTACATTCTTTCCACACAATCACGATTGAAAGAAACAGATACTTTATTATAAAATAAATACAATTTAGGCTTAGTAGACCGTTATTTGATGGAATTCTGAATAAAATTAAAATATTGTCACTTGTGTCACGATTCTTTTAATGATACTACCATCAGTGTACTGAAAAAGTGAAACATTCATGTTTTATGGATTACCGAACACGATGCGTAAATTGCTGCTTTTATGCCGAAGAAATTACAGGCAGCCGCGCCGATCAAGGTGGGCAAACACAGCGACTCGCTTCGTCTCTCCAGTAGCACAAGTTCAAGTTGCGCCGTGTTTCAGCAGATTTGATCCATCGTTCCCTTATATTTGGAACATCAACAGGAATAAATTTTGCTGATGAAGTAGCAATAAGTTGGAAATATCAGAATGTGAATATCAAATCGGTCATTTTGTCTGCAAGTACAGTACGTACAGTTGCGGATACGGAACACTCGGCGACTGAGTGAGTTCACCCGCCCGTATGTATCTACGAGTTCGCCTATCATACATGACCGGTTGTAAAGTTAAGAAATAATTAAAAATCCCGTACATGTACTTTATTCTATTCCTTCATTTTCTCATTGTGATAAGTTCATCTCAACTTGGTGTGACGATCTGAACTGGTAGCACTAGCAGTTATTTTTGCAATCTGTTTTCATTCCGGTTCTTCGCGAATATTCGCTCTTCGTGCTTTTACTGTAATATTCCCTGCATATCGTGGATGGCTTGGCCTATCCCAAATCACCCCGCCAGCACTTTTCCCATTTTTAATCCACACACTTTATTCAGGAACTTCATTCTTGATTTGATCATGATGTTTCCTTCATGTTATTCTTATTTTATTGAAGATATTTTTCATGTAAAGTAAGTTGGCAATGACTGAGTTCGTGCATTGGCCCGATGCATGCCACAGTAATGCATGGACATTGTGTTTACAATCAAACCCGGAAGTAACTGTGTGTCCCCGTGTTGACGTCATTATCGAAAGCACCCAATTTGAACGATTTCGTTTTGTAATTTAGGGGGTGCCAATATCCAATCTTTGCATGGAGATTATGTCTATCCTGGTGCGTTAGGCAAATAAAAAATATTCTTTTCTGCTTCCTGGCATCATAAGCTTTCCATTGATATATAACTTTATTTTCAAAAAGGGGGGTCATTGATATACCAAAAGGCCGAAAATGCTACCCCCTCCCCCGAGTATGACACTAGACCAAGAATGACAGGAAAAGAGTTGATGCTTTTGAGATGTTGTGTACACTAGTACAAGAGGCTTCTGCAAACGTCATTGACATGGAAAGAAAGGAAAACCAATTCCTGGATCCTATACCTGTACAAAATTTGAAGATTATAACCCCTGGGTCTCATGGAGGAACAGAGGATACCGTACCTTAAAACATCCACTGAACAGGGGTGTGAGAGGTCACAGACCAAAAAGAGGAAAATTACTAAAAAACGCTGAAAAACAGGGTAAAATCGGGTAAAAATGCCAAATATGGGCTGAAAATAAAAGGAAATGTGCAAATTTTGCCAACCAAAAATGAGGAAATCAGCTAAAAAGATGAACTCTCACACCCTAACTGAACGAGTAACCCAGGCAAAAGAAGAAATAAAACAAAACAAAACAAACAAAACCATCAGAAATGGCAAGTCCATTTTCCATTTTCAACTTGGAATTCTGTGAAATTTCTTTCTTTTCTGTAAAATGTAGAACTTCAAGCTCTTAGTCTTTGAAACCTTGGTACTATAATCAAATTAAGTAATTCTTGGCCAAACTGGAACACTGTGAATGCTAGTGGCTCCACGATAAACACATACGTATATAGCGCGGTACAGAAGAACGTATAAACGCGCCTTACATTGCGTACATGCTTAGTTCACTACATGGACGCAACACGCATGTTTCAGTTTGGCCAAGAATTACTTAATTTGATTATAATATACTGAAATATGCGAACTTCAGGCTCTAATGTAAATACTCACACATCTAATGACATTGGTTTGCGTATTCTGGCATGCTACCCAGCAAGTTCTCTTCACTAGTGTTCTAAGCATAGCAGCAAGAAATCATCCAAACTGGTGACTGAACGAGTTTTGTGTTTATCCGTCAGGTTCCTCCTCACTGGGCCTTGTTGCTACCTGTACTTGGTCATTTTGATTTTCTGTACAAACAAACATCATCATTATATTATATTATAATAAACAATCTATCATTGTAACTATTACATGTAGGCAGTGGTGTAGTGGACATCATAGAGGCGAATGCCCCCAATCAATTTGAAAATTGTTGCAAAATAGCTTGTACCCCCAATCAGACACAGTCAGTGTAGTCAAGAGGCAAACCTTAGTTATCACATTTGCTAGTCAGCCAAATTCGCCTAGACCGGGGCCCAAACACAATACATACATATATTTACATAACAACATTTTACTCAAGTTAGACTATCTTTTGAATAAAGTGCTCAATCCCAAAATTGTTGCAAAATAGCTTGTGCCCCCAATCAGACACAGTGTAGGTATGAGAGGCAAACCTTAGGTCATGTTCTCACTACAGACATGGGGTCTCGTACCTAGGTCCGAGTCCACATACAAGTGGACTCAGTCCACATTGATTTCGCGTTCTCACTAACACCAAAATGCTGATGTAGGATCGACTCCACTTACCCGGATGTTATAATATCAATGCATGACGTCACAAATTCTGTTGCAATGCATGTTTTGAGCCGAACTCACAGCACAAATCAAACTATCAATTTTGAAAGATCATTTTTTATTTCCAGGCCCCCTGATATATTTCTGCAATCTATGGATATGGTATTTTGTGATATGTATAATTTGGAAAGATCTGAAATACGCTCTAAAAATAGGCCTATACGTGTAAAATGAGAGAAATACATCGGGTTTTTATTTCTGATTTTGGTCAAGCACACCGATTTACACGCAACACAACCTCTAAATCACCATCAAATACTATTTTTGATTGGTAATTTTGACTCAGTCTAGCAAAATGTACACCTCAAAAACGAATATATTACACCTGAATAATATCCTTTTGAAGTTCAAAGTTGTTTTGTTTAATTCTGAAACTGGATAAAATCCGGGGATAAAATCTGTATCTTGCCGCGATGCCGTTGTTTTCACACTGCACGAGAAGCATGCTGCTCATCAAACTACGGCAAGCATCTCAAACGAACTTCCGTGTATAGCCACTTTCCCCGAGCTTTTTCCACATAAAAAATAAATTTTGTAAATTACTACATGAAATAAAGCCTGTAGAAATTTGTTCTATAATACCAGCTATGAATTTGTAAAGTTGAAAATGCATATGTTTAAATTTTATAATGGAAAATTATAAAATGTAGACTGTATATTGTATAGGCCTATTATACGACCTTGATGGCCGGCGTTGTACTATAATAGTACAACGCCGGCCAGCAAGGTCGTGCATAGAGTATTTCCGGTATAAGTGGATCGAGTCCACTTGTAAACGCGTTCTCACTATGCTGTTTGATACCACGTCCTAGGTACGAGACTACCTCAATGAGGTGGTCTCGATGTTACATCCTGGATGTAGGATCGAGACCACTTATTTCGCGTTCTCACTATGCTTGGAAGTGGACTCGATGTAGGATCGAGTCCACGTCCTGGTATCAAACAGGCATAGTGAGAACGCGCCCTTAGTTGTAAATCACATTTGCTAGTCAGCCAATATATTTTTACATAGAAATTTAAAAGAACAGATTGGACAGGCTGGTCAAGGAAACCTACATAAATGTTTTCTATACTTCACTTGACCCAAATATATGATTTTTTATGGTGATAATCGCACATCGAATTTTAGAGGGATTTTGATAGCAGTTCCATTAAAAAAAGCTGGTTCACCAAGATATGAAGAAACCAAGGGCCACTTCCATTTACCAAGGGCCAATAAAAATTAAGATATGCTGGATGGGTAAAAATAAGCACCAGTTGCTTTGAATTTGATACTTTTTGGTTCACTATCCAGGGGGCCAGTTTTGTGAGAAAAGTGTCCCCTGGTCAACTACAAATGAGATGGAACCAGGGGCCATTGCAGAGTTTCTGGGGGCCAAACGGCTCCCGTCTCCCGCTTAATTTCACCCTTGCACCTGGCATACCTACATGAGTCATGACCTATACATTGCATCATTCATGATCAGTAACACAGGTTTAGTGAGTATTTTACCAGATAAAAAGGCCAAGTAAAAAATAAAACATGTTTCACGTCCGGGTTTTCAAAAAAAAGGAGGAAGAGGGGGATTTTTATTTTCTATTTTTTATCGCAAAATTGGTGTAAATACCCATACTTAGAGCTGTTTTAGCGTACATAGGGGGGCCTACAATAATGCCTGGAAAAAGGAGGAGGCCCTTTTTTATTTGTTGTTCTGAGAGTTGCACTTACACCCCCTCTAATGATCACAAAACCTTCCTAAATGTTTCTTGTATCTTATTAACAAGGCTATAGAAAGCATCCCAACTTCCTAGAGATATTTTTTGAAAAGTTATAACTGAATTTCAAAAAATAAAAATATATTTGAGGAAACCTCAAAAAAGGAAGCGGGAGGGGATGTGAAACATGTTTATTTTTTTATTTGGCCTAAGGCCCATTTCACGGTTAGGCGCCACTTTTAGTGAAAAAAACTCGAAATTTTCAAAATGGATTAAATTTAATTTAATAGGGGTTTTCTTTTCCAAATAAGACCAGATTTTCATAAAAATATCATTTCCCAGCTTAATAAATCTCGCTACTTCTTGAAGAAAATTATGATTTATTATCTCATGTTATGTAATTTTTTAACAAATTTGATCAATATTGAGTAGTGTATATTTATACTTTGACTGTCCAATACATATATCATAGATATTTAAAATTTATAAACGAGTATGTCATAGGCTCCCTTCTGACCAAATTTGGGCAAATTTTGTTGTGTAATGACAAATTTATGGCCACTTTTAATGTAATTTTTGTGGTAAAAAAGGGAAATTGACATGAAAAGGTTTACTCAACAATTTTAATAATCAATGAATGACTCTGATATTGCACAGCTTTGAAGGTCATAATATGGGTAATGTTCACAAATAATATCAGCCAGTTTGAAAACACAGGTCAAATTCAAGATTCTGATGTTTGTGCAATTTTGGATGTGACTGATGTCAATGTGAACGGAAACCACACACTGTAAAGCAGAGTATGTTTCAGAAAATAATGATTCAAAGAGTTTTCACACACTCAGTGAATTAAATGGGATATATTGAAACATATTTAGTGTTCATTTTAAAACATTGTTTACAATTTATAGAAGTGGATGTGACATTTTCAATTGTGAGCGGAATGTTTCATTATGATAAACAGTTTGCTTGTCAAAAATATAAGCTTTGGGCACTTCTAACACATATATTTTGTGAGATTCTATTGAATTGAGCAATGCTAAAACGTTTTTCCTGACCCTTTATATTTTTGACAAGCAAAATGTTTATAATTTACTGAAATGTTCCGTTCACAATTGAAAATGTCACATCTGCTTCTGTAAATTGTATACAAAACTGTCCTCTAAAGACAAAGACAAAGCTTTGAAATAATCATATATGACATGTACAAAATAATAAACCTATTTTAGAAAGTCAAATATCATGTTGTTTAAGTATTTTGGCCTAAAAACTACTAATTTTGAGGATGTGACATGTGAGCGGAAATTGAAGCTTTTTGAATCTCCTGTCACAATTAAAGAAGGCATACTGAATTAAAGATTTGTTGTGCCTTTTGATCCCCACAAACCTGTAATGAAATAACTTCAAACTGGCATCCTAGTCCCATTCCTGTCTTAGTTCTTTGAAGAAACTATTTTGGATGTGACAGGTACCATGGATGTGACACATGTGAGCGGAAACTTTGAAATGACATCTGCAAGCTAAGTTGATGAAGGAGTTTTCATTAAATGGTGTCATAAGATAGCTCATAGCAGGAGATTTTTAAAAATCAAGGAGAAAAAATTCTGCCACATTTTGTTAATAAATTATACTATTTGGAAAATTAATCGGATGTGACAAAATTGTGAACGGAATTTGTTGGCAAAAATTCAAAATATCGCTGTATCTACATATTAAGAGCAACAAGTGGAATTTGTTCAACAAATAGTAACAAGACTCTGAACTTTACTAAAACACACTAGTTTGCCATTCATGTAAAGTATTAGTCGATCTATTCCACATTGAATAAGGTACATAGATGTGAGCGGAAAATGTCACATCCAATTCAGAAATTTAAATGGTTCTCATGCTAGTTTAACTGACAACTAATACTTTGTTCATGTATGGCTGTATAGTGCAACTTGTTCACTACATAAAAACAACAAAAGCAGCTGGTAGGCTCAACATAGTTAAAAGTGGCAGCATTGCATTGGAAAATAAATGTCTGTTTCCAGGTTGCTAGTGAAATGTGGTTTTTTGACCACTTCTGACCCCTGAAAGATAAAACTAGAAAGGCCGATTAAGCTAATGGAGGTAGGCCATACAGAGACAATGAAAAATCACCAACAGTAAATTCTGTAACCCCATTATTTTTTACACACCAGGCCAGATATGTTGAAAATCAAAAAGTGGCGCCTAACCGTGAAATGGGCCCTAATGCAAACTTGAAACCCTGGAGGCACCCTACGGGAGTACCTACAACTTGAGAACAAGTCCTCAAACGTTCGAAATTTGTAGTTACTTGTACAACTAGTATTTAACACTACCCGGTATTACATCATACATAACAATAACACTTAACAGTACCGTCATGACCGTACAGCGCATTGAATTGAGTTAAGCTTACACATACACATGTACATACACAAAAAACAAATACACTCTTAGACGAAATATTAAGTATACCTGATAAATAAGAAAGTTAAATTTCATTTGAAATAAGCAGCATGTCAGTTTATAGTAAATTAAACGTAGAAATTAAGCAGTTCCAGTTGGTTGCCGTTCAGAAAAATTACATGATCCGCACGTCGTTACATAAGGTTACTCCAAGGTCAGCTTGGGCGGTATGGATTTTTTCCAATGAAGAAAGTAGCTCAATACCAACGTCATTGGTCAGTACTACCTAGTATAATAAAAAAGATCTTAAAAAGTTTGTTTCAGCATCCCACATACAAGCATGCGTGATTTTCATTTTTTTGTGTGTTTAGATACCCTAATAGTCATGGAAAAATAAGGAAATTCTATGGACAAAAGATATCTAAAAAGAAAAGCTAAAAAAAAACCCAAAAAACTTCATGAGTTAAATTTCGGGCAAAAATTTCTGAGATAAACTTTTGACACCAGCTTCAAAACTGAGATATATAAAAACTGACTATGTGTCCTCTATGCAGTGTGCCATAGCGGGCTGGTTTGTATGCCAAAGATGCCCGGGCAAAGATGGTGGGGAGAGCTGGTGAACTTTTTTACATAGGGCCTGCACTTTGGCTCGACATTTGAAAGGGGCGTGAATTCATTTTTGGATACGCCCCTATTATAATTAGGTAATACTCGACTCACACACATTCCCTATATGTATATACATGTACCAAATGTAGTCAATCTGTCTGCTTTATCTGTATTGTGCCGTTCTTAAGCAAATACGGTAGTTAAACACGATTTCATCAAACATAACAATAGCTCTTTTACAGTGTGCAATCATCCCGGGCAATAATTGGGCAATAATAGAGGATGTGCGTGAAATTATTGATTGGCTCCATACAAAGGAATTGAACCGGTGTCCTTCACCGTAATCATGGCACAATGCAGTGCATTCAATCAAACATTGTCGTCAACCTATTTGATCGTATTTGTGCATTTGCTATGTGTGTGAGACGAGCTGTCGCGGTAGATTGCAATAGCTTGTAATCATGCTTTTGTTGAATAAATTTGAGTACTCCGCCATATTTACGGTATGATACGTCATAATCTAGGTGATTATTTGCATTGGATGTCTTGAATACGCTGGCGAGGTTGTGTAATAATCGGATTAATGCTATAACAGTAGGTGAATACAAGTTTTGAATATATCGCGTTGCAAAGCCCCATTCAGTGATCCCAGCGAAAGTGAAAAAAAAAAATCAAATTGTTACTTGGCACAAAACCCAAGAAAACGGCAGTATTGACGAAGTTGAAGCCCCATTCAAATACATGTAGCTAATTTATATATACTGTCAGTATATAAATTACAGATTCACGTAAATACATTATTTTTGTCTTAAATAGGCCTACACGGCTTAGGGCTGAACCACTAGCAGAAGACCCCAAGTTGATGTTTTATGACCTTTGACATTCTTTTGTGGCGAGTGACATGGTCAGTTCAATTCACGCCGAGTGTCGTTTAACTCTGCTTCGGTGGTCATGAAAGAATTCAAAAGATAACCTCTGCCCCAACAATCCCAAGCAATTGTCTGAAACTGCTCTTCGGGTGATGTATCATAAGAACTCAGTCGTCAAATGATGATAGTCATATATAATGACCTAAAGATTATTACTGACTATATCATTGAAGACTGAGTTCCGCAGTCTTGTACTGAATCTGAATTTTGATGATTTTTACGATCGTCCGGATGAAAAAAAATCACTGAATGGGCCATTAGTTCCCTCCTCTCCTTACACTGGCAATATGGATCAAAGAAAAAAAAAAGAAAAGAAGAAAAAAAAAGACAAAGAAAAGAAACAATAAAAGGAAAACAAATATGAAAAGTTCGAACAATATTTGGTTTATAAAATTAATGTGACCGTGATGAGGCTCGAACTCACCACCTTCCGATTTAAAGTTCGAAGCGCTAGTGTACCAAATTCTGATGCCTTACCAAGTGAGCTGTGCTCCTGAGATACGAAATAAAAATAAAATAATACACTGTATACCTGTTTGTGTCGGTAATTGATTTGCTCAAATTCCTTAATGGTACAGTGCAACAGAGCAAAAATGCCCAAAATTTAAAAGCTATATAATTTATGCCCACTATACACTACACATAAAAATACTAATACAAGGGAATTTCAACGTAAGAATCCAAACAATTAAGTACCAACATGCACAGCTTTGTCCTTATATCACATTTGGGTTTTTAACAAGATTTTATCAAACCTCTACTGTGATTGGCAGCTGCACAAGGCATCTCTTTGATAGCTGATCATGGCCATCCATTCAGCAAGTGGCTACTAACTGACCTTGACAGGCTTGAATGAGCACTGTCATCTGCTACAAAACCATCACACTCTAGGACTACACCACATTTCGCCATACTGCATTCTAGAAACGCTTGCTGTTAGAATAAGAAAAATTGTAATGGTAAATTATTGCACATTCTAGGGAAGCGTGGTTACCGTTTTGAAATAACCGAGTGAGAGGGTTTTCAAGAAAATATTTTTCCTGTCAAAACTGAAGCATCCTCTGTATAAAAGAAAATATGAATATTAACTGCACATCATATATAACGATTCGTGATACCCAATTGTGGCACATTTGAGGTCGTTTATGAGGCAGAGAATTTTATTTCAATTTTATATACGCCAAAATATTTTTTTAATTGAGCAAGAATAATGATAGAAAAAACGTTGAAAATTCTATGTATAAATAACATTAGACCCGGCAAAAGATTACTGTTTCGTTTTTATGGTAATCTAATCTTTTATTTCCTGAAGAAACATTTGGGGTCTAAAATGGATTTTTATGTAATTGATAAAAACATCGAACGTGTATACAAGAAAATGGTAGGTTCCTCTATAGTATTTTACTGACCAAGGAAATGTACTGACACCGTGCGAGCACATGTCAAAAGCGATATAATGTATTGTCCATATAGACGCGCATTTATCATGTTTATTGTCGGATTAACAACAATTGAGCGCTATTAATACACATTAATGTTTTTAGGCAAATAAAATTCCAAAATATGGTACGTTTTCTGCTTTTGCTTGTCACGTGGTAGGCCTATATTGAAGTTGCGATTATATCTTCAAATACGTTTCATAAAAGATTCCATCAAGACAAGTGGCCGAGTGGTCTAAGGCGCTAGGCTCATAGAGCATCTCCAAAGCGGCGTGGTGCGCCGTGAGTTCGAACCCCGCCTCTGCCAAACTTTAAAAGAAGTAAAATTAAAATTTAACTTTTTTTATGATTTCATATTGGGGAAATGTGACTGGGAGAATTTATGTATGGCGTGGAGTGGTGTGCTCTAGGACCTGGTCACTCCATAATGCTACAGGGAGCACAGTACTTTGACAATGGAGTGAAAGACTATTATTATTGATTAGGCGCGGATTTTAAAAGTACAGCTCCTATGCGTGTATAGCAAAAAATTGGAATAGAATGTTTGGAATCATGTAACTAAAGTACTAAATGCATTCTGCAAAATGCGCTCTGACCAATTTATAAATTTAAAATTTCATTAGCTTTAATTTGACATATTGTTTGACATATTTGGAATTATGGTAAATCATTAAATAAAATATTTATTAATTAATCAATTATGTCAATTAATTAAAAATTTAATGCAAATATGCATATTTTCTCTGACAGAATTGTAGGATTTGACAAGAGCCATCTTTCTTCAAAGTTTGATTCTTATAACATACCGGTATCGTATTGCGTCCCGTTATAGTTGCAGAAAAAAATACGCGTGCAGGACACACATACGCACACACCCCCACACACCCAGAGGATCGTACCGTTTTACAATCGTATAACATTCATTGGCGCTAGTAGTAGTAAATTTCAATTTTCTTTGCTTTACCTCACTTGTTCTGCTCAAAATTAAAAGGGACATATCTGACAGTAAAAGCTTACATTTTATGGAAATTATGTTTAACTATTTGCTTAAACAGCACAAAACAGATAAAGCAGACAAATTTACTATACATAGGCCTATACATGTATGGTATCTGTATGCCAGTGACTGTTTAAGAATATAACATTAGATTTATGATATTTACTTCGAGGACTGTTATTTATCAAAAATGTGAAAAATATCAAATTTTAATAATTTGTCATAAAATTTGTATTATATCGTGAATTTCAAACAATGAAATTTATTTGATATCAGAAAGACATTCTTCGTATTCAGAATGCAATTCGATATGTCTGATGTGCTCTCATGTCCCACAAAAAATACTATCGAAACGCTCAAAACAGATCCCTTAATTTGGTTAATTTTCTTTTCTTGTTTTCGTTATTTTTTTGTTTATTTTTCTTTGATTTATATTGCCAGGGTAAGGAGAGGAGGGAACTAAAGGCCCATTCAGTGATTTTTTGATTTTTTTTCATCCCGACGATCGTAAAAATCCACAAAATTCAGATTTTGGATACTAGACTGCGGAACTCAGTCTTCAATGATAGTCAGTAATTTCTAGTAATTTTTATATTTTGGACATTATTATGACTATCATTTGAGGACTGAGTTCTTATGATCCGAGGAGCAGTTTCAGACAATTGCTTGGGATTATTGGGGCAGAGGTTATCTTTTGAATTCTTTCATGACCACTGAAGCATAGTCAAACCTGTCAAGGACACTCGGCGTGAATTGAAAGACCATGTCACTCGCCACAAAAGAATGTCAAAGGTCATAAAACACCACTTTTGTGTCTTCTGCTATCTAAAGGCCTATGGCTGATTTTGTACCTTTCGTCATTGTCATAGATGTGCTAACATAGCTTTCTAGTGCAGTGGTTCAGCCGAAAGCCGCGCCGTGTGTCTAAGACAAAAAATAATGCATTTACGTGAGTCTGTAATTTATATACCGGTACTGACAGTATATAAATTAGCTACATGTATTTGAATGGGGCTTCTACTTCGTCAATACTGTCGTTTTCCTGTTTTGTTTTTTTTTGCCATTTGTTTTTCATTTAAAAATTTATAAACGTAACAATTTGATTTTTTTTTTCACTTTTGCTTGGATCACTGAATGGGACTTATAGCGCGGATTATTCAAAACTTGTTTTTACCTACTGCTATATAGTATTAATCCGATTATTACATAACTTTGCCAGCGTATTCAAGACATAGGTTATGTAGGATAAACTGTACATGGGTATAGAGGCCCTGCATGCTTTTATCGATTGGCTCCAAACAAAGGATTTGAACCGGTGTCCTTCACCGTAATCACGGCGCAGTAGCCTACAGTCCATTCAATCAAATGTTGTCAGTGTGCGAGACGAACGATGTATAAATCTGGAGGTCACATCATCACTTATCATGCTTATTGTAAAAAGTTTGTCCAATGCATATACTGTGTGTATTGTTCCCGGGTATTGTCAATACAGTCAAGCAAACAGGTATTATATTTTGAAAAGGCCGCTATAGTATATTCACAGGGGTGTCTTGAATGGCCAATCATATGGGACATAATCAAATTGCAGTGACTGCTTCCTTTGTTACCACATGTCAGTCATCTTGTGATTATTGGACCATGTAAACCTGCAAAAAACGAGCCAAAGTGCAGGCCCTATGTATAGTAGGCCTAACATTTGTGTTTAGGGGATGTGCAAGCGATTTTTGCCCGGAGGGGGTACTCGCATGTAAATGGGGTATGGGTATGTGCGGCGGTCAAGGGTCCCTTTTTCAGGCTCCTCGGCAGTTCCTAACCCACATTTGGATCATGCTCCCGTCAATTGTAGCTCTTAATAGCCAAAATTTTGGAAATTTATTAGCTCCAAAGCCTATAATTTGGCCCAATTTTACAAGACCCACCAAAAATGTTGAAATTTCAGTTCATCAAGCCCCTATTTTTCCCAAAATCAGTTCTTAGTTCCCAAAGTTCGGCGCTCCGCGCCGCGCACCCCGGCTACCAAAATTTCAGTTGATGAGTGCCCCCCCCCCCGGATTTTTGGCCCCGGGGGAGGCACATAGTGATGTAGGCCTACCTGTGCCTACACCACCAGCGTACGAAACTAGGGGTCTATGTGTAGAAATTTTCAGAAAAAAGGGGGACGGTCATTCGGTGTTATGTCAAAAACTTTGTATGGGAGCGCCCCGGATTTCACATCATTGACAATCAAAAATATCTTTTTACCCAATTTGACAGCAGGCCTACAAAATAGACAAAACTCATTTATTTTGCTCAAGATGCGTGCAAAGCGTGCGGAAATTTCACAGTGTTCAAGAAAGGGGGTCATTCAGTGTAGGGCTACTGAACTTGAAAACAGGGTCAAGTGGGTGTAGGATACCGGGGTCTTTAACTGAGGTCTTTTCATGGGCACATGACGTCAATATCATGATATATATAGGCCTAGGAGTGCCCACCCCCGGGTTTTAAGCAAGCAGACATGGGGCCGCGGCAGGCGTGCGCAGCACATTGAAAGTGGGGGCGCGGGGGCAGGTTGTTCAGTTCCCCTGAAGGTGCAGATGACTGATTTCCCCCGATTTCCGGAAGTTTCACCCGAAAGACCATCAAAAGTGGGGTGGCTGGGCCCCCCTGCCCCCCCCCCCCCTTTGCGCACGCCACTGGGCCGCGGGCACCTTTTAAAGAAAATGCTCTAAATGAGCAAAACAGTAGGCTTTTCCGTTTGATTTTGTTTTTTCAGAAGTGACTCTAAAAATCTGTAAATAAGTTGTTTTTTTTGTTGTTGTTTTTTTTGGTTTTTGCCAATTTGTCTCCCGCCGCCAACACCCCCACCCCCTCCTCCAAAAACTAAATGTCACCGCGATGTCGATGAGCAACATAATTTAGTTTTGGACGCATACGGCAAGCCATAAAAGGTTGTGTAACATTGCCCAACACTAATCTTCTGAGCGTAAACATGTGCGCATGCATTTACATTAGGGGTAGGTTAAACAGCCTTTTAAAAAGGGTGATGTTTCAAATTTCTTAGGGAACCAGCTTATTTGATGCGGCATGTTCTCCTGAGCAATTTGACACCTTTTTCATCAAATCGGCCAAAAAATGAGAAGGTGCCGGCCAAAACAAGTATTTGGACAGGGGGTCTGTTGGGGTCTTAAAATCAATATTTTCATCCATAATCATTATTTTATGCCTAATTCTGTTAAAGTTGGTGTTGGTTTGCAGGTAATTGATGTCTAGAATTCCATTTTTGAAAGTTGCATAAAAATTGGAGTTGTCGTTTTCTTAAAATGGCTGTTTTACGTCCAAATAAGGATGTGAGGGCGCTTTGCATAAAACATGCACACATTCTTTACACATAAAATTTTAATGATGTCAGTATGAAGATAATCACATGTGGCACATCCTCAAGAAATTTGGGCATTATATTTCTTTTCGTTTGACCGTGGCACCATTTTTCGTATTCTCAGGAAGCCTTCCATTGAAACGTACACATTTTAAAGTGCGTTGACCCCTGTACAGTTGAATGGTAACGTTCTATGAAATATTCAAATGGCTGCCAAAATCAAACCGTACAATGTAAATCGCTTAAATTTCTTGAGCAGGTACTACCTATGATTATCTTCATAGATACACCATTGAAATTTCCGTTTTAAAGATCGTTTTTGCAAGTTAAATGCGAAGCGCCCTCATATCCTTATTTGGACGTAAAATGGCCATTTTAAGAAAAACGACAACTCCAATTTTTATGCAACTTTCAAAAATGGAATTCTTAACATCAATTACATACAAATCAATACCTACTTTCACAGAATCAGGCATATAATAATGATTATTGATGAAAATATTGATTTTTAGACCCTCCCCAACAGACCCCCCTGTCCAAATACTTGTTTTGGTCAGCACCTTCTCATTTTTTTGGCCGATTTTCATGAAAAAGGTGTCAAAATGCTCAGGAGATCATACTGCATCAAATAAGCTGGTTCCCTAAGGAATTTGAAGCATCATCATTCTATAACCCACCACTATTTACATGAATGAAGTGTTGCCTGTAAGCTCTGTAAGCTTACTATATATATTAATGTAAGCTTACTATTTTTGATTAAAGTAGAAGCTAACTATGTTTACAGTCATGACAGTGTATGAATTATGAAAGGCTCCGCTAATAGAGATGCATTTTTGCGAATGAATTTCCTGTATCAGGTTGGTAACAGTACTTTTTTTACAAACTAAAATTAGCTCATGTCATTGAGCTTGTTCGTTGTTGAGTTGTTCATATAAAAATAAATCACTGTCACTGAAATCATGTGTTATCAGTACGACGGCAACTTCGTGACCTCTTTTGTTCGATAGAAATTTTTTACGGGTTGGTGAACACGGGTTACGTAACTAAATGTTGAAAATTTGACCGGCAAACATGTTTTAGCGAAATAGCCCCAGAAATGGGAGACACGGGTCGTTTTTTTTTTTTTTTGCGTACCATGATCACGGATAAGATACCAAACATTTGTGCAAAGAACAAAAAACGAGTAAAAGTTGAATAATATTGAAAATAAAGAAGCTTGAGGCCATGCGTTTTGAACTGGGCCCATATAGGTGGAGTTGTGACATCTGCGCGACACAAATGACATCATCTATTAAATTTTTTCTATAATTATGCAAGATATACAGCTAAATTTGGTATTAAATTAAAGCACTCATGCAGGGCAAGAGGATAGAAATGATAACACATGTAAAATATTTATTATGTTCTGTTAATTACATGTTAATTAACGAAGCTCCAGGGTGGAGGAGGATCTGGCGCAGGAGGATCTGGCGCAGCGAAATTGGCATCTGTGGTGTAACTAAGTTAAATCATGTTCATATTAGGATTTATTGCATTTGAGTACATAAACTGTGGCTAATTACTAAAACTAATCAGATTTTGATAATTTGGATGTTTGTTAATGATTGTTAATTACCTTAATTAAAGAATTATTTTAAAATTACAGGCCTACGTTGCATTGGTAGAACTATGGCTGTACGTCAAGTCCTTTGAACAGGACGATCATAGTTTTGCAGTCAAGGCCTCAAATTGATTCATAGATTCTGAAACAGAACCTCATACATGTATATCTAGCATAATCAAGCCAATTAAAAAGCATTTGCATATATTACTGACAAACTTGGTTATGACTTGAGCAAATAAAAAAAAACAAGAGAAACTAGGCCTATTTGTCACGATGGAGTGATGATGCAAGTGATGATATGGATGAGGGGTATCAGAGGACTCTGCAGATCAAACAGAAACAGATTCAAATGTGACACGGGTTATACTGGTTTGATTGTTAAGGACCTAGCTGTCATTGCAATTCAGCCATCATCTGATGCTATATTCCTATTTCTTGCTTCATGTCATCAGATGGCGTGGTTCCTCTTGAAAACAATTATATGCAGTCAGATTATGGTCATAATTAATATGTATAGCACTCAGGTACAAAGGTTGTTAAAGGAAAAAGGAAGGTTTGCTAAGGAAGAGAGGAGGCCATTGTACCACAGAAGTGTGTTTTAAAATATTGTGGTATCAGTCTTCAACAAAGCAAAAAAGCAGACCGAGAAAAAAAAAGAGGACCATGAAGACATTATGTGTACAAGGTGCATTATAAATCTGGACAATGAACATGACCATCATTACTGCTTGCTTGTTTAAAACCCCTGTTTCAGTACAAAAAATGTAAATTTTGTTTTTGGCAATGGTTTGAATTGTTTTGTATAGTTAGTATAACTCTTCTGTAAAGTTGTTAGCAAATTTGTACAAAAAATTTTCGCGAGAATTTTCACTGAAGTCGACGCATTTGTATACAACGAGATAACACAGTTATTACAAGGTATTTTAAAATACCTATTTTAGTAGGTTTTGCTGCTTCTGTATGCCTTATCAAATTGAATTAGACCATTTAATACATGTATGGTGTCCTCAAGGGTGAGTTACAGTAAGAACATGGCAAGGTAAAATTTTCTGTTAAAAAAATGAAATCTGTTGGGTCATTTTTCTAGCCCGCGCAAAATGTTGTAAACATTGCCGAGGTATAGAAAGTTATATATGCTTAGAAAGTTCTGAATGTGAGGAATTCAAATCTGCAATAGTTAATCTTGTAGGGTATGCAGCATTGCTTCAAAAAAATTTTTTCCAATAGTATTTTTTTTCATGAATTTTGGAGGTTCTCAAATTCATAACCTTTTAGGGGTACATCCTATGTTAATTTTAAGTGCATTTTTGAACTCCTCAGGCAATTTGCTTCCAGAAAATGTATACTTTTGTGGGGTTAATGCATAGTTTGACAAAGTTATAGCCATTGAAACGAAAATACCCGCGATTTGCGCGAACTTAAAGTGTGTCACACGAAATGGGCCCAACTTAAAACGCATGGCCTTGAACATGTCCAAAGTGGCCGGGAAAATGAGAAAAATTGCATGTCACGATCACCAAAATGCTTATATCTACAACAGTGAGTAAACGCCGGTCGTATGCTTTTCTCTAATGATAGATATTAACTAACGTTAGCTTGTATTAAATTTTCAGCGAAAATGATTGGTGGAATAATCGAGTCGTAGGTTGAAAAGTTACTCTCAAAACAGCCCCGTGTCGCAATCTTGCGTGACCCGTTAGTGACAAGTGTCACTAGCAAAATAGCAGCCGGCCTTGTCATTATATCGAATAATAATCGTCAGAATCGTCCAGTTGACTCCAGTGATATTTATTTATTCAAGCAAAATACTGCATTGACTTACAAAATATTGAAGTCAATATAAAAAGTAGTATCACCTCATTTGACTGAACTGAAAGCAGTTTTAAAAATATTATTGTTGATCGAGTCCCTGAATGAGAAATAAGATTGTAAAAGATACGAGTATGGTATAGCAGGTTGTGATGGTCTAGTAGTGGTTGACGCCGTGGTTTGAAGTGCGAGAGGTTGAAGGTTCGAATCCTACAGCATTTCGATTCTTTTCTCTCTTGTTCTGTTAGGCCTATGGTGTATGTGTGTAGGCCCGTCAGTATTTTATATGATCATTTGAAAATATTCTATGCAACACGTTTGCAATGTTTTTCTTTATGTGTAGGCCTACATATTAAAAAATGAGATATAGCGTCAGCCATAATTTACGAATTTCAAACCTGATTAATATTTTGGCATAATATTATTTGTAATTTTTACACCGTTCTTACACCCTACCCAGACATACACAAAATTGGAATCAGCGTTTCGTTGTCTAGAGTAACTTTAATTATAGAACACCACACGGCGGTCAAGATAAAAAATGCTTTCTTTCATTTTACCTCATTATTTCTGCTTCAAATGATCAGAAACCATTCCTGAAAGTTGTTTACTAATATCATAAATATTAAAAAAAAACAAAAACAAAACAAAAAAACGCAATGGTAGGGTTCGAACTTCCAACCTCTCGCACTCCAGGCACGGCCTTAGCCACTAGACCATCACAACCTGCTAACTTATTCACGCACCTTTTGCAATGTTATTTCTAAGTCAGTGTCTCGTTCAACAAAAATCTTTTATAAACTGTTTGTAAGTTCAGTCAAATGGCTTGAAATTACGTTTTATATTGACTTCGATATTTTGTAAGACAGGGCAGTATTTTGTATGAATAAATAAATATCACTGTAGTCAACTGGACGATCCTGACAATTATTAATCGATATATGGACAAGGCCGGCTGTTAATTTTCCTGGTGACACTGGTCACTAATGGTCACGCACGATTGCGAGGAGAAGCCCTTTTGAAAGCAACTTTCCAACCTACGACTAGATTATTCCACCAATCATTTTCGCTGAAAATTTAATACAAGCTCAAGTTATAGTTAATATCTATCATTACAGAAAAGCATATAACCGGCGTTGGTTCATAGTTGCAGATATAACCATTTTGGTGATCGTGACATGCATTTTTTTCTCATTTTTTAGGCTTCTTCGCGCACAATAAACATTCATTTTCTCCACAATAATTGGAATTTTACACGTTACTGTTTGCCTTATACTCATGTTTCATATCTTATCTATGGGCTCAATGTGGAAATGAAGGGAGAAACGACTCGTGTATTCCATTTTTTTGATGTTTTCTGAAAAACTGTATTTGCCACCTGATTTTCAACATTACGTTACGTAACAGCAGAGGTCACGCCGGTAAAAATTACCGGAAGTGAGCTAAGTTGCTGTCGTACTGTTATTTACAAATTAAAGCCATAATATTTACTGAGGAGAACGCCCTCAAAACATTTTAAATTCAGGTTTTTACACGATTGTAATATACTTTAGTAAACAAAGATACTCTGCAAAAATCAAGACTTTCACCTAAAGTTTAGGTGCTGTAGTTTTGTCAAAATCCGAGATTTTGAATTTAAACCACCGGAACCGGCGTTTTATTATTACGATAGAAATATTAGTTGAACGCGAATGCGATGTCAACACAGTAATACCACGTACACGGCGTGCGGGAGCGGGACACACACATACACAAGCCAGAGGATCGATCCATATTACAATCGCCGGGCCGGAGGAACAATGCAATTGCAATGGCATGCATTGCATTGGCGCCAGTAGTAAATTCCAAATTTCTTTGCTTTTATACCTCACTTGTTCGGCTCAAAATTAAAAGGGGACATATTGACAGTAAATTCTTCAATTTTATTGAAAATGAATACTTCTATTTTTAAAGTGTAAATGTTATAATGGCTTTAACATAATTATGTCATCATGTCATGCAAACTTATCAACAGTGTTGTAGTCAAGTCCGCATCGTTGGAGTCCGACCGTGGACCTGGTGTCCGTGTCCGAGTCCCTGACAATTTCTGATGTCCGAGTCCACAAGCAAACTTCTGTACAAATCAATATGAAATGAATCAACCACAGCTCATTATAATAAGATAACCCAATGACATCACCAGCTCAAAGCACATTACATGTATACATCCCATTGAAATACATGTAACTGATGTAGGCCTACATGTAAGTGGAATTGGAACCAACATTACTCAAATTTCAAGGGCTTTTTATAAAAAATTACAAGTTTTTCTGAGGTTTTCCAACTTTTTTACGGAAGTTTGTAGGAAGTCCGAAAAGGTTAACCCAATTTTTTTTTTTGTGGTTTGAAAAAGTGAAGAGCAAAAAAAAAAAGATTAGGCCAAATAAAAAATAAAACATGTTTCACGCCCCTCCCGCTTCCTTTTTTGAGGTTTCTTCATTTTATTTTTATTTTTGAAATTCAGTTATAACTTTTCAAAAAATATGTCTAGGAAGTAGAGATGCTTTCTATAGCCTTGCTAATATACAAGAAACACTTTTATAAGATTTTGTGATAGTTAGAGGGGGTCTATCTCTCAGAACAACAAATAAAAAGAGGCCTCCTCCATTTTTCCAGGCATTATGTATATGCTAAAACAGCTCTAATTATGGGTATTTACACCGATTTTGCGATAAAAAATAAAAAATAAAAAGCCCCCTCTTCCTCCTTTTTTTCAAAAACCCGGACGTGAAACATGTTTTTTATTTTACTTGGCCTTATAAGCGCTAGCGTCATAAAAGCAACATGTACCGGTATATTTTTTATACTTTTCAAATTTTTAACGCCCTTTTTTTCTTTACTTATTCTTTTTGCCGCCCCTTCTTCTGCCGCCCCTTCGTTTGCCGCCCCTTCGTTTGCCGCCCCTCGTTTGCTGCCCCTTCATTTGCCGCCTTCTTCTTCACGCCCCTTCGCTTTGACCGCCTGCTTTTTACCCAGGGGGCTGGCGCCTCAAAGCCCCCCCAAAATATGTGCATGTAATTATTTCTTTTTTTGTACAGTGCCAATGGGGAAAGTTTGATTGTGGAGTCCGAGTCCGCAATGTCCGAGTCCTTGACCCTTCGTCTTGTGTCAAATTCAAGAATCAAGGGTTTCCATCCCACATCCAAAATTGAGAAAATATTTAATTATTTCATTTTTATTTGACATTTTTTACATGAATTTGCAATTTTCTTACTTTGATCCCGGGGGGATCACTCATAATAAATAATAATAAAAATAATAAATAAATTTCAGATTTAAATAGCGCCTTTTTCCAGCTAGATCTTGAAGAATTCAAAGCGCTGTAATTTCGCTGCCGTGGTGAATCATCACAATCAGATCGCATCATCTAGGCCAGTTGCAGCCGAACCTGGCGCAGACCTATCCGCACTTAGGGATGCTCATAAAATTTTGAAGTTCAATATTTTTAGCTGAAAGTTCTTTCATTTGAAAGAGAATCAAATTGCCTAAACAATATTAGGGGTCAATCATGTTTCTAGTGCATATACTTTTGAAGTTACAGACAAAATTTAGTGTCACCAAATTGCCCAAAATTTTGTGTGTGAAATTGTTGTGACAGCAGGCACATGTACAATGTACACTACTGTATGTGACCCCAGATGACCTCCTATTCTTTACGGTAAGAAAGCTGTTTTGGATGGTCTTGATTTACACACAAATTGCTTTTGCGCTCGGGCTTAGTGCCACAAGGTCCTATCTGCATTTTTGGCCAAAATGAGATTTTGGTACCAAAATGATCCTTACAACACTGAGAACCAGCTGATAGTACTAACTAATGCTTATAATGCCAGTTGTGCTTGATACCACCAAAAATACGTTTGGCCTATACTGCATTTAGCCACTTTCTTTAGGGCCACAAGGTCCCATCTGGCAGATGGGACCTTGTGGCTCAAACATTTTAAGGCCATATTTCTTATACTTTATTATCGCTTATTATGCAGATAGGACTTTGTGGCTCAATCATTGAATAGCGAGAAATACCGTCCTTGTGCTTTAAACTAACTACTGCACCAGTCATTTCCATAATATCTTACATTACAAGAAGATTTTAGACATGGCTTAAATTGATTTTTATCCATCACTGACCTCCAAGTTTAATTTGACTCGGTTCCCATCTTTGTATTATAATTTTTATGAACAGATTTGCATATTAGCTGTGATGTTTTCATAATGAAATTATGTTGTATGCAAATAATAATGATTACTTCATTCATATCACACATTTTACATGATTCGCATAATGTTTTCTTAATTCATTACTTTTCATTTGAAGTGTATAATGCAGAAGCTTGAGATCTCAAAATTATTTTGGGACATTTACCTACTTTGAAGATTAATCTGCAAAATAATTTGAATATTCAACACTGTAATTACTTAGTATGTGCAAGTGCACCCCAATTTAAAAGAAAATATTGTTTGTACACTACCATGACTATGTTATCAACAGAAATACAGCAATTCAAAGCAAAGCAACAGGGCCTAAGTGTGGTTTTCTTCAAATTGCTTAGTGCCACAAGGTCCTATCTGCACATGCACATTTATAATAAACAATATTAAAAAAAAATGTCATGCTCACACTTCGAAATAGGTAAAAAAATCATGTTCCTGACTAAATTTGGCAGGTATTAAGCCTGTTTACAACACTGTTTCCTATCAAGTAACACTCTATAATCAATTTGAAACAGGGCAAAATTTTCAAAGCTGATTTTCTCAAAATGGCCAAAATGCAGATAGGACCTTGTGGCACCAAGCCCTCGAAGTGTCGACTTGGTAGAACATAGATTGCACTATGTGATAGTTTATGAATCCAGTATTATGCCAGTACCAACGTAAGTCAACATCACTTAGGTTTTGGTTGTCAAAATTAATTTTTAGTGATTTTTTTTTCATTGACCCCACAGTAAAGCCATTTTTGGACCAAAAGGAGATGAAATCAACTTAAAAGGTCAAGAATATCACTTGTAATGTTGCTTGGATGTGCCAGAAAATATTTTGCAAACTCAGGCTGGAAAATCGGGTCAACAAAGTCAAACTTTATTGATTCAGTTGTAATGGTTGTAGAATTCTAATCTGCCTACATCTGGCGGCACAGAAACGATTAAAAACAAGAAAAGCACTAAAAAACTTCACAGGGAGAAATACGAGATTGCATTTTTTCTCTATAATTAATACCCATGTACAGTTACACAACCCTGTATTATGTATAACTACACTGTACAATGTAGCTTCTCTATTTCATCATTATTATTACTTTTACATTGTATTAATTTTTTTTAACCTATAGGCTGCTCACACAACTCTAGTACAGAATCCTGACAACACCCAAGTAGCCCGATTCTACATTGCTACCCTCAAAACAGTGGCAAAAAGATTGGTCTTGAGGATGTAAGTATAACCGCTAGAAACTTTGTTTTCCTCTTATTGTCCCGGCACAATCAGTGATTAGCTACGCATACTATTACCAGCACACTTCAACATTGCAGGGACGGTCTTTTGGAAGTTGCAGGAGAGCATTAAATAGCTCTTCTGGAGCCTTCAAGATGAGTTGTTAAGAACATTTACAATAGAATGTAAGGAGAGAATGGTCAACTAAGGAGAAAATCACTCTCCTACATGTACATGCATATCAGATTTAAGGAGAGCAGTACTAGTAGAGGGCAATTGCTCTCGCTTCAAGATGAGTTGTTTAGAGCATTTACAATAGAATGTAATGAGAGAATGATCAACTAAGAAGAGCTAAAAATCACTCTCCTGCATGCATATCAGATTTAAGGAGAGCAGTACTAGAGGGCAATTGCTCTTGCTCTCCTCAAAAGGCAATCCCTGACATTGTCTGACAATATCTTATAAAGGAATTAGCCTTTGAACTGAAACATTAAAGCCATAATTATGTACAGTATATGATCTTTTAAAATGAGTTTGGTCATTTTACATTGCTTTTTATAATGTGATATGATATAAACATCTCAAAAAAAGTAACTAATCCCCCTTAAATAATGGCCTGTAAAATGCGTTGGAAGCAGAATTTATTTCTGCGCATTTTGACACCTCATGTGATAATATAGCCCAGAAAACAATAAAACACCGGTCAATTTAATGTAGTGAGGTCTAGATTTGAAAGTTGCACTTACATACAGATTTCCTTCCATTACACTGAATGCAAAATCAATAGAATTTACTGCAACTTTCAAATCTGGGGCTACATTGATTTAAATGTACGCTGTGACGTCAATATTTAGTCAATTGCTACAAATGAGGTGTCAAAATGTGCAGAAATAAATTCTGCTTCCAACGCATTTTACAGATTTGTAAAACAATAACCCGTTTTTGAATAATGGTCATTATTTAAGGGGGGTTAGTTACTTTTTTTGAGATGTTTATATATTGATTATTATTCTGCCTCGGCCATGAAGACTATCATACCCTCAATTAAATTTAAACCATTCATATAGTAAACATACAGTGACAGAATTTGATCAAAATAATTTGCATGCAAGTTATCCATGTAAATAATTAAAGTTTGTATGATTATTCTAATATTCTTATGTATATTATAATACTGATATCCTTATTGTTTTATTTTTTAGTCATCCTCATATGAAGAGAACCATATGTAAGAGGTGTGATTTACTTCTGATACCAGGTGTTACTGCCACAGTTAGAGTTAGAGGTAGGTTGAATTGTAGTTAGAATGGCTGTAGTGATTTATAGTGCATGTGCTACGCACAGGCACAACACCATGACGTTGATCCTCAAGCCTCAGCAACTCTAAAAGTGGCTCAATATTTGGGAGAAGAATGCAATTCGATTTCCTGGATGATTTGCTTAAATTCAGGGAAATCCATCCATTTTAAGGGGGTATTGAACCAAAACAAAGGGAGGAGGCTATTAAACAAAATCAAGGGAGTCAGAATCGTGAAAAAGTTTCAGTCAGTGATGGGCAAATTTGGCCAACCTTGCATGATGTTCCTGCCACTGCCTGGTTTAATCCGGTATAGACACTTTATTAGCCAGTGCTTCTTAGCTTGTACAGTGCTTTCTTTTTTAGCTAATTGAGGTGCTCAATAAATGTCTGCAATAATACCGTAACCACTCGGGTATAAGCCCACCCCCCTAGATGGCAGATTTCACTTCAAAAATTGGGGGTGGGCTTATAACCAGGGAAGGGCTAGTGCTTGAATTTAAAAATAAGAACAATCACCCTCATTTGTATATGCCCAATGTACCAGTAATTTCTATCTTCTATGTCAATTTCTTAAAATTATAAGTGTGGAATGTTAATTATCATCTGATATTTTTGATATTTGTTCTTAAATATATGAGAGCAAAGCATTGATTTGATTTAAGAACTTGGCCAAAATTTAGTACTGGGCTTATACCTGAGTGCACCCTTGTGAAGTTGTGCCCAGAATGTTTTGAAAAATAGGGGGTGGGCTTATATCCGAAGGTGGGCTTATACCCGAGTGGTTACGGTAATAATAAAATGTAATGGCTTACGCTTAGTTGCTTACTATACAATGTCATAAATGTTGCAAAGAGCAAGTCAAACCGTATTGGGTATCTCATTGGATTTAGGAGCTTGTCTTGTGCAAGGCTGTCAACTCTAACGCATTCGGTGTGAGTCTCACATATTTTCAACAATATCTCATGCCAAGCAATTCCAAAAAAGGTTTACTGTGTTATGATCCTTGGTTGGGCCAGATGGACAGAGTCAGAATTTCAGTGATAATCCAAGAATCTATTCTCACAAAGATTCTCGTAAACAGATTTGCGCTGTTTTAGTTTTCAGAGAAGTTGATTTGCAAGAATCAGTTAGTTCCCGCATTTTTATTCTGCAAGAATCAAGATTGATTCTCGCACTGTGAAACAAAATTCTGACCCTGGAGCACTGGTCAATAACCAGTGGGTATCATCCGTGAACAGAGATTCACATAAAAAGGCTCGTTTTCAAGATCAAAATACTGTTTGGAACATGAATATCTATATAAGACAAAGCAAATTTGAGAAAATTGGTATTTCTACAGACGAAGAGAGTATTTTATGGTATATTGTTTTGTTTTCTTTTCTATTGACAGCTCGACGAGAGCAGCACACAGTATTGACTTGTCTTGAGTGTAAGCGAGTTAAACGTTTTACGAGCCGTGACGATTACAAGCTGTGGGTTGAACAACCTGAATCACAACAAGCAGCAGGTAACACAGAGTCAAAAATAAAACATGTTTCTTGTCCCCTCCCGCTTCCTTTTTTGATGCTTTTCCAAATTCTTAGTTTATGTTTCAAGTTATACTTTTGTAAAAAAAGATGTCTTGGAAGTTGAGATATACTTTATATAGCCTAACTTTTGGAAGGTTTGGTAATTATCAGATGAGGCATAACTTACCAGAAGAACAAAATAAAATAACAGTTTGTTCCTCGGACAGGCAAAATTAATGCCTGTGATATGCAAAATTCTAAAAAATGCTGTGAATTCAAAACTCATTATAAGACCAGACTAATAAATCAAGGCTCCAGCAATAGCTCTTTGAATTGACTGAACCCCAGTCTGCAAATAGGTTCATCAGAATTTTCAATGAAATTATACAGTTCCTGAATTTTTCTAAACAAATCCATATACCTCGATGAATGAGTTTCATGCTAACACTTAGCACTTTTTCATCAAATTGAATGACCAGTTCTTGCAAAAACAGTACCGTAGTAATTAATCTCTTATTGTGCTGTTTTGTGGAACAGCTAAAAACTCTTGAAACACTGGCTGTTTGCACTGATTCTAAATATAGCCCACTTGATATCATTGTTTATCAACAAAGGTGAGGGACTGGTCTATTGATATGCTTGAATGAACCGCGACACTTGTACAATGGCTTTCTTGTACTATATGAAATGTGGTGGGCGATTTAAAATGTACATGCCCTGAGCAAACTATGATGCGTACACACACTGCAGGGCAAAGAACAATGTAAATTGCCATAATTTGTGCGCATACTGCCGAGTAATGACGTCACATGTCAAGTGGTCCATAGAAATCATCATCATCATCATAACCATCATCATTATTGTTTTATTTTCAGATTCTAAGAAACAGCAAAGTAGACAGAAGCAATTCAACAAGAAACCGAACACCTCACAGCAGGATTCTAGGAAATTAGACAAACTAGTAGAAACACAGCCAAGTTGCTCTGGGAAAGGTTCTGATCAACAGAGAGCAGTTATCGTACCAAAAAAGTCATAACTGTATATTACCTGTAAATTATTTTGATTACAAAGTGCTACAGTACACATTAAATATCTTACATTGTATAAGCATAATACTAATTTAAGGGAGGTGTACCATCCTAAAATCAACAATGAGTTTGTTAGGCTACAAGAAACACATTGAGGAAGGAGACCTTGCGATTGTCTTTATAGGCCATGAAACCATGGTAGCGGTCACCATCAAACGAGGGGAAATAACGCAAACCAAATATGGCGCTTTGCGACATAATGACGTGTTGGGTAAAGAATACGGATCCAAGATTTCAACGGTGAATCAAAGGGGGTATATCTACGTACTGCATCCATCGCCTGAGCTTTGGACAGTCAATCTACCACATCGGACTCAGATTTTATACTTCACTGATATCAGCATGGTCACCATGCAGTTGGAGTTAAAACCAGGTTCCATTGTGGTAGAATCTGGGACCGGAAGTGGAAGCATGTCGCACGCTTTAGCTCGGACTATCGCCCCGAACGGTCACTTGTACACGTTTGAGTTCCACGAGCAGCGTGCGCAGTTAGCGAGAGCGGAGTTTAAGAAGCATGGCTTGGGAGAGGTGGTGACGGTAGAGCATAGAGATGTCTGCCAGAATGGGTTTGGGTTAGAGGTCAAAGTCGATGCAGTGTTTCTAGATCTTCCGTCTCCTCACTTGGCAGTCGAACATGCCAAAAAAATCCTCAAGTCAGGTGGTAGAATCTGTACTTTCTCGCCGTGCATAGAACAGGTGCAGTGCACCTGTCAGACATTCCATAGCCAGGGTTTCAGCGATGTGGTCACCATGGAATGCTTGCTCCGTAACTACGACACAAGAAGCTTAGCTTTCCCTGTGCCTAATTTAGGTTTTGAAGACGCAGAGATTTTTGAATCAACCAAATCTGAGCAAAGCGATGTTAATAATTCTCATAAGGCGCAAGAGCCGATTGTTGGTGGAGGTGGTAGTAAAGAAGATGGCAAAGGTAATTTAAAGATGGACTGTACAGAAAGTAGTAGTAAAGAGACTGTGTCAAAGAATCAGTCTGAAGCCGCCTCTAAGTCCTCTTTAGGGGAAGGCTCTGCCTCGGATGCAAAGAGGTTTAAGAATGGGGAACGAAAATGGAAAGGGAAACCCAAATCGGTTCAAGGACAGAATGTTGTTAGATGTGCCGTGCCAAACAAAGAGACTTCTGGTCACACTGGCTATCTGACTTTTGCAACTCTTTTCTTTGGTTCTTCATAGCACAAGACTTGCTAAAGATTTAAGTAACAGTTCTGTCCAATGCAGCTTGTAGTTCGAGAACATAGTTCAAAGTACATACAAGATTTCTGTTAATCTTTAAATCTTAAAAAGAGCAGCAATGATATACATGCAGTAACTGAACGAGATGTGCATTAATAATCTATTTCAACTCCAGTGACACCTTATGCATCTTGTCCTCGGTAGGATTAGGCCTAAGTTCACTGTACTGGAGGGACATGTAAACTGGCAATACAGCCCTGCTATATTGAGATTTTGCCAAGTAAAATGTTTACAATGCATCAAAAGTTCCACAGAAATTATTGAGGCGTTGCCGTAGGTGGAATAGATAATAACAGATGCCGTCTGTGAACTTTTTTTTCCAAGACAGTCAGTTTCTCGAAGCAAGGCTTCCTAAGCCATCAGGCTTATACCCAATTAGTCCTATAATACGGACTAGTGCTTATAATTTCACATCAGTACATCACCTAGAAAGATAAATCAATAAAATGGATCCACATTGGTAGGGCTAGCCTGCTGGCTTAGGAAGCATGCCCACTACCCAAGCTTCGAGAAATCGGACCAAAGGGTTCAGCAATCAATCCTTTTTTCTGAAGGATTTTCAGAGAAGAAACCTTTCATAATTAGTACATGTATACTAAAAAGTGATCCTATGCCAATTTGAGGTATCAGGAGTGATTCTTGGTGTTGCATTATTTTAGCTTTATAATCATCACAACAATTGCCAATGACCAACTATTTGGGAGGTCATAATCTGAAAGAAACACTGATACCAGATTCTTCAAGAAACAACCACACAGTGCTGAAGAATTGGGTTGGAAAGTCAGTGTGGCAAAAAATGTCGAAGGGTTTCTCTCAAAATTCTGTAGAACACTTCACATAATGTAATTTCTCTTTTTTAATTTTGCTTAGTCAGCATGGGGTGTGGTCCAATCTTTTCATGTTCTGTTTTCTATCTTACACATTGAGGCCTACAGGGGTTGAGTTTTGAAAATAACACAATACTATGATATAAAATTGGATCGATTGAGCCCATATTTATTGGTCGAGCTATGAGTTTTAAAAATATTGGACGAGACACAGTCGAGTCCAATATTTTAAAACTCATAGCGAGACCAATAAATATTGGGCGTAAAGCATCCAATTTTATCAATATGTGACTCCTCGCCACAACTGAGCCCGGATGTCGCCAGTGCCACTATTGAGATATGCTCCATCGAACTTAACAATAAACAATAGGAAAGAAAGGATTTATTGACTGTTTTATTGATTTTTCACTACTTAAATGTCAAGTACTATAGACATGATATACATCATTTTAAAGCTAATTTCAAGCAGAATATTTTGGTTGAATATCTCAAAAATGATGATTGGCGACATCCGGGCTCAGTTGTGGCGAGGAGTCACATATTATGTGTTGGATCCAATATTTTCACACACTTGGATTCATCAAAACATAATATTGCCACAAATCGGACTTCTGGAAATGTTAAGGCGGGCTGTCAGGTGTGCTATAAATCGCACTCGGGTGATTTAAAACTCAATCCCTGAGCCTACCATTAAAAGAACATGTTTTCAAATTTTGAGTTGTATTTCCTCAGCAGTGATATGAGTAGCAAAATCATATCACTTCTGGTGTGGTTACTACAATTGACCACTTTTTGTTCATGCCATCTAAATGAAACATATCACAGGTGTTGAATTTGACTGGGGTAAGGAGAAAAATGTGAGCTTTCTTCTGGTACCAAAATCTCAGTATTTACTTTTGTATGTTCAATTAACTTTGACACAAAGTTTTAATTATGAAAACATGATCATCTTTTAAAGACATAATGAAAGTCTTGATATTAATTTTTGCCAATTTTCAAAAGCTGTTCCACCATGTAGCATAGCAGTTTTTGTATTACAATGTAGCTGTTCCTGAGCAGAACTTTTCTAAATAACTTTAAAAAGAATGTTTTCATTTTCAATAAAAAAGTAAATCAAAATTTTGTGTCAAAGTTAACTGAACACATAATGGACAACTTTTCACGCAAGAAATCTTTAGAAACACCAGCTTTGTTGTTTGGTTTCCACTACCAATAATAAAGATTTATTGAGAATAAAACATGATGGAAAAGATACAATACATGTAGTTAAAATGCTATTTTATTACATCGGTTAGTAATATTCAAACCCTTCATTACAATAAATATCAAATGATAATGGCTGACATACTTTAATTACCCACCACTTTCTGTGCTTTATAGACCCTATCAAATAACCTCGACCATAATGGTATAACAATAATGGCAGACATGTTCAAATGCATGTCACTCATCGGCCATCGCCCATAATGCGCTATTCCAGTTGTATATTTTAAATAAGAGTCGGCCATTCAGGTAAGCTCATTAAAGTCGCACTCCTCCAATGAAACATGGCAGATGTCGTCAGCCCTCATTTAAAGACCAGAACAGAAAAAGGGTTTGAAATATAACGAAAATTAGAAACTGGTAATGTATTTGTCATAAAATCCACATTTTTCATCCGACATCTGTAACCGGAGGGTGAGAGTTCACTTAAGTCATGCCATTGTTTGACTTGAAAGATACATATTCTGCCATATTGTAATTATTAACGCATGGTCACTACTTGCTTTAGGTTTCCACCAGCCTGAATTTAGCCTGAATTCGGGTTTTATATGTGTCCAAATTGCGGCATTTTTATTTATTTTCAGCCCATTTAGGGGCTGTTTGGCCTGCATTCATGTGCCTTTTCAGGTTTTTCTGAGTGGCATCTCTGAAAGGAAGATGTTTAAATGTGATGCGCAAATATCTCAAAACGTTGGTCACAATCACATACTGTTCTATATGAAACAGAGCTACACAATACTGACTTTAGATTTAGCCTCGGACTTACTGATAAATTTTCCTCAAAGGGTATTTTTATGAAGTAGACATTTCAAAGTTTTAATTTTGGTGAAATTTACATGCCAATCTTTGTGTAAATGGTATTACAGTTATAGTTCTGTATGTGAAATGATTTTGTTTAAAATGGTATTAAACTTATATCTCTGTATGTGATGTGACCGATGAAAAGTCATAGTGGATAGATTTACCAAACAATAGTTTGTAAATTACTATTAAGTAATTGGGAATCTGGAATATTTTAGCAAATCAGTGTTTTTTTACCAACTGGTATTGCAACAAGTGTGAATAATATTTAATACAGTAATCCAAAAAAAATAAGGTACCAGTTATGTTCACCCCTGTATATCCTAAACTGTGTGGACATACATTAAAATAAATATCAAATGATAATGGCTGACATCAATAATATGAAACATTTTGAAAGTTGAAAAGTCGTGCTTATAGGTACAGTACATAGAAAAATGAGTTATGGTATATTAGAAACCCTAGTTGGAAAAGTCGCTGGGCGGGTGCCCCGGATGGGTGCTTATAGGTACGGTACATAGAAAAATGAATTATGGTATATTAAAAACCCGAGCGCTTCATAATTTCTTACAAACACATGAAATTCAATTGAAAAGTACAAAAACAGCAGCATAGGACCATCCGCTTATTCTCTATACACATGAGTAAAATAAAGTGAACACTGCCCTCTGCTGAGTAACCATAACCCCCCCCCCCACTGTAAGTTATGGGAAACTGTGAGTATTGAGTCCAGCTATATTATTATGATCAGCTCGTAATAGGCTAGAATTATTCGGTTTTTGTTACTGCACAAGTCAATAAAGTCCCATCTTACGCCCGCGTAGATTCACATTCACCATTCTATATTAATCCAAGATGTTATGTGTCCTGCCTGTTACAAGCTGATCAGAGTATAGTCCTTGTTCTGGTGTGGTGACTTGGTACCTTCAATGATTGCAAGGAAGTTATACCTACAATGTCCACCATGTGTTACAGAACAAATGAAAAGAATCCAGATGTGTCAAATTTCACATAAATCAGAAAGCGATTCTTGTGAGTGGGATGGATCCTTAAACAGTCTACAGGTCTTGATGCCAGTCTTGTCTTCTCTAGTAGCAGATCCCTACCTATCAAGTCAGGGCCTCATATTGACCATTTGCACTTGCCAACATTATGCCCTTGTACACGAAAGAGCACTTTGACACAATATGCTTGTTCTACCAGAAACCTACTGGTATGATGTAATCTGATTCAGTCAGCAAATATAAGAACCCAGCATAGTATTTGAAGAGCCTATTTCCAAACCGTGTTAAGTCCACAACACAACCACATGTTTCTCATTTACTTGTGTGATACAATCACAATTACTTCGACAAGTTTGACATTATAGCAACACAGAGTTGGACTATCAACAAGCCATTATTTACTACAACAATGCTGCATAACAATATGCAGACTATTGTTCTCATTTGGGAACCAAAGGCCTCACATAGTATTGTTACTATGCATCCATTCACTGTCTGCTTTGTAATGGTGCATCCAACTGAAATTATAATACCTATAGCATCACAAGTCATTGCAATATCGCACAGGTAAATCAGAAACATGTGTTTGTGGACTTAACACGGTTTGGAAATAAGCTCTTCATTTGTGTATTTGCACACTCATACACTATAAACATGAAAAGAATGTGCTACAACGGGATCTGTAGTAGTCCAAGAAATCTTACAAGCAACTGACTGCAGATTTGTATGAAAGATAAAAAAGTATTGACACAAATGGCAGTTTTCGCTGGTAAAACTTTCTTGCAATCCTCTGTTAATTTGTTCCTGAATCCTTGTGAAGTCATCACTCCTGTGTTAGGTTGGCTCAATGGTAGGACATTTGTTGGCGTAGTGACCTTTGTTGCCGCACTGCAAGGAAAAATAAAGAAAAATATCATTAGGATGATGTTAATTCAATCATATGATTTAATCTTGATGAAAGAAGGGCGATTTTCTTGTAACTTATCTATCCCATGATTCCATTGTCTTGTGTTCCCACTAATTGACTCAGATGATGTTTTCTTCTTCCAAGTTGATGAGAAATTGTAATTATATGCATATTCTTGCTTAGTATGTAACCAAAACACTGTTTATTCTTTCCAATAGACAAAGAGTAACATGTACCGCGTGCCTATATCATTATGAGTGAGCTGTCTGTCCTCCCGGTCTATCCTACATTCAACCTTCAAAACATGTATAGGTTTCCAGAGCATTATGAGTTACTTAATTCAAATTTAAATGCTGTAGCCTTGACTTAAATCCTCGTCTATTTCTAAGTTCATATAACTTTTCAACTACTAATAAATAAAATAAAACACATCATCAATCAAAAATATTAATTTGACCTAGCTAACACTAGCCACTACCCACTGGTCAATATGATTGGTGGACAGGTGGAATGCCGAGGTACTGGCATTCTTTTCCTACATACTATATAGATCACATTCACAAATTACCTTGGTTACAGGTCAATAGTTTGGAAGAATCATTAGGCCGAAAACCCAATAGCTTAACTATAAACTCTAACCCTAATCCTACCCCTGAACTTCACCCTAATCCTAACCCAGAGATGCCAACATTTACATTCAGCAATGGGGGAGGTTTCACACAGCAATGAGGGTTTTCAAAATGACATGCAACCTAATGAGTACAAAACCTTCATGAATCAGTGAGGTTATCAAATTTGCTTGTATGAATGTACACAAAATTCATTTTCAGGGAGCCTCCCTGATAATCAGTGAGGGTTGGCATCTCTGCTAACCTATTACCCATATGCATGCCCTAATTCTAACCCTATGCACTAACCTAAATCCAACCAGAAGTTTAATCCTAACATTTGCCCTAACCTAACCATATCCCTTACCCTAATCCTAATGCTAATCCTAATATAAAATGCCCTAACCATTACTTAAACTCTTTTGGACTAATGACCCTTCAGACTAATGGGCTTTGCCCATTACCTTTTCATTGATAGCATAAACTAGGCTTTAATTACCTTGAAGCATGTGACTGTGTCGACAGCACGGAATGACCTATGATGATCTGCTGTATTAGACCTGGCATTGGTATCAATAGCTCCTAAAACTTGAACTTGCTAATGAGGAAACACAACAATAATAACAACAAGATTAGAAACACGCAAACAACATGTTAGCAACATTGCGTACAAGTTATATTTTATGATATGAGAAGATTGAATGATGCTTGAATGGATGAATGAGTATTAGCGGAATACCCACTGACCAATGAGTTGACATGTGATGTCACTGTTAGATAAGATGTCGACAATGGAGATTGTTCCTTGCCCGGCAATATGCGTGCACATCGTGTTTTGTTCAGGGCCTGTTCTTTTAAAACTCTCGCCATATCTCGTACATATGGCCATTGAACAGTGTAGCAGTTCACTTAAGCATATCGACAGGCCAACCTTTGTTGACAAACATTGATGTCAACTAATCTATAGCAATATGGGTATATGAACAGTCATATGTTTAATATAACAAAGCCCATGCTCATGGGAGGGATGAGATGAGAAGAGATAGGATGGAGGGACACAGCGGGTGGGGCATGTCATATGGATGGATAAACGCTCAATCAAATGATTGAAAATCTACATGTACTGAATGTCTTAAACAACCCTGGCTCATGAGCAGTCGTTTAAGGTTAGGTAACAAAGCTCATGCCCAGTATGATAAATAATCAACTGTTGATTAATTGATTGATTGGTTGATTGATTGATTGAAGGCTTTGCTTGCTTGATTGATTAATTGAAGGCTTTGCAACAAGATTGATTGAAGGCTTTGTAACAAATCTCAGCCATGTATGACAAATAATCAGCTGCTGCTGTTTGAATGATTGCTTGCTTGATTGATTACTTGATTGATTCTTACCTGAGGTGCACTCTGGGTAGCAGGACACTCATAAGCTTTATGACCAGGCTCATGACAGTTATGACAAACAATGGGCTGCAAAAAGAATTGTGTAAATTAAGTCAGAGTTAATGTTCCTTTTCATTAGGGTAGATATGCCCACAGCCCATTATTTATAGAGGCCCTCCTTCAACACCCAACTTGTGACAGTATATGGCTTCTGTGTAAATTATTACTAGAGTTCTCATAACAAATCCAGGTACTATCTAAGCTATGAATAAGGGGCGTAGCTTGTTTTCTCAATCATGCATACAACCAGCTTATCCAAGAAAAATCAACTGGCAACACTACAGCTAAGACAGCAAGTGCTACATGTAGAAGAAGAAACCAGCCAGTAAGGTTGCAAAACGTCACTACTAATTGTGGGTACTTGGGATTTGTTATGAGAATAATATATATTGATAATCCTGAAGAATCTCTTCAATGATGACTTCGGTGTAATCCCCATAGGGAAGTGCGAAAATTTGAAATTTGGACACCAGAAACTTGAGGTTGAAGGTTAAAAACTTGTTAACAGTTATACCTTGATATAGAAGTTATCATGCGGTTATAGTTATAGTTCATCAAAGAAAATCTCTTTTGTGTAAAATGGATTGCTGTGGCGAAAAATGTTTCATCAGTTGCTTTTTTGTAGAGCAATTCATAGTATGGTATTGTCAATAAAGCTCCAAGAATCTTATAAAAGACATTTGCCCATAACTTTGTTAATTTTTGCCCTGCAGACACGGTTGACCCCTCATATTTAAGTTAAATAATCTCTTTTATACAAACCAATTTCCATGTGAAATATCCTAAATTTTATGATCATCCCTAATTAAGGTGCCACTGTCAAATTTGTTCAATCTATGGATCGACTGTCAATGCATTTGCTATTACCGTATTGGTCCGAGTATAGTCCCACCCGTTTTTTAGGTGAACATTTTTCATAATTGGGGGGTGGGATTATACTCGAATTTCAAAAAAAAAAAAAAAATCAAAATGCATTGAATTTGAATGCATTTTGATATCATTAATAGAGTATGACATGAAAACAAAGTATCAATTTTCATATTAAAATTTTTTTTTTTTTTTTTTTTTTTTAGGTCAACCATGAATGATCCTAGCATTCAGGTCTAGGTCCAGGGACACTCCAAAACCAAAAAAAACTTTAAAAAACTTAAATTTTTTTTTATTTTTTTTACAATTTCTGGAATTTTTGAAAAATGGGGGTGGGACTATACTCGAACGTGGGACTATACTCGGACGAATACGGTAATGAACTATCGACTAATTAATCACAACTAATGGTACCATGCCAATTGCTTCCCTTGTGATCCCATCATCCTACCTTGCCATGATATGACTGATGAGGTCTCTGTGATGTATTTGATGACGACACATTCTGGTTTCCTGACTGCGGATCATTGGTGCACTGGTAGGCCTTGTGTCCAGACTCCCCACAGTTATGACAGGTGATTTTTCTGATAGTTTCTTTCATGTCTTGTAAAGGTAGGTCCCATTTTGGACTGAAAATAAAAAGGTACATACACATGTAAATGGAAACTGAAAGATAAACACACACACATTTTAAAGCATTGCAGTACAAAGCACTAAGTTCATGTAACAAACATGCAGGAATAAGTTCAATAAAGTATTTGCATCGACTTTTTTGGGGTCAAGCGACACAAAAAAACCCAACAACAAAAGGAATGAGAACTCCAGTGATGAGTTTTTATGGTAGGTAAAATCAAATGTTACTGTCTAAACCTTGGTCTCACATTTACTACATTATACTGAAATATGTGACCCAATCTGATCTACATATGTGTACATCCATATCAAAACGATGCACTTGTCGGCTGCTACATGTGTCTCATTTCACATAATAGCTAGGAATAAATACCAGACTCATCTCAAGTGGACGTCACTTCAAAACATCCCCAGGTCACATAGTTTAGGAACATGTTCTCTGTATTCCTAAATCAAGTGACTTTGGTATGATTTGAGGTGACCTCCACTTGAGATGAGTCTGGTATTTATTCCTAACTAGTATGTAAAATGAGACACATGTAGCAGCTGACAAGTGCATCGTTTTGATATGGAAGTACACATATGTACTCATGCTAAAGTCAGATATTGAGTTACTACCATTACTAACTTGCTCAGTACCTACACTTACTGATGTTGAATCCCCAGGTCTCTTGAATACTTGGTTGCAAAGTTATGAACTTTTACAAGGCCATTTCTTGTTTTTTTATTGTTTTTTTCTCCTCACTTTTTCATTTTCACTTTTTCAACTCTCTCAGTTTCATTATTGCCGACTTCAGCCTGATTGGACCAGATCTGGTCACATATACTTTATCCTTGAATCTCCTTGAAAGTTATTTACCGATACCCGCCCGATCAACAGACAGCCGGAAAATGCACTTAAAATAGCCTCTCAAGATGAGTCCAGTTGATTAGTTTTATGATTCCAATTTAATATAAAATTAATTAAAGGAAGCTTCAAACCCTACACACAATAATTACACTGGCCAATGAGATGGATGAATCAAATCACTAGAACTACCTATTTTTACACAATTATTTTTCAAATGACTTACTGTTGGAATTTACAGTTTGGTCCATCCAGGCAGAACCCGTTGAGATAGTTTTGACACATCACTCTCCTTATATGTCTGTTCTTACATAATGGACCTGGTAAAACAACAAAGTTAGTAGATTGAATCCCGTATCAGCACAGTGGCTGCACCAGAAAACAAAATTGAGGGCGGGAGGGGGAATTTGGGGTACAGAGTGAAAGAAAAAAATGTGCACAAAATTGATGCAAACATTTGAAATTGTCATAATTTTGTTCAAACTAAGTCACTGTAAAAGTGGTTATTTCAAGATCTGCAATTTTTTGTGCTCTACCAATTTTGAGTTACTTTGCTTGTTTTTAATTCAGTTCTAACTTTGAGTTTTATTACATAAAATAGAGCCGTACATAAAGAAAACTAATTGGCCCATATTTATTTTGGTTGTACATGTAGCTAGCTGCATTCAACGCAAATTCATTGTTCAGCAAAAATGCTCAGGTTTACAGTACTCTGTAGGCCTATTATACATGTAGGGCAGATTTTCAATTTCTTTGTCACATCAGTTTCACATAGTTAACAACCTGCCGGATGAAACGTAAAATATGACCTGCTTACACGAAATGAGCGTAAAGTCGCAAGTTGGTAATTTCGAGACGTTCCAACTGTTGAGCTGATGTTCTTTGTTTTTAGACACTTATTGGCACTAGTAATGTCCATTGTGAATGGGGACAAAATGAACGCAGAGTACAGCACACATTTGTATTATGTCCAATTCGCAAGGGACATACCACTGTCTAATATACAGACAGGTGTCTTCAAACAAAGAACAGGAACTCAACAATTGGAAGATCTGGAACTCCCAACTTGCGACTTTATGCTCATTTTGTGGGAGTAGGTCACATACACTCACTTCTAATAGTTTCAGAATAATCATATTCCATGTGATGTGATAAAATTTCCTGGCAACATTTAGCTTGTAAAAAATAGGATCTATCATGGCCTCATGGTTGTTACTACGTACCCATATTGTCAGTCTGCAACGCTAATTGCCAAAGTCATTTTTTGTAATTTTGAGAACAAAGAACAAAATGTGGTTCAAGCATGCGTCAGTTACGTAATCACCCTAATTATTTCGGATTATTCCCTTTCATTTGTATCATTATTTAGGGGTTCATTCATAGGATTGAGGGCATGATCGCTGTTTATGCCCAAGGTGTGAGCCGAGGGCATAAACAGCGATCATGCCCGAAATCCTATACCCAACATTCTTAGCAATTCAATACAGATGAAAATAATAAGGGTTTACAAGTTTAAATAACATTTCCATGCCGTTTTCCTTCATAAATTGGAAGAAAATGAGTAGGCCTACTTGCAGGAAGCAGCTTGGCTCATGAGGTCAACGGCCGGGAGTCAACACGTGATACATGTCATCTTTTGCGCTCCACGTGAGATGGGTGCGGTGACATGCGCGTGTACGCAACACTAGCAAATCGTGCATCGTGTTAATTGGGTTCCAACGCTGCGTGGCGCAGCTTGTTTATGCCCTGCGTACTGGTCATAAACGGAATTTATGACCAGCAAAAAAGGGCCCAAATCCAATCAGAAACGTCGTTATATCGTGAGTATGTATGAACATTTGTTCTTGTGCAAAGATTGGTGAATAAATATGTTTAAGGTGTACTACTACACCCCTTGATAAATTTGTGAATATTTTTGCATTTTTCTAAAAAAATAATAACACACTGGTAAATAAAGTTATGTATATTATAGGGGCAAGGAATCCAGTTACTACACTGGAATTTCAGTGACTCAAGATAAGCGGTACATTATTTATGATAAGAAAAGAGGTACTGCTAGAATGTACCTCATTTAAACATATAATTATGAACCACTTGTCTTGAATCACTGAAATTTCAGTGAAGTAATTGGATTCCTTGCCCCTATAATATACATAACTTTTAATTTGTTACCAGCGTGTAGTTATTTCTTGAGAAAAATGCAAAATTAGTCACAAAATTTATCAGGGGGTGTAGTACCACCACCTTAAATGCATGTTTGAACCATATTTTGTTCTTTGTTCTCAAAATTACAAAAAATGACTTAGGCAATTAGCGTAGCAGGCTGACGATATACTGTTCTATGAGCTGTTGTGGAACATGTGTTTTTGCTTCTAGTTCTAATATCAAAACCGTAGGGCAATTTAAGGAGGTACTACACTCTTCGATAAATTTGTGACTATTTTTGCACTTTTCTCAAAACTAATAACACACTGGTAACAAAAGTTATGTATATTATAGGGGCAAGGAATCCAGTTACTACACTGAAATTTCAGTGACCCAAGACAACGGTTCATTATTTATGATAAGAAATGAGGTACCGCTAGGATGTACCTCATTTCCTATCATATTTACTGAACCGCTTGTCTTGATGAGTCACTGAAATTTCAGTGTAGTAATTGGATTCCTTGCCCCAATAATATACATAACTTTTGTTACCAGTGTGTTATTAGTTTTTGAGAAAAATACAAAAATAGTCACAATTTACCACAGGGGTGTAGTACCCCTTAACTCAAACTTGTGAGTAAATCTGACCATATTAAAGGAGATACACTTACCATGTTTGCAGAAGCCTCTATCATACCAAGCACAGTCTTTCATTTTACTCATGGGATCAATATGTAAGAATGGACACTCTTTGTTGCTACACATTCCTGAAAAAAAAATTATTACAATGAAAAATTGCAAATGAAGGGAAAGAATGTGACTTATATGCAGTACTAGATTCTGCTGGTACATTTTACAAACAGTTCTTCATTGATGAGAAGTATGATGAATATAGATGCATAGATCCCGGGGGATGGGGGATGAATCCACCCTCCCAATATTTTGATATTGAGGGGGATGGTTCATGCAATCATCCCTCCCCCAATGATGACCAGGTTTCGGAACAAATTAACCTCATATTTGGCCATATTTCCAATATTTACTAAAAATCTGCATTTTATGGCCATGTATATACTCACCAAATTTTGTAAAGAAGAAACACTCCGGCATTTTGGTCATGTCATATTGATGTAAGAATTCACATTCATCTCCTTTCTTACACAGTCCTCTCAGCCAATGCTTGCATACTACGGTCTTCTCCCCTCTCACATGGCGGTATGGACACATGGCTCCGTTGGCACATTGTGTATACTTGAAAAACTGGCATACAGCTGCACATGATTCTGTGGATGTAAAGGAGCAAACAGGAATACATATTAGCTTTTTCATCTTTTTTACTCCTGTTCCTCGACAGACAACAGTAATCTTTTATCTAGCAAAATATTCATATATTTTTGTAAAGGCCTGGATTTTGTTTCTTCCCAAAACCTTGGCTTTATCTCATCATGCGTATGCATTTTCAAGAGTGTTTGAACGGACACCCTTTCACTGGCTGGTGCATGCTCCCTATTCCAGCAATCATGCGGAAACGCAAGGGCCAGTTCCTTGATTATCACTCAGAATCGGAGGATACGAACGACACGCCGATTTTTAGTTGTCAATCATAAATTGCCGCAACGTTTTAGTATTTTACTGCATGGCATTCCACAAGCACCATGACAAATTATGCTGTATTTTTCCAAAGATCATCTCATATTAGGCCCATGAAAGTCAATTCCGAGTTTATCGTCACTTTTTTTTTCCAGGAATTGGTGAGGTGACTTTTTCATTTTTCATTATTTCACCAGATTTCATTATTGACCTAAAATGCGTGTTGATTTAAAGCCAAACTCATACATGTGATTTATAAACATGTTTTTTTAATATGGGTAAGGACTAGAAAAGTTAAAGAAAAGAGCATGGTTTTGCTTCTAAGTTATGAATATGTTTTACAAACAAAAATATATGTTTCCAATTGCTAAAACTGGTGAAAACTCTGATACTTTGAAAATAATGAATTATTTTGGCATTTTTGAAAATTTGACGCGGGTATTTTTGGTTTCCAAAAAGTGACGCGGGCGGGGGACGATAAACTCGGAATCGACTTTCACGTGCCTTATGAAGTAAGCTGAATGCGATCTGTTATTGTAACATTCCGATCGCTTTTGATCACCTATTATCGGCGAATTTGCTTGAAAACATGTGAGTTCATGTTGTGTATTTCATAAAATAGCATGGACACAAATGAAATTACGATGCAATACAATGCAATTTGAATGCACAGCAGATCTATAGAAATAAGGCTGCCCGCTTTTAGGTAGGATTGGCTCGTGTCTGTCTACGGTCATGGCGGTACATGTGCGCTGCTGCATCATCGCCATCGCTAATCACTATGACTATATTAAATCAAATTAAGTATTTCTTGGCCAAACTGGAACATGCGTGTTGCGTCCATAGACCATGTAAGTGTACTAAGCGTGTACGCAGTGTAAGGCGCATGTATACTTTCTTCTGTACCGCGCTTTATCATACCATCAAGTAGTTTTCTGTGTTTTCATTGGATAATCGCCTCAATTTACTGACATGATATTTCTCGTATCATACCCCTGAATGCGTCCCCAACGCGCTGTATCAGGTCAGTAGAAAACAGCGCATGCGTAGTTAGCATAGCAACTTGCATGACGACGGCTGTTTGACAACAATGACAATGGCGTTTCAGTGTCAGGCAACCAAACCAGTGCCTGCTTTGAAGCGCAGGTTTGCCACTTTTACTCAGGCAGACATTGAGACAAAGCGTCGCAATGCGACCCCCATAAGCACACAGAGGGCTAACGACAAAGCGGCTAGAGCACTGGATAGTTACCTGCAGGAAACCGACGAGAAACCCCTAACTGAACTCAGTACGCCCGAGCTTGCACAGGTTCTAGAGAAGTACTACTTCGCAGCCAGGACCATTGATGGAAGAGAATACAAGTGTGCCAGTCTTGACAACTTCAGACATAGCCTGAATAGGTACATGTATGTCAAGCTGAATGTCAATCCAGACATGGACATTATCAAAGACTCAGCATTTCGGGTGGCAAATCAGAATTTCAAGGCCGCGATGGCTGAACTGAAGCAAAAAGGACTAGGGAATACGTCTCATTACCCTGAAATTGAGAAGTCGGACTTGATTAAACTGTATGGCAGCTCGCATCTTAACACCTCAACCCCTTCTGGTTTGTACAGAAAGGTACAATTTGACGTTCGATATTTCTTCTGTCGACGTGGTGGAGAGAATATGGCCAGCATGACGAAAGAGAGTTTCTGTGTGCAAATGGATGCCGACACTGGTGTGCGTTATGTGGTGAAAGCCAAGGATGAACTGACAAAAACCACAGGGAAAGCGATAGCGAATCATTTTCAGGATTTATGCGAGTCAAAAGGTAATCCCGTTGCCCGTAAACAGCTTTGTCAAGTACATTAGCAAGCTGCATCCTAACTTAGACAGACTATGGCAACGGCCAAGCTTGCAAGTGCAAGAAGGTGATGAAATATGGTACTGTAATCAGCCGGTTGGTGACAAAAAACTCGGGACATTTATGAAAGAAGTGAGCAAAGAGTGCAGGTTGAGCAAAGTGTACACAAATCATAGCTGCCGCAGCTCCGGGGCGTCGATACTTACTAAGTGTGGGTTTGCCGATTCCCAAGTTATGTCAGTGACTGGCCACAAGTCAGTGCAGTCACTGACACAATACCAACATGTTGGAGCTGAGGAGAAGATACTGATGGGGACTACCCTAACAAATGCTCTCATGCCCATGCCTAATAGACAGCCGGCAATACAAGCTAAACAAGCTTCAAGTTCAACAGCGGTTCAGGAAGTAGGCCCAACTAGGCCTACTGTTGACTTTGACCTTTCAAGCGCCGGACATTGAAGAACTATTTGCTTTGTTTGATACAGAAAATGTGCCACCAACCAGTGCAACACGTCTAAGGCAGATGCAGTTTCTAAACTGCAACGTAAATATTTATCAAAATAACTGAACTTGACAATTTCTGCATGTCCGAGACGACGCACGGTTAAAAAGCATGGACACTTGAACTGAATAGACATGTTGAAAAGACTACTGAGTTTAGGGCCAGAGCCAAAAATGGTCATCACTCAACATAAAATTTAGAAATTGTTACAGGAGTGAATTTCTCCTCTGGTTTAATAGACCACTTACCAAAGATTATGAATCGGCAAAAAAAAAGTAAAATTTGCCCGTCAATTTTGGAATACAAGCAATAAAATACACACGTAGCGCCCTCTCGGTGTGGCGGGACGGAATTGTTAAATTTGATGTTACTGCATATTTAAAAAAGATAGGATTTTTTTGTTTATGGTATTATAAAGGTCTTCTGTATAGACAATTTCAGCACTAAAAAAATGTCAGTGGACTTTGCAAAAATAAAGAAATAAATTAAAATATGTGTAAAATTCGTCCGCCACATTTTGAGGTGATTTTTTTACGTTCCGGAAGGGAGGAAAAAAAATAATTTAGTCAAAACGTTCCAAAATATCAACTATTATGGTAATAAACATTCCTGAGTACATACAAATTGAATTCATCAACTTTGCTAGGCTCAAAACCATTTTAACTTCTTCTATTTCAGGCCTTTTGTGGTAGGATGCCAGCAATAATGCTATTTTTAGGGTCTTTGGTGTAAAACACGGCGCCGCCACATTTTGAGATGATTTTTTTAAGTTCAGGAATCTATGAAAAATTTCTTTCTATGTCAATATTTTGCAATAATTTTTCATTGGAAGTGAAAGAAGAAAAAATTTTGTCAGTTTTAAAGTGAATCAATTGCTTTTTTTCTTGATTTTGACATGGTGGACAAAATTCCGTCCCGCCACATCCGTCCCGCCACATTGACATGATTTAAAAAAATTAATGAACATACTATAAAGAAGGGGGTGAATTTTATAATTCCTCCCATAACAGAAGAAGGATAGTTGAAGTTAATGGTCACGTGTCATATGGTGGGGCACAATTGCGTTAATACAAACACTGATTTTGAACATTTGTCTTCATTTTCACTTAAATTGATGCATGTCTAAAACTATACATCTCACACCAACAAAACTATACATTTTTGGAAAGCTAATGTTCCAAGGAATCCAACAATGCACTTCTATTTCAGGCCTTTTGTGGTAGGATGCCAGCAATAATGCTATTTTTAGGGTCTTTGGTGTAAAACACGGCGCCGCCACATTTTGAGATGATTTTTTTAAGTTCAGGAATCTATGAAAAATTTCTTTCTATGTCAATATTTTGCAATAATTTTTCATTGGAAGTGAAAGAAGAAAAAATTTTGTCAGTTTTAAAGTGAATCAATTGCTTTTTTTCTTGATTTTGACATGGTGGACAAAATTCCGTCCCGCCACATTCCGTCCCGCCACATTGACATGATTTAAAAAAATTAATGAACATACTATAAAGAAGGGGGTGAATTTTATAATTCCTCCCATAACAGAAGAAGGATAGTTGAAGTTAATGGTCACGTGTCATATGGTGGGGCACATTTGCGTTAATACAAACACTGATTTTGAACATTTGTCTTCATTTTCACTTAAATTGATGCATGTCTAAAACTATACATCTCACACCAACAAAACTATACATTTTTGGAAAGCTAATGTTCCAAGGAATCCAACAATGCAAAATTGATGTTGGTATATAGGGTGTGTAAGAAAATATATAGGTTGATATAAAAAAAAAAAAAAGTTTTACTAGAAAATTGATAATTTATTGCATTTGCTACTGATATGGAATACCTCTAATGTAATCTAATTTTGTGGTAGGCAACACTATGAGCTTTAATAAAATGTATACTTTTACTATGTTATGATTGGCCAAAGTGGTGATACAGGGTGTGAAAATGTACATAACTGTACGCACCAAATGTTGATTACATTTTTGAAAATATTTTCTTTAGAGTGTATCCTACATTTATTTTAACTGCATATTTGGATTCCCTGGGTAAATTGCTTTCAAAAAATGTATACTTTTCCTATCTTAGGGTGTATAATTATCAAGTAACAACAATTTAAAGCCAAAACGCACGTTGTGACTGAAAATCTTGGCATTTGTGTGTAGTGAATAGGGAAAAATTGTGGGTCTTTTGACTTGCGGTTCGGGTGAGTACTTGAAAACATGAAATAGATCAAACTAATAGTTGAATATGAATAATGAATGAACCAGCTTTGATTTGAGATATGATTTGCATGTATAGCACAGAATTTGGCAATGATAAAATTTAAAATTCAAAAAGATATCATGTTTCCACAACATTTCTCATAGAGATTGCACATACTCCTCTACCGCTTATCCTCTACCGCTTATCCTCCAGGTTTATCCTCGTTAACATTTTAATATTTTTCACTAATTATACAAATGATAATTTCAAATTGTGAAACATATTTGAAAAGTAGAATAATCAAGCTGTACATGTATAATGAGCCCAAACTTTATGCAATTGGACAAAGAATAGCTCTGTACCAACAAGTTAAATCTGGAAGAGGAGAGAAAAATGTAACGCCTCCCACTATTTTGGGGTCCCACCATATAACACATGACCTAATACCAATGTTAGAAACAAATGTTTTATCCCAGTACTTTTGATAAAAATTCAACAAATCTACTGTGTTCACAAATACATGAAGTTTATCATTCCGTCCCGCCACATCAATGAATTTGTGTTACCGTGGCAACGTGTTGATTCTAAGGACTATTTTTCTTGTGTGTGAATGTAGTCTGTAACTTACTTGTTTATATTAAGTATAAAGAATCCATAAAATAAACAGGCACAGAGCTACAATTTTGGCTCTGGCCCTTTAATATATTGATATAGACTGCCTAACTAGCCTGTATCTCGTTTCGGCCAAAGAACGTCTTTAATACATACCTGTTTTTAATGACTTTGCAACAATGTTCCTATTGTCAGCAATAACAGCTTGCATTCATACTTTTGAGTTTATATGGTGAATTTTCGTACACATCATAAATAAGTGAAATCAGAATATCCTGAAAGGAATTTAGGTAACAAATTCAACGACACTGACCTCGCAGCAGCTAACGTTTTCATGTAAACATGGCGTCATTAGACATTTTTAGCCTACGTTTCGTATCCTACTATCGGATCGTTGAAACGACAAAACCTCAATCCCCGGCCTCATTCACGAATTCACTCACCTTCCTACACCACCAGTTGAAATAAAACTCGAAACATCCCGTGTTATTCCTCAAAACTACATGCACCTTCATTAATAAAAAATTGAAATCCTAGTAGAAATCCGTTATCGAAAATTGTTTGATAGAAAACGTCAACAAAAGTAATTTTTCTGAAGAGTAGATACCGCATGTCAAAATGGCGGCCGCAGTCGCATCCCCCCAGCTTTGTACGTGTACCCAGGTCACGGTATGTCTACGTGACGAACAGTCAAGGTCAGAGGACAGCGCAACCTGTCTGCTGTCATGCCGTAATATAATGGCTCCGCCCAATGAACGGCGCTGTCAATCATCCTTATTCACAATCGCCTTTGTCGAACAGACTTTTACGCAGGTAAGAGCTTGCGCTGTCCTCACTTTAGCGATTAGGATCGACGAACGTCAGGCCGACACAATATGGTTGTGTAGGAGACTATCATCGTGATGCCCACGTTGGAACCATTGGATTACGGAAGAAATATTCATACCAGGACTGACGCAAATGTGGCCATTTCTATGTTTGTACCGGGCAAGTACCGGACATTTTTCAACACAGAGCTAGCGGAAATTACTACAAATTGGTCCAAGGTAAGCAAAGGGTTGGGGATCGCATTTTTAACCGACTAAACTGTTTCGGAGTTAAGGCATGCTAAAAGTAGACCATTTCGGGGCTGTATTTGGTGTACATGTGGCGTTTTGAACAGAGTAAAAAGCGACCACTTATTCGCTATTGCTGAAGTATATTGCTGAATCATGTACCAATACACAAGGTATTGGTACATGAGATCAGGTATAATATTGATATTAATATTTAATAAATATTGAAATTACTTTTTGTTGTTGAACTGAAACTATGTCGTTCTTGTATTTTTTTGTGTCATTGTTGTGATGGTGTGGTTGTTTTGGTATGATAAAATCGTCATTAGGTTCGGTTTGGGGGTGATACGGATTATATCTAATCTAGTCTCGGAGTCCGTATCAGGCTCGCCGCTTGGGCTATCGCCCTCGCCTGATACGGACTCCTCGACTAGATATAATCCATATCACCCCCAAACCTCACCTAATAACTAATAATATTTGTGTGTGTTTATCGCGGAGCCAGTATTACTAGCATGACTACATGTAGCGTTCACAGGGACAGGGTTCCAGTTTGGCCACCCAAGAAATACTTAATTTGATTATTATAGCTGCGCATCGAACGGAAGTAATAAAAACTTAATTATTAATAGAGTCTAAATACATACAATGTATAATAGCTTTGATACAGATCAATCAGTACAACGCGACGTAAGTACGTAACATGATTACAGGAAAAACAAACATGATGAATGACAAAGCTGCCGAATTTTGCAACTTACTATCCATGCCAGGAAAAGGCAGCGGCTGTGCTCCAATCTGTAGGTCCAACTGCTCCTCCAAGTCAAACTTGATATTCTCTACATTTGCAACGAGATTCTGCATGATTAATTTTGTGCTGATCTGCTTTCTGGAATAATAATTTTGTTGAGAAAACAGCTTCACAATATTTTCCGAATGTAAACTCTCCGTCACTCGGGGTCGATGAACTATTTCAACCTCATAATTATAAACTACACAACGCAGTTGTTTAGAAATCAATACACTGAAGCACTGAGTGTAAAATTGACTTCTAGAGATGCGGTTGAGAGAAAATTTGGCAAGCTAAGGAGTGCCTAGACTGTTTCGAGTCTTTTTCTAATGGATTTCGCAATTAATTGTCTCGACTTTGATTAGAACAATGATATTTGTGTGTTTTTGATTTGGCTATGAACATTATCATACTTTCTTAATATGAAAATACAGTGTGATTTTCAAGAAATACAAAGATTTTCTTCTATAAACCCGCTCTGGAATCCATTTTCGTGTGTCACAGACTTGAACAAATCTACTAAAAAAAATACCGTTTTCACCAATCTAGGGGTCAGTTAAAAACCCATGTGCGAAAATGGCTGGCGTGGAAAGCGATTCGTTGCCCGAACATCGGCAAAGTAAACTGGATACAAAAAAGGTAACAGTGTCAAGAGTTTATTTCTAATGTACTGTACTACTGAGAAACATTTATAGATTTGGCACAGTTATTTTGATGAACATACAGCAACAGGATGTAGCATAAATTATGTGATTCTTGTATAAGCTTAAAAACAAATCATCATCATGATCATGCATGCATGACCATGCATGTCCATGATCATGATGACATGATCTTCTTCATCTATGATCGTCTTCTTCCAGTTGTATAGCTAAAATAATAGTTTCTCGATCCTGAGAGCTCTAGACTCGCTGAGTCTCATGGACGCCGTTCGTCCACTGAGACTCGTTTTTCCCATTTTGTGTGTGAATGTGATTTACACGCTTAAAGACTTTGCACCGGCGTGTAGCATAACAAATTTCTTTGAAATTTGGACGATGCATGTAAACTGTACTCATATAAGAATCAGAAACTTAACTAGGATTCTTACCAAATTCTTGAAACGCAATATCATTTGGAATTTCGGCGAATAATAAAGATGATTTAAGAAGCCGCCTCTCTCCCCGCGTTAGGGACAGGCATAAAAATTTCAAATTAATTCTATTAACATGAATTGTTGTTTATTGGAAGAGAAAACTTCTCAGAAACAATTTGACACCAAAACCAATCTTCTACTCTATTGCTAAGTGAAGTTATGATGAAATTACTGTCGGAACATTGGGCCATTTTCTCTGATAAGACTTACCATAGGAGTGCATGGAGGGACTTGATAATTTTTGTGCCCCCTTGTCAATTTTTTGTTTTCACTGTAATTTAATCTAATTTTTGTTGAATATTATGTACATGTATGTTATCATTTTCAACACATCTGTGAAATTTTGTATGAAAATTCAAATTTTAAGGTGGTAAAAAAGTGGTCAAATTTTGCCATTTTTCGGCCATTTTGGGCCTATTTTAGGCAAAAACAATGATTTTTCCCAAGCGTTAACAAAAAAGTTCTTTCTCCCAGCAAATAAGTAAACTGGAATTATTATGTGAAAAGGATGAAAGTTTTTGTCAAACCATGTTTCCCTTTTGTCAGAAGATGAATTTTGGGTCAAAATAGAATTTTTTCCCAAAAATGCCCCTTTCTGACCCCTTTTTTGACCAAAACGGTGATTTTCCCCAAGGCATATCTCACAGAAAAAAATATTCAAAAGTGAAGTCAATGTTGCATTTTGCTTCCTAACTAAGGCATTGAATCTGTTGTCAATGCAAACTAGAGCATCTCAAACAGATTAATTTTGGTTTTATCCATCATTTTCTCCAAAAATGGTGTTTTCAGTGGCACAAAATGGCACAGATTTACATAGGGCTTTATTATCAAGTAAAATAAATAGCGCCCTCGCTCAGATGTGCCTGTCCCTACGCCGCGTGCAACAAAAATGATCACAAATGAAAAATGACAAATTTCACTGCGCGTGCGCACAAAGGTTTGACCAGAGGGCTGACAGTAAATTTCGCTGATCCCTCCTGTTCTTTTCTATGACAATTTAACACACGATTCCCGCTGTTGTTTTGGTTCCAATAAAATATTCTAAATCCCAAGGCCCCGATCTCGAAACAATAAACATGGCGGAACAAGCACAACCCGATGACCGTGCTTAAGCAGTTGAAGGACTGGTTGATTAAGTTGCGTGAAAATACGTCATTGATCAGCATCAATCTCTGCACAGCCAATTTGCGTCGGTCCTAACGCTCGTCGTTCCTATAGACACATATTGTGTGTGCCGAGCCCGGTGCCACGACTAATCTACCACCTGCAAGTCCTGCCTACGACAAAAACAAATGAGACGAAGAACTGAGCAACCATTTTTGTCCTGAAAAATGCTTCATCGTGACGATCTGAAACGCCAAAAAATTTTTTTTTTACTACGCTGGATATTGTTCTGGAATCAAAGTACATGTAAGGATCAAATTTGAAGGTAAATAGGCGAAATATTGCAAGAAAATCTACTCACTAGGACTTCAGGGAGTACGCGTTGAGTACACGGCTATAGGGAAAACCAATAATCTAGACTAGAGAGCTCATAGATACATTGTCTATAAATTGTTATTGATTTATTGTCATTGATCAAATTTTAAAATAGCAGCACAGCATTGCGCACTCACACCCTCTTCGTGTGATTCCTTGTAGACTGCGGAACTCGGTCCTCAATGATAGTCGGTCACTTTTGGTCGTTATATGACTATCATTTGAGGACTGAGTTCTTACCATACATTTGCATACATCTTCCGAGGTGCAGTTTCAGACAATAGCTTGGGATTATTGGGGCAGAGGTTATCTTTTGAATTCTTTCATGACCACTGAAGCATAGTCAAGCCTGTCAAGGACAGGGTTGTCACTACGCTGGACGGGGCCGACCGGCACTCACAAAAACAAAATATTTAAATAATTTTATTTTTATTTTTTACATTTTCCGGAAGTGGATGATTGATGATATTTCACCATAAAAAGAGCAAAAATAATTTTTTTAAGGGGGTGGTACTGGTACCCTCAAAGCCTATTCCCCGATCCCTAGCATTCACTAAAAAGTTTTTCATGATAAGGTTTCATGATCCTCTCTCAGCTCACCAAGAAATTCTCGTGCCCTGGTTGCTGAAGTTCTGTATACTTTGCCTGAATTTTAGTGTGTCAAGCTATTTAGCTTCTTGTTCACTGTGAATCAGCAAATGAGGTCCCATTTACTGATTTACGGATTCAATCATGTTTCACTAAATGTTATTCATCACCGTTTTTACAATAACAACGATGCGTCCGCATCATCTTCATGGCCAAGCAGAAACACCGGACGCAAGTTGAACAACGGTGAAACATGATTGAATCTCTTTCAATATAAATGAAAACAAGCTAAAGATCGTATAATTCACATGACTATGTGACATGATCAAGGGGAATAAAATGAGACACATGTCGGCCCTGGTCGAAAATGAGTTTTACACATGATTCTAGAACTAGAGGACATTTAGAGCTTTTAGAAACTGAAAACCCCATGTTGTTACGACTGTTCTTCGTGAACTTACGTCAATTTATCAATATCTGAAAACAATATAAAACAAAAGAATTTTAACACTTTCTTTGCCAATATCTCAAAATCAATATTAGCGACATGACTACATCCGACTCATTTCCCTTGATCGTGTCACATATCATGAGGAACATGTCAGTTCATCATTATTACCATAAGATTGATGATTTCTATCTGTTGATATCAACAATAATAAACCATTGAAATAATAGTTCTTCGTATGTTGTAAATTTTATATATATTGGTGTGTTCTTTTTTCATATGCTGCAGGTTAAGGAAGCTGTGGCAGCCTTACTCGCCTATCATAAGAAAACTACTGGGGAACAGAAGAAGGAAGAATTGCTGCTAAATGAAGCCAGTGTCATCCAACTCCAACTGGCAGTGTGGAAAATAACTGAGAGAAAGCAAGAACAATTAAAATGTAATTTGAGTTCAGTTCGTTTTAATAAAGTGCTTTTTCTGTACATATCAAATTGTCAGTCTCATGATCTCATCAACAAAATCATTTCGCATAGAGAGGGCTACAATGGGTTTAAAAAACAATATTGCTTGAAAGATTGACATGTATTTTCACCAAAATTAAAACTTCCAAGTTTTTTCATAAATGAATATCCTGTCAAGGAAAATTAATTGAGAAATCTTTTAATAACATTGTTAAAACACATGCAGTGACTAAACTTATAAGCTCTGCATGTGAAATGACTGTGTTGCGTCAAATAGATCAGTAAGTGATGCGACTGACCAAGGCATTAGCCAGAGGGGTGTCTAGGTGTCATTTGGATGCCCTGTTTTCAATTTGGACACCCTAAAATTCTGATTTTTATAATGGAATGAATAGGAAGTGGACACCCTGGTTTTGTAGAACCGGAATAAGGTATTTTTTACCATTTTGGACACCGTAAAGACACACCTCTGGCTAATGCCTTGCGACTGACAAAATGTCCATGCAGTAATAGCAGGAATACAGAGAAGCCAAAAAGTGGTACATAAGTGATGTACCACTTTTTGGCTTCTACCTTTCAAAGCATGTAAGTTACATTGATACCGATGCCACTAATAGAGTGAGAATATTTGCCCCTTCATTTTGCATACCATTTTGTCCAATTGTTTTCTCATTTCTTCACAAAATACAAAAAAGAAACCACAAACAAATGCAATGGGTGTAGTACCCCCTTAACATTCTCTCTACTTGATGTTTCTCTGTAGTAATCTACCACATCCAGCTCACACCAGCTCGACAGAAGCATGTCTGTTTGCCAAAGATCTGGAAGGGAAAAGCAAAGAGGAAAGTGCTGATCATTATAATCAGTTGCTTCAAGAAAAGGGTGTCTCGGGCATTGGTGAGGTAAGTCAAAAGGGTGTCTTGGGCTAGACTGCTGCCCTCATTTGTCAACCTTCTGGACTGAGAAAACTACGTGGAATAAAAGTGGCGGACTTTTGCAACCAGATTTTGGTTGGGCCCACATGAATATTAAGCAGGTTGCAAACTTTCACTGAGACTGCGCAGTTGTGTCCAAGACCGAGTTTGTTGTTTTTAGAACTTCAGAGCGTGATCAGTACGCACAGATTATAATCAGTTGCTTCAAGAAAAGGGTGTCTCTGGCATTGGTGAGGTAAGTCAAAAAGGGTGAGGTAAGTCAAAAAGGGTGTCTCGGGCATTGGTGAGGTAAGTCAAAAGGGTGTCTCAGGCATTGGTGAGGTAAGTCAAAAAGGGTGCCTCGGGCATTGGAGAGAAGTCAAGTTAGCTAAATCTGTTAGGCGATTCAAGCATGAGCCCCGGCGCAGTCTGTTTGCTCTCATGAATGATTGTGCCAACTTGAAATTCACCTGGGCAAGGAACTAGCTACTTGTTTTTATCGGTTTATACCTGTTACGTCTTAAGAGAACTCTGGAGCTAATCCCGATGACTTGTGGTGGTTATTGTGGTATTTATGTATAGGTATGCACTTCTTAGCTTCAAGACCCTGAATGTTGCTTTTATGGTTTATGTGGTGTGCCTTGGGCTACAGTGGTCAGCGAACTCCTGTAAAGTGTGCTGAGGCTTGTGGGTTTATGCCTGTGCGTAGGGCACTCAGTGGCGGCTGGGGGATGGGGGAAAATGCCACCCCAAAGTAAAGAGTATAAACAGACTTTAAAATCAGTTTTGGAAAATTTCTGCGGGAATGTATTCTTGGATTCTCGCCGTATTACTGAGCCTGATTAATTCGCCCTTGTTTATTCCAATTCACAGGTGATTCCATTGAAAACCTACAAGACAGAATACAAACCTTTCATAGCCAGGAGACAGTTGGCCAACAAGTATGACATGTTCCTTGCCGACGAGAGGATATTCAGACTTATGCACGCACACCTGGGGAAAGAATTCTATAAAAAGAAGAAGTAAGTACCATACTGGTATGTGTGGGAGGGTGTATGTTTGTGTGTGATATAAGACTTCTCAGCATTTGATATAAATAAATGTACACGTTTCCATCCAGTTCATTGCCAAATTATGGTAAAATTTCACTAAGTAAATCACATACTTAAAATGCACTTACAGATGTATATTTGTGACCGTCCCACGGCGAATGAGCCGTAAATTCCTCCCCGGTCAATTTTGTTTTATTTCGTGTTTAAAAATAAACATCATAAACTTAAAAATGGTATATCATTTGACTTAAAACGATATCCAGAAGCGAGGTTATGGTTTGTTAAACTTTGCTCCTTCAACAAAATTATAGCTTTTACGTTTTACATGTGTCTCTTTTTCCACATTGCTGGCAATAAATATCAAACAGTCATAATTGGCGGTCATTTCAAATCATCCCCAAGTCAACGAGGTTTAAGAAAGTTCTCTCATTGTTAATTGTTGGTTATGCATACCTGTACAAAATACAATGCCTGGTAACCCACCACTTGAACAGGATTTAACAATATAAGCAAACAAAGACCAGAGCTATTAAAAGTTCTATAGCCATAAGGTAGAAGCTTATTATCCACTTCAACAATAGGATTATTGATTAGTTTTTGACTATCAAAATGAGACAGATGTCGGGCCAGCTTAAGTTACCGATGAATACACTAGGAACCAATTTATTTCATTTTTAGTTAAGATTCGGAAACTTTCTTGACAAATCTTAACTTTTATGGACTTTCTATGGAATAATATTGAATGACAGAGACTCTTGCTCTGGGAATAGAAAGGTTAAACCTATAACAATTTCTTAACTTTAAATGAATTATTTCTTGACAAATTATCAGGAATGTGATGTATTAACCTGTCATAGAAGTTGGCACTGTGGATATGAAATTACACCAATGAACTGTCCATGGCCCCCATTATAGGTCCCAATGGGCTGACCTACTTACAACTGACATAATGACCTGTTGCACTCTTCCACTGATACACTCACAAACCACTACATGTTTACCAGATGCTGTGGGTATAATGTGTGTGCTTAGCATGTGATTGATAATTTGTGTATTTCTGTATACACAGTTCACCAGTTAAACGAAATTACACATTTAATACACACTTTGATTAAATGTAATATGATGCAAAGTAATCCTAAAATGACCAAAAAAATAACTTTCTAATTAAGTTTTTACATTGCTGAATTAGCCTGATAAATGCAAGGAACCTTTAAACACTTTTACATTGATGGACATGCTTAAACATATAGGCTACAAGTTTGCTCTGCAAATGGCCGTTTATATCCGAATTTTAGCCATTCAAGTTTGTATCCAAAGCGTAACTCCATAAAGTTTAAGTTTTGACCAAATTCTTGTTACCAGAAATTTGAGTCAATCAAAGAACAAGAAATACTATAATAGCACATGCATGATTTCCAGTGTTTGAAGTGAAGTCCCGGGGGGGTCACTCCCATTGTGGCCTGTACACCATCCGCGATAATCAACTTTTGAAAAGCACCCTAAACGAGGATTTAACCCTTGGCTAAAACGACACCCTAAACAGGGATTTCATTCCTAACATCAAATTTCATACCCTAAATTTACTTTCCGCGTATTAAGAACTTGCAATTTTGCTACCCTATCTTCAAATTTTTCATGTTTTTGACACCCTAAACGCGATACTGCTAGCGTATCGTGCCTACCCCAACGAAAAAAACGACCCTTTTACGCGTTTTCATTATCGCGGATGGTGTACAGGCCACAATGGGAGTGACCCCCGGGGAGTGAAGTGAACTATTTGTTGCTTTGAAGAGAACGGGGAAGAGAAGTCTGTGACACCATTTAGAGTCTATGGTGACACTACACAAGGTTTCTTATATAATTGTAAATTTGTGACACAAGTTTCTCTTGTTGTTTTAACCATAATTTATGTTATGTTACTATACCAGGTTTTGATGAAGTTTAATAGCACCATAATAATTATTATTAAATTCCCTATTGAAAAGTGGACATGGAATAATAGCTGTAAAATGTATGATATTTCTGCAATGTTTACTTAACATTTCATGGAAAAAGTAAAAGATTTCAGGGACCCCAAATGAACCTCTTCACTGAGAACCTTGGGGCCGCTATAAACCAGGGGTGTGATATCTCCTCTTTTAAAGGGGCATTTCATGATCCACAGCCTCATCCCCCACTTTTTTTCAAAAAAGTTGAGATTTTTATACCACTGGAAACCTCTGGCTACATAATGTTTATGTACCAAACATTTCTTGCAGATTAATTCGTTTAGCAAAAATATCATCAAATTTGAATTTCGTTCTGGTGCACCAGAACGAAATTACACTAGTGGCCTATGGAGCAGTGTAATACACATAATCATGCATAACTCGCAAACGCAAAATCGGAATCAACTGAAATTTTGGAAATAAGCTTTTTTTCGTGAATATCTACTGAAAAATGTCATAAAAAGAGGATGCTAGGATCACGAAATCCTCCTTTAAGCTGAATTCCTCTTTTTTGGAAATTTGAGGCAAAATTTTCAAATACCAAGTCAATTGTAGGCCTAAAAGTCTACTAAGATAAGCCTTCATAATTTCAAATCCAACATGCTTGTACGTAATACTAATAGGCCTATATTGAAAAGCAACATATCAGATGCCAGAGCTATGATGCACATGTAAGTGTGTCCTTATCAAGAGGAACTTCAAAAGGGAAAATGTATGCAGCTTTTCCCACCAGAGAAGGCAATTGCCTTCACAATAATATTACATTGTACTCACAAAATAAGTCAAAATATCATTCAGTGGTATGACAATTCCAATTCCTCAACAAACCAACCATACCCACACTACAAGGCAGTCCCACCGGAAGCAAATTAAAAGTGGTACTGCCCACTCTGGGGGTCTGGGGGGCGAAACTCCCAGCGGGGTTTGAAGGGGCAAGGCCCCTCATGGGGGTTCAAGGGGCTTCGCCCCCTGGAAGCTCAAGCACTTTGGAAAATGAAAAGTAGAATTTCAACAGTAAGTTAATAGGACTAAACTGCAAAACTAGGCCATTCAAAATAAAATATGGTCAACCATAAAACATGTTACCAATTCATGATAAGACTCGATTGGAGTAGGCCTACACATGATACTAAATTCGTAAATCACACCTCAAAAAAAAAAAATCAACCATTCAAAAAAAGTTATATACGTAAGAATATTTTCATGAGGTGAAATATGGACTGATCCATTCAATTTTTGTTTGTTTGTAAATTTTTTTAGGCTGAAAAGTAGTACGGTCATGGCCGTACCGGCCGTAGCGGTTCCGACGGGCCTGCTACAGTACAAGTCTGCTATAGTTGTTTAAGGAGTGATAGAGTTACGCAATCTGCTGTTTAGTTTATCAGTTAGAACTTTTGAGAAAAACATGGCAAAGATAGCTTTTTTTATTGTACCGGATTGAAATACAAAAAAGTATGTCAATATTTTGGTACAAGCTTTAACTATCATTTTTGCTTTTTGCAAAACATGCACATGGAGGCCATGTGATTTTATATTAAAATTCTACTCAGCCAAAATGATTCCTACTTAATAGGAATATCGAATAGACACAATTTAAATATTTTAAGAAACTTGTTGGACTGATATATTGTTGAGCAGGCAAATCTACTTCTTATGCTTCTTCCATTCTTTTGTCAACCCGCTTTTAAAATGCTACATCAGTGCCCGCGCTAGTGCCAGAAACTTTTCCCAATCTCGACCAAACTTGGCCACAGGAAGCATTGACCCCAGCTCCAACACATTTTGTAAAGATGTAATAATTGCTGTTTTACCTATATAGCAGACATTTTGAGGTCTCAAACAAATAATGAAGACACTGATACGATGATGAAATTGCATAAATTGGGAAATATCTGCATCACAATATGTTTTGTTTTGGTTTTTGGAATTTGGCCTTATCATTCGAAATCTAGATATTTCAACAATTCTTTCTCTGGAGTTTTTTGAACATGTATTTGAGGTAACCTCAACAATGGTTTGCTGGTTGGTAGTAAAAACAACCTTGACCTAAAAAGGGCAAGAGGTGCCATATTTTCAGATTCTGGCAAAATTTATATAAAACGTTTGGTTTTTGATGACTACAAAAATTAATTTTTACCATTGATTGAAATTGTGTCTGTCTATCATTACACTTCAATTTTTACTACAAGGCAAGGGGTCTTTGAGTTTTTCAAATAATTTTTTATAATTGATATAGTAAATCCCCTGGGCCTCTATAATTACGCAGGAATCCTGGCCCTCTATAATTACGCAGAAATGGTCCAGTAACCTTAAAGTCCCATTCAGTGATCTTAGCGTAAGTATAAAAAAAATTTAAATTTTGTATAAATCCCTTAAAAATGAAGGACAAGTTCTTGAACTTACTTGTCATTAGGTATTTCTAAAATGACAAATTTGGGCAAAAAACAAAACAAGGAAACATCACTATTGACAAAGTTAAAACCCCATTCAAATACATCACCAGGGGGTATCGCACCCCACAACCCCATGGCGACAGCCCTGTCCGAATGATCAAGTGTTTGCAATATACAAATGTATACACAATCTTCAAGGGCCCTCTGAGTCCTAGGGTTTGAAATCTGAGCTTTCATCAATTTCAATTTCACGTACCCAAAATCAAATTGTAACATTTATGTTACAATGGTCCATGTCTTGTGACACTTTTTAAAACATGCAAATCTACAACAGATCATAAAATGCCAGTCAATCTTTGTATACAGGGCTGTCAACATCTTCAAATAGACTGCTGCATTATGTGAACAACATAGTGTTTGAGGTTTTGGCTGCTGACAATACTGATCTAGCAGTTTGGCTTGATTTGGCTCTAAATATTACTGAAAAAACCCCTTCATATTTTAAGTAAACATGGTACTAAACATAAAAGGACTAACACAGGTTTGCTGTGCTTGGCATGAGATATTGTTTTTGATACAGGTATTATTGTAAAACTGTGTTTGCTGCCCCCCAAATGAATAACTGACATGGCAAATCCACAAGTTACACTCATATACTGCCATCTTCTGATAAAGTAAACATTTCAACAAATGCCCAGGTTTCAGAGATCAATTTCTATTGGTGTAAAGTTTTACTTTTCTCCCAACCAAGCCCCTCTTTACATTATTAAACAAAGCAGACTGTTTTTCATGGGCAGATGTTTCTGCATTGATTACAATGAAGTAGAACCAAAGCATACTGACTTCACCATGTTTGTGTGTCATTCTATGGTGGCAAAGTATTGTATCTCTTGATTATTTCATTATGCCTGACAAATTTCAATTCAAAGTACATTGTTAAAATTTCGTATTTGGATTCTGCATGTAACAGATTGTCAAATCAGCGGTATGGGTAACATTTGGAATTTTCTTCATTTTAGTTGGTTAAATGTATTGAAAGAAATGTTAATCAACATTTTATTCTAAATGGTATTATGTTGTAGCTTACCAAGTTAAAAGTAATCTGGGGGTAAATTACCCTTCTAGTCCTTATACTGTTGCAATGTTAAAAAACACTACACTAAAGTTTAAAACTCGCAATAAGCGGCAGGTGGATAGAACCCGGGACCTCTATATCATAACGCAAGCAACAAAACCACTACACCATATGCTGACGTGATGAAATTACAGTGATTTAATTATAAAATAACCTTAGCGGAAGTGATCAATACTGTCGGATCGAAAATGCAGCAAATAGAGGTACGGTATTCCTCGTATTATATCAGTAAATAATATATTAACTATCAATGAAGTGCATATAGTATTTCAAAGTATGAAATAAATAAATAAATCCATATTTCCCAGTGTGACACTGGGAACTCACCTTGGACTATGCGCTCTATTTTGATAACAGCTTGTAGTACGCACTACGCAGTGCAGACACTTTGCATCTTGATTCCACTCCCATTTACATGTAATTACACACACTCACGTGCACTTTCTCCCCCTGAATGGTGCATCGTCGATTGCTTGAAGCCCGACCCAGGTGTACTAATAAACAAGTGGTAGGCCTATATGCTGATGGTGCTCTCCGATTTGATTATATATCCAGCATGTGCTCCGGGAATGTGCTTCGACTGAAGAAAATTGATATTCATAACAAAACCATAGGCCTAATGCATGATGTGAACTGCCTGCGGTCTATGGATCTAAATGATACGATGCACATAACTTTAGTTTATTTAATACACACACGTTGCATAGAACTTATTAATATTATTTTCAATGTCACATTGCATTTTCATGAACAATAATTCACATGTATGAAATTTAGGCATTGATTATATCATTTCTAAATAATAATGTGGAAATGTATGTTTCAGTTCCATAACATTATATATTCATTTATGTTAAAATCTTTCTGTATTATATTTCAAATTACACTACAGGTTTTCATGAATAGAGATTTTAAATTATCAATTATTGCCCTTGCCCTATTAAATAGGCCTATATTTTAAATTTGTTCCATATGCATACTTAGTCTACAGTCCTATAGCCTAATATTATCCAATATAGCGAAATGCACACTTGAAAGAGTGCTCACTACCTAGGTAGAGTGAAAATGCAAAATAGGCCCACATTAGTTTCAACACAATTTTAGTATATGATATGGGTGTTCTACGAGCGATCATCACAGAGCATAATCCAGAATACTGGATGCATTTTCAACTTTTTATTTCATAGTTCCAGTTAGTAGAGATATTGTCCAAAACTGTGAGGTATGCTTTCAATATCAATATTAGAATTTTAATTTTTCAGACCAATGCTAACTCTAAACCGATGAGCCTCTGTTGGTTTTTTCTGTTCACTTTAGTTTGCCTGTATGTATGTGCACAGTGACTTGCATCACCTGTAATCCAGGTACTAACCGTTTGTTCGTTTTCCTATCTGTTTTTCATTTACAGTAAAGACTATAAAGACTCAATTTGTTTTATTCTTTTATTCATATGCCTAGAATGTAAACTTAAATTAACCTTTTCTTGAATTCTATTTTGATATAAATTTCAAACGAAAAACTGCAATAAGTCGACTTTTTCAGTTTCAATTACGTTTTTCCTTTTCACAAATTCTTGTGTCGAAAACGGTATGCGACCGATTACTGTTTTCATTTTCTTAAAATGTAAGAGAAAAAACAAACCCAGAAATATAACGTTTAGATTTCTGATTTTGAATTAGGAAAAAAGAAAATAGGTCATTTTTCATTTTCTTAATGAAACGAAAAACAGTCATTTACCGTTTTTCTATTTTTATAAATTCAAAATAGGAAAACGGAAAGGATTGTTTTCCCTTTACCGTTTTAATATGCAAATTTGATAGGCCTATTTGAATGTATTAGTCATTAATAATTAACATAATTGTGTCTGCAAATATTTCACTTCATGAGGGAACTATCAGATAATTCGACCTACGGACAACTTGACCTCAAACGGAAAACTGTTTATTTCTTTTTTCATTATTCAAAATCACAAGTCTAGATGGTATGTTTTTATTTTTTCTCTCTTATTTGAAGAAAATAAAACAGTAAACAACCGCTTACAGCTTTTTGACGCAAAGATATGCGAAAAGGATAAAGATAACAAACTATAATTTAATCAGAAAAAATCGACTTGTTACTACTTTTCTTTTGCAGTTTAGATAGTTTACATTCTAATTAAATCATAACAGAATAAAACAAATTGTGTGCCTTTAGTTTTTACTCCAAGTAAAAAGAGATAGGAAAATGAACGAACGGTTAGTACCTGGATTACCTGTTCCAGTGTACTTTTGTGCTGTTTTCCTGACACTCCGATCCTGTGTTTAAAAGAGTGATACGCAATATGCTTTTAGTTATCAATTAGACCTATTTAGAGAAACAAAAAGTCTTCCAAAATGATATATACCCTGTGCAATTTAATATAACCCTTAAGTGGACAAATTAACAGTTAAAAGGGTACAAAAGTTTTGAATATACCCCTTCAGCAAAAGTGCATCGCAATAATTATTGATACCAATTATTGATAATTATTGATATCATGTTTTATGCATCCATTTTAGCCTATAGGTCACTCTTAGTTTCATTGAAACAGTCCTTTAAAATCATACACATATTTAGGGGAGGGGAACTATTTTGTTCTCCTTTTGCATGAAAAGAGGTAATTTAATGGAAATTGGTGCAAAAGGGTTATTTGAACAAAATTCTGAACCTCCCATAAAATTGCAACATATATTATCTCAAGGTCCAAAAGTGGGAGGAAAATAAACGAAAGGGCCACTTTTTGGTGATAGGCTGGGTTCAAAAGTCAAAAAGAGTGCAATATTTAGAGGGGTTTAGGGCACGTTTTATTTTTTTAAATCTGTGCAACCACATTTTTCATTTTAAAAAGATCCACTTTTTGGAAGTCCTGTCAGTGGCTGATCTAGAGCAGTCAGGGGGACCAATTTGAGGGAAAACCAATGTAAACAATGATCGCGGAGCAGGCATCGTGTTGCGCTTGCAGGCATGCATGTGGGTGTTTGAGAAGTAAAACTTTTGCGAAGACCTAATTGAAGCGATTTGTGGACCATTTTGGCACTATTAGTGTGTAAACTTTTAGTTTAAAGCCAAAAATTTGTGAAATGATGGTCCATGAAGCCTTTCATGGACAAGTTTTCCCTATTATTGTAGGGCTATAAATTGTGTTAAACATAGGGCCTAAATTGGCAAATGTTGAATGCATAAGTGAAAATGGGCACTTGTTTATCCACTATGCAAGGGTGTCTGAGGGAGAACAAGTTGGAAAATTTTTCAAAATGAAGGTCAATTGAAGCCATCATTTTTACACTATTTAAATCATTGCTTAAAACAAAAAAAGGGCCCATACTCAAAATTTAAAATGTGACACAGGTCCACTGACATCACTTTATTTTTACTAGACTTGAGACTTGCAATTACTTCAGCATGCATGGATCGGTGTTGAAGTCAGCATGGAGTCTGTCTTTTAAAAGGCCAGAGTAATGGCAGAGAACATGGACCCTTTTCGAGCATCATTATTTCTGAATTGTATGTCCAAAATATATAAAACTATAACTTTTTGGAAAGGAAATGAGTCAAGGAATCAGATTTGTTCAAAAAAAAATTTGAAAAAAATCACAAAAATTCACTTTTTTACCCCAATTTTTAATTTTTTTTGTTGAAATTAGTCTCTTTTTTTGAAATATTGAATAAAAAAACATGTGAAAAAAGCAATTTTGTGATTCTATCATGCTAAAAATTGCATATGTTGAATATTTTAGTTTAAAACAAATATTTTGAAAAAATGAGAAAACTTTCTCTAGACTTTGATGAGCTCAAAACAAAAGTGCAAAAAGCTGTGCAATGTTGTCAAAAGTGAACTCTGAGAAATCAATGTTTTAGTAAAAAATGTCAAAATTATGCACAAAACGTTTTAAAACGGTAAGAATTTCATGCTTGTAGAAGCTGTATCTGGTGCATGGTCTAAATGTGCATCTTTTTGCACCAACGAATCTATACTGTCTGCTTTTAGTGTGCCAAAATTCAAAATAATTAAAAAATCTAAGTGGCATTTTGACTGCAGAGATTTGTTTACACACATGTAGCGCAACATACCGAATTCCACTTAGCTGCGTTGGACATAAGTGCAGAGTTGCGCTGCGTCACACGATGTGAATCACATGCGTAATCACAATATTTCGCATTCATGCATTCCTGACTCATTATTTCCCACCAATTTACTGAGCTACTGACTTTTTACAGTTGAAAAGAGTGAAATAAATCCAAGTAAAAATATGGGGAAATATTAACAAGTTGTATTTCTCAGTTTCAAGTGAAAGAATACATCTTAGTATTCATAAGTATCAAGAAATCTCAAATTCGGACGTGGATGAATGTGTCTCCCCATTCTGGCCTTGGCCATACTGACTTTGGTGACAAAATGTGACAGACCCTGCATGCATATCGGCGGGCCCACAGTATTTTTCACATGCTTTTAGGATGAGAACCCACCTTCAAGCAATGCCTAAAATAATTGCACGCCTATATATTTTAGGACCTACTTCTGATTGACCCGACTGTGCGTTTTTTTAAGCAGGGCCTACTCAATTATGTGCAATTTAACTTCATCTCTCCTCTTTTCTCCTTTTCTCTTCTCTTTTCTCCTTTTTGCCCTTTCTCTTCTCTTCTCTCCTTTCCTCTTTTTTTGTGACTGAGGGGGGCCGGGCCCACAACCCCCCCAATCTGCGCCTGAGTCCTGCACCCCTTCCAAAAAATAAATCAAGGGCTGTCTATGGGCCTGATTATCAGGACAATTCAAAGATGCATGTTTTTGGAATGAATGAGAACTTTGGAATTTCAAGTTAGGCCTAAAAAATAAATTGTTTGATTGCGTAACAAAAAAAAAAAATTAGGGTAGGTATGTAGGATTATATATTTTTACACACATTTTACGCTGTGAATTGCGTAAATTGGAACTTTTTTTAAATTAAAAGTTTTTTACATTTTTTTGGCAAAAATATAGGGAAAAAGGTCTAGGGTCTATGACGTGCGATCGCTGCCATAAATAGTAGTCCAGTCAATCTAAACAAATTAGTGGTGTCACCCACCACTAATTGCAACAGAATTTTTTTCACTTTTATACATTTTAGAGATGTCCCCTGAACATCATACCAAAAATATACTAAAATATACTTGGTGGAAAGGTAGTTTTTGGCGGGAAAAGGTCATACAGGGGTCAAATTTCAAAATTGCTCTAATCTTATTAAAAACTATACCAATGCATTCCTCTACTCTTAAGGATTCAGAAAAAGTATAGTTTGTCATATCTGTGATGTATCATTCTCAAGTTATTTATAAGCAAAAAGGTCAAAGGTCAAATTTTGGGCTCCATGTGGGTCAACTTCGAAAAAATGCTCCAATCTCCTTAAAAATGGTCTCAATGTGTTCGTCCTTTAAAAACACTCCAAAATAAGAATAGTTTGCCATATCTTGGACGTTTCGTTAACTAGGTAGCAGGGTAAAAGAGGTCATTGACCATTGACCTCTATTGACCTTTCCACCAAGTATATTTTAGTATACTTTTTGTATGCTGTTCAGGGGTCATCTCTGACATTTATAGCAGTGAAAAAAATTCTGTTGCAATTAGTGGTGAGTCAAAACCCACTTTGACTGGACTATAGGCAAATTGACATATGTCAATTTTGCTGAAAGAAATTGACATATGTTGATTTTGTCCAATAGGAGAACTTGTAATTGCCAAGTAAGCTAATGTACATGAAATCGACATATGTGATGCGATCAAGCAAAATCAGTCGGAACTCGGAAATATTGATTTTGAGATATAGCCAAATAAAGGAAATATTTCCTTTTGTTTCTTCTTGTTTTGGAAACTCTTTAAGGGCTGGGGTATGAACGTTTGGACAGTATTTATTTTGGGACATTAGAGCACATCAGACATATCGAATTGCATTCTGAATATGAAGAATGTCATTCTGATATCAAATAATTTTGATTTTTGAAATTGCAATTTAATACACATTTTATGGCAAATCATTAAAATTGATATTTTTGATATTTAACAGTACTTGAAGTAAACTTTATAAATCTGATGATTTATACTTAAAGTGTATGTAGGTGGGATGAAAAGCCGACGATCAATTGAACATTTTGACCTTTCAGTATTGAAGATATGGATTTTTTCCCCAAAACACCAAAAAAATTAGGTCTTTTTGGGAAAAAATCCATATCTTCAATATGAAAGGTCAAAATTTTCAATTGACCGTCGGCTTTTCCTCCCTGCTACATACACTTTAAGACTATATCATTAGATTTATATACTTTACTTCGAGGACTGTTATATATCAAAATTTGAAAAATATCAAATTTTATAATTTGTCATAAAATTTGTATTATATTGTGATTTTTAAAAATGAAAATTATTTGATATCAGAAAGACATGCTTCAGTATTCAGAATGCAATTCGATAGGTCTGAGGTGCTCTCATGTCCCACAAAAATACTGTCGAAACATAATAAACGCTCATTTTGGATCCCTTAATTGCTCATATCTTTGGAACTGGTTGTTCAATTTCAATGGGGTTTTCTGCAAAATCCAGCTTTGTAAATGTTTTTTACTATCCTGTAAGAAACTGAAAATTTATTATTGCCGAGTTCCGACTGATTTTGCTTGATCGCATCACATATGTCATCCAAGGGTGGAAATTGACATATGTCCATTTTTTAAAACCACTTGTGCTGTTTGCATCAATTTTATGCTGTGTAATTGGCTGCGTGACTGCTTCCCTATACCTGATTGGTTAAAATTGTTCTCAACCATTTTGAGGTATAAATCAACAATTTCAAGACATGTGATTGGTTGTAGAAAAGAATACTCCCAAAACGACATCCAATGCGCCCAACAGAAGTTGATGCATAATGCTACGAGCTGTCGATATACGTACACGTTGACCGCTTTTGGCCAACCCAAAAATATTTGCCACCCCTATAAATCCCCCCTCCAAGTACACATCATTTTGCACCACCCCAAGACATCCACAGGAAATAAAAACAAGTCTTCTTATTTAAGCCATTTATTCTAACAATACCAGCTAATACTTTACTCATTTTAGAACGGAATACACATTGAAATAGTTGTAGAATAATATAAGAAAATGTAACAAGCGACCGGTTGTAAACATACAATGATTGATGCGGGCCATAAACCGTGATAGAGCTCGCTCGTACTCCGAGGTGTATTTTTGGTGCATTCGTAGTGTAGTGATTTGGAAATTGACATATGTCAATTTCTAAATTGATGATATGATATGATTTTATTAACCTGCACAACATCGCGGCCAAACGGCCGAATTGCATTATACAAGAGACAAAAAACAAATATTATGAAAGAAATCAATTACACATAATTATAGAGCAAAAAAAAAAGAAAAAAAAGGCAACTTGGCATGGAAAACAGCAGAGAGATGCAAAAGGGCACAATGGGAAGCCACCAGCACACAAGCTACTACTGCTTATTCAACAGATTAATGTAGTAGGGAATGGGGCTTTCAGCAAATCTGCTTGTGCGTGCACGCAATTTGGAAATATGGGCTGCATTTCTCAGCTGTCTTCCATGGACTTCACTTCTACTAGGAGGGAGCAACATGTTGGTACGCTCTGATTTAGTTTAGCGATTGCGCGAACTTAAGCTTTAGTGTTGTTCCTCCTGGCAGAGAGAGAGTCTAGCTTACATACACTAACTGCATTATCATCAATAAATATAATTAGCACCCAAAATGATTCTGCATGCCCTTTTTTGGACTCGCTCAAGTGTACTTGATTGTTTAACCGTGAGCGCTGAATGCCAAATGGCATCAGAGTATTCCAATAGGGGGCGTATGTAACCAACGTAAACTGTGGTCAGCTCGAAACATTGAAACCAAAGCGTTTCAGAGAGCGGAGCATGAAGAGGCGTTTGTTAGCACACTTGCACATGTGATCCACCTGGGCATCCCATTTAAGATCTTGCTGTATGAAGATGCCCAGGACTTTGGCAGATGAAACAAAAGAAAGCAATGAATGGCCTATCTTCAGAATGGGATGAGAAGGTGGGTTTCTCATGAAACAGATTTGAATGGTTTGACATTTGTCAGGGTTGAGTTTCAGGTGGTTACTTACAGACCAGTCCAGGTAGTCATCAAGATCAGACTGAAGGTTGCCTTTCTCACTACATGCACGGTTCTCAACGAATGTGAGATCGTCGACATAATGGCATGTCGATTAATTGGCATGTCGATTACATTTTGAATTTTTCTGGCGGTAATTTCAGCCAATGAGACGGAAGGCCGTTTGCAGCAACCAATAAACAGTAATAAATTCGACACTAGTTTTCAAATAATGAGCATATGGCGATTTCTCGCAAGGTAATTGACATATGTACATTTTACGTAAATTAGCTTACTTATGTCGATTACAAGTTCTGCTATTGGATTGTCAATTTGTCCATTTACGGCAGCGATCGCACATCATAAGGGTCCGGCCTATTTTTATGGTCGGTGGGGTTATGCCAATCAAACAATTTTTTTTAGGTCTTAGTATAACTACATGTAAACCAACACAACTGAACTGAAATGACCTGTATTATACATTTGGGGGCAATTTGTTTGGTATGACTGGATTCCACACATGTATCCAGATTTATATTTATAGACACATAATTGATGGATGACCATTGATTCCATATTTCCCCACAAAGTTAAAACATTTCACATGGAATACTAGTAGCAGCACTTGGATTTCAATTTAAGTTGATAAAATAATGTGTGGATTAAATCTTCACATCATAGAGTTATCATTTTTATGACAGGATGTGACGATGTTCTTTTTCATTCATCCTATAATTGTGGAAAATTCTTAATGCAGTCTAAAAAAGTAAAGTACATAATAGCTGCTCAACAGTTTTCAGTATAAATTGTGAAATAATATGACAAACAAACAAAAGTCAAACATATGAAATATTTCCCAAATCTTTACAGGCCTCAACATTTTGGTGGGAAATTCAACCAGTTTTAGATGCTGAGAATTAGACTTTAAGTGAATAAGAATGGAAGAGTTTGCAATAGAGCATATCCTGATTCATAATGTGGAATTGATGCCCCTCCAGAGCCAAACAGAACAACAACAACATATATGAGAGTAACAAATAAATTTACCCAAAAATGGTTTAGTTTTAAAATTAGGATTTTTCTTACAAGTGTAAGGATACTTTTTTGGCGCAGTATATTATACTCTCCACCCTGGTGATAAATGGATACCGGCATAATATATGTGCTGGGAAGGTTAAATAGACTTGTTGTGCATGAGGAGTGGCAAACTGCACCCTCCTTCCCCCTCCCCAACAACAGATTCATTCAGGGGAGTCTGGCCTAAATGCCACAGAAAATGAGATGGGCTCTGTGGCATGTGAGCAGTGCTCTGGCATGACTTTACCCTGCTATAACCCCCTTTTTTTTATGTAGGCCTATTGGTTATGTATTGGTTTTCATAGGTGTATCTGGGGGGGAGGGGTTAAGGTTGGGAGTTGGCACTCAACTTTGGAAGTGACGGGATGTGTGGACAGCAGTTCGAAACTAGGGGTCTTTCGGTGAGAGCCTAGACACCGAAAAAGAGGGAGACTGGGAAACATTTTGGGTCAAGATATAAAAGTTGATACAAAAATTTGAAAAATTTCAAGAAAAATAATGAAAAAATGGGGTCATTCAGTGAGATTATCAGAAATGTTCCCAAAATTTTTGAAAAAAAGGGGGTCTTTTGGTGACAGGAAACAAAAAGGGGGTCATTGGGTTAGAGGGAATTGACAAATCTGGTCAATGTGGACACACATCCCTGACACCCATTTTTAGTTAGTCCCCACTGTGTCAATTTTTAGAACATATGATTCCAACAATGCAGTATCCTGGTTATTCCTTCATGTAATTTTACACGAAATTAGGGTTAGGGTTAAGGTTAGGGTTAGTTTAGGGTTAGGATTAGGGTTAGGATTAGGTTTAGGGTTAGGATTAGGGTTAGGATTAGGATTAGGCTTAGGGTTAGGGTTTATATGATTAGGGTTAGAGTTAGGATTAGATTACACGAAATAATTACATGAAGGATCGACCATTTTCCTGGATGCATGCAGTAAAACACAAAATGTCATCATAAATAGGCCAAAATAAATATCAAAATCTTTTTAGAAGGATTAGTTTGCACATGTGCTGTATCTCTGGAACAGACTTCCTCAACATTTTAAAACTTGCAAAAAGCTCTTAAAATGTATCTGATTTTGCCTCAATATTTTAAAATCTAGCACTTCCCTGCATATATCTGATGATGAACTTTGATTGACAATGCTATATAACTTTTTACAACATACATAGGCCTATGTGTAATCAAGTTCAATTTTCCTTATTTAAAATATAATCAATATTATTATTATTATTATCTTATTTTGTACTGCATCGACTTGTATTTCATGTAGTTTTGTAGGGCCTACTACTTTATATTTTCAAACTGTTTTCTATAGCCTGATTGGTTTATATTAAAACCATGGTTGAACATTTATCCAAGCTGAAACCACAGTGCAGATGCACATGGTAATCTAAATCCTCACCTTTTAACCTCGCATAGCGCTTACTTCGAAATACTAAGCATAGACCCTGTACTAAGTAGGATTCCATAGTATTCCCACAGCATCAATTACACTAGTTGTGGTAAACCCCTTTCTGGGTGAATGACACACTCTAGTTAATAGAGTACACAACTGGGAATCAAAAAATGAACTAAATATTGACTTTTTCTTAAATGTGGATATGACCTTTCTAGTCACACTGGTCTATCAATAAAAGTTAAGATTTGTCAAGAAAAGTCAACAAAGTTTCCGAAAATGAACTAAAAATGAACTTTTCCATTTCCTAGTGATACGACCTTCGTACACATTTTACACCGTAACTCAGAATACAATTTAGGGAATTTACGGCTCATTTGTGCTGCCGGGTCACATTTCTGCATTGTGCACCACCATGTTGGATTTGAATCTGGAAACAAACCAGAAGTGAGCCATACTTGGTGATTTTCTCCCTGATATTTAAAGCCACACATTGAAAATCATTGTTTCCCAGGAAAACCACAGGCCAGACCGTGGCCAGACAGAAACATGAGCAGGTTTATTTCACCTTGAAGTCATGGATAGTCTTGCATTAAATATGAGATAACTTTACTGTTGGCTTTTTCACTGAAATTTGCTCGTAATAAATGCCCGCCCCTTTTTTTTTGTGGAAAAATTGCATGCCCCTTTTTAATTATTACAGACCTTACGATATGACCAGCCACTTTCTTGTACCAAGTCATGATTAGGTTTGTTCAACACAAGACAGTATTTCATGAGTTAAATGTCTTTTTCATGCATTGTACTTTTCAGGTATCCAGTATGTGTATGCTTGACCAAACAGAACTTGAAAGATGAGATTGAAGGTGCCGTTAATGCTTCCTACTTCATCTTGTCCCATAGAGGGGACTGCAAGTAAGTGTTCTCCTAGCCCATTATAAGGGACTACCACCAAAATGGTTCGCTGAGCTCAGCCAAGCTTCACTGAAGGTTCGTCTTCCCTAGAGCCTCTGATACTATGAAGCAAACAGTATACCAGTTTGCTGATATGTATTGGAGCCTTTAGCAAAGTAGCAGGATTATAAACACATGTCGATCACGCGGGTATCCAGTATGTGTATGCTTGACCAAACAACTTGAAAGATTCCTTTGTGTTCAGTACATAACGAACTACTCATCAAATGCTCAAGTGGTCATTAAGGTTAAACAAAGTGTTGAAGGGCTTTACCTCCAGAAAAAAATATATTATTACCTTATACGTAAGAAAATATGTCTACTTATCATGTGAAATAAAAAAATACAAAAAAAAATGTGTGAAAATGTGTTTTTAGCCTATTTTTTAGCTCTTGTCAAGCACTATTATTCGATTTGTTTACAAGCGCCAAGCAACTGTCGTCTAGGAGAGTGATTGACATCTTTATTATTAGAGAAGAATGTAATCTGTATAGTTCATGAATATTCATGTAGTATTTATACAACCTGTATCCCAGCCATTTTGCTTAGCTATCATAATCGTTCATATCGGCGCCCATATGATCCATGGTGTTAAACTGATATTCAGCAACTTTATATCTCTCGATCTTTGCGATCCGAAATATTGAATTTCAACTTTAGGCACATCTCTAGCAAGATAATTAAATACCTGTCACAAATAGAGGTCTTGAAATGTTACTTGCAGCGTTAAAAATGTGAATAGAGAACAAATCGGGTTCAAACATGCTTCAAAAATATGGTAATCAGCGAAGGTAATTGTCAACGCCTACTACCAGAATAGCCGGAAGAGGGCAGACTTCATAAGGGAGTGTTCATAATATATTTTAGTGGGGGTCTGGGGACAAAGAATTTGGAACTTATTTCGGGAAATTTCGGGTGGGTTTTTGGTTTTGTTTTTTATTTTATCTTCCTGTTCGGGTGTTTCGGTTGGCACATTTTGGGTCATTTTCATGCACTTCACAGGAGTTTTTTCGTGGCTTCTCTGTAGCTGTCGTGTGTCTTTTTCCCCACGTACAGGGTATAAATAATAAATGAATAATAATATATGAAAAAAGAATCTGGAACTTCAACGTCAAAAACAAAACAAAAACAAGACAAACTGTACCCTGCTAAAAATATCAACCCCTATCCTCTCTGAGAATAAAAATAATAAGACTCCAACCTCACCTGCAAAAAATATTTTTTCGGGGATAATTTGGGATAAGTTAGGGCCTATTTTATTGAGACAATTTTCAAAATCTATAAGGTGAAATACGGTGTCGTGATGTGCGGCAGATTTGGGGTGCATTTTCAGCCATTTAGTTTAGACTCTGTTGTATTTTTAGCCATGATTTTATTGACCCTCGGTGTCTTGAAAATTAGGTTTAAGAAGGGTATTTTTCAATGATTTTCTCGAAAAAGTAAAAATTTGCGAAAACTTTCAGTCCAAAAGTTGATACAATTTTGGGTCTGTTTTATTCAAATTTGGTTTAAAATCGTACCGTAGTTTTTCTGAGTCACAGCCTCACATCCTTACCCAAACCAACTTGAGAAGGTTCCCCCGGGGTGTGTGCAAATTTGCAATTTATAGGCCTCCACTCATCATTTAAGCCTAAAATCAAAGTGTTAATACCATTAACACTACCATGGCCCGCTTTTGTCGTGATGACTGGCTTCCAAAATGTAGGCCTATTTTAAATTATAAATCTGGTCCCGCTAGAGGTGTGTTTTTAGCAGCGGAGGTCTCTCCCTCGGGTTCGTGGATGTGCCACAGTTTTGGGGTAGGCCTACCTTTTCAACGACTATGATGGGTGGGTTTACAGCGAAGACCAACTTTTGGGCGCATTTTGGCAAAAGTGCCCAATAAAAAAGCGTCAAATTAGGCCAAATGTGGGTGACTTTGATCCCTGGTACAAATGTTTTGAAGAGACCCGCCGAGGTGTTTTTATAAAAAAATGGTCGGGCCTGCTAAAAACCTCCGGAATCAAGCATGGGTAGGCATACCAAAATGCCTTGAGACCCCCCCCAACCCAGCGCCGGGACCTCCATGACATGATATTCTCCATGAGTCCACCAGAAAATATAAAAATATAACATTTTGATAGGCCTACTAGACCTATATTTGTCTGTAAACCTTTCTTGTAGTTGTAGGCTACCGCAGTATGTCTACCGTGATGACAGTAAGCGTAGCTGCCGGGGGGCAATTGCAAAAATTGCCTATTTGGGCCCCGCCCCCTAGTGAAAGGAAAAAAAGGGGGAAAGAGGGGGGGAAGAGGAAAAAAAGAGAGGGTGAGAGGAGGGGCAGAGAGATGGGGAATCCAAACCAAACGATATGCAATACAGCTCAATAGGCCTACCATATACGATTATTATCAATAAGCCTGGCAAAATTGTCTATTTGGGCCCCGCCCCAGTGGAAATTTGGTGGATTTGGGCCCGCCCCATAGGGCCTACAGTCTTGCCCCTCCTGGAAAAAATCCCAGCTACGCCGCTGCGTGATGATGTTGCAAAGTTGCGGAAGTTCATTCATAAATTTTCCATTTCCACTCGACAACAACCGGGACAACAACAGGCCAGCACGCAGCGCGCAGTAGCTAATCCTCGAGCTAATCAGAGACATGTGCGTTTCTCTTTCAACAGAAAATATGTGACCATGTGACTGACACGATGTAGGGCCTACGCTTCAAATAATTATGCTCTCGGCGTCGAAAGTATGATAATGGCAAATATTTATAATGAACACTTCCTTATTTAGCCACACCTCAGTTCCTTTCTCGGGTTGCCTGGTATATCAGCAAAATCCTACACCTATCGCCTTCCTTGGTAAAATCCCTGATAAAAACTCGTGATATTGAAATTGAATTTCAGCGCCAGAACTTCCGTCATTCTAGCATCATGGATGGATATGCAGTGGCGCCGCTAGGGGGGCAGTATTTCCCCAATATTTTTTCTTTCCCACCCAGTTTTTAGGCAAAATCCCCACAATTATGTAATTTTCCACTTTTTGCGGCAATTTAGTGCAATGATTTCCAAGTGCCCCCGTCTCAAATTCACTTCCCCCCCCATGCACCGCGAAAAAAATTCTGGTTCCGCCACTACGGGTATGGCCATAGCTAGAGGGCTTTCCCACCCACCCCCAGTTGCCCTTGGTTATGCTGGACGTATGAGAAATTTAGAGCTTGTTCAATTCCACCAATTTTAGAAATTTTAAAGGTATAGGGCCTATACAGTGTATATAGCCTATTAAAAGCGGATCACAGTCAAATAAAATATCGTAGGCCTAATAATTTTACCAATGGCATTTATTGAGCTGCTCCTATGGTTTAATATTGATATTATATAATTGAGCTCCTTGTCAAGCTCCTGAGTACAGGGACTAACTGAGCTCCCGCTATTTTCAGAAATGAAGGCCTGGCCTTAAATGAATAATTAAGATTGAGGCAGCCTTTTGTTTCATTTTACAGAACTTTTTTTTAATCCCCCAAAATTAGTGGGTTTTTTTAATGGGGAGTAGGCTTTTAAAACGAAATTCAAATTTGGCAATATTTTCCATTGCTTAACGAATTGATCTGCGTGAAAATTCCTAAACATGTGGCCAGAGCGGGATGAGTGGTATAAAAATCTTAACTTGTGAGAAAGGGCGTAGGCCTATGGGGTTGTATGAGGTTGTGGATCACGAAATGCCCCTTTAATGTGTGCTAGGTAAAGTCATTCTTCCTCCCTTTCGACATGCCAAAATTTATTCCCTCCCCGGCCCCGGCTTGCCAAAAATTGCGTTCTCGAAATCAAAAGGCTGTGCAATCAGTACCGGTATTAGCCTACTAATTATAAGCCAAAATTTCCAAACAACTCGATAAAAATAACTTGCCTCCCGTCTCGACCAGCCAAAAATCACTTGTCCGCACCCCCTGGACTGCCAAATTTTGTGGCCCCCCCTTGGCCTGCCGAAAATGCCCCACCCCTTTGCATAGGCCTAGGCCTATATGCCAATTTTTGGGATCCCCAATTTTCATACCCATACCTTAAATGGATTTCTAAATATCTACCTGTTGCAAGCGCCTTGAGCATGAAAATGTGCACATTTTTTTCGCCCTAACTACCCCCCCCCAACATTTTCCCTCCCATGCACCAGGTTCATTGGCGCTAGATTTTAAGCTAGAAAATACCTAAATATTTTAAAACCCAAACTCGGCAACACCACTTTATCGGGCAAATAGAGCCCGTCAGATCGTATCGTAAACAGCGTGTTTTAAAAAAAATGAGAGTGTCACTTTTGTCCAAAAAATTTCGAATTTTGGCCTTGAGCAGCGACAATCAGAGGTAAGAAAAACACAGTATGACGCAGCTTGAAATATAGAATCACTATATCAATTTTGAAGTTTGTACTTCAAAGCACAAGTCAAACGAGGTGAAATGGTTCTAAAAAAATTGATTTCGCTGTATCTTTTTATCGCTGAAACTAGACAATTTGACAGCAGCGAGTCGGAAAAATAGCAAATATCTCAATTTTCTGCTATCGAAATAAAAATTTAAATAGCACCTGCATATAGAAGAGGGTTTATAGAAATAATGTAGGTCAGAATTTTGTCTATGAAATCGCACGGAATTGTTATTACTGGTTACAAAAGCGACATACAAGTGGAGGCCATTTTACTTCAAATTCGCAAACATGTAAGCTTACTAAAACAAATCGAGACAAGCAATATCAAGAATGAATATGCACATTCTTTTATTGACTTGTTTGTAATGTCGTCGTAGTTCCCAACAAAATCGCCACTTCCACTGAGAAATTATGGCCGTGTTCCCAAAAATCTTGATGCTCCGGATATTGAAAAAAAATTGAAATGTTTGAAAAGTACATTTCTTTTTGAGCCAAGTGGAAAATTCAAGCATAATAATAACCCTTACACTTTCAGCTTTTAGGCGTAGTTTGCGTTTTCTCTCTACGATATTTATTTCCAGAAATAGATAATTTTAAAGGGGGCTACATGCAGTCTCATTCTGGATCGATCATTGCAAAGTTTAGTATAACCTTAAACAAGCGTGTTTCGGGTCGTTGTCTGCGATCAATAGAAAGTCAATATTAAGTGTGCAAGTGTAAAGTGGTGTAATTAGGTGACAATTGGTTGACAATTCAAGCCTGGTCGTAAAATAGATTTGATTGATTGGCGCTTAGTCAAGAGCCTGGTACTCCTTCCCTAGAATGCATTACATCAAAGGCAGCGAAGCTTGGCTAAGCTCAGTGAACCACTTTGGCTGTCCTCCCTAAGTGTGTTTTGATTTGTAGTATGTAGTGTAGTTTCGTAGCAAGTCCATTACCTACCCGGCATTGAATAAAGCCGGTACCCATTTTTTCACCTGGGTGGAGAGAGGCAATAGGGATGAAGAGCCTTGCCTAAGTGCACAACACATTTAGGCTGCCTCATTTAAGCTTCCTCATGCCACTGTGCCTCTTTGTATGGTATGCAAAGATTAATCCCAAAACTTTGACATCTAAAACCAACAAAAGGCTGACACTTCTTTCCTTGCTCTGAATTATTTTTACAGTCACTTCAAGGTTGGACACACTGATATGACAGCAGACCAGGTGGTAGAGAACATCATGGCTGGTGTACAGTGTATGGTTGAGAACATCACTAAAGGCTGGCCTAATGTGAAGGCGTTGTATGTGAAGACCAAGAGGTCCATATCGCTGCCCATCTACACTTCGCTGGTGTTCCAGGACTGGGCCAAAGACATTGCGGTTGACAACACCGATGTTGTCAGACGTAAGTACATGTAATTAAAGTTCGGCCCCCATCTCTGTTCAGTGATGTGGGCCAATACAAGCTACCGAGTATCTATGACCCAAAAGTGTCCAAAGGGTTGCTGACCCCTTAATCTGGGTTGCCAGTCTGCTGATGAAAGTTGAAGTGTCAACTGAAAATTCCAGGTACATGTACACACATTTTTGTGTTGGGATCAAAGGGTTAAGGGGTACTACACCCTCGATAAATTTGTGTCTATTTTGCATTTTCTCAAAAACTAATAACACAGTGGTAACAAAAGTTATGTATATTATAGGGCAAGGAATCCAATTACTACACTGGAATTTCAGTGACCCAAGACAAGCGGTTTGTTATTTATGAAAAGAAAAGAGGTACCGCTAGAATGTACCTCGTTTCCTATCATATATACTGAACCGCTTGTCTTGAGTCACTGAAATTTCTGTGTAGTAATTGGATTCCTTGCCCCAATAATATACATAACTTTTGTTACCAGTGTGTTATTATTTTTGAGAAAAATGCAAAATAGTCCCAATTTACACAGGGTGTAGTACCCCTTAAACCACTAAATTATGTTTACTACCAAAGCACAGATGAACTTTCATTCTAACATAAGTTTTTTACTCTTTATGTTTTTCATAGTTAAAAAGCAAGTAGCATCATCAGAGGACACTGCAGCAGATGCAAAGAAGATGCCATCAAGTACAAAGAAGACACCTGCAGTAGATTCAAAGAAGATCACAGCCAGTACAAAGAAGGAAGGTAGGATATAGTCTCCGTCAACTTGATTACAAGAATCTAGAGATCTGCTTGTGAAATTTACTGGATCTTATTTGATTCATGTGCTCAGCTAACTTAGACAAAAGTTTTTATTGTTCATTTGAAACTGATCAAGTTTATTTTATATATCATGAAAGTAGGGCTCAACCAATTATCGTATCGGATATTGTATCAGCCCGATATCTACGGTATCGGATCGGATATCGGTAAAAAAAAATCCCAATTTTTTTTTTCAAAGTGTTCGGTGACATTGAAGAACCACTGGACCTATTCTGAAGTGCTAGGATCATTCACAGTTAATTGGAAAAAAAATTGGAAAAAAATTACAGTTTGTTATCCTTAATATGCAAACCATTAACCAATATTTACTTCTTCATGTAGCACATATTATAAATGCATGCAAAACCAATGGATCGGTAGACAAATGGCATATCGGTTGAGCCCTACATGAAAGAAAGGTCTGTTATATGGCCAGACCTACTGAACAAATTTGCTAATTAAAGAACTTCAATACGAATAAAGATATCAAAATCCATCCAATTTTGGTAAGCTAAAAACGAGGTGAAATTGAATGGAAATGTCATGAAGAAATTTATTGTTGCTGTAGAGATATATATGGAAGATGTGAAGTTAATCTCATACAGGGGGCATAGATTTCAAATGGGGTTACCCATTCAGGTAACCACATTTGAAATTCACACTCCCTGTGTTGGAAAATTAAGGACATATCTTCCATTGGGTGTATGTATTTCAACTGGAATATCACAATTGAAAATGTGTTGGGTTTGAGGATAAAAAACATGATTCTTTCATGATATTTTAAAAAGAACAAATTTAATAAAGCAATTATTACCTTAACCCTAACTGAACCCAACATCAAAGAACCTCAATTCACAAATCTTCAAGCACGGGTCCCACGTGATGCGATTGCATCATCTTGCAAACAGTTTTATGGGTACTGAAAGCTTGTCTGGGCAAGGTAGACCCCCATGGCAAGGTATGGCTGTGCACGTATCTGGCACCGAGGGGTCCCTGGTTCAAAACCGCACCCGAGAAAAAAAAAGTTCTTGCTTTTTCTTCTTTCTACCTTCTTCCCCCCGGGTTAATTGAACACATTTGAATATTGTAAACTTGACTGATAATAATTCAATTGTATTTTGCTGTTGGTTTATTTCTATATGGTGTTTGTATGTTTTGTTTTCAGCTAAAAAACGGGTACTTTCAGAGAAGCCACAAGCCAACAAGAAAGAAGGTCCATCAAGCCCAACAAAAGCAAAGAAAATCAAACTGTCAAAAAGACGTCTGTCAGGCAGGGCCCTCAAGAAAATCAGGATGAAGAAAGAAGGGACTGAAGGTTCAAGCACTTCACTCAAATCTGCTGGACTAAAAAAGAAATCAAGTAAAATTGTTAAACAGGAAGTTCTTAAGAAAAAATCCAAGATGGCTTCTAAGGATGTTAGTGTAAAAGCATCCAAAGTTGTCAAGGAGAAATCAGTTGTTGGAATCAAGCAGCCTACTAAGACAGTTGGGTCAAAAAGGAAAGTTGAAACGCCTAAAACAACCAAGAAAGGCAAAGCATTGAGTAAGAAACAGAGCTTATCGGCAACTAGCAGTTGAAAGCATTGTTAAGGCTAATTAAACTGGATTCAGGGATCAGCTCACCTAATTTTCTATAAGGTTATTTTATTATACAATGAGCCCTGGTTATCATGTTTGAAAAATATCAAGGGTGAAAGTTATGAAATACTTTAGTTTCAGTGTGTCTTTATTTGTGGGGCTTTTTGTCAAAATAAGTTAATATATGTTAATAATGGAAGTTTCTGTATATTAGCCTATTAGAGGTATGGTAGACACAATTCACTGTAGAAGTAGTGATCAATGTAACGGGATTAATTACCATAGCGATAGGTGAAAACAATTTTTGTATGTATTGGCATTGCCCTGCACTAGACATATATGCTGTAACTCTGCATCACACCATTGATTACCAAAGAATAGGCATAAAGATCTGGATCGTAATTTTATGTAAATTTCACATGCCGAGTCAATGTACGTTTCACTAGCACCTGTACGATTAGTGTCTTCGAAAAGAGCGGTATTGTATTCAATCTATGATAGCACACAGACATGACAGGTGATGAGTGCAACATACTTATAGTGCAGGGCAATACATTCAAAATTTGTTTTCACCTATCGCTACGGTAATTAATCCTGTTACCTCACTACTTTTACGGTGAATTGGATGGCCCTGCAAGAAGAACTGGGTCAAGTCTTTTGAATTTGCAGGGGTTCACCCAGATGAATACTACCTTCCTACGCCATACTTCGAAGAAGCCAAATGAAGGTGCTCTAACCTGTTTTTAATCAATTTTAGACTTGTAGCTTTAAAAACATGCTTTCTTCTAATCCTTGCACATGGGTTTCACATGAATCATCCACACACCCTGGAATACATGACCTTAATCGCCAACACAGGGGGTGTAGGATTGAAATGGACTCACTCATTTAGTTAACCCCATTTGAAATTAACACTCCCTGTGTAGAAGAGCAAGATCATGTCTTCCATAGGGGGTGTATGGGTTTTAAATGGAATAGCCCATTCAAACAAGGAACAGGTGGATTAATGGTCGGTTATTATTTGCTTTCTGGCCATGCTGTCAACTTAATAATACCCATCTTTCTAATTTTATTAACTAAACACAGTAGTCACATTTCATCTTCACTGAGTGACACTTGGTGCTAATTGCAGGAATTAATCACACTGTTGCAAAACTGGTATTCGCCATGTCATCTGGATCACGCTTTTTTAGTCCTGGACCACGATCAGAATGATCGCCACAGACAGCATACCACATGTAATAACATTCCAAAAGGTGTGGGATCCAGTTACCAGGATACCCACTTTGCATGTGGATTGCAACATAAGGCAAAATTGTTTGGATTAAATTAATTATCATGTTTTGCCCAATTAAACCTAGCTAAATCCTAATCCTTTACTGCAATGGAAGTCAGATTATAATATTTGGTAAATTTTTGGAAATACGAGCCAAAAACATGTTTTTTGTTTTCCAAGTGTTTGAATTTTTCGACTCCAACTGTAAGAAAACGTGCAAAATAGGACGTTTTTGGCCCATTTTCCTTCATTTCATTGCCATTAGGATTTAGTTCCGTTTCATTTGGCAAAACAAGATATTTTTTGAATCCAAAAAAATAGTGCTGTATTTTTTTTCTGGAATTGGGAGTGGTTTCTACAACAAATACTTAAAGGAGTATTTCGTGATCCTAGCATCCTCTTTTTATAACATTTTTCAGTAGAAATCGACGAAAAAAACTTATTCCAAAAAAAAATTTCAGTTGATTCCGATTTTGCGTTTTCGAGTTATCCATGATTATGTGTATTACACTGCCCATCTGCAAGAAATATTTTGTACATAAACATTATGTAGCCAGAGGTTTCCAGTGATAGAAAAATCTAAACTTTTTTTGAGAAAAGTGGGGGGATGAGGCTGTGGATCACGAAATGCCCTTTTAAAAATGACACACGACACCAGTTATTTTATGTCAAATAATTTTTATTATTCAGTAGAAATGAACCAAAATTTCAGTTTTAAGTTGTACAAATAGCATCAAAGTAACCTTGAATTAGAAATTGTACACTCCAAGATAAATTGCAATTAAAATTTGCATATATAAGAATACAATATATTTGATGTGTCAGTTGTTATTATTATAGCTTTATAGTTAAGGGGGTTACTACACCCCTACCCAATTTTGTGCCTATTTTTGCATTTTTCTCAAAAATTATAGCGCATTGGTGACAAGTAAGATATGTATATTATAGGGCAAGGACTACAACTACTGCACTGGAAATTTTATTTCAGCACAGACAACAGTTGTGGAGTTAGTCAAAAATGAGGGAAAACCAATATTTGACAAATAAATCAATAACTACTTGCCTTGAGTTGCTGAATTTTCAGTGCAGTAGGTGTAGTCCTTGCCCCTATAATATACATATCTTTCTTACCACCAACACGCTATAATGTTTGAGAAAAATGCAAAAATAGGCACACACTTTGCCAGGGGTGTAGTACCCCCTTAATATTCATAAATAATGGTTTTATGCAGAACAATTCAAGACTTTGGCAGAAGTACCCTACTTGCAAACAATGAACACTAGCCCTTGCAACTATAGTAGGAATTACAATTGAATAAACGCAGCGTTCAACAGCTGTATTCGATCCAACCGCGATCGTATATCACATATTTCAAACTACAACTTAAACGCAACGACCTTGGATCCAATGCTAACCAATCACGAGTGTTGGCATGGTTGGATTCACTTCCGCGCTACTAAAAAGTTGTCACGCTATTGAAAGCTGTGTTCATTCAATTGGAATTCCATTATAGCAAGTTTGAAGTCCCATGACATAGAAAAATACTTTGGTCATCAACATGAGAAAAGATAGAATGCAAGTAGGGATTCTGATCCCAGCATTCTGGACATTTTCATTCACAGGACTAATACCAATCTTTTCAAATTTGTCTAGGTCAAACAAGAAAGGCAGAAATGAAAATGACCCAACTTTCCAACTGTGCCGCTACAACTAGAGTACTATAGTCAAATGCAGCAAACCTTTGACGAGCGCGACTACCATGATGTTGCAAATTCGGCGCTAACAACGCGTATGGCGCACAGTTCATTCATAAATTTCCACTCGGCAACAACATATCGCCTTAGCAGCCAATCAGAGACAAGTGCGTGCAACGCAGTAAATATGCGATGTATCCTTACAATACGCGCTCGTCAAAGGTTTACTGCATTTTAGTATAAGAGTAGCCACAAAGTACATTTTGATAACTGAAGTATATGGCAGCAAGTGTACCTCAGGGGTCGGCAGGTCAGGGTTCGGAGGCAACAAGAATCTGATAACCAACAACCACTGTTTACAAGCAAAATATGTGGTTCTTAGATGAACGGCCCAGGTGCGCCCATTTTATTGCAAATGAGCATAATTATCATGTAAAATCATTTTATCTCCAAGGAAGATAAACAAAATAATCAATAAATTACACTGCATACAGAGACAAATAAGGCTTTGCTGAATTTGATATAGAACCATCAGCTGGCAGTGTACAAATTCTTTTAATAGTAACATGTCCAATTCTTCAGGTTAAATGTCTCCTTTTTATGTAAGTGACCCTGTAATCCCAAACTGCAGACATTGTGCATGAATGTTTATGTCCCAGTTAAATGACAAGGGAGTACTTCTTAATGCAGAACAATTTTTACAAGATTTGCCAAATTATAACCCTTCATGAAAATAACTTTTGGTGGAGCAGTTTGGTAAAATATTTTGTACACAAAATCTGAGACTGATGTACAGCCAGCTCAATAAATAAGATAGCAGTTAACCCCTTGAGCACTACCTGCCACTGATCTAACATTGCCTTTGATTGGTCAATTACCAATATTTTCACTTCAATCACCAATCGGAATGGAGTGTTGCAAATAATTCACCCCAATTTTTTTGCCTGGTGAATTATTCTAACAATGTTGCTGATTGGGCCAATTGATAATGAAAATTTCTTTTTGGCCAATCGGCAGGTAGTAAAGTGAGGGTAGACTTCAAACAATCAAGGTGACCATAAGAGCAAGCCCCAGCTGTATATACCCAAGGACTGTAGTGCACTTGGTTTATCCCAATCCATGCTCGTTCTCACAGGTTTTCTCCGGTTTCCTCCAGCTTTCAAAAATCGGTGTTTAGTTTGGTTTCAAAAACTTCCTCCACCCAATGGAATTTGGGGAGCTGCACAGTTAATTGGTGGATATTACAATCTAAGTGCGGATAAGTTTGAGCTGGGTTCGGCTGCAACCAGCCTAGTTGATGCAATCTGATTGTGACAATTCACCACGGCAGTGAAATTACACTTAAGTCCTCTGAGATCTGGAAAAAGGCTTTATATAATTTAATTTTTATTTAATGTGTGCAGGCATGTTTTCTTTAATTTGATATATACAATCAGTGATGGCATTTGATGCAGAAATCAGCAAGTTATATGAAAATGCAAAGTGATGGATTAGATGGTACAGATTCAAAACTTCGCTTCCGTCAACATTTCCCATAGCAGACACTGATTTACACAACGAGTCCACACATTGGGCATACAACAATATGCCTTGCTAAAAGAAGTGCATATGCACTGTGCAGTGCGGACAATGGATTAATGTTGAAGGAAGCGAAAATAGCACCTTTTGAATCTGTACCTTCCATCGCTTTGTATTTCATTGATTTCTCCATAATTTGCCACTGATATCTCAAATTAAAAAAAAAAAAAAAACATCCTTGCGCATATTATGGTCACCTTGATTTTTTGAAGTCTACCCTGAGTACCCTCACTTTAACTGTAACCTGTAGGGAATGATTCAGACATACACTGCTACCTTATTTTACTTAAAAATGTTGTTCATGACTGACAGTCATGTTATTAGAATGTTTTGACCAAAAACAAAACACATTTATAACATTTTAAAAATATTGCTAGTGTTTGCCGAGTACTGCACTCACCTAGTCAAAAATCAATGGTACAAAAATATTGCCAATTTACTTTTGATTTTGATAAATCATTCAATTAACTGACTCAAATACTTGGGCTAAATGAGTTTACAACAGCATAACATATCAGACCAGCATAACACATGACAGTCTTCATAAACTGCGCCTGCATCGACTATCCTCCTCAGTAAATGCTTAGGTCCGATTTCTCGAAGCTTGGCCGGTGGTCAGGCTTCCTAAACCAGCAGGCTAGCCATACCTATGTGTATCCATTGATTGATTTATGTTTCCAGATGATACAATATGAAATTGCAAGCACTGGTATATATTAGGTGCACAACTTAAAAGTTCCCCCTAATGCTTTTTGAAAGAAATCGAAAACTATTTAACGAAATTTAAAATTATAAAAAGTTACGAGTAACCTTATTTGTTTTACAAATCTGGATCAATTTGTAGTGTCACACATCATTGCGTTCGGTCACAATGATTCATTATGTAAAAAAAGAGGCAGTTTGAAAAGTTGCACCTTGGTCCATAGGAGTCAATTTTCAAACAATACAGTATGTCAGGTCAGCTCTTTGTCAGGTCTGTTCATGTGTTTGTAATGGAAATAAAACTTAGTGTAGATGTTCAGGATGTAATGTGTCCTCCTACACTGTTAACAAGTGCATTACAACGTTGGCGCATGCTGTTTATTAAAGTCCGGATCCGTTGCTGGTTTCAGCCAAATTCACTATTGACATGTCCTGACGAATAGACGTGACATGTCCATAAGGTGCTCTCGGCTGATTTTTCACTTCTCCTTTCACCTGAAATTTTGTTCTCAATTTTCGAATCGCATTGGGCGCAACTCCCACACAACGAGCAATTTCTTTCACTGGTACATTTTCATCCAGCAAACCTATTGGTCGACCGCGAAGGAAATCGGGCAAGCGTGGCATTTTAAAAATTACTTTTCACATGTGATGAACTACTGGCGATGTATGGTCTATTCTCACCACAGTACATATCCCGCGCAACTCACAGCCATTTATCGATTAAAGAGAAAAGAATTAAACACCTGCTTTGCTTTTGAAAAAGAAGAAAAACAAGTTTTCTTTAAACAAACACATGAATATTCCTGGCCTACTGTATTGTTTTAGAGTTAATTGCCTCCTATGGACTCAGATGTAACTTTTAACACTGTTAAAAATGTTCTCTTTTGTTTACATAATGAACCATTGTGACCAAACGCAATGATGTGACGCTATAATTTGGGCCATGTGTGTAAAACAAATAAGGCTATCCATACCATTTTACATTCTTTGCATTTCGTCAAATATTTTTCGATTTATTTTAAAAAGTATTTAGGGGGGAACTTATAAGTTGTGGACCCTATAGGATTGATTGGGCTTAAGCCTGATGGCTTAGGAAGCCTGATCACTAGCCATGCTTTGAGAAACTGGCCCTTACATGTAGAGTCCTGTATGTAAACAGGATATATTAATTAATTTAAATAATACATGTAGTCTTGTTTTTCAATCAATACATTAAATTACTATATATTTTATTTTATATAAATTTCATATAAAATGCGAAGTGCAGTAACTTTGCATTTTTGAGTAAAGAGTGTAATTTTATTAAAATGACGATGGCAGTCACTGGGGCAATTTTTCATTATAAATATGGATATCACATCAAATCGAAGGAAACAGACCAAAAGTTCAATGATGTCCTATATAAACTATAATTAGTCCTTTTGTTACATAAGAACTAGTTAAAATATCAATCGAAGGTGATCTTTTAAGGGGGTACTACTGTGCAGTATTTGTAGTCCTTGCCCCTATAATATACATATCTTACTTGTCACCAATGCACTATAATTTTTGAGAAAAATGCAAAAATAGGCACAAAATTGGCCAGGGGTGTAGCACCCCCTTACGGTTGGAAATTTCAATATTTCACACTTATATTAAAGGGAGGGAGAGATTCAGCATCCTAAGGCTGTGTTCACATAGGGTATACTGTATACGGTATTCGCTATACGCTCATTTGATCAGGCTGAGTTCACAACTCCTACAAATGTATGTGAACTCGACCTAATGAAAGCACTTTTCATTTATAATTTTTTATATGACATCATCAAACTTTTAGGTTGTTCCCTAATAGTCTTCTGCTTTTTAATGCAGAAAGGAGCACTCACAATCGCCAAACTTATATCACAAATTTAAAAAACCACCCTTCATCATTTAATCATCATTAAAAAATGTTTATATAATTTATTTTTGACCAAAACCAAGATGATTTTGAATAAAGGTCAATGTAGGATGTATTATAATATTGCAAGTGGACACTTGGGTGCAATAAATAACATAAATTAAGGAGCCCTGAATACTTAGGTGCAAAACTTACATTCTTACAAGTTTTTACCAATCATGGAAGGTGTGAGTGAATAACAGGTACTTAGTATTTAAATAAATGACCTATAGAAATCGCTAATTATATTATGCACAATCAAATCCGTATTCATTCCAATAAGCGCCCAGGGCGCTTAACAAAGTCATAATTTTTTCGTAAGGGGTGTTTATTAGAGACAAATTTACGTATATGTTATAAAAGGGTCCTGAGACGTTCTTATAGCTTTTCTGATGCAGAAAATGTATTGCAAGTTTACGCAGGACTTGTAGTCCTGCAGCTATTTCACTGTATCAACATCTATCTGTCACTTCAACATTAATGGTACCCTTTAGCAAATTGAAAATACCCTGGTGGGTGCTTATTGGGACATGGGCGCTTATTGGAACGAATATGGTAAGCATAAGTTACGGAACTAAGAATTAGTCATCAATGCTCTTAGTCTGTTTGCAACATAAGCACATTTTTTACTTTTACTTTTTTTACTTTTAATAAACATGTTTGGTTTAGAAGGTGAACTACGCATTCCTTCGCAATACACTGCTTAATACATGTTCCTTCATACGCACTGTGTATGATACGTATTGCATATAAAGGAACATGTTTTTATGTTCCTTTAAATAACTCCCTAGGCACTTAAGTAAACTACACATTTCAAAGAAAAAATACATGTTGTGGCACTGATCTGGCAGTCATGTTCATTCTATAATTATTTCTATAAAGCACACAAAAATAGCCATTTTCATTTATAAAAGAAGAAATACAATGAGCTCTGTTACATTTGTGTAAACCTATACCTTGCAGGGGAAGGATTGACTTCAAATCACCAGAAATTATGAGAAGTGGAATTTAAAAAAACAACTTTCTTAGATCTTGAACGGTAATCGAGTGACCAGGGTTTCATACCCCTTTTAAAGGAGTATTTCGTGATCCTAGCATCCTCTATTTATATGTCATTTTCATTAGATCCACGAAAAAACCTATTCCCAAAATTTCAGTTGATTCCGATTTTGCGTTCATGAGTTATGCATGATTATGTGTATTACACGCTCCATAGACAATGCCTTGTAATTTCGTTCTGGTGAAATTCAAATTTCACGATATCTTTGCTGAACGAATTAATCTGCAAGAAATATTTTGTACATAAACATTATGTAGCCAGAGGTTTCCAGTGATATAAAAATCTCAACTTTTTTTGAGAAAAGTGGGGGATGAGGCTGTGGATCACGAAATGCCCTTTTAATAGTCCCAATATTTTTGCCCGCTCAATTTATAACATATCAGTTTGTCCAAGCGAGCCTTCATAAAGTCATTTAAATTATGAACGTCTTGGGCTTGCATCATTTATTTCCAATCCTTGCATATCATGTGTGTCTCGCATTGTCTTATGCCCTGCTAAAGTTTGTTCGGCTTATAATTGACAAAAATTATTCGAATTTTGTTACTGCACGCATCAATGTCCAAACTTACGCTCACATAAATTCAAATAAGCACAATCCAGCCACACATTACTAGTGTACATAACTAGTAAGTTCTGCGCCCAACTGCGTGTACGCCATTCTATATCAATACATGGATGTTATGAGTCTTATTTTTTGCGCCAATTATAAGCTCAACAAACTTTAGGATGAAACATATAGGCCATGCATTCTTCATTATCTTTCTTTAGGTTGATACATAATTGTTATTTAATACTAGGATCACATAGACAATCAGAAAAGATATTAGAATAATTCCCTTCAAGGGTATTGCAAGTGTCATGCCGTTATTGCACACTGTTTGTTTTGAGTAGGCAGTGTTTCAAACACATGCCATATATGAAATAGAACCCACTCCAAAAAAAGTTTGGATATCTATACCATCAGAAACCTTGGACTCGGGTCTTGCGGATTATGTCCATTCCCATGGAAACTCTCAGTCTAATTTGAATTTTCTGTCTTTGCAGTATAATACATGTAATTATATAGCTCGCAAACACAAAATCATAATCCAATGAAATTTGTGAAATAAGGTTTTGTCATCGGTACATTATTGACCCATACTGAAAAAAAGAAGATTGAAAATTACGAAATGCACCTTTAAGGTAGATTTGTTAAGGCCTAAAATGATATGTATGTTTCTAATGCATTTTTATTCTGGTATAAGCATAATAAATATGAAGGCACAAGGATACATTATTGTTTGCTTTCAAAAGGAAAACAGCAGAAATAGTACCTATTACACAAAATCAGCCTTAAAAAGCTTCATAGAGGGTGCTGTAAGCTTGTCAGTATATTATCTTTCAATGGAAGTCTTCTAACATAATTGAGAAATTGCGATTTTACACCAACGCTAACTTCTAAGCCAGGCCCGTATGCAGGCTGCCCCCCTCCCAAAAATGGAATCAGGTTTTTCATGCTTCCCGAAAAAATGTCCACATTCAAAATCCGCACCCCCGTTCCCCGCCAATTGAACCAATTCAACATTCCAAATTGAAATTCAAAATACTCTCCTGTGACTGATTTTAAATCACGTTCACAATTGAGTGATTTTTAATTGATTCAATTGGAAATTGATTGGCAGAAGATATCTTACACTTCCCAGAATCCTTTGCAACATTTTTTTCATCAAATGACACTCTATTACTTTGTACATGTTCCACGTTGAGAATAGACTGGTTATATAGATGGGTTACCTTTTGTCACTATCGATCCACGTTGCACTGGAAAGCAATATCAGTACAGATTATTGAAATTGACGAAATGCATTGTGGGAAATGTAAGATATCTTCTCTGATTGGTTGGCATGCGGGTATAGCCAAAATAATAAATTCTCGATCATGAGAGCCAACTTGGGAACGCACAGTTATTTGCGCCAAGCGTACTACGCAAAGACCGGTGCTTACGGCGCAAACACAGCTTTTGAGAATTGACCAATCACACGGTCGTTGCTAGGCAAGGTCAAGGTTCGGTCATGCAGGTCGCGCGATTGTGTTATTCTATGAAAAATATGCTAACGCAGAAGGTACATCCTCTCATGATCGAGAATTTATTATTTTGGCTATAGAAGTTCGAGTCGGTGTAAAAATTGCACTCTCTCAAACCTGGGAAAATACTTCCAAGGTTTACATGTAGTATACCCACAGTTAGAACTCACATGACATTTGATACATTATATGCTATGATGGATCTATTTGAGAACAAACCAAAAGACTGATTAAGTCGTACAACAATACTTAATCTTGAGGGAGGACAGGGATAAAATTAGATGGATTCTCATAATGTATACTCTTAAAAACATTGATGTCAATTTGCTCCACTTTCAGTTTCATTGCAGATGGGAATGAGAGGGTCAAGTTACATTTGTAGTGTGGTTGGCGTGTTCCCTTGAACAAAGACATTTATAATCGATATTTAGGTACCATAAGCAGGGCATAATTTAGTTGGTATCGCATAGCAGTTTACTACTCAATCTTGGCAAAATGCTATCAATAATTGCATACAAAAGAATACAACAGCTAGGTATACACATTTTCATCAATGTCTGTTTTTCCCGGGGTCACTCCCATTGTGGCCTGTACACCATCCGATAATGATAAAACGCGTAAAAGGGTGGTTTTTTTTGTGGGTAGGCACGATACTGGCGCGTATCGCGTTTAGGGTGTCAAAAACATGAAAAATTGGAAAAAGGGTAGCAAAATTGCAATTTCTAAATACGCTGAAATGAAATTTAGGGTATGAAATTTGATGTTAGGAATGAAATCCCTGTTTAGGGTGTCGTTTTAGCCAAGGGTTAAATCCTTGTTTAGGGTGCTTTTCAAAAGTTGATTATCGCGGATGGTGTACAGGCCACAATGGGAGTGACCCCCCCGGGCTGTTTTTGCTATACAAATGGCCAACACTAAATTATGCCCTGACCGCAAGTAAGATAGGTTTATTATGTTTATGATAAGCCCAGGTGGTACTGTACACCATGCTGTACACCATTCTCACCATTTTGTTGATTGGTTAAAGGAATGTGACCTGATATTTTGGAAAATCAAATTCCTTTAAATTTATATATAACATAAAATGTTATCCCTTTCAAGCATTCATGCAAAAAGATGTAAATGTTTTTTGTAAATGTGACTAGTTCCTTATGGAATTACTGACATTTATACAGCTTGATAGTGGTAGTCTATAGTGTTTTTATTAATGATAATCATCGTGATCATGTAAATATATTGATATCAAATGAAACATCCTATTTTCCCATTTTGTTGAAATTAGAATTTCCAACTTGGTGTATTTCCGAAGATATTGAAAAAAAAATCTTAATTAGTTTCAAACTTTGTAAGCTAATTTGACAGTTTTTTATGATTTCTTCAGAATTATACTCATTTTGAATGCCTAATTTCTTAATGAGAAAAATATGCATTTTGATGGGGACAAGTGGACGATGAGGCTGTCAATCAGGAATACCCACCTTTAAATCATAGTTGTCTTCTTGTAACCAATCAGCAGGTAGTTCTTATGGGGTAACTACTTAATCAAAACTCTGTTGCTCTTGACATCTACTTCCTGTCAATTAGGACAATACCCTATTGTCCTGTGGTCGTGCTTATTTACATAATGCTTTCCAGTTTCTCACTGTAGTAAACTGTGCTTCATTGAAGTAAGACATGCTTATTTTGCTCTGAGCTTATCTTGTTTGCTACTGAGTTCTATTTGAACTTGCCTTCAGTTTTTGACTTGAATTTGTTTTTCAATTACAGCATGTAGTTTTTGTTGTTTGCTTTTATATTTTGTTGTCTGTCCCTGAAGAAGAGCAGTTTATCTGCTCGAAACGTCGGTTGTTTTTTGTCCGTTTAGTGTTCGACTGCTATGTACACAGTGATTTTCATCACTTCCAGTGTACTGTTTTCCTGACACTTTTGTGGGCTCTGGAATTGGCAATTTTGGCCATCGAACTTTGCTTATTTTGTGCCTACTCTGGATGTTTGGTTTAGCGTGTCTGTTTATATGCACAGTGATTTTCATCACATGTTCTAGTGCAGTTTTGTATTACCATTGATCCGTGTTGTTTTTGCAGGTTTAGCACTTTTGTGAGCCTTGGAACTGGTAATTTTTGGCTATCGAACTTTGCTTACTTCCTATGCCTACATTTGCTGGTTTTGCCCCCCCCTGCATATTGTCTAGTCTGTATTTTACTTGTTTCCCCACATCAAGTTGGTGTACCTTGCTCGTTTTCCTGTCTGTTGCTTTTATGATTCACTTTACGAAACCAATCTCAGGATCATTATTTCCATGTATGACCTTATGTTCTTCCTATTTTTTTCAATACCCAAGTAAAAACTTACAAAAAATATTTGAGTGATTTTAAAAAGAAGTTCTACGTAAAAATATTGTTGTCAGAGACTGAGTTGTAATATTATAACTCATTAAACTGAGCAAATAAATAATTACTTTATTCACCTACGACATGCTTTATAAGAAGCATTTTCTGGAAAGCATCCATTAACTGACCATATAAGTATTAAAAGTAAAAAAACAACAACAGGTGATTTAGAGTGCAATACACCAGCCCCCTCACTGACCACAATGTCCCACTACACACCACATTAAACCATTATTAAAGCATCATTCAGGGATGCAGCTCAATACCGGTGCAGATCCCTAGTCAGCATTCATATAGAAACAACCATTGCAACCATGCTTGAGCTCTCCAAGTTGTTATGAGTTTACCTATTGACAATAATAGTGGGAAATTTTTGCTAGGTTCTTATTTGTAGGTATAAATTTGCAGTTAATTTCAGAACTGTGAGTTCAAAAGCCTGCGAAAACATTTGCTACCCAAATGCGATGTGTTCTGTTCGCAAACAGCAAAACTGCTCCAAGCGGTTCAAATCGCAAAACAATCATCTCGCTAAAATATCCCGATATACAGTAATTCTTTGTACATGGGAATCAAGCTAGCTCAATCACTCCAATTACCCTACAATAATACACCAGCACCGACTCTTAACACCTAACACCATACTGATAGAGCTAACTTGAGTACAGGGCCATGTACAGATGTATTGCTTGTAAAACTTTACCCTTTTAAAGGTCAACACATATAAGCACATAATTTGTCATTTCATTTCATTTGAGAGCAATTAGCCTTTTCGAAGTATGGCATACACAAACGGAGGGCAGTCGTCAATCTGGGTAAAACCCGGTAAATTCAAAAGACTTCACCCACTTTGCGCAGCGCCATCCTATTGTGTCCGCCATATCTCGAAAAGGCTAATGCAATTACACATACACATGTACAATACGACATTTCGTAAAGAAATAAACTTTACAAGGTAGACTTGTTTTTTTCTTCGTGGGGTGTATTCCTCAGGGTCATCACATTGGTCCACTAGTAAATAAGCTGCAATGCAGGCACTTGGTAATTTCCTACAGTACTCTTCCTCTGTATCACAAGTTCAAGTTCTTGGAAATCAACCAGTCTCATCACGTCCTTGTCCTTCCGTAAGATGGTGTTAGGCAGCTTGCTGATTTTCAGCACGGATGATGATTCCACCTGTAGCTCCTGACAGCATGTGTGGATGAGATTAGCGAAGGTGAGTTGCAGTCTGTCCAGTTCAATTTCAATGTAGTCTGTGTCTTGAGCATTGGCTATTCTCACTTTCAGTACTAGCTCTGGAAAAAAATGAATGAATGAATGAATGAGTTGTAAGCTAGTCATACACATCCCATACAAGTATAAATTAGTCCCTTTTCTGATACATAATGATATGCAGTCATTTTACCAGCAAACTGCTCCCCTTGCTCATTCAAGAGGCGAACGACCCCAAGACCCGGAAGAGGATGCAACCTCGTGGGTATGATGCAGTATTTCAGCTCAGATTTTGTCAATTATCATTGGCATTTTGATACATAAAAATCATACAAGGATACACTAACGCTTATGCTATAACTGAACTGGGATTATTTTATTAATTTGGACACTGAGTACACAGACATTGAAGAACAATAATGGAAAATAATAATCGAGTAGGCCTACTACAAGTTACATCACGGCATGGATCAATTATACATACGGCGCGGTGGGGAAATGTGTGTGATGATCATGATTAGACGGGGTATTCCCCATGTTGATAGAATGCTAGAGGATCAAATAAAATGCCAATATGTTAAGGAAATTGACCCAATTAGTAAGTCAGAAACAACATTTAAACCATTTTGCTGATAAAATGTTGTCTGATGACATCAACTTTTATTTATTCTTGGCTTCTGACGATCGGTAATATTGTATTTTTAACAGATTTGAGTCACACTACAACATCATTGAAATTGGTATAGGAAAGAATTTTTCAGACACCGATCAGATACCGATAAGGTCAAAATCGGGCCGATTATCGTTTTGCCGATCATATCGGTTAGACACTAAGCCTAATGCCTGGATAATACTTACCATCTGGATTTAAGTTAGCAGCAATCATTGTCCCTGATTGGTGATTTCTAGTCATGTGATGATTGATAGATGCGTGGAGATCCCTATTGCTTTTTGTCTTTGCCGAGCCCCGCCCATGGGGGAAAGGTGGGTGCTGTATGTAGTTGGGTGTTATTGGAAGCGCTGTTGAGTTGCTGGTGACTTTATCTGGTGCACCTGAGCACAAAGGCAATGAAAGATGATTACACTTTTAGTTACACAGTCAGATAATATGTGGGAACATTTTAATATTATTTTAACACTTTTTGCTTCTTTTTTTGTTTTCCGTCATTTTGGTTCACTTTTTCGGACAGCAATCGGGATTAAACTTGTGGTTTTTAAACCCCATTTTTCTCCATTATTCATCTTTACAGTATAAAGTAGTATGGAAGGCTAATTCATTAATATTCTGTATAAACAATTGCACTGATGAAAAATTAGCACATTTGACACAGTTTTTTCTTTATGTAGCATTTGATACACAGAATGAGGACTCAATAATTATAAGGAAGATGCACAACTTATAAAATATCCCCACAATGTACTGGATTGGTATAATTATATACTGCGCCAATAAAGTGTCCTTACACTTGGAAAAATAATCACAATTTCAAAACTAAACAATATTGGGGTAAATTTGTTAAAATAGATGCACTATCTAATCCTGCACATTATAACACCACATTGAATCCAATGCGACCTCAAGAAGTAAAGTTACAAGAAATTGAATAGATGTAGGTCCAGTTTTAAAAGTGACAAACTGGCCTATACAAGGCGCAAAAAGATTCCAACAAGCCGCAACAAAAAGACAACACAGTTTCTTCAATGAAGCGTTATTTAAAGCAGTTTTTGTTTCAGTTTTTACTTCTCTGTACTTTTCATAACTTACATTTTATTTGTCAGTTCTTTTGTTTCAGTTTTCTTTTGTTCCTTTTGTTTTAAATTAAAGCCAAACGCATAAATCAGCCATTCAACACTCTCAAACCAGATGTCTAGTCTGTGGAGTTTTGAATAGGCCAGTTTGTCACTTTTAAAACGGGCCCTTCGTCTAATCAAATGCTTGTAACTTTGCTTCTTGAAGTCACATTGAATTCAACGTGGTGTCATAATGTGCAGGATTAGATAGTGCACCTATTAAAAAAACAAATTTTTCCCAACATTGTCCAGTTTGGAAATTGTGATTATTTTTCCAAATGTAAGGATACTTTATTGGCGCAGTATAATATCCATTCACATGACACATCTGTTCATACAAACAGAATTTTGCACTGGATAGTGATTCCATTAACCTTTTTTCAATTTTTTGCTTCAGTGATATTTAACAAATTATTCAAATTAGTTTCAATCCAAAAAATGCAAAATGCAAAAATATATTATGTGATACCACGAAATGGCTACTGCGTTGGTGTTCTTTGTTTCACACACACCTGTTCCAGCCAGAAGTATGCCTGTATGTCCTCTGTGAATGGGGTATAAATGGGCCAATCTCAAAGGACATACAAGCAGTGGCGGACTGGCGGTGCCAGGAGTTTTTTCGGGTTGGGGAATAGGCCCTGGGGGGGGGGCAAAGTGAATTTCAGGGACAGCAAAATCACAATTTTTTGCACAAAAATGCCGTAAAAAGTGGAAATTTTTGTAATTTAGGGTTTTTACTGGGGGGAAAGAGTTCTGACTGGGGCTCCCTATCATCAGCCACAATGTGTCAAAACTACAAACTTGCGACTTTATCAGGCTCATTTCTAGTACGCTACACATTGGTTATAATACTGGCTACCACCTTACCTCCAAGAAGTGTGTGTATATCAAGCCTGTCAGTCAGCTGACCCGCATGCTCTCCTTTATCAGTGGTGACACTTTTATCCGCTCCTTTTGCTAGAAGAAACTGTACAAGTGGTGCATGACCTCGCTTGCTTGCCCAGTGCAGAGCCGTCCTGTATTGGAAAGAGAATGGTAGTACAGAAGAATGGGTCAATAGAACTTCCTGACACTTGCAGGAAAAGACGCTGGCCTTCAAGACAGATTGAAAAAGGAAGCCTACAATAAGACCTAGTATTAAAAAGTATTATAAAAGATTTCAGGGCATCAACACCAATGAGAGTTCATGATTAAAGTGGCTTAAAAAAACCGTTTTAGTGGCAGACATGGTTTAGTCTGCGGAACTCAGTCCTCAATGATAGTCAGTCACTTATCTTTTGGTCGTTATATGATTATGATTATCATTTGAGGACTGAGTTCTTACCATACATCTTCCGAGGTGCAGTTTCAGACAATAGCTTGGGATTATTGGGGCAGAGGTTATCTTTTGAATTCTTTCATGACCACTGAAGCATAGTCAAGCCTGTCAAGGACACTCAAAGGTCATAAACACCAATTTGGTGTACTTCCGCACCTCGGAAAATGATGTTTAAGGTTTAGGACTACTGGCAGATGGACTTTTCATTTTTCAAGTACATTATGTAGGGTCGGTTGGGATTTTTTTTTACGGTAGTAAATTTCAGCCAATATATTATAGAGTTGTTCAGCACAAGACAAGGTTATCAGTGGACTTTCTGTAATTTTCATAGCTCATGTGGTTGCGAAGTTATGATGCTTGGTAAACAAAGTACGGTAGTGCAAAATTACATGAAAATTGCTCATTTTATCTCTCACTACACAACTTTTGTGCATTCAGCCTTGTAAAATTTTCAAAAGGCTGCCAAAAAAATCACTTGCCCCCCTCTTGGCCCGCCAAAAATCGCACCCCCCCTCTTGGCCTGCCAAAAAATCTTTGCCCCCCCCCCCTTGCAAAATTTTGATCCAATTTGCAAACTTTAAATGGTCTATACACAAGTTCCACTCGCAGCGCGCCGGAAAACTTGCATATTTAAGCGTTTCCGCACGGTTTTCCTATGCCTTTTAGAGCGTTTTAAAGGCGCCCGAAGAATGTGTGCCAAAAATCGCTTGCCCCCCCCTCTCGGGTTGCCAAAACTTTGCTTGCCCCCCCCCCCTTTCGGCTCACCAAAAATTTCTTGCCCCCCCCCCCCAATTTTACCCTCCCCAGGGCTCGTAATTAATTATTGCACAGCCCCTTACGTGATTGCTACGCCGTTATTGCCCGCGTCGAATGCAACATGTTTCGCAAACGTGAACATGTCTACTTATTTGCGTCTTGCACTGTAAATGTAATGCATGAACACATGAACATGAATTATGAATGTTGGGTTCACTGGCTAGTAGTTAATTTTTTATTACTTCTGTGGTTTACGGGCTGGTGAATTGCGATCACGTAGAAGTGACAAGGTCGCATACTACACGCCGCGCCGACAACCAACATGACCATTGACCAATGCAATGGGTCAACCGGCTTGTTGTCAACTCAAGTAATAGCTCGTTCACGTAGCGGTTTCGTTGTCCCACTGGCCTACTTCACCGTAGATTAGGCAAAGTAAAAAATAAAACATGTTTCTCGTCCAGGTTTTGAAAAAATAGGAGGAAGAGGGGCTTTTTATTTTTTATTGAAAAAATGCCCTAAATTGCCCTCTTTAGACGCTTTTTATCCTTTTTATAGCGTAAAGATTAGAAGCTAAAAAACATGAAGAGGCTCTTTTTATTTTGTTGTTTTCAGATGTCAACCCCTCTGGTCATCACAAAACACTTCACAAATGCTTCTAATACTATTGTAAAGACTTATTAGTTATAAGAAGAAGTTGCAACTTCTATAGTATCTTTACAAAAAGTTATGACAGAAAGATTGCAAAATAAAAAGAAAATTGCAAAATCTTCAAAAAAGGAAGCGGGAGGGGACGAGAAACATGTTTTTTTATTTACTTGGCCTTACTTATAAACGTAGATTGCCTGGCGATCGGAGTGTTATCGTCAGAGCACCTCGGACTATACAAGTAAGTGCGTTGATCATCCAATCAGCGTGATTGTTCATTTCTTCTGTGTGTACGCTCGTCTACGCTTGGATCACGGAAGTAATAAAATATTAACTTTAGCTAGCCTACGGTACGCGCCCGGGGTACGCGAACCAAATTTACCTACTAGTACTATACTAAAATGCAGTAAACCTTTGACGAGCGCGTATTGTAAGGATACATCGCGTATTTACTGCGTTGCACGCACTTGTCTCTGATTGGCTGCTACTAGTGATATGTTGTAGCTGAGTGGAAATTTATGAATGAACTGTGCGCCGTACGCGTTGTTAGCGCCGAATTTGCAACATCACGGTAGTCACGCTCGTCAAAGGTTTGCTGCACTGTCGTTTGTCTGGGCTGGGTCCTGCTGCTTGCTACTTAGCCTACTGCCAGGCGGGGTGTAGTCCGAATAATCAAGACCCAGAACAAAATATTAATTTCTGACATGATCGTGTACTGGGTCTGAACTGTTTCCATATGAAATCTTGATGGCAAATTGGACAATAGAAGCACATGGTTCTACCATCGAGATATCATAGAAGGAGAATCCACGAACCCAGTTCCCTTTGTACTATGATGGTTATGAGTCGATACTGAGCAATCAGGTATGAATGGCGCACTATCGATTTGCTAAGCTTCTTATCTATTGAGCTTGGCGGTTATGAACCACCGTTATCGCGACTTCTAAGCAGAATGGCGTCATTTTTACCCACAAAGCATTGTGGCCGTGACCATAAACAAAGGAAAACAATTTACTTCCGGTAATTTTATAACGCCAATATTTCTTATGGCCAAGCTTGGCGGATCGTAGAAACAACATTGCCAGTCTTAGAAAACCTTTCCAAATCATTTCCACTGGTTTAAAAGTCCGCAGACACCGCCAGTATTACTAATCACGATCAGAAAAAATACATAAATTCACCGTAACTTTGGAAGGAAAAGAGGGAATTCGATCAGGTTTTCGCTAGTAAATCAACTTGAACTCGGAAACACAATCGAAGATCATGTGACCGATGCAAAAGGACACTAATACCATCCATTTCCGGTACGGGTCACCTAGGGGGGTCGGTTTAAATTACATTTTAAAATAAATAGATGATCGATATTGTCGCATAACGATCATAAACATCAAAGGTCGTGTTTGAGGGACTGTACTGATTAAATCCATTCAAGTGATGACTCGCGTTGAATAGCGTAATCGGCTTAACCCTATTGTTAATTGAGTGGATTAGGATTTTTCTGTGGAATCTCCTTCCATTAGTAGCTCGATGGTTCTACGTGACAGCTTTTTAATCCCTATTCATGTTACGTGAATCACGCTATTGTGGACCATCCTTCTGATACTTGAGTGTTTGGACAAGCGGAACGGTCTTTTGTCTACATCTCTGTTTGTAAACAAACCACTCGCCGAATACGAAAGTCAGCGTATAAATAGTACGGCACTAGGCGGGGTGTAAACTAATTTTTGGTATGGGAAAAATAATAATGATTCATCAAATATAACAAAGACAAAGCTGAGAGAATTTATAAATTATAACTTTTAAGTTAACTTTTATTTAAAAATACCATCCATTCATGTGATTTTGTGAGTTGATGTCAACTCCTTCCTGAAGCAGTCGACCAAGTGTCTCCTGATCGCCGATACTTGCAGCCTCACGAAAACGTTCCTCCAAGTCTTTCTTATCATCCATGCTGGACTAATAACAAGTTCAACCTTAATAAATATTGATTAGTGTTCTGGTTGTTAATTAGGGATTTGGAATTTGGTGTGTATCAGTGATTTACAAGCATGTTACACGTGTCCTAGGTCGTTTCTGGTCGGCAGGTCGAAGACGTGTGTTTTGGTTTTGCTATTTAGTGATGGGCGTATTGATATAATAATAATATTATTTTCTTCGGAAGGGGAGTGGTCATGATTATGTCGGTGACAGGAGTCAATTTTTATAACCCCCCCCCCCCGCTATCGATCGCGGCTAATTTTTTATGACCACCTAGAGCCCCTATCTCGGGTAGACATTTTTATGACCCTCCGCCTTCCGCATACACAGACTGAAGACAAATATTCTTTGCAGGCGCGGCGCAGGGCGCGCACAAAAAAGTGCCCAGAGCATTATTTGGATAGTAGGCCTACAATAACCTACATTGTAGGCCTACTGTAAAATGGGGCAACTTTGGGCACTTCAGAGTTTTTAAACCACTCTGCTTCCAAACAAAACCAATTATATTTGTAATTAACTCTTGACATTAGGGTTCCCTTCTACGCCTTGAAGTTGAAAAAGATTTAACATAATTTTGTAAGGCCCTAGGGGTTAAAAATATAGCCTGACCAACCTTACCCCGCATTTGAGGCATCTTTGGTCAGAGTATTAGGCCTACATTCCATGAAGAAAAAAAAATTAAAAAATTGATCTTCGCTGTTTATGGGCAAGTTATTGTTTTTTGTGACATTTGACCCCTTGCAAAATTAATCAAGCACACATCCTTGCTCACAAATATCGATTTTTATTTTTTCTGAAAAAAATGTAAAAAAATGCTCATTTTTGGTCAAAAATCCCGTAAGGTTAAGGCACATAGAGTGCACAAAAAAATAGCATTATATAACTAAGGGGGCTGTCATTTTCTTTGGAAGGGGGTCATGAATATACTGGGGGTCATAGAAATTTTAGACCATATGGGGGTTATAATTTTTTAACACCCAAAATAGGGGTTATAGAATCATGACCCCCTTCTATCTGAAGAAAATGACAGCCCCTAACATCGCTGCTCAATTCAGCCCCCCCACTGCCCCCATCAATCATACCCCCCCCCACCGTAATTTCTACCCGGGCCGGGAGTAATGACTAAATTTATCACCAGGCTGTCAGGCGGGCTGTCAGGACTAGATTGCTTTGTAGTTAGGCCTACAGTAAAAATTATATAGGCCTACCGGTACATACCCCGGTACATACATAGGCCCTACATACTACACAATCATATTTGTAAAATGTTATTTTGTATCAAGGTCTCATGGGAGACCAGTGGCAGTATTGTATTCTGAATTGAGTTTACCCTGAATAAATAAAGTTTTACTCCTACTAGTAGTACTACTAACTTTTTTTGGTGTCACCAATTCAAATTTTGGCAAATTTGGCATGCCATAGAAAAGTTCTTCGTATCATATCGCTCGTCTCTAGGTATCGATAATTGATTGCCTTGATTGATCACGTGACATTAATTATCGACATTATTGATTAAGCAAAAAATAATGCGAAAATGGCGATGAAAACCGCAGCGCAAATGCTGGACGAATTAATGGGCAAAAATCGAAATATTTTGCCCGAAGAACAAGTAGATATAAAAGGATGGAGAGCTCCAGAGGTAAGGAACGATTTGGAAAGTTTACAGAGCGTCATTTAGTTACTTTGCCACAATACAGCAGTTTCAAATAGGTGCAACAGCATGTTGCAGGGTGCAAAATTTGGAACCTTTCATGCTTTCATCAAATTTACATATTTCTGCAAAACACATGGCCAATTTTATATCCAATTAAAGCTCTCATTTAAATTTAAAAGCGTTTTCTTATAGCCATGATATGATGCTTTTGGTGAAGCAGGGTTCCTGTTTTTCATGTTTTTGCGCGTGGTAATTAATTTGAATTTGGATGCGTGCGCGTGACGTTGCCGTTGGCTTTTTGTATCTCTTTCCTAGGTATGATCATCAAATTTTCAAGTATGATATTTCACATTGAAATTGATTTATTTAGAAAGGTGATTAAAAAATGAGGGGTCAACCATGTCTGTAGGACAAAAATTAGCGAAGTTATGGGCAAATGTAATTTTCCAAGTTCTGCGACCATACGCCTACGGTACCTAGGCTTACTTACAATGAATTACTGAACAAACAAGCAAGTACATGCAACAATTTTCAGTATGGCGATCCATTTGACAGAAAAGCGATTTTAAAAAAAAAAATTACTATCACTGTATGATAACTTCTGTATCAAAGTATACCAGTTGACACTTTTTATCTTTCTACGTAAGGTTTCTGGCGTCTAAATTTCACATTTTTGTATTTTCCTATGGGGATTGCACAATTAAGCCATTTCTGTGGTCACAGGAGTTGAATGAGGCCCTCTGTAATAAGCAATGTGGGCATACCTATCTTTCCTTCAGTACGGTCGCACAGACTTTTTACTAGGCCTGGCATTTTCGGGTAATTTTGTACCCGTTTTTTTTTTTTTTTTTTTTTTTTTTTTTTTTTTGGAACAAAAAATTTTTTATTTTTTTTTTTATTTTTTTTTTTTTTGGTTTTGTAGTGTCCCTGGACCTAGACCTAAATGCTAGGATCATTCATAGTTGACCTAAAAAGAAAAAAAAATTCAAGATGTTTTGTATTTTTAATATGAAAATTGATACTTGGTATTCATGTCACACTCTATTAATGATTTCAAAAATGCATTCAAATTCAATGCATTTTGAAATCATTAATAGACTATGAGTGACATTCATAAATGTTCGTAATTATTATTTCCCACCGTACCCTAAAGTCCGGTGATTGAAGGAAGTCCCGTTATAACGTGATACCGAAACTACCATGAGTCAGGCTATGAGAGCACGAACGAACTACCCCCATTCACGCTGTACGAAGTTAGAATTAAAGGAGCCAGTTAGCACTTTTAGCCGTTTGAAAATTGACTTTTGGGTCAGTCCATGTCAAATCAACCAATTTGCTGAAAAGTTCCCAGGTGACCCTCTCAGATTTTGATGAAATTCCATCAGAGTAATCTTTTGTCGCCACAATGAACCCATACAAAAATTTGGCCTCATATGCCATGTCATTTTTGAGAAATGGTCGTTTGAAGTTTGGCCCAGACCCCCCCTTTTTGGCACTCGCGAGCCATCATTGGTGATTTTTACCAACTTTGGTAGCTCATAACTTCCTGTTCTGAACAGATATAAAGCTGCAATGTTGCATTCTAGCTAACCTTATGTCATATTTTCAGAATCTGGCTCTAAATTTCAGATATCTGCTTTCCTTTTTTTAGTTATGAGCACCCAAAGTTGGTCATTTATTCAACCGGAAGTGTGATTTTGTCATTTTGGGGGTCCCCTGGTGCCAAAAATATGTTATCATATGACTCAAATGTCATAGATATACATTGTCTATGGGTACATATCTGAGCCCACAAGCAAGTTTGAGCAAATCAAACCATTGATGGAGGAATAGGCGGCATCCAAAGTTGGGTCCGGGTGAAAATTTGCCGGGAGACCCCCCTCTTTCTGACCAATGGTTGACCATGTGGACAGTTAAAACATGTATTGAAATTTACAGCCATGAAGCATACTAGTAATAAGACCTACAGGTCTAGAAACAAAAATTCAGCTTTGGTACTCAACTCCATCATAGTTAGGTGGCAGCTTGAAAATAGTGTGAAAAACCTGCTATTTCTTGTCTAAGGGTGTTGAATTCAGCAACCATGACAATAAAATTTGCAAGTATTTTCACAAGTTACCTCAAGTGTCATATGAAATATGTTCTGGGTATGTTTTAGAGGCTAACTAACACATCTAGAGTGGTCTGTAAGGTACGACCCAAAAATATGAACATATACGTCAAATTTGGCATATTTTGTTACCATGGCTGCCGAATTCAGCACCCTTAGACAAGAAATAACAGGTTTTTCTCCCTATTTTCAAGAGCCATTTAACTATGATGGAGTTGAGTACCAAAGCTGAATTTTTGTTTCTAGGTAGGTCTTATTAGTATGTTTCATAGCTGTAAATTTCAATTCATGTTTTAACTGTCCACATGGTCAACCATTGGTCAGAAAGAGGGGGGTCTCCTAGCAATTTTCACCCGGACCCAACTTCGGATGCCGCCTATTCCTCCATCAATGGTTTGATTTGCTCAAACTTGCTTGTGGGCTCAGATATGTACCCATAGACAATGTATCTATGACATTTGAGTCATATGATCACATATTTTTGGCCAGGGGACCCCCCAAAATGACAAAATCACACTTCCGGTTGAATAAATGACCAACTTTGGGTGCTCGTAACTTTAAACGTAAAGCAGATATCTGAAATTTTGAGCCAGATTCTGAAAATATGACATAAGGTTAGCTAGAATGCAACATTGCATCTTTATATCTGTTCAGAACAGGAAGTTATGAGCTACCAAAGCTGGTAAAATCACCAATGACACTCGCGAGTGCCAAAAAGGAGGGGTCTGGGCCAAACTTCAAACGGCCATTTCTCAAAAACGACTTGGCCTATGAGGCCAAATTTTTGTATGGGTTCATTGTGGCCACAAAAGATTACTCTGATGGAATTTCATCAAAATCTGAGAGGGTCACCTGGGGACCCCTGGTTGATTTGATATGGACTGACCAAATTTTCTGGCGTCAAACGAGCAAAAATTTCGATGACTGAAGATACTCACATTTCATTTATCTGTAATTTTGGTTATAATTTTTTGTTGGACATGGAATATTTTATAGCTTATTTCAAGTGGTCATAATGGATTTTACTACGGAGGATCCAGTTTTTCAACGGAGACGGACAATATGCACGAGCTGTTTTTTACCAAATTTTACAAAAATTGCACCGATCCTACGCACACGATTCGTCAGTTCTGTGCACGTTATGTCATGCAGTGGGTGCGTGGGGCAGTGCTAGAAAATTTGCATAATTTTAACTTGGTAAGAAGTTTGATTGTACTGTGTGGAGAGGATATATTCGAAGTATGCATTCAGCAGACATGCCAACTAGTACGGTTTCACCGTATTTTGTACGGTAAAACATGAAAAATACGGTAGTACGGTCACTACCAAAAAAATACGGAATTCCAGAATTTTGACCAAAATAATAAAATGTTGTGTCTTAAAAAGATAAACAGCTGCAAGATTAGATTAGACTACCAACTGAATTACTGGTATCATTTGACCACTTTCTTGGTCTGTTAAAGTGGAATACCTACATCGTTTTTCTCTCGACTTTCGATGACGCATGCGCATTAAAAAATATTATTTAATAGGCCTACGAGATGCTTTCCGAAATAATTTTCTTCTGACTTGCAGATTTTTCATGCCCACTAATATTTTTTATTAACCACCTTATGCTATGTCTTCTGAAGGTATTTAGTTAACTATTTAGCTCTATTGGTGCAAAAGAATAAGCATACAAGAAGGTTTCCAACCTCCTTTTATTTCCGACTTTCGCACCATGCATGCACATTAAAGAAATATTTATAGGCCTATGGTCAGGGGTGTCTATTCTTCCAGAAAATTTAAATTATTCCCTCACCCTACCGCGCTGTGTTACATCCATCCCCAGATTCTTCCCCAACTGAGATCCCCAAAGATGGACCCAAAATTTTTTTAGGCTGGTTGCTATCTACATGTACTTATTTCCATATTTCTTGTTCCCTCCCTTCCAGGGCCGTAGCAAGCAGGGCGGCCGGGGATACCATGGCCGCCCCACTTTTTGAAAAATTTGTTGTTTTTCTTTATATCTTTATTTCAATTTGGGCATAAATTTTTAACTTGGCTGCCCCACATTTGTGATGGCCGCCCCACATTTTTCAACCTTGCTATCAGTGTTGTAGGTCTCGAGACCAGGTCTCGGTCTCGAGACCATCTCGAGACCTGATTTTGGAGTGTCTCGGTCTCGGATGTCAAGGTCTCGGTCTCGAACTCAAAAGTCTTGGTCTCGGACCTCAAAAGTCTCGGTCTCGGACGTTTTTTAGTCCGAGACCTGTCGAGACCTGAAGAAAAAGATATGATTTTCTGTTGTTGTTCATTACTTATTTCTTACCCTAAATTTCAATGAATGTTGAAGAAATTGTTAAGAATAAAGATACAGAAATCCTTTTTATGATAGTGACATGTATGAGTTTAGGGATTTAACAATAAATGGAGTTATAAATGAATCATAAGTGAGCATGTTCGCATTGTTCGGATGTGCGCTTCCAATTTCAGTTCATCTTACTATAAATAGGGGAATGTTGTATCTATCTATCTATCTATCTGTGTATCCTGTATAAAGGCTCCGTCAGTTTCGATCCAAATGTCGCCAAATTCATACGGAGATCGAGGAATATACGGGAACGTGTTTAAACTTTATTTGGTTGAAAACGGTCAAGAATTGGCCTCAAAATCAGTGAAAATGTGGTACGTTGCTATGCTGGGTAAACAAAAAGGAGTCAGTTGTCAGGCTAGCCCGTGCTGGCGTCGTGACGGGCGTATCTAATGCCAAGCCGCTCACGAAGCGCAGCGATAGCGCTGGTAACGCAGCACTACGCCATGTCGCGTAAGCGACGCAGAGAGTCGCAAGAATGACTGATAATACGGGTGAACGACCGACCGTGAGGCGTAATAAATACTGGGGAAAAGATGTGTGTTAAAAAGTACAAACAACATGAAGAGGTAGGCCTACTGTAATTAAAAAGAAAACAAAATGAGGACAAACAGGCCTACGAGTATGTGTGTTAGCCTATAGTTAGTCACAGTAAGAAAATGAAAACGGGAATAAAATAGGCTAAATGAAATTTACCTTTTCAATGATTCTACCTGTTCAGTAATTCCTCCCGTTTTTAGTGAACGCTCCCATTTACTCACCTAGCGGGGACCCGCGCGTAGCGCGGGTGTCCCGCTAGTGATCAAAAATAGGTGGGCAGGTGGCGGAAGCGGGGGACACGTTCCCATAAACTTTTGCAAGGGCCGGGTGCAAGGGGAACACCCTCCACTATAGGTTAAATACCACTAATTATGTATTACACGGGTTTCAATGGGAAAATGCCTAATTTCGGGTGGAATTTTCTCATATTCAGAACTCTCACAGTTCAATGCCACTGGTGAAACTATATGATTTAGATGCCAAATGATCAAAAATTCAACATAGGTTGACCTGAGACTTTTCTTGTTTTAACGCACTGAACCGTAAACACCTTAAAATGACAGTGCGCCCTCGAAGCTGAAAGTTACAATATGATAGGGCGAATATTTACTAAAAACCTAAGCCGTGCGTATGAATTTTGGTACTATTACAATAAAAATGTCATATAATGAGAGAAAATGTACCATGTTGAAGCATCAAACTCTAAAAAGTACTTTTTTGGCTATATAACTTGATCAATTTCAGCGATTTTAATGCAGTCTTTTTGAATGCCATGAAAACAAATAGTTCCTCGTCGTATTTCAATGTATCGCCCAGGCCTATTAGTGGTCTTTAACCTATAGATTAATAGAAGAACAAATAAAGCAATAGTTGCTCTGTGCAGTCTGCATCTTCTTTTCAGCACGAAAAACACTGTGTTTTGGGCCCAAATATGGTAAAAGTGCTGAATTTTGCGCGCTTTGCGCACTGGCCCATCATTTGAAAAATACACTTTTATTTGGGTTTTAAAAAGTCCAAAATTGCTTCAGCATGCTTAAAAAGCCCCAGTAAAACCGAACAAAATATCCCGCCCAACCCCTTCCCTCAATTCTAATACTTCGCCGCCACTCTGATTAAACCCGTAAGAGTGGTACTCAGTACAAATGGCCATATGGGCGATGTATTGCAAACATGGGTGGTATTTTCAGCCGTTTGGTATATACATGACCACTTTTTCTAGGCCAAATTTGGTATATGGACGGGTGCTTTTTTCAAAATTTGTGCAGAAAACAGCCCATTTTTCCATTACTACAGCCAACATTTTTGTAATTCCCAAAATGTAGAGGAAACATTGTAAAAATTAATACAAATTGTGTTAAATTTGGGTCCAAATGTCTTGAAAAATTGGTACACTGATGGGTCTCTCTCAGCGGCGCACCCCTCCAAACTAAACTTGAGTATCCCCGGGATTAAACCAAGGTCTCGGTCTCGGTCTTGGTCTCGGAACTTAGAGGTCTCGGTCTCGGAAGGGGTGGTCTCGGTCTCGGAAGGCTTGATCTCGGTCTCGGTCTCGATCTCGGATGGGCAGGTCTTGGTCTCGGTCTCGGTCTCGGACATAGAGGTCTTGACTACAACACTGGTGCAGTCTGCATCTTCTTTTCAGCACGAAAAACACTGTGTTTTGGGCCCAAATATGGTAAAAGTGCTGAATTTTGCGCGCTTTGCGCACTGGCCCATCATTTGAAAAATACACTTTTATTTGGGTTTTAAAAAGTCCAAAATTGCTTCGCATGCGCAAAAAGCCCCAGTAAAACCGGAACAAAATATCCCGCCCAACCCCTTCCCTCAATTCTAATACTTCCGCCGCCACTCTGATTAAACCCGTAAGAGTGGTACTCAGTACAAATGGCCATATGGGCGATGTATTGCAAACATGGGTGGTATTTTCAGCCGTTTGGTATATACATGACCACTTTTTCTAGGCCAAATTTGGTATATGGACGGGTGCTTTTTTCAAAATTTGTGCAGAAAACAGCCCATTTTTCCATTACTACAGCCAACATTTTTGTAATTCCCAAAATGTAGAGGAAACATTGTAAAAATTAATACAAATTGTGTTAAATTTGGGTCCAAATGTCTTGAAAAATTGGTACACTGATGGGTCTCTCTCAGCGGCGCACCCCTCCAAACTAAACTTGAGTATCCCCGGGATTAAACCAAGGTCTCGGTCTCGGTCTTGGTCTCGGAACTTAGAGGTCTCGGTCTCGGAAGGGGTGGTCTCGGTCTCGGTCTCGGAAGGCTTGATCTCGGTCTCGGTCTCGATCTCGGATGGGCAGGTCTTGGTCTCGGTCTCGGTCTCGGACATAGAGGTCTTGACTACAACACTGGTTGATACCTCATTTTAAGCCTAATTTTATACTCTTTCAGTCTACGGAAGCATATAATTATACATTATTCAGTAAAAAAATCACATCAGTTGAAATGAAAAATGCCAGGGGTGGAGGAGCAGGCGGATGTGGAGCAGGCGGATGCGGGAGTGTGCAATAGGGCCTATGTGAAAATTCACATGTCAGCATGTCAAAACTACTGGTTACTTTTTCAAATCTAGTGATGGTATGATGTATTGACAGCTATGAATGTTTAATTTGTACAACTAAAACAATTACTGACTACTTAAGGTGGCACTACACCCCATGATAAATTTTGTCACTAATTTTGCATTTTACTCAAAAAATAACTACACACTGGTAAAAAAAAAAAGTTATGTATATTATAGGGGAAAGGAATCCAATTACCTCACTGACATTTCAGTGATTCAAGACAAGTAGTTCATTATATGTTAAGAAATGAGGTACATTCTAGTGGTACCTCTTTTCTTATCATAAATAATGTACCGCTTGTCTTGAGTCACTGAAATTCCAGTGTACATTTGTAGTAACTGGATTCCTTACCCCTATAATATACATAACTTTTGATACCAGTGTGTTAATAATTTTTGAGAAAAATGCAAAAATAGTCACACATTTATCAAGGGTGTAGTACCACCTTAAAGGGTATTATTTTCCTTTTTTTCCCTTTTTTTTTTCATTTTCAATGAAATCCTAGTTGAATTTCAGTATTTTTAGCAACATGACTAATTTGACTATGGGACATGGGCATTTATCTTTCACTTTCGTAGTCCACTCTTGGGCAGAACATAAAACATAACAAATCAAGAGTAAATATATGTCTGAATTAATATCCAAAAAGTTCCCACGTTTTACTTTACTCATTTAGGAGTTATTTGGGGTTAAAAATGTGTTTTTAATGATTTTTTTGCATTTTTGCCCAAAAATGTCAAATATTAAAATAGCTGTAACTTTCAAAATAAATTGAGTAGAAATTTCATTTCTATTGTAGATGTTACATGTCACATGGATTTCCAACACTGGTGAATAAAAATGTCATAGCACAACTCTAAACTATAAAAAATGGCAAAAACCATATTTTTGTGCTATTTTGGCCATTTTGACCTAAAAATGTAATTTTTGCATGGGAAAAAAAATAAATATATATTTTCTTGATTTAAAAAATATGTCATTATATCAACCTAGTTATTCTGAACAAAAAAGTTAATGATGGTGAATGTCTGTGACCTATAGTTTTTGATCTATGGCCCTTTCAAATTCACATATGGACTAAAATAGCATGTTTTTGTCAATTTTTCCAATATTAGGCTGAAAATGGTACTTTTTTGTAATTTTAACAAAATTTTCAGTATTTGGAAAGTGGGAACTTCACATTTATTATGGATATATTATAGTACTTTCATTTTAAGCTAGTTGTAGATCCACTGGTAGCTCGGTTTCCATGGCAGAAGCAATTATATCGTCAATTTTACTACTTTCAATGCAGCAAAATCATTTTAGTCATCATTTTACTGCATTGAAAGTAGATCAAATTGCTGCTACCACGGTAGTGGGCATACTAGTGGATCTTGAAATAGCTTAACATTAAAGTACACTTACATGTTCATATTATTAAGTGAAGTTCCCACTTTCCAAAAACTAACAAGTTGGTTAAAATGGCCATAAAGGACCATTTTTGGCGTAATATTGGAAATATTGAACAAAAACGTGCTATTTTAGTCCATATATGAATTTGAAAGGGCCATAGATCAAAAACTATAGGTCACAGACATTCACCATCATTAACTTTTTTTGTTCAGAATAACTAGGTTGACATTATGCCATATTTTTTAAATCAATAAAATCTATATTTATTTTTTTTCCCCATGCAAAAATTACATTTTTAGCTCAAAATGGCGAAATAGCACAAAAAATATGGTTTTTGCCATTTGTTTTATATTTTAGAGTTGTGCTGTGACATTTTTATTCACCAGTGTTAGACATCCATGTAATATGTAACATCTACAATAGAAATGAAATTTCTACTCAATTTATTTTGAATGTTACAGCTATTTTAATATTTGACATTTTTGGGCAAAAATGGAAAAAAATCATGAAAAACACATTTTTAACCCCAAATAACTCCTAAATTACACAGTAACGTGCAACTTTTGAAAGTGGGAAATGTTATATTAGTGATCAGTGATATAATAGCTATATTTTCATTTATAAACCATCCTCTACCCAGAAAGGGAGAACGAAAACTACTTTCTGAAGCACTTAGGGTCAGTCCATGTCAAAACAGACTGAGTGTACACCCACCCTCTTGGATTATGCTCTCCTTTGGCTCAGGGGTACCTTTCATGGACCCCTAGGTGAGGTCACAAGAAAAAAATTCAAATTCAATTTCGTTTCCGAATGGCGGGCCATCAAAGTTTGGCGACCTTGACCAAAATTGGGAATTTAAGGTGTCCAAATGACAAAGCGCTCTCTTTGAGAGGCATTTTCTTCTTAATTAAATCAGTTGTGACCCTCTTTTTGAATGTGGTTACTCACTGGCTGTGTCTGAAATGCCTAATGCCAAAAAGATTGATTTCGGAATTTCATTGGGATTTCAGAGGGGGTCAAAATCAGCACTTCATACTGTTCAATCAAATTATCTTTGATTTTGAAGGACCCATGATAATGCCACAGTGCACTTATAGGTCCTAATTATGTTCAGAATGGATTAACCATGTGCCAATGTCTATGAGCAATTCAAAAAAAGAGAAATTTCTAGACCCCCTACATAATTTTAGGCCCCCCTAAAGTGGTTCAGCCACAAATGGCACTTAAAATCGGCAAATTTTGACACCTAATAACTTTAGGTGTACACCAGATATGAATTTCTAGTCTTTTGCATCTGAAAGAATGTAGTCTTATGTTACTAGGAACATAAGATTTGTTTTGTATTTTTGTGTTTTGATACTTTCAAAAAGGTCGTTGACCTATGAACATTTTTTTTTTTTCGCTCTCCTGAAAGGTCTGACACATTTCAAACTATACATTTTTGGAATTCTCATGACCATACGAGTAATTTGATATATTACTTGACATAATTGGGAGCATTCTGAAAATTTGACCCCATAACCTGTACTTTGCATGTGCATCGTTGCCAGGAAGTGCATTTTGACCCCTTATAAAATCCATACAGAGGATTAGAAAGTAGTTTTTTCTTATTACTTGACTCAAGAGCAACTTGAAATATCAAGATAAATAATACAAATGGCTATAAAGTGATCAAAAATATAAAAAAATATCATACTAAAATTGGCATTTTGTACCGTATCCTGTATGCATGGTATGTTAGGCAAAAATGACTATTTTTGAAAGCGCCAACTTAATACTAAAACACAAAAATACAAAACAAATCTTATGTTCCTAGTAACATTAAACTACATTCTTTCAGATGCAAAAGACTAGAAATTCATATCTGGTGTACACCTAAAGTTATTAGGGGTCAAAATTTGCCGACTTTAAGTGCCATTTGTGGCTGAACCACTTTAGGGGTGGCCTAAAATTCTGTAGGGTCTAGAAATTTCTCTCTTTTTTTAATTGCTCATAGACATTGGCATATGGTTAATCCATTCTGAACATAATTAGGACCTATAAGTGCACTGTGACATTATCATGGGTCCTTCAAAATCAAGATAATTTGATTGAACAGTACGAAGTGCTGATTTTGACCCCCTCTGAAATCCCAACGAAATTCCGAAATCTATCTTTTTTGGCATTAGGTATTTCAGACACAGCCAGTGAGTGACCACATTCAAAAAGAGGATCCCAACTGATTCAATTAAGAAGAAAGTGCCCCTCAAAGAGAGCACTTTGTCATTTGGACCCCTTAAATTCACAATTTTGGTCGAGGTCGCCAAACTTTGATTGCCCGCCATTCGCAAACGAAATGGAATTTGAATTTTTTTCTTGTGCCCTCACCTAGGGATCCATGAAAGGTACCCCTGAGCCAAAGGAGAGCAAAATCCAAGAGGGTGGGTGTACACTCAATCTGTTTCGACATGGACTGACCCCTTAGCAAGCCTTGTCCCATGGTCTAATAATGTACATTTCTCTTCTTGATATTTTATTTCCTCATAGAATAACTGCCTCGCTAATTACTTGTAAAGATGTCAATGACCTTCACAATGTAATTAACATACGTACAAATATTTCAAATAGTTCATTTGAAGCATTGATGTATTGAGAACATATCCTCCATATCTGATGACATTCTTGCATAAAATAAAAATTGTAGAGTCATTTTTGTAATTGAGGTCCGATTTGAGAAAAACGCATTTGAAAATTTACATTTACATTGACACCTGTGTACTAATTAATTAGTAATTAAGCATTATCTCAAAACTTAAGCATGTGTTTAGCTTAAAAATGGTGTTATTTATTAGAGGTTGTCAATATACAACATATCAAAAAATAATTTTTTTGTCATTTTTGACCATGTAATGGAAATTGTACCCAACTTATGACATGCGACCATTTAGTTAACTATTTAGCTCTATTGGTGCAAAAGAATAAGCATACAAGAAGGTTTCCCACCTCATTTTACTTCTGACTTTCGCACCATGCATGCACATAAAGAAATATTTAATAGGCCTATAAGATGGTTTCAGAAGTAATTTTCTCCCGACTTGCGGATTTTTCATGCACATTAATATTTTTTATTAAGCATCTTCATCTAACTGCTACATGTACACATGCTATGTCTTCTGGAGATATTTAGTAAAACTATTCAGGTCTGCAATAGAATAAGCATGCAACATGCTTTCCGATTTTGTTTTCTCAATGGTGCACCAGTGGCACATTAATATTTTTAATATTGTTCTTTAACCATGCAGAGACAACTGTCATAATAGGCCTACCCAATACAGTCTTCTAATTGACATTGACATTAAACTGTTTAATTTTTTTTGTTGAAAATATGAACAAAACCCGATGTTACGCCTACCGATGGATACTATAATGCTGCTGCTGCTGATGATGATGATCAATGATTTTCTGAACTTAACAAAGCATGCTTCTATACATTAGAAGTAACAAAAAAATAATTAATTTTTAACTGTGCATCACAAATCTGAACATCAGCTTGATCAGTCATGTGATTTAAGGAAATATGATGACTTTAAGATGGCCGCTTTCCATGTAAAGTATAGCAAAGTAGTACTTTCAATGAGTGATAACTCGTAAAGGAAGCATCTTTCTGTATTGATTTATTTGATGGAATTGTTCTTCGGTATTGCCAAATTTGATTGCAAATTCATAAGGCGGGCCCCTGGACCCCCTCCGTTACATGCTCCCTCGCAATTATGTGTTCCACTTTTAGGGTTTCTGGGGTTGGCACTTGGCAGGTACATACATGTATTTAAATAATACGGTTTTAGGGTGCAAAATACGGATTTTTGGTCTTCTGAGTACGGAAATCTGGATTTCAAAGTTGGCATGTCTGATTCAGCAGTGTGTAAATGACCGCTGTTATTTTCACTCGGCGCATGTGCAGATGGCTCATTTTTAGATGACCTCACCACCATAATCGGTCGGAAAAAGCTTCTGACTTTGGATTTATGAATGAAATTTAGCAGCGGAGTTTCCGGATTTTTCCGAATTATGCAAATACGCAACCTATGACCTTTTTACGTCAGAATATTAATAAGCATCATGGCGCCCACTGAAAGAAAACCCGATGGGAATTGATTCAGTTTTCAGCAAATTATGCTACTTTTTTGAGCAGCTTGATAAATAATTCCACGAATGTGAGCACGATATTTTGAAAATGTATGCAGTGGAATGTGGTTAAAAAAATGACTTATAAATTTTGTTTGGGAGTCGGGAAATTAACTGTCGTAAAATTTGACCTCTCAGTTGTTGGAAATTCTTTCTTGGAACAAAATAAAATATAATTTGTTTGAAATAAGTCAAATAAAAAATTGTTTATATTACGTTGCTAAATTTATACGTATTGCATTGTTCGAATTGTCTAGATATTTCAATGAAAAACAAGAAATAGCAAAATATCAGTAACTTCCCATTTTGCCGCACCCCGCCATGGTCGATTTAGGGGTTCTTTTCACGCTGAACACGATGGCGCTATTCACGACATGCGATACTCAATCGTTTAGCCCGAAGAGAATGTTAAAAACATAATGTCTCGTTATGACAGGATTACCCGATATTGCAGTCTAAAATTTAGTATAACATTTTTGATGATGCGATCACCCATCTTGAGCAGCTGTGTTTACTTCCAAACTTCAATTGCTTCACAGTGTCGATTTCTACTAGATTTCAATTAATGTTTAGTGCTTGTGAAGGTTTGCTTATGATTGGGATTGCTATCTCTGGATTAAACCAATTTTTAGAAATAAAATGCTATGTGATTGAATGGTACACTTTAGTTCTCTTATAGCTCTAACGTTTTTGTACCCGAGCACAAAGTTACCCTAAAATCACACTTCTTATCTACAACTAACGTTTAAAATATATCCTTTCTATATGTTTTTTATTCAGATATGCAAGCATTTTGTATGTGGCTTCTGTCCTCATGATCTATTCACAAACACAAAATCAGATCTAGGTAAGTTGTAAAAATCATTTCACAGTTAAGGGGATACTACACCCATTACATTTTTTTTTTGCATTTTTTTTGCATTTTTTTGCATTATGTGAAGAAATGAGAAAAAGAAATTGGACAAAGTGGTATGCAAAATGAAGGGGCAAATCTTCTTGTTCAATTGGTGGCATCAGTATCAATGACGCGTACATGCTTCTATTGGTATAAGCCAAAAAGTGGTACATCACTGATGTTTTAAATTCACTTCATTTTGGAAAGCTTACTATCAACGGATTTCGTTAAAATTTTGGATATATGTGTTGCTAACACATTAGGGAATTAATGTTGATATGTAAAATGGGAATAAGTGGTCCCTGACTTCTTTTATGACTTCATGAACTTGGTGCTCCACAACTATCAAAAAACGAACCGGTTAAAATGCTTCTATTTTCAATGTTGAGCTATATTTTGTATTTTGAACTTGCGACACTATTTCACTGAAACTTAATTAAGCCATAGGTAACAAGTTACCACAACCACACTACAGCAATGTTGAAAAAGATTGTATTTTTTGTCACCTTTACCACCATATTAGGTAGTTTTCCGTAAGCTTCATTTTTGTGATTTTGGTAACTATTTTATATTTATTTGCCCAATCCATCTCAACTAGGCAATCTAAATTGTACTCACCATTTACAGTATCCAGCACCCAAAGTATCCACCTCACACATTTCCATTATATATCCAGTAACAGACAAAATATCAAAATTGATGCCTCATTATGACATGTATGATATCACAGACTATCACATGTATTCAAAATTGATGCCTGAATTTGACCTGAACCAATTGACCTATAACCTGACCTTTGATGACCTTATACTTTATAGCCTTTTTTAATCTCTTTTCCTAACAACACAAAATAGAAGATACTAGTGATGTGGTCGGCACCGTTTTTATTGTCGACATGTCGATATAATTCGTATACCGACGTCGACAGTGTGTCGACATAAAAAAAAATTCTAAAAAAAAAAAAAAAAAAAAAAAAAAAAAATTTTTTTTAATTTTCAAAAATATTTTTGGCCAGAAAATCAAGTTATAGGTTCAAACTGACTTGTTATTCAAGGTTGAAACCAGAGAAATACTGCTACTCAAAAAAAAAAAAATGTTAATTTTTTTTTACAAAGTTGAAAAAGTTGTACATTTTAATTACTTTTGTTTCTATTGAACAGCTAGCAATGCATACTAATTCAATGTGTCCCTGACTGTTCAATAGAAGCAAAGGTAATCAAAATGTACAAGTTCATCCAACTTTGTAAAAAAAAAATTGGCATTTTTTTTTTTTAGTAGCAGTATTTCTCTGGTTTCCAACCTTGAATAACAAGTCAGTTTGGGCCTATCACTTGCTTTTCTGGCCAAAAATATTTTTTTGAAAAAAAAAAAAAAAAAAAAAAAAAAAAATTTTTGTCGACATGATTTTTTGATGTCGGCATACGTGCCGACGTCGACATTATGTCGACATAAGGCATGTCGACCACATCACTAGAAGATACATACATGGTGTAGTATTCTATAGATAGTATAACAAAGGATTTAATGTATTCTATTCATGTATTCTACTTGGACATGTTCAATAGAATAAATTATGGTTTGTTATGAAACTCACATCTCAGTTACTAGGATACAGTAAACAAAAAAATATATAGGGGTAAAATGATTTTCTAAAATGGTTTAAAAGCACTTTGTATGTAGAGATATTTTATAAGTTCAGGACATGAGGTGATGAACATATTTATATACTTCATAAATTTGCAAGAAAAAAAAGAAGATGGGTACTGATGAAAATCAGGGTATTATATCCCCTTAATTTAGATTTTAAAATAACTTGGGGGTAATCACTGATCAGAGCAAATACTGCTTTCCATAGCAGCCTGTAAATTACAGTATAGTACACAGAAAAAAATTATACATACTGTACATTGTTGTGTCAAACAATATATGTTACCAATTACTTTCGTAAATTTCATTCAAAACTTTTTGATTTATCTCTTAAATTTTGTCATGTTATCAAAATTTCCTGGTGATGTTAATATATGATCTATTTATAATTATGTGCACATGGTATCAAATGGTTTCTTTTTTCTTCATTCCAACAGGTCCATGTCCCAAAGTACATGATGAAATAGTCAAGAGAGAGTAAGTACCAGGCTATACAGATGAAATTCATATAAGTAGTATGATCAATGGATCAGTAAAAGACGCTATTGTTCAGGGTTGTAGCTATGCTGACCGGGGCTGGCAGGTACTGACGCTGGCCACTGGCACAAATTTATATCTTTTTAAATCATAAAAAGTGCAATTTTTTTTTTGGGGGGGGGATACCTCCATAGCTTATTCCCTGATCCCTCACGTTCACTAGAAAGATTGTTCCCCGCGCCTAATTCATGCATTGGAGTAAAAATTAGCCGGCACTCAACTTGGGCAAGCTACAACCCTGATTTTGTTATTTTCCAGTAGTTACATACATCAATGATGCATTTTTTTAGCAAAGGTGCCAGAAACACTAGTATTTGTTGTGAGTGAGGTTGTAAACTTGTCTTGATCATTAACGTTTCCATTGCAGATATGAGCAGAGTGAGGACTTCGGCAAGATGAGATACGAGGATGACTTCCTAGCATATTTACAACAAATCATGTCAGATGTCGACCGCAGAATACGAAGGGGACATTCCAGGCTAGCCCTTAGCAATGCACAGCAAAGCGTAAGTATCCTTTGTGAGATTTTGACGTACATGTATGAGTAAATTAGGTAATTCTTGACCAAGTTCGAGCACTCAGAACACCAGTGGTTTTGCGATAAACACACACACGCATAGCGCGGTACGGAAGAAAGCATGCACACACGTTGGTTTCGTACATGCTTAGTACGCTACATGGACGCAACCGGATGCTTTGAGCTTGGCCAAGAATTACTTAATTTACCTGTAGTACCATCACTATTCAGGGACTGTCTTTTAGAATTTGCAGGAGAGCATTACGTAACTCTTCTGGAGCCTTCAAGGAGAGCTGTTTTAATAGAGCATTTGCAATAGAATGTAAGGAAAGAATTGTCAACTAAGGAGAGCTAAAATCACTATCCTATATCAGATTTAAGGAGAGCAGTAGAGAGTAATTGCTCTGGCTTTCCTCAAAATGCAGTCACTGCAGTGACAATGATATGATTTTGTACCATTCCCTAAAAATCTGCAACTCTCTTTGTTATCATTTGTGTAGGCACTGTCAGTACCGAACCGTTCCAAGGACGAGGAGAAGATCAAGATGCTATCGGACCGCATCAATGAGCTCCTCACGCAGGTGGAGGTGCTAGGCTGTGACGGCATGGTAGAAGAAGCTCAGGGAGTCATGAAACTATGTGACCAACTTAAAGCCGAACGAGATGAACTCAAGCAGGTGAGTCAATTGTGATCAGGCTCGTAACCCCCACAAAAAAAAAAAATCACAGTAAGTAGGGATGTGAGAGTTATAGTAATTTTCTTCTTTTTGGTCAGTAGCCTCAGTCCCCCCTCACATCCCTGCAAAAGGTTCACTTTTCATTGCTGACATGCTAAAATTTGCCCAAAACACAATGGCTATTTTTGGTAATTGCCAAAAAATCCAAAGCGACAATTTCAAAGCCAGTCTGTATGTATGGACAGCACTGAGCAATGAATAATGTCCGAAATTACATCACTAAAGGCAGGCAAAAATGATGAGAACACACACGCTCGGTTGATGAAGCCCTTGTACAATATGGGACGCCACTCCTGTCAGACACGATCCGATTCTTTAAGAACAGTGCGTCGTGCCCGGAAGAAAAGCGTAGCTCATTATTGGCATACATTATTGAACAACTTGGCCATAGATTGTAACCTTATGAATTCTGCATCACCAAAAGACAGGCGAAAATGTTGAGAATATCGGTTGATGAAGCCCTTGTACAATATGATATGCCACTCCTGTCAGGCACGCTCCAACTCTTTAAGAACAGTGCGTCGTACGCGGAAGAAAAGCGCAGCTCATTGGTGGCATACGTTATTGAACAGTTGCCTAACCATTAATTGTAACCTTCATTTCAGGCTACAGAACAGGCCATGGATGCCATTCTGTCCCAGGAGAAACAAATGGAAGTGTGTGAAGTCTGCGGTGCATTTCTAATAGTCGGGGATGCCCAGTCTCGTGTGGATGATCATCTCATGGGCAAGCAGCATATGGGCTATGCTAAGATTAAGGCCACTATTGAAGAGATTAAGGTAAGTGGTGCCTGGTGAATAATAGGAGCAACTTAAGTGGTCTCCTCCACCCCTAACCATATAATCTGAACCCTAATCCTAACACTAATGGTAACTGATGCTATTCCAACAGATTTGGTGGCAGCAGAAGTATTGCAAAAAATATTACAAGTGATCAAATTAGAGAATAAACAATAGGAATTTTTTATTTTTACTATCCTCTACCATGTGATAGACGACACAGGTCCAATATTTTGAGTAGTGGATGCCGTCATACACTACGATAAAAATATTGGACCTGCCTGTCGTTTATCATAGGTAGAGGATAGTCAAAATAAAAATCCTATCAACACTAATGACGTGGGGTCATCTACAGCCTGATAGCGACACCCAAAATCATTCGATTGTCCAATCAGATTATATGTCTACTAATAGACCACTCCCACTGACTAAGAATTGTCACCAAATGGATTCTTGCCAAAATCTTATCAAAGAGTTGTAAGAATCAATTTTTGCATCCCAGAAAAGCATGATTCTTAGTCAGTGGGAGTGGTCTAGTTCGTAGACACATTTCTGATTGGACAATCGCATGATTTCGGTGCCGTCTATCAGGCCGTAGACGACCCCACGCCATCATGCGTCTTGATAATGCGTAACACGCGAGTAGAGGTGCGCGTATGTATCGCGCTGGATGCGTGAGACTAGTGCGGAATACTGCGAACGCGCTTAGCAATACGTGCCACAGAATACGTGAATTTGTAAACAAGTTTCGTTCATTTTATAATGAGGGGAGTTTTTATGACGGTAATTTAGTTTTTGCTTAAAAAATTTGTTTACAGTTATTAAAATAATATTTAACTGACTAAGAATGAGAATAAACGATAGGAATTTTTATTTTGCCTATCCTCTACCTATGATAGAGCGACAGGCAGGTCCAATATTTTTATCGTAGTGGATACCGGCGCACTCTAATTAACCCCCAAGTGCCTTGAATCCTACAAAACCTGGCAGGCTGGGTGACTCCCCTTTAGTGGCCAGGGGGGAGCAAAGCATAGGGCACTTTGGACCAAATCCCCTTCAGGGCGTTAGGGTTAAAGGTGAGCTGTCAGATTCATGCCCCCACTCTCTTTCCGACAATGAGGTTTTAGCATCGAGGAAAAACGCACATTTTGTTGTCTGACTAAAACAGCCTGATAGACGACACCCAAAATCATTCGATTGTCCAATCAGATTATATGTCTACTAATAGACCACTCCCACTGACTAAGAACTGTCAGCAAATGGATTCTTGCCAAAATCTTATCAAAGAGTTGTAAGAATCAATTTGTGCATCACAGAAAAGCTTGATTAACCCCAAATGCCTTGAATCCTACAAAACCTGGCAGGCTGGGTGACTCCCCTTTAGTGGCCAGGGGGGAGCAAAGCATAGGGCACTTTGGACCAAATCCCCTTCAGGGAGTTAGGGTTAGCTGTCAGATTCATGCCCCCACTCTCTTTCCGACAATGAGGTTTTAGCATCGAGGAAAAACGCACATTTCGTTGTCTGACTAAAACAGCCTGATAGACGACACCCAAAATCATTCGATTGTCCAATCAGATTATATGTCTACTAATAGACCACTCCCACTGACTAAGAATTGTCAGCAAATGGATTCTTGCTAAAATCTTATCAAAGAGTTGTAAGAATCAATTTTTGCATCCCAGAAAAGCTTGATTAACCCCCAAGTGCCTTGAATCCTACAAAACCTGGCAGGCTGGGTGACTCCCCTTTAGTGGCCAGGGGGGAGCCAAGCATAGGGCACTTTGGACCAAATCCCCTTCAGGGAGTTAGGGTTAGCTGTCAGATTCATTCCCCCACTCTCTTTCCGACAATGAGGTTTTAGCATCGAGGAAAAACGCACATTTTATTGTCTGACTAAAACTTAAGGTTTGAGATACACATTTGTTTTAAGTATGAATCAAAAAGTGTCTGCATTTGCCGAGTAGAGTGGTGCACCACCCAAAGATGTAATGGCTTCCATGCATGTAAAACACCTTAAAACTCAACTAAGAACTGTCAGCAAATGGATTCAAATCTTATCAAAGAGTTGTAAGAATCAATTTTTGCATCCCAGAAAAGCATGATTAACCCCCAAGTGCCTTGAATCCTACAAAACCTGGCAGGCTGGGTGACTCCCCTTTAGTGGCCAGAGGGGAGCAAAGCATAGGGCACTTTGGACCAAATACCCTTCAGGGAGTTAGGGTTAGCTGTCAGATTCATGCCCCCACTCTCTTTCCGACAATGAGGTTTTAGCATAGAGGAAAAGCGCACATTTCGTTGTCTGACTAAAACTTAAGGTTTGAGATACACATAAGTATGAATCAAAAAGTGTCTGCATTTGCTGAGTAGAGTGGTGCACCACCCAAAGATGTAATGGCTTCCATGCATGTAAGGTATAAAACATGTTGAACCACCGACCTTAAAACTCAACTCCTTTAAAATGATTTATTTATAACAAATTTTATATTTAAATATATAGTTGTGTGCATAAAAGAAGAAAAATAATCCCAACGTGATATAGTGAACTGTTCCACTTGAAATCGATACATCCCCTGTGAAAGACAATTGTATTCTCCCACACAGTGGATGTAGATTTTAAATGGCATCACCCATTCAGGTAACCCCATTTGAAATTCACACTCACTGTGTGGGCAATTAAGGTCATGTCTTCCATAGAGGGTATGGATATTAACTGGAATAGCCAATCCCATCATGGTTGTGTGTGTGTGACTCCCAACTAAATGCTGCATTTTATCTTCTTGTCTATTACAGAAAAAGAAAAATGCACCATTCGAGGAAAGGGAGAAACTACGTGCCAAAGAGCGAGAAGAACGAGAGAAGAAGCTGGAGGAAGAAAGGGAAGAGCGCAGAAAACGGCGAGAGGAACGGGAAGTAGAACGAGAGAAAGAGCGTGAGGAGAGACGCAAAAAGCGGGAGGAGGAAAGTAAGAAGAGAGAAGAGGAGAGGCAAAAGGAAAAAGAAAAAGATAAGGAGCGGGATAAGGACAGAAGGCGCTCTCGCTCAAGGTCACGATCACGTGATCGCCGTCGTCGCAGTAGATCACGTGACAGAAGGCGATCTCGCAGCAGGGATAGGAGCAGTAGACGACGCAGGAGTAGAAGTAGGGACAGGTTAGTAGCCTAGGTGTCATTTTTATGCCTCCACCGCGAGGCATAACTGTGTTTGCACTGTCCATGCTTACGTACTTACTTTGGTATGTACATACCTCCAGATGCTGAAATTTGGTCTCATATGAACATTTCAAATCCTATTGCAACCACAGTAGTGTTGAGGGTGGGTGTGTGTGTAAAAACTAAATTTGCACATATGGGAGGTAATCTTTACAACAAAATAAAAAATGTGAGTTCATCACTTTTTTTAAATAATGTTAAGATCAAGGAATTAAAAGAAAAATAATGCTATTAATTTCTTTATTTGTAGGCGCAGAAGTAGAAGTCGCGACCGTAGACGAAGATCCCGCTCCCGAAGCCGTGACCGTAGAAGACGTTCCCGTAGCGGAGATCGGCATCGCAGCTCTCGCTCCAGAAGTAATAGATCACGAAGTCGTGATCGTGATAGGGACAGGAGCCGTGATCGGGACAGGAGCCGTGATCGGGACAGGAGCCGTGATCGTGATAGGGATAGGAGCCGTGATCGGGATAGAAAGAGTAGCAGGGATAAAGACAGGGATGAAGAGAAACATAGAGAGGGGGAAGAAAGGAAAGATGAGGAAAATGCTGAAACAAAGGAAGGAGGTAGGTATTTCAGAGCTTATGTAGTATGAATGGCTAATTCTCAGTGGTGTAGCATCACCCCCCCTCCCCCCTCTGCGATTTCAATATTTAGAAAATCCCATAGGAAAATTGTTGAAAAATGGCTTGTGCCCCAATCAGGCCTGGTGCCCCCAAATCATGGTTGGGCCCCCCGGATGACTCACACCATGCCACTGCTAATTATATTCACTTTTCACTGTTATATGCATTAGAATATATATGAATTATGCAGTGAGTGTTTGCTTAAAACCTGTAAAAAAGGCTGAGTGCATAATCTAAAACCTAACCCTAAACCTTTTTGAAATGTTGCAGCCGGGGGAGGGGGGATAAGTACACCTCCTCCGAGTTACCTTCCCGGCATTGTATAAAGCTGACATCTGGGTAGTGAGAGGCAATAGGGCTGAAACTGCCTTGCCTAAGTGCATGCACGTATTTTGGGGGGCTTTGGGGCGCCAGCCCCGGGTAAAAGCGAAGGGCGGCAGAAGAAGAAGGGCGGAAAAGAGGCGGCAAAAAGAATTAGTAAAAAGAAAGAAGGGCGGAAAAATTTGAAAAAGCATCAAAATTTTTGAAAATGTGTTGCTTTTAGAGGCGCTAGTGCTTATATATATATTTTTTTTTTTTTTGCTCTTCACTTTTTCAAACCACCGTCAAAAAAATTGGGTCAACCTTTTTGGGCTGTTGATGAAGGGCCGGCAAAATTTAATTTTCTTCAGCCCCCGGGGTAGGAGCGGCCACGGTACGCCACTGAAGTGCACAACACTTTGATGTTCTGGAGTTACCTGGGGATTACGAGTCATAGACTGCTGCGCCACCGTGCCCCCTTGTAGATCGGCTACATAGATAGCTCTGCTAGAGTTGGGTGTAAAGGTTAAGATAATGGTTTGGCTGGCTAGCATTATTTTAGTTGGATCAAGAAAACGGCCTCTAACTAAATTTAATGTGATTTTCAGAAGAACCCATGCAGACTGGAGAACCGAGCTCAGAAAATGGTGACGACAGAGCAGCTGAAGACAAGACGGAAGACAAGGCCGAAGCAGCACCGGTTGCAGAGAACGAAGATGATCAGAAACAAGTTGAAAACGGTCCCGCTGGCCAGATGCCACCAGCAGAGGCGACATGCTGGGAGAGGGCAGCATAACACCACCTGCTGAACCCAAATCTGAAGGTGACACTCACTCAGAAAATTGAGTTTTTAATGGGTGAGTGTTTCTTTACTACTTATAAGATGATCGTGAGGATTTTTGCGATGCATCCTCGTTTTTCTGTTGTTTTTACCCCCATGCCTTTTTATTCACAGTGGAGAGGAGACGTAAGTAGGTTGTTTGGTTTGGAGAAGGCGGTCGAGTCACATGAGACGGGCACTAATGGAGGCTGGTTGTCATGGATATGGGTTAGATTGCCATAGCAACAGCAATGACGGGAGCTCATAGTCATTCATTCGCATAGGTACCTTTGTCCATCTTAATGTCTTGTGTGTGTTTGCTTGTTTGTGTGTGTGTGTGGCCAATTTCAGAGATTTATTGCATTATTAATAATTCATCAGCAAGATATTAAATTTTTTAATGAAGTCCGAAAAAGATGCCACAAATTTATTGGAAACAGTTTTCGATCATGGTGGTTATGGGTACAAACAATACATTCTGTTCACGTGTGTTTGTTTCCATCTTGCAATCAAATTCAGTCACAATTTATTGATTAGGTTTTTCCCCATTTGTTTAAGTTATTATTTTTATGGCTTTCAATACAAATACCCTTATAAATGTACTCTACCCCGCATGCTTACTTACCTGTCATAGTTGAAGTTAAAAACAAGGACTTCATTTTTTTCCAACTATTTCGCAAATTGTGTAAGTATTCTCACTACTCACCTTTGCCAGTTTTTTAATTATTGTAAACAAAATGTTTTGAAATAAATGTACATCATGATACGAGGAAGTTTGAGTTGTTGGCGGAGAGCCCCATCGACATAAGCCTCAGAGTTAACCGTCCACATAAATCAGCCGGCGATCGTCCACGGAAGGTCATCAACGAGGGTGGAAAAGGAAGCAGAGAGTTCAAAGGTCATGGAGTTCAAAGGCCATCATCATGGCACAGGAATTTGATGCCCATAATAACAGGTACTCGAGAAAGGTACCACACAATCAAGTCTTAACCTGTGCATTAAATACTGTTGACCCCTTCATTTACATTGTTTAAACTGATTTTTTGAGATACACTGTAATATGGTAGTTTCTGCAGTGTTGTCTTTTTGAAACACTTTGTAAAGTTGAGATGGTCTGTGTGTTAGGTACACAGCCTGCAAATTTGGTACCAGGCAAAATATTCATTTATGACAATAAAAAATTGTAATAAGCTGTAAATTATAAGTATAATAATTGTTTTGGTTTCACCAATCTAAAAACAAAAATTCTGGGAAAATGTGACAATTTTCAAGAAAAGATTATGCTCCAGTTTCTTTTTATCACATTTAGTATGACGATACAATATATAGTCGGTGTAACTTTATGGAAAAATTGTGAAATAAGTAAAGACCTAATGAGTATCTTCAAGAAAGTAAAGACCTTACACAACAGAAATCAGTAACAAGCAACAATGTTTCAATGGGTGTGGTGTCGGATTGAAAAGGTTGATAATTGTCGTGTATGACTGACCACTGTGGTGTAATAGACCAAAAAATTTCTGTGGGCATCATTTTGGTCCAGTGCTACTGTGATATTTGAAAAAATTTTGTTTGTATATTATGTTAGCTCAAAATTAAGGTGAAATTTTGTGTTTACCAGGCCAATTTTCAATTTTATACTATTTTTGCCCTAAGTAAAGGTCAAAATAATAAGGTAATTTTCAATTTTGCTTATTATGGGGTCGGTTTTAGGGGGTGAAATTTTATTAGGGGGGGGGGGATAAGTTAGCAAGACCACACTGACTCTGACTACTTCAGATTCACACCTGCCGAAATGATGTACGCTTTACAGCCTTTACAATCCGACTGTGTATGCATTGAAACCTTGTTCTGAAATATCTAAAACTGCAAATATTTATAGAATGGTTTCAAAAAAGTATAGATGGCTAGTGTCCACCTATATTGTCAATATGTTATGATGTCACATAGCAATCTAGTAGTTTAGAGACACCATTAATGACGTTTTTATTACAGTAATGAAAAGGACAACTTACAACTCATGCTAACGTGCGTGTGTGAATCAAACATTGGTGCAGTAAAGTTTAGCGTATTCCCTCCAGGTATAGGAAAGGTACACCATGTGGGACACTGGTTCCACAATAAAACTCAGGTATGGGTAAAAGCTTGAATAGTGATTGCTCAATATGGACGGGCTGGAAATCCTGATTTGATAATCTCCTGTGACCCAGCAAACATAAAGATGTTTTTAAAATGTTATAACTCCCGTGTTTTGGTTTTGGTCAAAACAGAAACAAAATCATTTAAATATCAGGTTATGTAGAGGTCCTGAAAACCTTTTTAAAACGTTTTTATATGAAAACTGGTATCAAAATGTTATTGTAAAATATTTTTGGCAAACATTTGTGCAAAAATATTTTGTCAACACTTAAATAACATTATTTTAGAACGTTTTGCAGTGTTCAAGTTTTCAAAATGTGTTTCAATATTATTAAAACTTTTTATACCCTTTATATAACATGGCATTTAAATGTTTTCTGTAAAACATTTTGTGTTTGCTGGGGAGGACAGATAGTTTGAAATGAAGCATCCAGTTGAATTTTTAGGGTTGATTCGTTTAGGATCTGTGAGATAATGTTCATCTTGAGGGATGAGCAAAAAGGTTTTCAAAAGACAAAACGAATGTGGAAAGTTTTGAAGAGAATGATTTGAAAGGAAATGATCGCCGTAGTTGCTGCGAAGGGGGTATCCATTTCAAGACCCCTCCCTATCAAAATCAAAACAGTTGAAATCCACATACCTGGAAGACATGACACAGGGAGTATAAATTTTAAATGGAGTCACCCATTCAGGTAACCCTATTTGAAATTCGCACTCCCTGTATGGGAGATTTCAGCTGGAATAGCACATGAGTAAAATCTGTGTCTTCAGACAAATGGATTCAATTTTATAATATATTAGTTAATTGCTGTGAAAAAGAATTGTGGTGAAATTGTCACAGAAAATAAGTAAATTGACTGAATTTGCATGAACTCTACCTCCTCCCTGCCGTGATCTTAATGCATTCTGTTTCTTTTGCCTTTTCCTATGTCCCTACAGTATTGTTGGAAGGACATACCAAGCTTACCACTAGATCATTCGCTCTTGTATATACGCTAACTACGCTACCTTTGTCTGGATACGTGGATTCGCTGCTGGGACTTATTGGATCTGCAAACCAAACGGGATGGACGGATGTGCTGTTGGAAACCAAAGCTAATGGATAAAAGATGCGGACCGAAAAGACGCTCTCTGGACACTCTGTGATGCTCCGCTGATTCTTGCATATCATAAAATGAGGTTAGGCTTAGGTAATTCAATTCGGTGATTAGATGTTTATTTTAGGATGCTCAATAAATTCGCAATACTTTGTATATATATTCGTGGATCTGATGTCTTCGTAGCGACGCGACCTAGTAGTGTTTAAAGTGGACCCAGCAACGCGGCACACAAAAGGACTTGGGCTCTTAAATATCAGGTATGTGCAGTTACAGGCAACACTTGTGTGAGGAACTGTTCATCCGCGTCATTATCTACACTTGTAAGACTTGTAAGAGGTGGGTAAAATATTAACAGCCTTTCAATTTTAGGTGAAACAAATTGATGGCACTCGTGTTGGATTTGTCTTTGAAGACACGGAATCGCAACTTTTAAGGTACGCTGTAAAATTTCATTAGAAATGGGCAAAAAAAAAAAGAAGATTTGCAGTCATTGTAAGTACCCAAATTTATATGAAATAAAATTAAAATTAATTCCATGAATTGCAACTTTTAATTCTATTTTGAGAATTAATGTAGTGAATTGCAACAATAATTCTATTTTTGAGATATATTGGATTTCAGCTTCCTTTGAGCACTATCGGTGTTTGCAGATCTTGCAAAAATTAGGTCCTGCTTTTGGGGAATTCATTGAACTAGCTCCATCCAAATTGTTTTGATAATTTTGGCAAATAAAACTCCATATTGTTGTAAATATACTCTTGTTGGGTTATTTCTGTGAATTTTCCAAATTGCAATCTTTGGAATGTTATAAGATTTTACCATAAGAGATACAGTAACATATATTAAGGTTGACACTGGCGTTTCTGAGCATGTTTTCTCACAGAAACAAACAATTTGAATTATTAGGAAGAGTATTAACTAGAGAGAGGAATAATTCTTGAGACGGGAATATTTTTGCAGCCACATAATTTGGTAAAGTGTGGGTGTAGAAATATCTAAATTGGTGTAGTATGGCCTTTTGCCATCTACATGTAATAAGGACCTATTTTTTAAATAAAAAAATCAATATAAACAATTTTGAAGAGATAGTGTTGCATGACTAACCAGCACCATATTTCTATCCCAGCAAATGCAAAATGTACTACAGATGTTTAAATGTCGAGTTATATAAAGGGTATAAAACATTTTAATGTCATTCAAGAAATTTGTGAAAACTAGCTGCAAAACAAACATTCTAACATATTGTTATGTAAGTGTTGATAAAATATTTTGTAAAAATGTTTGCCAAAAAAAACCACTTTGACATTTTAAAGATTTTGTAGTGTTTTTACATATAGAATGTTTTAGAAATGTTTTCATGAACTTTATATAACCCGATATTTAAAGGTTATCAAAATGTTTTGACTAAAACCAAAACATGATTATAACATGTTTATAATGTTGTGTCTGCTGAAGTAGTGGATATTTACTGTAAAACCAGTTGAATTTGCTAGCATTTGGTGACAATTTGCATTTAGGGTTGTTATAATTGATAAATGCATACAATTGTCGTAGTCTAAACTAAATTACGAAATATTATCTTAGCTCTCATTGGCCATTTCTCTCTGAGTAGGTGCCAGTGCACCACAAAAAAGAGGAAACAGATCAATTATAAAAATGGTTGAGCTGCCAACCTGTCATTCAGCAATCAATGGGCTATTCCAATTGAAATCCATACACCCCTATGGAAGACATGACATTAATCTCCCACACAGGGAGTGTGAATTTCAATGGAGTCACCCATTCAGGTAACTCCCTGTGTGGAAGATTAAGGTCATGTCCAGGGACAGGCGATTTGCTGAACTTTCTTTCCGCGCAATTCCAGCATAATTTAGGGATACATGATTTGCACTGAAAAAAAAAGTTCCGCGCAATTTGCTATTTTTTTCCGCGCAAATCGCCTGTCCCTGGTCATGTCTTCCATTACACAGGGGGCATATGGATTTCAACTGGAACAGCCTAAGTACATTTGTTGTAGTGAGCTGAACGGACCATTTTGTAATCAACTAGCGATGCTGGCCATGAATCTTGAATTGATACAGAGTTGATTTTTGACAAGATATTTATGTAAGAAACTTGCTGCAAATTTATAGAATTTAGAATTTGGTGAGAATTTCTTGAACCTAAAAAAAGTCTCTTGCAGTTGATTTAGTTTCTATTTTTAGAAGTTGTTGACATTCTTGACCAGTTGTATGGATCACATCTGTTTAGGATATAGTACGGTTATTCAGGAGAGGGTTATAAACATGACAAGGAATGTGATAAGAGTGTTATCAGAGAATCTATTTAGATCCATAAAAGAGGACCCCAATATGAATGTAGACTAGAGAGCCTACTTCCTGTGTGACAAGAATCAACACAGGGATGTAAGTTTTCCGTTTTATTCTGGATTTCCGTTTTCTGGATCCGAAATCCGGGGCAAAAATTCCCCGATCTTTTTCTTGGTCAGATAGTGCTCCAATCAAGCGCCGTTGAGCTTGCTCGCTTCGCTTGCACCGTTTCAGGTTTTTGTTTCAACAGCTACTTGCATCCCTGTACGACAGGAGTCACATTACAACAATTTGTTTGGATCTTCAGAAAGCGAAATCAACAACTGTAAGGCAATAGAAACAAGTTATTTTGATCTTTCAATCGACCATCGATGCTTATTTGATCCTTATTAATTGTGATAACATACGAGTCTTTGACTGTATTGATATCGACCAATATTACAAGCATCGAAGCAGCATCAGCGGTCGATGTAAAGATCAAACAAATTTGTTGCTGGTGCCTAAAGAGACTTTTTTTTGGTATTTTTTCTCAAGAAATGTCTTCACTTTAAACCGGATGAATCCCTTTAATAATAGATTCAGTATGCTGAATGCCCAGTGGGCATGGTCTATGATGGTAGTAGCCTAAAAAAGTGTTGTAATTAAGTCTTGTTGTAAATGTATTATGCAGCAGTGTAAAAACAGTTGTAAGATACTTTTGTCAAAATACTAATCGTCGAGCGTTAAAAGCAGTTGTAAGGTGTACATAGGATGATCGTTGGGAGGTATATAGAACCAAGACTGCAAAACGTACAACTAGAGGTGCATAGATGAGCATTGCTTAAAGTTCTTGCTTGGATTATCAGCTTAGTACTACAGGTATGTGGTCGGTATAAATTAAGACAATGGGCTATTCCATTTAAAAACACCAGCCTCAGTGAAGAAGATTTTGGAATTCCAACCAAATTTTCAGAGCCAATGATATTCATCCATAAAAGTAGAAAAGGTTTGGAAGAATTTGGAATTGAAACAAAATTGTTAAATTTTAGGCCAAATTGTGCAAGATTCAACTAGATTTGATCAATTTTAACAATTTTCAAGAGGAATCTAACATGAAACTTGCACAAATTTCCAGCTGCGTAGAACATAAGGGCAAATGGAATTGAGATGGCTGTGAAATCTTCCACAGGGGGTGTGTGGATTGAAGTGGAATAGCCAAATGTCATAGAATTGGATTGGAGAATGCAGATACTGCCATGTTGGCAAGTGGCTCACAGTGTGGAGCAGAAAGCGTACCTCAATGGATTGATTTCACAAAGACTGATGGCATCTTGTAAGTTCTGAACCTATCATAAGTGCCAAACTTTTGCATAGGATGATGGGTTAAAGAACTTGTGAAGTGGTGTCATTCTTGGTCAAATCCACCCTGATTGATTCGCTATGCATTCAGCCCCCTTTAAAATTTGAGCTTGGCTCTTGTTTGTGATCTGTTGTTGAAAGCTTGAAAAGGGATGAAACTCTTTTAATGTCCAAGATATCAATTTGTGTACGATTTGAGCTACCATATTTTGGTCCCTTATATTTAGAATGCAATAAAGTAAATTCTTCATTGAATTGAGCATGGACTACATACATGTAGAGTCTGCCATCTCCAGTTTAATTCCATCAGAAATGCATCATTAATATAAATGGAATTTAGGGAACAGACCAAGTGATCGATGATGTTCTATAAACTGGAGCTAGTTTTGTTGGGGAGGGAGGGGGTTAAAAATGTTGCTTATGTTTCTGCCATGCGCTAAATAAAAACATCAGTGATATTACAGATTGGAAGGGAGGGGTGGGCTGTGAAATGAAACTAGTAACATGTATAGGACATTATCAATTTTTTAGTTTGTTCCCTTAACCAGGTTAACTTTTGCAGAGATTTGCAACTAGTTATATATAGCCAAAAAATTTAATATGGTTGAACAGATTCATCAGGATTGGTATAATAAACTCAGTTGACACGGTTCTTTGTATCTGATCCAGAAATTGCACCGGTGTATGTTTCAGCAACACCTGTTGTCTTTATCAACACTTGATGAGTAGTGACTGCTATTGGCAACCGACACTAGTAGTTCAAGCGCTGATCTTACGAGTTGCCAGTTGATTTTTCTTCAAGGGATTTTTGTGATCCCTGTTTCAGAAACTCATAAAAATGAATGTGACGAAGGACAGTGCCAAAAAAATATACATGTTTTGATGAGTTTCTGAAACAGGGATCAAGCAAATTCCTTGAATAAAAATCAACTGGCAACTTTAAGATCAGCACTGGAACTACTTGCGTCAGTTGCCAATAGCAGTCACTACCCATCAAGTGTTGATAAAGGCAATACTGTTGCTGAAACGTACACAGGTAAGTGAAATTTTCGGGATCAGATACTAAGAACCTTTCTACTGAAAATTGAATATGATTTGGTACCCATGATATCTTTGCACTTGAGTTAGTGTTGTTTTAAATGTAATGAATGCAGCTTATTAACCCTAACTGGCCTGAATCCTAAAAACTGTCCAGGCTAGGTGTCTCCCCTTCAGTGGGTGGGGCCGGGCAACACAGGACATCTCAGACCAAACTCCCTAGAGTGAGTTAGGGTTAGAGATAAAGACTTGTGCCCCCTTGAAGTCTTGACTCCTGAGCCAATTTGGAATTAGACCATAATACTTTCATGTTGCAAGTCTTTGGGAAATCAACTCCACAACTTAATGTTACAAGAGGCACTTTTCCCCGCATCCCATCGTTTACTCTTCTATAGTAGAGGGGTCACAATGTTGTACGCATTCTCATCCTGATGTATAGTTTTGAAAATGTGGTCGCCGCTTATCAGTTGAAGGTATTGAAGGCAAGAATCCTGCCTGCCGAAGTGACCATCTGGAATAGTGCATGATGAGATATGTGTGTGTGGAAAGTCAATTGTGTTTGTAATTGAAATAACATGATCTTGTACTTTAAGAATGATGTTTTAATGTATGAAATTACTTGTCAGATGATTGAAATTGTGTAATCATTTTCAAGGATTCCACATTGTCACAACAATTTCAGGGTGTCAAAACTTTTGAAATCACTGAAATGTAGGCCTGGACCCATTTCACAGACTAACAATGGATCTTATGTTTGATTCATCACAGGTGTAAACCTATTGAATCAATCGTAAGATGGATTGTTAGTCTGTGTGAAACAAGTACCTGTTTGAGGAGGTCCTTATTTGATACTTCTTTAGCCAATCAAGGAAAATAGTTAATGAATTTAATGCAATTTAAAAATTAAATGAAACTTTTCCATTAGCAGTTAATAAAATTTGAAAAGTGCAAATATAATGTGATTGCTATGGAAGGCTTGTACTGATTAGTTGCAGTCTATCTGGCTGCTTTGGGTATTGTAAAATATATTTTTGTTTATTTTACTTTTATACTATGGTGATTGAGCTTGATTAGGCCACACTTTTCTTTCTTCCATGTATTAATGTGCTGCTGGTTATTGCTACAAAATGTGCTGCTGGTTACTGCTACAAAATATTGCCACTGCCACTCTTCCCTTAAACATACAGAATGTGCTACTCTACAAAATAGTATGACCCAAAACACTATGGGGTTTAAGTTTTCTGTGCGCAGCGATATGCAGACTGGATTCAGATAGTTTACAGTGTAAAGTATATAGCAAGATGCGTGTTAGACGGTGAAGTTACTGCACCTGTAACTGGTTCCCGGTTTGGTATTTGTGCTAGTTTACATCGATCGATAACCATCTGAATATCACTTCTCATAGCGCTGTGCATGGAAAATTTAACTTTGATCAAGTACTTAGCGCATATAATATATCCACATTCAGTCATTCCTGTATGTGCAAGCAAAAAGCATACATACAAGAAACACACATGCACCCCCTCACAGACAGACACTTAACGCAGTCATTCTTGTATCTAGCTTGTAGGGGTAAGCATACACACAAGACACACACCTACACCCCGCAGAGACCAACATACATTGAGTACACCCCCACACCCATACACTTCCACCCCTTTGGCGTATGTGGGGTAAGTTGTCAGGGATGGCAAAGATTTAAACAATCCTGGTGGGCATCATATTTGGCCCAGAATTCTTGGGACTATTTTGCAGATATTTTCAATTTAACCCTATTTTAGCCCAAAATCAAGGTAAAAATTGTTAACAGGACAATTTGCATTAATATTGTCCACTATTTTAGCCAAAAAGCCAAGGTTTTTACTGGGTTTAAAAGAAGATTCATACGACAATAATGGTCAATTTCTGGATGGTAGTTGTCCCCACCCCCACACACACATCCCCCTTCCCACACGCCCCCCTTCCCACACACCCCCACAGAAACAAAAAAATTCAGTGCTCTGCTGAATTACACATTTAGATTTTGCACCTTCAAAGTTAAATATTTTAAAGAAATGAAATGAGTATATAACTAAAATGACTCAATAAAACATTGCATGTTTAAGTAACGGGCAGTTGTAAAGGTGCTCTCATAACTAATTATTATGTGAAATGATTGCCCTCTAGCTACATGCATTTGATTATGTTTACAAGTATTCAAGTTTATAACAGTTGAAATACATACACCCTATGGAAGACATGACCTTAGTCTTCCACACAGGGAGTGTGAATTTCTCATGGAGTCGGCCATTTAGGTAACCCCATTTGAAATTCATACTCCCTGAGTGGGAGATTAAGGTCATGTTTTCCATAGGCGTTGTGTGGATTTCAACTGGAATATCCCTGTATCACTGCTCGGTCAGAACTTGTACATTTCTTTAAAGAATTACTGTAATTATTGTTTATACTGTGTAGGTTTAGTAAAAAAATAACTCAAATGTTTTTGAATGAGTTCAGTTGAATAAAATATGTAAACCTAGCTCTTTGTGTGGTGCTGTTATATTCTTGTGAGTCATTGTACAAATTGTAGCATTTTTATTCAGACAATTATTCTGTTACAGAAATCCAATAACCTATTGTCCGTGTTATTACGAGAACAACCCAAAAGTTTGATGATGTGGCGCCCTCCCAGTGGCGTAGATTCTTTTTGACATGGGGATCCTCCCTGCCACGTAAGTGTGAACTATTGAAAAAAGTTTCCAAGTATAAAGTACATACCGGTATGCAGAATTGGGTAGAATCATTTCGAAAGAAAGATGTATTCAAATTTATCTTGAGAATTGTTCCAATTTTTCCCCTTTGTAAGACATTAAGTGTAAAGAGGTTCAATTTGAGAATGCTGGATGAAATCTGGATTCTGTACATTGTGTCTGAATGAATAAATAATCAAACCAACTTTGACCAATACAACATTAGCCTTTTTGAGATATGGCGGACACAATCAGACAATAAGATGGCGCTGCACGAAATGAGTCGTTTGAATTTACCAGGTTTTACCCATTGAAGACTGCCTTCCTGTTGTGTATGCCATATCGCGACAAGGCTAATCAGGTGGGGGTCTATCAGGGTGAAGTTTGTGTACAGTAGAGGTCTTTCAAAATTGGATGTTTCGGAGGCAAATGCTTTTAGACATTGGGATCTGTTAGTCTCCAAAGGGTATATTTTTAGGTCTTAAGGAAATCGGATAGCAACGTTTGCACCATATTTTTTGTGGGACCTAAGAGCACAGACATCGAATTGCATTCTGAATACTAATTAATTTAGATTTACTGAATACCAAGTAATTTATTTTTTTTAAATTCGTGATATAATATGCCTACAAATTTTGTGGCAATGATTATAATTTGATATTTAAGTCCTCGAAGTAAACTTTATAAATCTGTCTGATGTGCTCTCAGGTCCCACAAAAAATATGTGAAAACGTCGCTATTAAAATTAAAAGAAGGGTGTCATTCGATGAAAAACTTTGTTTAACTAGTGGCAAATGGTGGTCATAGACCACAAACCTAGCTGGGGCATGTTGGTATTTTGGAGGTGTCTGACCCCTGCAAAATGTTCCAAAAATGTTCCCCTGGTCATGAGGTTTGTTTTCACCGAGTATGAGCCTCGTACCTCTTACAGAATACAGATGTTCAGAAAACAAAATTCTAAAGATTTGACCCAGATAACCTTTGACCTGACCCCTGCAAAATGTTCCCCTGATCATTAAGTTGTCACTAAGTTTGAGCCCTGTACCCTTCCAGAAAATGCATTTCTAAAATTTGACCTCTGCATGACCTTTGACCTGACCCCTGCAAAATGTTCGACTGGTCATGAGATTTGTTGTCACTGAGTTTGAGCCCCATACCCCTTACAGATGACCAGATAATGAAATTAAGATTTGACCCCTGATAACTTTTGACCTGACCCCTACAACGGGTTCCAACATATTCCCCTGGTCATTAAGTTACTTGTCACCTAGTTTGAGCCCGTATCCCTATCAGATGTCCAGAAAATGCATTTCTAAAATTTGACCTCTGCATGACCCTTGACCTGACACCTGCAAAATGTTCCCCTGGTCACGAGATTTGTTGTCACTGAGTTTGAGCCCCATACCACCCATGTCCAGATAAGGCAATTAATTGTAAGATTTTACCCCCTTAATGACCTTTGACCCCAATTCTGTGTACAAGCATGGTTATAGTAGGTATGCCAGGTGAATTCAAATTTGCCATCAAACTGCATCATTTTATATATCAAATTAAAGCCCTTGAGTAAAGAAAGCCAACACTGAAAACCTTTTGGTCATAGCACTTTCCGTAGCAAAGTTACATTGACTTTCATCAAAAAGATTCTAGCAAAATTCCCCAAAACGGCATTACGGGGGTGTTAGATCTTAGTCTCATGACGATAGCAGCTTTTTTTAATGGAACTGCTATCAAAATCCCTCTGAAATTTGGGTCAAGTGAAGTATAGACAACATATTTATGAAGGTTTCCTTGAGCAAGCGGTTCTTTTAAATTTCAATGTAAATTTGTATTGCCGGTTTAGGCCATTTTGGCTGACTAGCAAATGTGTTAACTGAGGTTTCCCTGTCATACCTAGTTATAGGCACTGATGGCTATTAAGCCGATGCATATGTGAAAGTGACGTCATTGTGTTATGTAATACTAGTAGGGCCTATGTGGTAGAAGCCTGACGCATTTTGAGACCGTGCAATTTGAGACCAATTTCGTTGAAATCGGAGCATTTTTAATTTTTGCCCCGTGTGGCCAAAAAACTGACCACCCCCCAAAATTTGACCTTTTTGCTTAGGCCTATAACTCAAGAACGATAACTCGAGAACGGTATATCGCAGGTAGGTTAAACTATAGGCCTACTTTCTGTACTTTTTCTGAATCCTTGCGATGAGAGGAATACTTGGATGTGCTTGCTAACCAGATTCGAGCAACTTTAAAATTTGACCCCTGTGTTGACCTTTAACATTGAATATGACCGGAGTGCCGGGAATTATTTTTTGTTAACATCTTGAATGTGTTATTGGACCATAAAAGGAAGCTAAAAGTTTAGAGTCCCGGGTCGTCGTCATTAAATTCCCGTAAATACCGCACCGGACTATGAAGCAGTGCAGGCCTAATAATAATCATGCTCAACTCGCAACTGAATCGGAATCAACTCAAATTTTGGGAATAAGCTTTTTTCGTGGATATCTACTGGAAAATGTCATAAAAAAGAATGCTATCACGAAATCCTCCTTTAAAAGGGTATAAAAATAATATTCAAAAACATTTTGGGCCTGAGCGTTTGATCCTAGGGCAACTTCAAAGGTAAAATGCCTTTTGCCTTTGATAAAGAACCTGCTATATTAAAGCTCAGGCCCCTATTTTTACTAAATAGCTTAATTTTGTGGATAGGCCTAAGCAGTTTCCAACAGCTCGCTTTTTAGATAAATTATACTGCAAAACATTCTAACGTAGCGTATTAGGCCTAGGCTACTATGTTGACAAAATATTTGCAATAAATGTTTGCAAACAATTGACAATTTAACATTTTGACAACATATAGGCCTATAATATTGTTGTAGGTCTAGTGTGTTGTTTCATAATTAACAGAATGTTCTTCTTGCCAAAACCAATTATATTTTACTGACCTTTTTAATACACTGACAGTTTCGGCCATCTTGCTTGGTGTTGTTTCATAGAAAACGGGTCGGGGGGGGCACAGGCCGTTTTTCAGCAATGTTCCCGGGCAATTTTCCTATGGGACTTTCTAAAATTTCAGATCATGTCCCTATGACGCTATATACGCCACTGCGTTTTAAAACATTTTAATGACCTTTTAATAAAACCCCGTATAATTAGGCCTACTAACGTTTTTACCAAAACCAAAACCCCAATATAGGCACCCTAAGCTAATATAATCTGTTTAAACGTTTAGTTGTGTTTTCTGGGTATAGACTTTTCATGAAGTATTATAATTAGGCATAGGCCTATATAATATACCCCTAGACTAAAGCATGTAGGCCCTATATGACAAAAAGACTTGGAAGTGATCCTTGTTAGCTCTTGTTCTCCAATAGGCCTAAACTTATTTATATATAGGGGGCCTATGTTTTTCATTAGTCTAAAAATATTTGAAAAATCCTATAAAAAATCTGACAAATGCCAGAAATTGAGGAGGGAGGGGTAAAACCAAAACATTCATTTTTTTGGCCTTAGGGACCGGGCTTAGGGACCAAACCAAATGTTCGATGACGCTTTCTTAAAGACATAATATACGATCTTATAATATGAAATTGGTTAATTTCTTTCAAACCCGATTTTTTTTTGGGCATGTTTGTAATGTTTACACATGCGGCCCAACTTGCACCAAAATGGAATCGGCCAAATTGTTGTGTTAGGTCAACAAAGCAATTTAGACATAAAGTCATATAATGACTTTATATAAGTCTCCCATAGAACTCCAAGTTAAACTTTTTCATCATTTTGGCCCGGGGGGGCCACTTACATTATGTGATGGACACCATGCTCATGGATGGACTCTTGAAACGCACCCTAAACGAGTATTACTCAGCGCGTGCAAAACATACCCTAAACAAGTATTTTGCCATTTTTTTAACACTAACAAAGTAAAAATTCAGGTTCAGGTTCTTGTTTAATATTAGTAGTTTGATGTTTCTTAATATTTTACCCTATGTTCTGATAGAAGCCAAACATAGACTATTTCACCCTTTTTTATTTTGACATTAGGCCTACCCTTTGCAAGTAGGCCTATTATGCTTGAAAAGTATACCCTTTTTCCAGTTGATTTTTGGCGTTTTTGACACCCTAAACAGGTAGGCCTACAGCGCTGTACTTGCCCAGTGCTGAAAAACAACCCTTTTTACTTGTTTTTATACATGAGCATGGTGTCCACCTTGAAATAGGCCTAGGCCTACAAGTGGCCCCCCGGGCATTTTGGGTAAAGAGTAACCAAATTAAAATTTGACTGAAATCAGGCTGAAGTAGGCCCTACATTATGACTTTTAGCCCAATTTATGTTTGTAAAATACCAGATAAAATATTTAGTGGTCAAAGTTGGCCTTTCAGGTTTGAATTTTCATTCAGCATTCATAGGCCTACTTAGGGCCCTATAGGCCTAGGGCCTACCCGACTTCTACCGATGGAGGGGGAGGAGCTTGAACAATTTATAGGACGTCAAAGAACATTTTTGTTCCCTAATTAGGCCTGAGACGCCAATACAGGCCTATACCTTGGGTATATTCGTCTCAGCTTAGGCCTATTATAGCCTACGTCTTAAGAGTTGAGCAGAATGAAAGTTCTTTCTTGATCATCTTTCTTTCTTTCTTTCTTTCTTTCTTTCTTTCTTTCTTTCTTTCTTTCTTTCTTTCTTTCTTTCTTTCTTTCTTTCTTTCTTTCTTTCTTTCTTTCATTCATTCATTCATTCATTCATTCATTCATTCATTCATTCATTCATTCATTCATTCATTCATTCATTCATTCATTCATTCATTCATTCATTCATTCATTCATTCTTTCTTTCTTTCTTGCAGGGCCTATGTAAGTTGCTTGCTTGTTTTATCAAAGACATCATCTTCTTTGGTTTTAAGAGGCCTATTTGCTATTTTTCTGAACGAAAATTTTTTAACCCAGAAAGTTTGCGTTTGTTTTGTTTTGCAAAAAGAAATGAGTAGGTTTTATTTTCTTTGTTATCATAGTACAAACAATGGATCAAGGCAATATTATATTTGTGATGATTTCTTTTTGCATGAAAAGATTCCATTTCCCCTTTGTCAGCAGATTGTTCTTTGTAGCAAATTAATTGACCTAACAATTGACCAATAGGAGCCCGTTTTAGAAAGAACCCTTGGTAAGTGTGTAATCTAATGCGCATGCGCAATAGGGTCACAAGATGTCAACATCGGAAACAGTGAACGAAAACAGCTGTATGCATCGAAGCTAAATTTGCTAAAATCTCAAGTTTTTGGGTCATGTCTGGAGTAGGAAGCTGACAAAACGATACAACAGGCCTCATGAACCTCGCCAGGCATCACGCTGATCCTAATACCAATCTGCTATTTGTGAATTTCAACCAAGATTATACGTGAGTTGGTGTTTCTCAAATTTCGTCATCAATCAAAATAAATCTGACGTTTGCTAGGTTTTCCAGAGAAGAAGTATCAGGAAAACAACAGTACACTAGCATGTTCACTAACATTGCTTTTAATCTAATCAAATGTTTCTTGGTCTTGGTACATTATAGCATCCATCAGTCCATATCAAAGTCTATAAATCAGTAAGCTTACATATCCATGTATCAGATAGCACGTCCTGTACGTCACTCATGCACTGTAATACGTACAACTCGCCCCAAATACAACTCGCCCCAACGCTGGACAACTGGCCCCGCAGACAACTCGCCCCAACGGACAACTCGCCCCAGCAGTAACACACTGGCCCCACATACAAACTCGCACCAGTGATAAGTCTACGCAGAGAATATCTTCTCTAGCATACGTAAGAAGGTTTTATCACTCGGCTAGGGATAGAACAATGGTATATCAACAACTACATGAACATCGTTGGCAACATTTTGTGATAATTATTGCTTGAAATTTCGGTCAATATTAATTTTGACAACTTAGGCCTATACTTTGGCACGAACGGCAAGTCGCACATCGGCATTCAGTAACATCAGTAGAATATCAGTAGAATACACACACTCATCAACTCGAGTAGTAATTAATAAGTAGTCAATAGAAAACAACATACCAATTAATATTCTTGGGTATGGCAAGTCCAAAAGTTGCAAAATTAAGCAAAATTAACGACAGAATTTCGATCACCCGTGCGATCACCGTATAGCGAAACCTGTCGAATTCCACTACCATGACACTGGTTAAACTGCCGTCGATCGCGACGTTCTTTGCATGTTGTAATTATTTTCGCTTTTATTGTGTGGAGGGCGTACAGGAGGGCCAAGGAGGCCTACCCGATAATATAATTATGTCATGCCGAGATATACCGTAAAGAATCCATCGTAAAATAGCCTATTCAAAGTATATAATATGGCAAAACAAAACATTACTGTATATAAAAAAATTATAAAACAACAACGACAACAAAACGCTTGCGAGTTTTGTGTATTTATATTTTACCGACTCAGTTTGAGATGTTCAAAACTTGCAGTCCTATAAACATTAAATCAGAGAAGATCTTCTTTGACATAACGAAACTATTAAAAGGATTGAAAATATTTGGCAAATTTTTTGGCAAATGAGCACAACTAGCAAAACAAACGCCACCAGCAGCTTTGAGATATTTTGTCGGTTCCGTCATCCGTCTGTGCACTGACTTTCGACCCCCTTTTTGCACCGCGTGTTAGCGGTGGATTATTGCTGCCATTTACACAAAAATGCCGGGTGTGGTATAATGTGTTCAATCAATGGTACCGTGACTACGCCTGCAAGTGCCCGAACACACCGACGGCGTAACGGTACCATAAGTCCCCGGGCCCACGGCCGCGTGCTTTACACACTAATGTAAGCTAATGTACGATCGATTGCTTGACAAGTCACAGGGTCAAGTAGTATGAGCTAGTATGCTCTCAATTTGATTAAGACCCGAGAATCATGGGCCGTGGTTTTTTTTTGTTTGCGACGGAGGCGTATCGGGAGGCAGTGACGTGAAGAAGAAAAATGCAATGATTTTGTTTGCAAAACTGGTTAAAGCCTAGTATTAATACGATTTAGGTCTAATTTTAATTTGGTTATTCTTTGCCAAATATTATTATAGTAACAACTGTCAGGAAAGTTTTCTGGTCATTCTATAAACTGTGGTGTTCTATAATACAAATCAATGATATAAATCTAAATTAATTATATATCTTTAATCTAAATAGGCCTACTACTATTTTAATTATATAATTTTGTATTTTCTATGTATCAGATATATATACGAGTACATGTACTTATATTATATGAAATGTATTTTTATGATTTTGATAATTGTGGCCTATCATGAGTGTTTTTGCAACTTGATTGATTTAAACACCATGGCACATCTTACGCTGTGCCCTAATCCTCTAAATATGCCAACAATTTTAAGACAGGATGTTTGAACTCGAAGAGCTTCGAAGATTGCAATAATGTAGGCCTATAAGTAATTAATTATCACACACTAATACAAAAGCTGGCCAGTGGCGTCGCTGCCGGGGGGCAGGGGGAAATTGCCCCCTCTGGCAAAAATTGCAAATTTGGGGCCCGCCCCAAAAGAAAAAAAAAAAGAGGGAGAAGGAGGGAGAGGGAGGAAAAAAGAAAGGAAAGAGAGAAAGGAGAGGAGGGCAGGGGCGTAGCCAGCTTCTTGGTGGGGGGGGGGGGCAAAATAAAATTTCAGGGCACAGCTAAAAAATTTCAGTTACAACATGCAATTTTTGTTTTTAGAGAGACTGTACATGTCTTCGAGCTTCCCAAAAGGGCTTTATTGGGACGATGTGCGCCGTGTAGCGTGTGAAAATTTTGAATTTGACACTATTTTTGTCCATGATCGTGTTGAAAATGCATTGGCCTTATTATGACAAAAATTGGTACTTTACACAATTTTGGCCAATGGTCGGGGTGAATTTTGTTAATGGAAAAGGGGCTCATTGCCCTTTTTCTTTAATTTCCTTTGCCCTTTAGTCAGAGGGGCACTTTTTCTTGATTTTTTTGTCAGGGGAACAGTCTCCCCCCCCCCCACAAGCTAGCTACGCTACTGGGAGGGTAAGAGTGAGAGAGAGAGGGAATCATGAAGTACGCAGTACGATAATAATGAGCTTCATTGAGCGGTTGATACTCAAACTTAGAATTTGGAGCAGAAGTGGAAAATGTTACAACGTACTTTGACACACTGCATATAAATGTTATTGAAATATAAAACCAAAGAAGCAACTAGAATTTTATTTTCATTTAAGACAAAAGGAAAAGGCTGAACTTCTGATATGGAAGAATGGAGTTTCCAACATTTGTGTAGGCCTAGTGTCTTGCAGTGCATGCGTTTGAACAAATAGACATTATTATATCATCATGCATGTTAATGTATCCGTAATTATATAAACTTTTCATGCAAGAATGGGATTTTTGACGTTGTAGGCACACTAAACCTTTAACAACTACATGTATATACACCCTCCAACCCCCTCCCCCAATTTACATAACGCACACCTTCATGAACAGTATTGAACACACGAAATCCATACTTGAGCGCTGAATTGGAAAATGTTACTTTTATGGCGCATAAATCCAATTTATGATTTCTTTCCTATTTAATACAACATAATAGGCTAAATACAATATATTGTGAATATTCTTAAATCTGTTTAAAAATTTGTATCCGTGGGTACACGAGAAAGACAATAATAATTATATTTATGTGTTATTTACTTTGTTCTTACGTTTTTAGCTGCGGGTAGCAGCTCTATAAGTCACCATGTCTCTCCGTTAGTCCGTCCGTTAGTCCGTTAGTAAGGCTAAAAAATGCTGTTACGTCAACATCGTTTGTCGCATGGCTATGGTACTTGGTGAGTGAGGGGAGGGCCTATACCGCCCCATACTGGAAAAGAGTTTCATCCCGAAATATGCTAATTAGGTGAGGTCATTAAAGGGGCAATGAGGGGAAATTGAGGGGAAATTGGGAACATTGAGGGAAGTTAAAGGAAATTGAAGAGAATTGAATGTCCAAGCTTACATTGGATTTGGCCGAATTCATTATGTTTTTAAGATATTGGAGCTACCATGGGTAAAAAAAATCCAATTAATGGAACAATTTTTATGTAATAATGTGTTTATTGATAATAGGGGCTTTGATATAATTTGAAGCGTTATTTTTCCTATTCACAGGCACAAGTATAGGTCTTTCCTATATCAAACATCCAGATTTGGAAGATACAGGTTGTTCGGCATTATGCATGATTTCATTTCCAAACTTCATATAACTTGTTATTTTTCCTGTTCATGCGCGCACCGCGTCTACGAGTAGGTCTAGGTCTTCCCGATCTGGGTTTATCAAACACCCAGATTTGGAAGCTATGTGGCTCGGCTTTATGTCGTTTACATGATCAGGCTAGTCAGACACAATCATAGTAACACTTGTCTCAAATAATTCCTTCCTTGTTTCTCGTAGCAGTGCCAGTGCGCTGCAATGCGCCTTGTGCTCTTTTGTTAAAAGGAAATCCCTGATTGCAGGCAGTCAAAGAGCTTTTAAAATCCACAATATATTCTTTGTTGAATAATAGCATTTTCATTAATGCAACATAACATTACATTGCCTATATATAATAACTTTAGAATGTATAGGCCTATTTGAGAATGACTATTATCAGAGGGGCCTTTACATACAACATACTTAAATAAAATTTAAATAATACATGCCTACCCGTCTTCAAAATCTAGGTATATCAAACACCCAGATTTGGAAGTTATACGAAGTATATTTAGCGTATGATAATTAATTAACTAATTATAGGCCTACATTTAGTGTTGACATCTTCGAGTTCAAACATCCCGTCTTAAAATTGTTGGCATATTTAGGCCCTATGTCACAGGAGAAGTTGCCCAAAGTGGTCCAGAATTGTCAAAATAGTATAAAGTTATTCAAAGTTTTACAAACTTGCTTAAAACTTCCTCGAAATTGTGGTAAGTTGCACAAAGTTGCTTTTTAAGTGTCTCAAAATCGCGTAAAGTTATTTAAAATTTCACAAAATTGTTAAACATTTTCTCAAAATTGCTTCAAGTTACTGAAAAGATGCTCAAAAGTTTTCAAAATTACTCAAAATTGCTTCAACTCCCGCGCAAGCTGCGTAAAGTGAGCGCGGATTTCATCAAATTGTCACAAATTTTCCAATGCAGCACAAATAGGTCATGCAACCTCACGCATTTGACTTATGGGGAACTTTAACATTAAAAAATGTTGCAAAATTTCGGACATTTTTGGAGAATTTTGACAACTTTGGGCAACTTCCCCTGTGACATGTGGCCTACATTTAGAGGATTACGACACAGCGTAACAGCGGCGTAGCTGGGATTTTTTCCAGGAGGGGCAAGCCCGGGGGCGGGGGCCCAAATCCACCAAATTTCCCTGCACTGGGGGGCGGGGGCCCAAATAGACAATTTTTGCCAGGCTGCACCTCCTCTCCCTCTCGCTCCTCTCTTTTTTCCTCTTTCTCCCTCCTTTTTCCGCTTTCTCCCTCCTTTTTCCTCTTTTTTTCTTGCACTAGGGGGCAGGGGCCCAAATAGACCATTTTTGCCAGGGGGGCAATTGCCCCCTGCCCCCCGGCAGCTACGCCACTGCAGCGTAAGATTTGCCATGGTCATGGTGAGATCATATCCCTGGTCTCACATAGCTCCATGGTGGTGTTTTAATCAATCCTGATAATTAGTCCGTGACTGACAGTCAAGTTGCAGAAATTAAGAAAAACAAAATGAATCATGATAACTGTCAATCTTAATTATCAAAATTGTAAAAAATACATTTATATTTAGAAGTATGTACATATAAATATTATAAAAAATAAAAAATTTTATAATTAAAATAATAGTTTTTCAAATAATTTCGATTTATATCTTTGATTATTTTAGACACCACAGTTTAGAATGACCAAAAAACTTTCCTGGCAGTTGTTACTATAATAATATTTGCCAAAAAATAACAAATTAAAATTAGAACAAAATCGTATTATTACTAGGCTTTAACCAGTTTTGCAAACAAAATCATTGCATTTTTCTTCTTCGCGGCACTGCCTCCCGTGTCTCCGTCACAAACACAAACACGACCCGTAATTATTGGGGTATCAAATTGAGAGCAGACTACCAGGGGACTTGTCAAGCAATCGATCGTACATCAGTCTGTAAAGCACGCGCCACGGGCCCGGGGACTTGTCAAGCAAGGTACGCCGTCGGTGTGTTCTGGCACTTGGCGTGCTTGGCCTTGGGAGCATTGATTGAACACATATCACACCCGGCGTTTCCGTGTAAGTGGCAGCAAATAATCCGACGCTAACACGCTGTGTAAAAAGGGGGCAAAAGTCAGTGCACAGCACGGAACCGACAAAATATCTCATAACTTTCAGAAGCTGCTGCTACTGACGTTTGTTTTGCTAGATGTGCGCATTTGTCTTTGAAAACATTATATATAAAATGAATATGAAAATATTTTTCAGTCCTTTTAATAGTTTCATAGGCCTATGTCAAAGAAGATCTCTGATTTAATATGTTTATAAGACTGCAGGTTTTGAAAGTTTTGAACATCTCAAACTTATTTTGAGGCTGTTTTTTTTATATTTTAAGTGAGTTTGAGTCGGTTAAATAAAAATACACAAAACTCGCAAGCGTTTTTTTTTTATAATAATTTTAATAAGATTTGTTTTGCCATATCATATTTAAATTATTACATGTTTAACATTATTATAAAAAGTATGAAGTTAACATAATTAAAAATAAGAGTGGAAAAACGTGCAAAGAACATCGCGATTCACGGCAGTTTGACCAGTGTCGTGGTAGTGGAATTCGACATGGTTTCGCTGTACGGTGATCGCCCGGGTGATCGAAATCCTGGCGGCAATTTTGCTTAATTTTGCAACTTTTAGACTTGACATGCCCAAGAATATTAATTGGTATGCTGTTTTCTATTTACTACTTAGTATGAAACAATTAATTACTACCGAGTGTGTGTATTCTACTGATGTTTCTGAATGCCGATTGAGATGATTTATGTGCGAATTTCTGTTCGTGCGCTATCACGTATACTAACAAGTTGTCAAATTTGACCGAAATTTTCAGCAATAATCACAAAATATTGCCAATTATTATGTTCATATAGTTGTTCTATCCCTGTGTAGCAGTTTGATAAAACCTTCTAAGTTACGAATGCTAGAGAAGATATTCTCTGCGTACACTTATCATTGGGGCGAGTTGTACGTGGGACCAGTTTGTATACGTGGGGCGAGTTGTCCGTTGGGGCGAGTTGTCCGTTGGGGCGAGTTGTATTTGGGGCGAGTTGTCTGGCATTCGTACGTATACATGTAATGTATTGTGGCTGTGCAATGAATAATTATGAGTCCTGGGTTATTGGGGAGGGTAAAATTGGGGGGCAAGAAATGTTTTCGAAATAAAAAGAAGCTTAGAAAACCGTACGGAAACGCTTAATGTGCAAATTGGCATGTGCAAGGGGGGGGCCAGGCAAAGATTTTTTGGCAGGCCGAGAGGGGGGGGGGGCAAGCAATTTTTGGCGAGCTGTTTGGAAATATTATGCATTGTTAGCTCCGAAAACTTTTACAACATCAACATCATAGTATGTGCTCGTCAAAGGTTTACAGCAAAATATTATACCAATTATTTGGCGCATTTTGTAATTATTTATTGGAATTTGATTCCCCTGAAAAATCCTGATTACGGTACTGATCAACCTTTTGTATTGTTTCAGTCACAAAGATTTTTTACGGCATGTGTTGTGATTTGCCCATTGAGTGCAACAGTATAACTTTTAAAAGCTTCCCTTTCATGTCAGAAACAACCAATCTGATGAAGCGAGTGACATCATTCTGACCAACCGAATAGTAGACCGTTATAGAGAGGTTTTTACTGACACCAAACCAGCTCCTGTTAATTTCGAGAGCACTTCTGCACATTAAAGTCTACTGTTGTGGCACAGACCTTTGAAAGACAGGCAATTTTTTGTTTTGGTGCCCAAGTTTTATTTGTTTTATGTCCAAGAGGATAAAAATATCCCTTTACTGGTAAAAACAACAATCTCTCTTTTGAGTCTACAGGCAAGCATTATTTTTTTGTCAAATACGTAGTGACAAAACAAAGTTTCCCTGCTGATCAGTTCGTACTGTTTTAGTTTTTATGATAACCCTAAACCTAATCATAAATCCTAATACCTAATTCTATCTAAACTCTAGCCCTAACTAAGGCTGTTCATTGGATTGGCCTAATCTTTTGTAACCCTAACATTAACCCTAAAAATATGCTAATAATAGTGATAGGCTGTATAAGGGTGTAGTTGCAAACAGCTTAGGGTACCAGCTTATTTGATGCAGCTTGTTGTTCTGAGTAATTTGATACCAATTTGATTGAAATCGGCCAAAAATTGAGACAGTGCCGCCAAATAATGACACACAAGGGGGGGCAGATTTGACCCATATTTTCTAGTTTTAAGGGGTACTACATGTACACCCTGGTTAATTTTGTGCCTATTTTTGCATTTTCTCAAAAATTATAGCGCATTGGTGACAAGTAAGATATGTATATTATAGGGCAAGGACTACAACTGTTGCACTGAAAATTCAGCAACTCAAGGCAAGTAGTTATTGATTTATTGATCAAATAGTGGTTTTCCCTCATTCTTGACTGTAACTCCTAAATTGTTGTCCGTGTTGAAATAAAATTTCCAGTGCAGTAGTTGTAGTCCTTGCCCCTCTTACTTGTCACCAATACGCTATAATTTTTGAGAAAAATGCAAAAATATGCACAGAATTGGGCAGGGGTGTAGTACCCCCTTAAGGGAATTTTATCACATTAAGGATTATGTAATGCACTTTTGGTATCTACTTACACAGTTTTAGGTCCAGGAAGGTCATTTATGCACTTTGTGTCATATGAAACTTTTTAGTGTCCTTAAAATAAAACGTTTTTGGGTAAAATTAGGCTGTGAGGGCGCTTTACCTTTTAGCGACACCTTTCGCAACCATTTTTTATTTTTAAGTTAATCATACAAGAGATAATCATCAATCATCCATATTCTGAAATTTTCAGCCATTTATCACATTTGGTGTGGCCGTGGCGCTAATTTTTAATACAGGGGTAACCTGCCCATAGCAATATACAGGGGTCAACGAACTTTGTATCACATGCAATTCAATGGAAGCGTCTCTACACATTTTCAAATGGGTACCACGCACAAGTGAAATAAGTTTGAGAGTTCAAATTTGGACAGATGCTGTTATTTATCAGTAACTTTGATTTGATAATAAGAAATGATAAAATTTTAGTAGGGGGGATACGTAACAGCTATTAGGCTGAACAGCGCCTCACATCCTAAATTGGCTCTTAAACTTGCATTAAAACATACGATTTGTGTAAAAATTGCATAAATATATCCAGGGGATCCAAAATCATGTAAATAATCATTAGAATCCAACAAACAGGAAAAAAAAATGCCCATAATTGTCAAAATAGTGAAAAATATGGGGGGGGGGTCCCAAGAAATCCCCCTTGCGTAGTTTTTTGGCCGGCACTGTCTCATTTTTCCAACCGATTTTTTTTTTTTTAAAGGTGTCAAAATGCTCAGGAGGATTAGCTGCTTCAATTCAGCTGGTACCCTAAGCTTTTTGAAACATCACCCTTTTTTGGGGGGCTGTACAGCCTATCACTACTAATAAAACTAAAAAAAGGTTCTAAAGAAAGGGCATACAGTTGCACCTTTGGTCTATAAATATGTAGTACCGTAGCTTTTTGAGAGAGAAAAAGTCACATGGCTGATGGCTCAACAGTCAACATATCTACTGGGTACCGCAAAGTGGCAGGAGACCAGTCCAGAATGTGCAAACACTATAGGGCCTACATGCATTCCATATAGGCCCCAGCAAAAAATGCAAATTTTACGGCAAAAAACAAGATAAAGAAAAAGCAAGATTTTCCCACAAATTTGCTTTTTAAAAAGCAAGAAAATCATCGCAAAAAAAAATTGTACAAAAAAAACCCACTGACCTCCATGTCCAAGCAATCCAATGTACACAAACATAGCCGCTGATTCATGATTGAAAGGACGGAAAATGTAAACAGAAGTTCATTTATTTCCACCTCAAGATGTTAATAAATCCCACTCAGAAAATAAAACAATAAACTGTGTGTACATGTACTACAATTTAGTATTCAGTTACCTTGAAATGACATTTTAATTAAGCAATGAAACTACACACTGATTACATTGCATTTAGCTTACTTGATGGCATGACTTGTCAATACGGCATGAAACTTATGATTTTCAGAACTTTAAGGGCATTAAACTTGTAAACTCTTTGAAAATTGAGATAAGTAGGCCTACTCAATAGCGGTGAAAAAAAAAAAATGTTTTGTTTTGTTTTTCTGGGGCTTAGTACTAGTATTGCTTGACACAGTGCAAAACTGCGCATTTATAAATTACAGGGTCCAATTCTGCACGATCAAGAGTCAAGATGGGTTTGTTGTTTGATAAAGGGCTTAACGCCAGCAAAGGTTTGAAATTTAATAACAAAGATTTGCAGTCAAAATGAGGTGGAGACTGATGAGAAAACTCCCGCACGGAATTCAACAGAACTAAACTCTGAGTCTCTCTCTCTCTCTCAGCTACAAATGTAGGACAGAGTCGCAAGAGGACATTCCCTGCTGAATGATCTGCAAAATTATGCTATATTGACTATCTTCATTCATATAATAAGTGAAACATGCATTAACAATTCTGACTTACACTGATTTATTGTTCAGTAAATAAAATAATGATAAGAGTAAAGAAGGCATTGTATTTTTAAATTTTCTCAATTTTCTATTTCCATCATCACAGATCACTAGCAGTTGGTACTAGGACAGGCTATCGCCTATTTACGCTGACGACTGTCGACAAACTTGAACAAATTTACGAAAATGGTAAGTTAATATCTTTGAAGAACGCTTTTGAATGCAAGGTGTGAAAAGGGAAATCTGACAGAATACCAGTTTTCTAGGCAAGTCATAATCTGATAGCAAGTCCTCTGTATTTAGAGGGAGTGACAAGCAGTGTTCACGTTAAGGATTTAAAATGTGCGTCATGTGTGGACTTAAGTTTGCTGACAAGGTTGAAAAAACTTGCGTCCAGACATATTTTTGTGCGTCCATCTGAAATTCACGATCAATCATACCGGGAAACGCAGCGGAATTCCATGATCAGAACGGCAGCCCCTTGTTGCTAACACACGTACCCGTACCCCGGGTCTACACTTCATCAAATGTTGATTGTTAAAATAAAATAAAAGTGCATTTTGCCGTGATATTCCATCTCCAGTCGCTATGATAATTTTTCTCATTTCTGTGTCAGTTTTGGTCGGAACGTACTCAGAAACAGCTGCAAAAACATGTGCAAATTTTCGTACTTTTACTTCCGGGTTTCTTTAATTTTAAAACGTGTTGTTGATGCTATAAGTATAAAAGCTAAAACACGCGCTGCCACAAATAATACAAAAAAAGGTTATCATTTGGATTTTGTCTTTAAAATTGCTTTTATTCATCGTAACAATAATACTAATAAAGGAAACATAGATTATTTATGAGAAAATAAACTTAAAACATTAAAAACTGAATATTGTCAGCTTGTGATAAATAATTAAATAAACAGCAACTGCACGGTAGCCGCACATCATCAGTCCAGCAAGGTTTGTAAACAAAGCATCAATGGGGACTTTCCCATCAAACAGCGATCGTACGGAAAGCTTGCAAAAAGTGCACGATTTCCTGACGTTGCATTTACAAATTGCAGAATTTACTACAATTCTTAAGCAGGTGGGTCAAAATTTTGGGGCTTTTATTATCTTAAAAATATAAAAGAATAAAAATGTCTTATTTTTATCATCAATTAATGATTAAATTTGGAAGTTTTGTCTGCGTCCACATGCATGTGATATGGACGCAAAATACTTGATTAGCCATGTGAACTTGCGTCCAAATTTGTAAAATACGCGTCTGGACGCAATGACGCACACTAACGGGAAGCCTGGTGACAAGTCTGTGTATGATTTATGGTGAGTAGGATGGTAGAAGCCAGAATTTTTAACTAAAAAACTGCAATATACCTCTTGATATCCAATATAGCCTCTTGATAGCCAATATATTTTCATCTACCGTATTGTTTGTAATAAACACTCACCCTCTAATAAATTCCCCCCTCCAATATTTCTGTGAAAAACTGACAAAATGCAAACATTTCCATGTCATATCGTGTAAGTAATCTTAAAATTTTCATCAGTCGTGCAGTGACGATCGCTAAATTGCATGGACAAATCCTATTATGACTCAAACTTTTACCCATTTCATTGCCTAATTATGCATGCGCAATTGCTTCAGGATTTATGGGGGGACATCCTTTCCTCGGATGCCATCTATGCCACTGATGAGTGGAGATATAGTTTCGGTACAAGTTTCATTTTAAATTTTAAAAATGATGGTATGCAGCTGCAAGCATCCATTTTGGTGGCCTAATAAAGGCAGGTATCATGGCCGCCAACCAATTAAAAGGGTGGTTAAACACGATGAACGCTTGTTTCATACTAAATATACTATAATGATAGGTGCCGTCAACATCACAGAAACCAAATTCATACATATTCTTAATATTGTGTACCGGTATTGCATTTGTGATATTTTCCCTTTCAGAATCTGAGGATATTTGCATCGTGGAGCGTTTGTTCTCCAGTAGCCTGGTGGCAGTTGTCAGTCTCTCAGCCCCTCGCAAACTCAAAGTTTGCCACTTCAAGAAAGGCACAGAAATATGCAACTACAGCTATTCAAACACTATACTAGCCGTCAAACTAAACAGAAGGGTGAGTATGTAATAAGATGCACTTGACATAGAATTCACTGTCAATTGCTAGACTACAAATTGGGCTTACAATACAATAAACATACCATATTCAAGGGTGAAATTTAATGTGCAACAGGCGTCATTCTACGCCTGTGAGTACTGTAATGTGGCCCGTTGAGGATAAAAACCATGGAACCAGGCAACAATTTATTGCTATTTGTAATTCTTGGACAAAAGTGTATGTGCCGAGCGTCATGTCAAATGCCGCGCCCACTTCAAAATTTAATTGCTGCTACCCACATGACCAAGACCTGTACCACGATAGTCACAGTAAAGAAGCAGAAGTGTGCGTTCTTTGCAGAAGCTCTGGTCTTAACATTTTTTTCTTTTTGAGTCGTGCATAGTTTTCAACGTTATGATGTGCACGTGGAATGCTTGTGGAAGCACTCTTTGCTTTCAAATTGTACATGTCATGTCCAAGAATTAAATACAGCAATAGTAAACTTTATATGGAGGAAAAATTTGTGTTGGTTTATAAAAGACTATCTATCAAGCAAGGAATATTTTAAACTATACAATAACTTTTACTGACCAGCATGATGATATTTTCATCTTACTATGCATTTAAAAAATAAATTTCTTGTTTTCTTCTCTATTTTAAACAGCGACTAATTGTAGCTCTAGAAGAATCGCTGTACATTCACAATATACGGGATATGAAAGTCTTACACACAATACGAGACACACCGCCCAATCCCATGGGATTGTGCGCCCTCTCTATCAATAACGACAACTGCTACCTGGCGTATCCGGGCAGCAATCAAATCGGGGAAGTGCAAATCTTTGACACAGTCAACCTACAAGCCGTCACCATGATACCAGCCCACGACAGCCCACTGGCAGCCTTGGCATTTGATCCCACAGGAACCAAATTAGCTACAGCATCCGAAAAGGTCAGTTTGTTTGTTTCTTTGCGTGCTTGTTTAAAAACAGCGGAGACACACCCTGATGGGACCAGGCTCAAGCAAAATGCTCAAGCCATGCTAAAAGCATGTAATAAGCATATTGGCCTATAAGAGAGAAACAGAATTAAAGATCAAGAAAAAGAAGGGCACTCCCAACAATTCATGTGAACAATTTTTTTTGTTTTTGGATCAAGAGGGCGGAAGTACTTAATCCAATCTCACCTCCACTGAGGCTGTATTTAAATGTACAGTTTTACCAAATGAAGATTGGCCGATTTTAATTGGTGAGGCATGGCAGCATGATCTGTGCATCCACCCTTAACTGTGAATCTTTCAAATTGCTGGTTTGGACTATTCATACTGACTATTGTAATTCTGTGCACCTTTATATTGCAAAGGTGTGTCATACTTGAAAATAAGTCATAATGCCAGCCTTTATGAATGGGCAAAAGGGCCTTCTGAAATGTGTCTTCTACAAGTGATGATATGTATACATTGCATTTAAATGTAATTTTTATTTGGATTGTGAATCTGCCAGGTGAGATTCTGACCTCTAACCTGGTTTGATATATTTTACTTGCAGGGTACAGTAATTCGGGTGTTTTCCATTCCAGACGGAAAGAAAATATTTGAATTTAGAAGAGGAGTGAAGAGGTAGGTTATCTAAATTTTAAAAGCATTGGACATAAATATACTGCCGAAACGGAGTATGCTATGATCAGCTCATTAAATAGGCAAGACTCATAACATCATGGATTGATATAATAATAATAATAATGATAATGGTAATTTATAACGTGCAAGTATCCGTCAAGAGCCGCTCACTGCGCAACAACAGGAATATGAAAACAAAGGAAAACATGATGAACAGAGCAAAATACAGAAAATACAGACAATTCTATAGAGTCCAAAGTAGCACAGAATGGCATACGCACAGCTGTAGTATAGAATGGTGTACACACAGTTGGGTGCAGCACCTCCATGAACTGGACTTTGCGTAATGTGTGACTGACATGCTTTTGTAAGTTGTGACTCTGCTGACGCACAGTAGCAAAAACCGAATAATTTTCACCTGTTACGAGCGAGCTGATCGTAGTATATTATTTGGTTCACCTGAAGTTTGGTAGTGACATCAATGACTTCTCGCGGTTTGCGCTGCAAGCATGTCGACAAACCGCAATTGTATGTGTGTGTGTATGTATGGCGTACGATGTACGCGTGTCACAATTAACTTTATGCACACGATTCAAAACTGCGTCCAGCAAAATATGCACAGGCTACATCACTACAGAACTTGAGGCGACTCAGTGTTTAGTCAAGCATAAAATATGCTAAAATTTAAACCTTTGAACTGCATGATACATGAAAGAGGTGATGAACTTAACTCATCTTGATTAAGTGCATCTTTCACAAAAGCATGTGTGACAAGATCTGATCCAATCAGATCATCCAATAATGACATTGAGATATAGGCAAAGGAGCAAAAAAAAGAACAATATTTAAAAACATAAGAAAATGGGCATAAAAAGTTTTCAATTTCAATTTACCAGGTATTTGCAGATTTCGTCATCAATAAACTTTGGTATTGAGCAAGTTAGTAATGGTAATAACTAAATTATTGATATTTCAAAACCTCTGACATTCAAGGAGATCAGATTGTGTCACATATGAGCTACAGCACCATTGTTGCTCTTGTATATTAGACTCCATAACATTCTTATACTTGATTCTTTTTACCACAGGTGTGTTAGCATTAGCTCGTTAGCCTTCAGCACAGACTCACTATTTCTGTGCGCTTCCAGTAACACCGAGACAGTACATATATTTAAACTGGAAGTTCCCAAAGAAAAGTAAGTTTAAACCTTATCATCTGCTTTGCTATTGTTGTCATTTTTTACAAAATGGTAAGAAATTTGCCATTTTTCTGAGAGTCAGGTTTGGTTTTAACCTCAAATTATCTTACAAGAGTTTATTTACACCATATAGATTTGTAAGTTATAGCAGTGTTTCTGGTTCACACAAATCAGTGTAGTATCTTGTTTCTCATGAGTTTGTGTTTCTACTGAGATCAAGAATGCATATACTCTTTGACTTGATTTATCCAGCTCAGTAGAAACTTCTCATATTGTTGTTTTCAATGAAGTTAAACATACAACATACCAGTAAGGTAGTCAGTGGATACAACCTGTATATACTGGTAAAATTTGTGTTGGTAATGATATGGCAAAACATGGGTTTTGGTGTGTTCTAAATAGAAACACACTGTTGGAGAAACTCCTGAGAGATCGTACTCTAACTAAATTTTTAGCATTGCGCACACGTAAAAAGCACACGTAAAGAGCTTCATGATTGTGTTCTTTTTACACAAAACAGTTGTATCTGCAGGTGAATGTTTAAGCTTTGCATGAAGTATTATTTGAAATCATTTTTTATTTAACATACATGTTTGTTTGCTTGTTTTGTAGACCAACTGAAGAGCCCCAATCATGGATGGGGTACTTGGGTAAAGCTTTAATGACCCCTGCTAGTTATCTACCATCACAAGTGACGGAGGTATTCAACCAGGGGAGGGCGTTTGCTATCGTCAAATTACCTTTCTCTAGCCTCAAAACTGTCTGTGCTCTTGCCAAGTAAGTATGGACTATTCCAGTTGAAATCCATACACCCCCTGTGGAAGACATGGCCTTAATGTTCCACACAGGGGGGTGTGGATTTCAAATGGATTCACATATTCAGGTAGCCCCATTTGAAAATCACACCCCTGTGTGGGATATTAAGGTTATGTCTTCCATAGGGGGTGTATGGGTTTTAAATAGAATAGCCCTATGCTTTTGTAAAAGTGTGTGTGTGTGTCTAGATATCCAAATTTGTTTGTTGCACAAATGCAAAATAAGAATGTTTTTGGATTGATTCTAGAATAAATATGTGGATGTTAATGCAACATATTTCTAATACAATGCTTGATTGATATAAACTGTATCAATCATATTTCTAATCAGCGGATTTTGGTCATGAAGGAAAAGTTCACAGTGATGGCGGGCCCCAAAATATCTATTGCCATATGGCATAATTGAACTACACTACAAGATTTCTATTTTTATTGCACAGGTACACCATCGCCAAGGTACCTGACTGGTACACACAGAGTACCTACACAGTACCTATGCTGCTACATGTACTGCACAGGACCCACCAGCAGTGGTATTGCACTGGTACTCTCCTGGTACTGCACAGTACTAGCCAAGATGCAAATTTACAAAGAAATATTAGCTATAACTGGAAGGAGGGGCATGGCTCTGGCTGTGGGGTACTCATGTTCAGTTTGTGTAGGGATGTGCCACTGAGAATTTGAAAGTGGACCCACCCATATACCAATTTTCAAGATATTTGGACGCATAATTTTTAGCTAAATTAAATGCAAATTACCAAAATGTTCGTCAAATTTCACAACATTTGGCTCAGTTAGACAAATTGGGCTATTTTCCGGAAAATGTTTGAAAAAAGTACCCATTTATATACCAAAATTGGCCTAGAAAAGGGGTTGTTGATATAAAAATGTCCAAAAATAAGACCCATGTTTACGGCAGATCGTATGGGGGTCACTCCATATGAAATCAAGAAGGCTCCCCACCTGACCTGTGGCAGTCATTTAAAGTTGGAGTAGGTGGGTCTAAATTTGGACCCAAAAGTTGCCCTTTAAATAAATTTCATCTTTGGGAGTCTGTGCCTTCTTTATAAAAAGAGAGAGAGGTCTGAAACCTTGTATACACACTAACTGCATGCCCAATTTGTCAAAAAGTAAAAAAATAAAAATTTCTGTAATTTATAAAACATCACTTTTATATGACTACTAGTCTTAAATTACAACTTTGTTAAGTCCCAGTAATTGTCTAGGTTGACTTCATATAAAACGACTAGCCCAAAGTTGACCATTTTCTTATGATTGCATGTACTGCAAATGTGCGAATTCGGAAGGCTTAAAAGTCAAATTGGCCCTAATATTGAAAATAAAATGGAAATAAAAGTAAAATAGGGCCAATAACTACGCATCTAGTCATTTATTTTCAATATTGTGGCCATTTTGACATCTAAGCCTTCCGAATTCGCACATTTGGAGTACATGCAATCATAAGAAAATGGTCAACTTTGGGCTTGTCGCTTTATATGAAGTCAACCTATAAAATTACTGGGATTCAGCAAAGTTGTAATTGAAGACTAGTAGTCATATAAAAGTGATGTTTATCAATTTTGAAGGTTGACCACATCGACTTTGGGCCCCTGAAAATGTTGAATTTGCAATAAATTTCATTTTCAAGCGAGGGCGCTGTTCGAAATGTAAATAAATTGTAACCTCAATTTTTTGGATATGCATTGTATTTGTCCTATATATAGCATTAGTGACAACAAAAACAATTAATCTGACAAAAATGTGAATTTAGGGGGCTAAACTTGCCAGTTTACAAAACATTACATTTTTCTTGCATATTTAATGACCCCGTGACACAACACGCAATTAAAGAAATTTGTTTTTTTTACTTTTTGATCAATTGGGCATGCAATTAGTGTGTATACAAGGTTTCAGACCTCTCTCTTTTTTTATTAGGAAGGTACAGGCTCCCAAAGATGAAATTTATTCAAAGGGCAATATTTTGGGTCCAAATTTAGATCCCCTTACTCCAACTTTAAATGGCTGCCATAGAAAATCTGTATATTGAAAATAAAATGGAAATAAAAGTAAATAGGGCCAATAACTACTCATCTAATCATTTATTTTCAATATTGTGGCCAATTTGACTTTTAAGCCTTCCAAATTCGGCACATTTGCAGTACATGCAATCATAAGAAAATGGTCAACTTTGGGCTTGTCGTTTTATATGAAGTCAACCTAGACAATTACTGGGACTTAGCAAAGTTGTAATTTAAGACTAGTAGTCATATAAAAGTGATGTTTTATAAATTTTGAAGGTGGACCACATCGACTTTGGGCCCCCCGAAAATGTTGAATTTGCAATAAATTTCATCTTCGTGAGGGCGCTGTTCGAAATGTAAATGAGTTGTGACCTCAATTTTTTGGATATGCATTGTATTTATCCTATATATAGCCACAGTGACAACAAAAAATAATTAATTTGACAAAAAATGTGAATTTAGAGGGGCTAAACTTGCCAGTTTACAAAACATTACATTTTTTCTTGCATATTTAATGACCCCGTGACACAACACGCAATTACAGAATTTTTTTTTTTTTTTTTTTTGATAAATTGGGCATGCAGTTAGTGTGTATACAAGGTTTCAGACCTCTCTCTCTTTTTATAAAGAAGGCACAGACTCTCAAAGATGAAATTTATATAAAGGGCAACTTTTTAGTCCAAATTTAGACCCACCTACTCCAACTTTAAATGGCTGCCACAGAAAATCCGTAAGAGCTACAGACCTCAAATTTGCAGGTTTTTAATTTTTTTACAGGTACAACATATGACTAAAATATAAAGCAAATCTGAGGGGGTCAGGTGGGGATCCTCCTTGATTTCATATGGAGTGACCCATGGTCATTTGTACCGAGTACCCCATGGGGGCATGGTGCAAATAGTTAATAGAACCCCGCCCCCCATTTACCCTGTACCTATGCCATTATTCCACTGTCATTGGTTTGTTCTTATTTTGTTTGTTTCAGTATATCTAAGCCCAGGGTACTTGTAGCAGCAGCCGATGGCTATTTATACATCTATAATTTAGACCCTACCGATGGTGGGGATTGTACATTACTCAAACAACATAGGTGAGTTGAGTAGTATGATCAATTTCAATATTTTTTGCATGTTCATAATTTGGCTTAAAAGCTTGTGCTGGATATCAGCTGGTGAGAATACTATTTATAGAGCTGCTTACCTTGATTTGTAGTAGGGTGATGATATGAGGGAGGGCATTGTAGTATACTATATTGACCCTTTATTTTGCATGGTCACCTCAAAGCGAGTCAGAACTCTTACCTCACATCCCCCCCCCAGTAAAAACCCAAAATTACCCCTTTTTACAGCAATATTGTACAAAATTTGTTAATTTTTTTAACCCCTGAAAAAAGATTCCTGGTGCTGCCACTAGTGACCCATTATGACAAAACTATGAGACTCAGTACACCGGCCGATCTTACCGTTTCCGATGTTGATTAAGATACTTCTTACTTCTTGCATCGATCCCGAGATGCGGAAAAACCAATAGTCATTTTGTCCCACATAAATGAATAAATAACAAAAAAACCCGATCCCCGGTGGACTCACCCAAAAGGTGACGTCACACCATATGATAAATCCCTTATCCTCCTTGGTCTCCGACTGACACAGGCGTGCCTATCGATTGTTCATAGCACTGTGTATCAATTTCTCGACCAAAGGCGAGATATCGGTTGTAGTTTCACACCTTAGGTAAAACCAAACCGGTATTGTTCGACTGAGGATAGTTTTGACGGCATTTTCGGGCGAAAAAGTGACAAAAAACGGTCCAAAACTTAGCAACATATCGTGCCTCCGTTTGTATCACGGGACACACGAGCAATTCAAAATGGCGCTCGTTGACGCCATTCATTTTGTTTCCACGTAAAACAACCATTGCAGCCTGTAAGTTACAATAGATGTTTGTACATACACATTGTATTTCATGTACGGTAGGTTATTGTTGCTATGTTAGGGTGATTACTCTATCGTTATGTCTTCATTACCGTCCAATAAAGGCGAGTTAATCAGATATTCATACGGTGGGGATTGGTAGGGACCCGTCTGACATTTTAGTAATAAAGTTAGCCAGTCCTTACTTTTACCACTAACGTTAGCGACCAGCCTCCGTGCTCAGGTTTGCTTACTGGGCTTGAGTCGCGTGTTGGGGGGTAGTGCCCCCTCCCTTTCTCCTCGCTTCGCCTCGGCCCTGTCGGGCTTGCCCTTCCCTGGTGACGGGCGGGACCCACACCGCTCTGTTTCACCCACAGGGAGTGCTCACGATCTTCTAGATGTCTTTCTTTTGCTTAGGACTCTCCGAGTTCCAGCTTGACGATTGGGATAGGCTCCGTCCATCGCCATAAGGCGAAGAAGAAATCTACCAAGGGCACTGGTAAGGTCGTCACGGTGGATTGTGCTGTGACAGCCCCTATGGGTCATGGCAGGTCTGCTTAAGGGGCTCCGGTCCCCGGACAAGCAAGCGGTTCCTTGAGGACTGCTAAGCGCGTCCAAAGGCTCAGCAGCCAGCGAAAGCACTGACTATACGTCGGAGCAAAGTAGCAGGCAGCAGAGCGGTAACCACCAGCGAAAACCCTAGCGGGTTTTGCAGCAGGAGGATACCAGTCGATACAGTAGATTCTGCTGTGACAGCCCCTATGGGTCATGGCAGGTCTGCTTAAGGGGCTCCGGTCCCGGACAAGCAGGCGGGCGGTTCCTTCGGGACTGCTAAGCGCGTCCAAAGGCTCAGCAGCCAGCGAAAGCACTGACTATACGTCGGAGCAAAGTAGCAGGCAGCAGAGCGGTAACCACCAGCGAAAACCCTAAGCGGGTTTTGTAGCAGGAGGATACCAGTCCTCTAGCGAAAATCCTCACGGGTTTTTAGCAGGAGGACACCCGTCTGTTGCAGGCATATCTACGGGCTCAAACAGCCACAGTAGAAGCCAGCGACGGGCAGCATGCAAGGGTACCCCGGGCTTGCCTGGGTTGAACCCTAGCATGCATGGGTTCAACAGAGAGCGATACCGCGGCTAACGCTGTGGGTGTAGTCTTAGCAGAACCAACTGGGGTTGTCTGCGGCAGCGTTCCATGGCGGGACCGCCGAGTGATACCCTGGGCCCTAGAATAGCTGCTGGCTGTCCACAGGGACTGGCTGGCGATTATTCAGGGGTTGGGCTCGCAGTCTCTCACGGGACAGCGACCCAGGTGCACTCGGTGGCAGCTACAAAGACGAGCTACGGCTTGACTTCAGTGGTAGCCGCTATGCACCCGCCCATAGCTGCCGTGGTGGTCCGCCACACACAGCGACCTTAGGCGAAGCTCTAGAGGTACAGTAAGTAGCTTGAACAGCCTAGCTGATCAACAACCCACTTATGTCCTCGAGAGCCAGCGGGCGTGGGTGATCCATTACCGTCAATGGGTCAATTACCCTCTCTTGATCGATCACTGTCAAATCAACAGGGCATAGCTCCATTGATTGGCGCTACCTATTCAGGTGGCGAGGTGATTGATCGGGGTATCTGCGCTCAGCTACCCGTGGTACTAGGCAAGCTCCCTCTAGCCAAGGGACAGCCGGTATAGCGGGGTACCCATACACACGGCAGTCCTTGCGGGGAGCGCAGTGAGGCATGGGTACAGTCGTACACAGCCGGGAGCCCTCACGGGCACCTACGCTGGAACCACGCATACAGCGGTACACAACCGGGAACCCTCACGGGTACACATGCTAGTACCGAGCCGGTACCACGCCAGCACACAGCTTGATCCCCAAACAGGGGAGCGCGGTGTGGCGAGGGTACAGCGGTCCACAGTTGGGAACCCTCACGGTACCGCGCTGATACCGCACCGGTACCGCAGCACCCGCTTTAGTCGCCACAGTCTCTGTGGCAACAAGGGGAGGCGGTGCTGGTACTGCAGTACCATGGGGTTACCCTGGTGGCGGATCCTTTCAGGGTCAGCTGCCCGGCTGGGTATGCCCGTGGTACCCGCCGCAGGGTGTTTCTTCCACGGCCTAGCACCGTGGCAAGTGTCGCCTAGCGATGGCCACGCAGTACCAACATCAGCTGTTGACCAGGCCAGCCGGCATGGGGCTAACCCAGATCTTGATCAGGGTAGGCCCGTGCTGCTAAGCGCTAGGACGACGGCTGCGAGCATGCGGACCCAGTGGTGCCATGGCGGATACCTCAGGGTCTTGCGGGAGTACTCCCTCTTCTGCTGGCAGGTAGTCGGCGAGCCACACAGTGGTTATGCCTTCTTACCCGCTTTCAGATGCCCGTCCTCAGTTACCGTCATCGCCGGAGCATGATACGGATACTGTGGCGAGGAAAAGAGTCGGAAGCTGAGTCCGGTAGTGACATCACTACAATCTCCTTCCCCGCTGCCCTTGAGGGGACAACAGCACTGATCTTCCTCCGGACACCCCTAAGGGGAGTCCATGGAGGAGGACCAGGGGATCCTTTCAGTAGGATGCTCAGCTGCTGCTTCCTCACAGGGGCGCCTGCACTCTCATTCCGGCAAACCTCACGGGTAGATATCGTGGGGCTGTCGAGCTCAGTAGAGCTATGGCGCCGCGTGCTTGCACGCTTCCTCTGCGATGTAACAGCGGGAGGACCACGGGACCTACCTGAGGGGATCCGAGAGGGACCCAGATGTCGTCAAGCGTATCACGCTCAGACAACATCTGAGCTCGTCCGCGAGGTGAGCCTATTAGCGGTGCTAACAGCTAGCCTCAACGAGAGCTCCATGGGCCTAGCCCATAGGGTGTCCACTCAGCGCCGGGGGGAGGGGCCTGCCACTCCAATCGCTCAGCGATGGAAAGGCAGGGTCCTTTTTCTCTTTGGATGCTTCTGCGCTACGGTGGAGGACCGTGCAAAGAAGCTACCAACGGGAGCACTCTGAAGAGGTCGGAAACTGCCCTTACCATGGGTAGGAGCTCCGACTTCAGCAGGCCGTGCACCACCAACAGTACCGAGCCCACTACCTCTGCAGCACCCATTTCTGGGAGGCGCAAGGGTAGCACAGGAACAGCTGGCAAGCCCCGAAGAAGAGCAAGCGCTCTTCCAAGGGAAGCTAGGCAGAGCAAAGGGAAGCTAGGCAGAGCATTCCTGGGGGCTCAGCGGTTTTTCCACAGGGGATCTCCCAGTGGACGACCGCTTATGGCTTTCACCCAGAGGTGGGAAACCATCTCTTTGCAGCCTGGGTATGGTCAGTGGTGAGTGGGGGTTACAGACTGGCAACCCAGTCTCCCCACATTCGTCTGCACATTTCAGAGGTCCACAGTAGTGCCGTCAGGCGGCCCCCAGCGTCGGGCACTACTGACAGGGATCACACAGCTTCTCACTGAAGCGGGCGATTGTCCCGGTCTACCCCGTCCTACGGGTGATCTTGGAGCCATTGGCTCCAAGGAAGACGGCGACAGGAGCCCCATCGGAACCACAGGCTGTTGAACACGTTCTTCAGGCCCAAGAGGTTCAGAATGGGGACTCTCGCCTCGGTGCTAGCCTGCCCCATCAGGGGCATGGGAACAACATCGCTAGATCTCTCGGACGCCTATCTGCATATGCCAATCGCCTCTCAAGATCGGAGGCATCTGCGCTTCTAGGTACAGGATCAAAATTACCAGTTTTGATACCGGCCATCCGCCTGTCCATCTCTCCCAGGGTGTTTAACACTCTTGGTCAGAGCGGTGGCAGCGTACCTGAAGCACAGGGGTGTCAACATCAGTTGCTACCTGGGACGTTTGGCTCATATCACTGGACGCACTCCACTGAAGACTACGGGTCTCATGGGGTTGATAGTCCGTAGGGTGCGGGACCCTGGCTTTTTTTGAGCAGCTCAAAAAAGTCCAGCGTGGTCCCGACGAACACCACTATTTGTAGGGGCCCAGATCACCCTCACGGAGGGTTCGCGGTGCTCTCACCCGGCGGGTGGCGAACATGGTGCGGTGTGCCTGACTCTTGGCGAGTCTCGGGCAAAACCCGCTGTGGCATGGATGAAGGTGGTAGGCCTAATGGCCAGTATGGTAGACCTCGTACTGTACTGCCGTTTCTACGTTAGGCTTACCCAACTACACCTTCTAGCCTGCTTGCAGGCCCAGTCGTCACCACTATCCCTCGCGGTTCCGTTGTCGGAGATCGCGCGAGAGAACTCTGGTGGTGGACCCATCAGCCCAATTTGACCCAGGGTGTCAGGTTTCCTGCACCCCGGTATGTCACGTAGTAGCGACCATAGCGTCAAAAGCGGGGCTGGGGGTCCACATCCACGGAGACTCCGTCTCGGGCCTATGGGGGCCATAGAGACAGAGTTTCACATCAACCTCCCTCGCTTACGAGGAGGTGATCGTGGAATCACATACCGTTGTCCTGACGGATAACACAACCGTGGTAGCCTACCCCAACAGACAAGGGGACTCCGGGCCACCACGATTGAGCCTGCATGCACGACACCTGATAGGGTGGTGCAAGTTCAGGCAGATTACGATGAGGAAGCGATACACATCGCTGGCGTCACCAGCATCCTCGCGCACAATCTGTCACGAGGAAGGGTGTCGGGACCAGCAGAATGGTCCCTTGCTCCGCAGGTCGCTCAGGCGATCTTCAAGGGATGTACCACCCCTCGAAAGATCTGTTCGCATCTCATCGCAATCATCCACTGCCGGTGTACTGCTCAAGGGTCGCGGACCCCAAGCATTCACCGTGGGCGCTCTGTCCATAGACTGGGGAGGGATGACAGCTTATGCAGTCCTCCGATCTCACTACTCATGAGGGTGGTGGCCAAGATCGGGTGGGAAGACTGCATTGTCATTCTGCTAGCGGCAAGGCCGCTGGCACTCCCAGTACCAGATCTACTCCGGATGCCGGAGCGGAGATACCAGTCTATCACTAGAGCACCTGCAGTTAGCTGCATGGCCCTTACCAGGAACACGCAGCGGAGGGATACTTTTCATCAGAAGCTGTTTTTCTCATCGCCGGGGCTAGGCGGAAGTCTACCCTCCGTGACGTATAGCCAGAGTCTGGCTCCATACTACGCTTGGTGCAATGAGACAAATAGCTCTCCGCTAGAGCCTCTGTGCTGCTAGTTCCGGAGTTTCTGACAGAAAAGTTCCAAGCAAGACTTCAGCGGGCCACTGGGGCCAGCTATAAGTCAGCTGTCCTCTCCATTCACCGAGGTTTCGAGGCGGATCGACTATCATAGCCGATGGTTACCTTATTAGTCTACGCCTCGGCGGTATGTTCAGCAGTGTCTACCAAAAGGAAAGTGATCCTCCTAAGGGATCCCAACACAGTCTTAGATTACTTTAAGGGTCACCTTTTGACCTTCCGTCCAAAAGCGGCGCTTAAATCGTAACTCTCAAGATGGCTTTCCGGTTTGGCGTTGGCTTCGGGACGGCGGTGCTGAGTTGCACACGGTCTCGAGGTTAGCTTCCGTGTTCACAAACACTGGAGCGACACTGTTTCGGCGCTCTGTTCTCGTGACTCTGAGCGAGGCGCGGTGCATACCGACATTCGTCCCTCTCCAATCCCCAGGGTTGGGCAAGGTTGGCTGAAGCCAAAGATAGGCTGGGGTGTCCGATGAAGGCGCTGCAGCACTATTTCTTCCGAACACAAGCCTTGCGAGGGACTCACAACCGCATTCATCACCCTTACAGAGCCTTTCGGTCCAGCCGCTGTCGCAATGGCTGGTCCAGGTGTTGGTGGGGTCCGGGGATCGCGAAGGTTTCGCGTCCCACGACCCACTCGACACGAGCTATCTCATCATCTTGGGTATACCGTTCGGTTGTCCCTTGAGGAGATCTAGCAGGCGGTGTCCCGGAAGCCACCTTCGCCCTTCTCTACGATACTTCCGTTTACGTTAGTAATCAGAGGCGGGCGGAGGTTTACCGGGACATTGTTCGGCGATCATAATACGGTGGTGTACGGGTACCAGGTTTTCAGACTATACAGAATACTCAGCATGGTAAGAACCAGTGTCGCTATTCTTAACCACCAAACTTATTAAGTAAGGAGGTTTATGTCTGTGATCGCGTGGTCTTTTTGTTTCCCGACCGTTGGGGAAAATATTTTCTGACCTCGCGAAAACCATCGTTACCGCTCCCGATCCCTGATCAGATGCTGACCAATCTTGTACCTCCATCCGTCGGTTACTTGCTAGATCGATCTTTCAGATGTTGATGCAAGAAGTATCTTAATCAACATCGGAAACGGTAAGATCGACCGGTGTACTGAGTCTAGTCCCAAACAGAAATGTTTGGTAGACTCATAACCGGTGCGATCTTACCTTTCCGATGTTGATTATCCCGGACCCCGGCCACCCCCTACAAGTTTGGTCCGAGTAGGGGATCCCAAGTCGGATAAGGGGCGATCATATGGTGTGACGTCACCTTTTGGGTGAGTCCACCGGGGGATCGGGGGTTTTTTTGTTATTTATTCGTTTATGTGGGACAAAATGACTATTGGTTTTTCCGCATCTCGGGATCGATGCAAGAAGTAAAAGTATCTTAATCAACATCGGAAAGGTAAGATCGCACCGGTTATGAGTCTACCAAACATTTCTGTTTGGGACTAATATGTCATTCCTACTTGGATAGAAACGTGTACAGTTTAACCCTAACCTAACCAAAGCTCACTAAATTTACTATAGAGGTTATCCGTGTTCTATAAGCTGCATATCCTAGCATATACCTTGTTTAGGACTTCCCTGCATGTGCAACAATGACGGTTTCAAAATAGCCTGCCAAAGTCATGCGGATAACTCCAAGGTTGTGCATTGAATTGGTCTGAATGATGAATACTACGGGAACCAGTGCCTTTTGTTAGAAGTCATGCTTATTTTATAAGTAAAGTGGATAACCTCTATTAAAACCACTGCTCGTGCATGCATTCCACATGATGCGATGACGTAATCAGCCTAAGTCATATACTGAGGGAATTGCTGGCCATGCATAACCCCCGTGGCTAGAGGCCGATGATCTTCTGCGTGGCATGTGAGGGGTCTGAGGTACGAAGTCCAGGAGTTCAAAGTGACTTCTTTGTTCATCTTCTCTCATTTTTTGTTTCTTCTTTCCCTTCCCATATAGCAAAAAAAAACATGGGCATGACAATTGCTGTTGTTCCATTGGTTTAGCCTGGGATTTATTTAGTATTCACTTTACTTTGCTAACCAACCTTTACTTTTTGTATCATAAATCAGGTTGGACGGTCAAATAGAGGCTGGTGAGGGGCTAAGTAGTGAAGCCCCTGGAGCAGAGGGAGGGGCAGCACAACCTCCACCAGCAACTGGGGGCTTTGCAGGGGGTGCCACCTTTGCCGCAGTAACAGCTAGGAATGAACAGCAACTCTCATCTTCGCCACATAGAAGTCCCGCTAGGGGTAAGTACAGGCTTTGTTATATGAGGGAGGGCATGGTGGTATGCTGGTCTGTATTGAACCTTTGCATGGTCATCTCAAAACGAGGCTCTACCCGCAAAGTGCATGTTGTATCTGCATACACCTTTCAAACTCATGCTGTAATTACCACGTACGCTTTACAAGAGCCTCCTGGTACGTTGCTAGAAAAGCGTGAAAAACAGAAATGCACTTTTTGCGCATGCGTTTGCAGGGAAAACCTCATTTTGGTAGCAAGATGGCGGATCCGTGGACAGGGTCAATAGCTGTAAAGTTATGACTCATATAATCGAGAGGTAGTGTTAGTGTGTAGTAAGGTCCATTCATGTTTCACTGCATCTGCGTTGCAGTCAGTTGCGTTAAGGTGCGTTCATGCTACGCCGCAATTGCTTTGCGGTGCATTGCCGCACTGCATCGTAGTTCGTACTGCAAACTACTGAATTGCGATATCGCAATAAAGTTAACTTGGAAATGCGACGAGTTGCGGCAAAAAGTAATCGATATATATGCAACGCACACCGCAATTGTGGCGTAGTATGAACAGACCTTGACCCGCATTGCAGTCTCTTCCCAAAAAACTACATTGCAGTATCGCAAGTTAAATAAAGTTAAATTTGTTGTAACAGGATTTGCAATGCGTTTCATTGTGTTTACAATGTGGTAACACCACGCAGATACAGTTAAGCATGAACGGACCTATAAGATTATAAGATAGATAAGATAACTTTATTTCCATCAAATATCACAAAACAAACAAAACATAATGATGGAGGTGATGCATCTAATTAAGCAAAAGCGAGTTTGATTATTTGCAGCATTGGTGTGTAGTACACTTGGGCAGGGCACTTAACCCCGATTGCCTTCACCGTCATTCATTGATAAATACAATCTAATTGTAAGTGCTGAGAGGAGCTGCACTATGGGTGTGCACTTGTTGAAGCAAAATTTAAATATTTTCAGAACAAAAAATTGAAAGAGGAATAATTCATTGATCCAGTGATATCCAGAGAAGATATCTTACCCTTCCCAGAATCCTTTGTCCCATGATACATCACCTCAGTCATCAAATGACACTCTCATGCACAGGTTCCCTTTGTTTTCATTTTGAGAATAGACTGGCTAAATATGGGTTGATAGTCAAGAAATTAACATATTTTGCCAGATCTGGGTGTGCTCTGTTCATTGAGCTATATTTCGTCACTATCGACCCGTGTTGTACTGAATAGCAAATCAGTACAGAAAATTGAAATGGGAGAAATTAAATATGGGAAGTGTACATGTAAGATCTACTCTGAGTGATTTCTTCTGTCTGTATTCTGCAGGTAGTCCAAGTCGGAAAGGATTTGACACGACGGGTGGCGAAGACTTATTAGGCGCAGCAGCAGAAGATGTGCACGACCCATCGGTAGCAGCCGGACTAAATACACTAAGATTAGATGACGACAATGAGTTTCCTCCTGTTACACATCATGCTGATACATCATAAAGCGCCCTCTATTATCTTATTATCATAATGGTGCCTGCTGTATGTCTCATCTTGCAAAATCGTCAATGTTTATTAGGTTTATATTCAGCCCATGTTCTCTTCTCCTAAATGCCCGGCCGAAACAGTGACCGCTGTGCCATGTTCATAAAGCAGTTCACGAAGTTGGCATAAGTGATCATCTAAGATGAAAATACAATTTAAGGACCAAGTCCAAATCAAGACTGCTTTGGTTTTGTTATGTAACTTAATGTGGTGTGAATATGCTTCTCATTTTCTCTGAAATTGTTGTTAATGTGCAAGGCTGTGGCCAGTTTTCAGTATTCTAAGGCCTGTAATTACAAAATATATTTTATCCTGACCAAATTCACACTGCATTACGGTTTTATAACATAAAAGTAATTGTCGCTTGGTATGGCCTGCATTGTTAGAGTAGACAAAAGAAAATCCTACTCATCTTGGTTTGAAATATAAACTGAGCTCAAAAAGAAACTTATAATTTTTTACAACTTGTGAATCACAAGGTCATATCTTAAAATAGTGTCAATCAAAATGAACCAAAATTACACACAGGGTTACTTAAATACTCTACTCAAAACACATGTCAGTAACTAAGCAGTTATCCAACTGACACAACAGCAAAATGCACTGTCATGGGACAGCTTCCTGGAAGTTCCTCCACTTTCACAGCCCAACATTTGGCACCCAGCACAAAAAATCTGTGAGAATGCACACAAGATCCTTGCACAGATGATAAAACGGTGCTGCTTTCTGCTTTTCATACACTGTTTTCATGAAACAGGGCTGGGCTGTGAATGTGGCCCAGGAAGCTGTTCCATGTCAGTGCATTTTGCTGTTGTGTCAGTTGGATAACTGCTTGGTTACTGACATGTGTTAAGAGTAGAGTATTGAAGTAAACCTGTGTGTAATTTTTGGTTCAATTTGATGGACAGGATTTCAAGATATGACCTTGTGAAAAATTATAAGTTTCTTTTTGAGCTCAGTTTAGGTGTAAGATACTTGCCTAATCGAGCTCTGTACTTTTGTGTGCACATGTACTTTGAAAAGCGTCACAGATGATATTCAAGCAAAAATCAAACTATTGAAAAGAATGTAATTGTTGGATTTAAAGTGCTAGTTGGAGTGAAAAGAACTTGTTGGATTTACAGCGCTAGTTTGAGTGAAAAAAATGTGTCAATGTATATGATGTAAGGCCATTTTCAGCATAAATACTCAAAATTCCTTGCTGCAAAATGGGTGCAAATTTTTTTTGATAAAATGGTTAAATGGTATCTATGAAAGGCTTTATTGACAATCTATCGCTTTCCTTCACATCTCAGCATGTTAGCAGTTGTCAGTCATTTGTAGTCTTCTTGTAAATGGTGGTTTTTTTTCTCTTTAAATTATATGACCTTGATATGTGCTGGTTTCATACTTTTGCAGCCGCTCTGTCAACAATTTTGTTTCACTGTGAAGTTGCATTTGGAAACACTAGCCACTACCAGCGGCAAATCACTTCGAGTTGACTCCAATTGAACTCGAGAGCGGTGCCGCTCTGATGTATGAGAAGCGGATACTATTTTTGGCCAATAAGCACAGAGTGGTAACATTGGCTTTCAGAGTCATGCCACTGCCGCTCAGCAGAGTACCGCCTGGTGATGATTGTGTGTAGAAAAATGCAAGCGGCATGATGAAGCGTCATGCTGCTGAGCGGCAAGTGGCAGAAATTATGAAACCAGCATTAGTCTCTGTATTTAATTATTTTATTAATTTGTTAAATTTAGGATAAGGTGTATGATCAGGGTCAATTATATTATAATTTATGATGTCCTTAGAAATGTCCAAGTTTTGAAAATTTAGTATCAGACAATTTGTACAACTATTTTTAGCAATATGTTGTCGCAACATGTTATGAGCCTTATGGCCTACGATAATGAGAGTACTCATTGACATTAGCTGGTTAGGTCAAAATAATTACCTTGACCTTGCTAGTACACAGATTCAGATTTTTTCATTGTACATGTACAGGCTACAGCTGTGTTTGTAAGTATAATGCACTTAGGTTTGATAAGGAGTAACTTAATGGCCACTGCATCAACTATCTTTGAAGGATTATGAAAATTCCCGTGATAGAAAATATATGCAGACATAGTTGAAAAATTCCTGCTATACCATTACAAATTATACCTGATGTACATATTATACAAAGTTGTACAAAATTATACATGCAATTTGTTTTGCTATGACTTTATTGTCGTCGTTGAGCAGGAAAAACCTCCTATGTGTCATTGGCCCCTGAACATGCTTAAAGCAAAACTTCCTATATAACCTGTTAGCAGTTTTGTTTTAAACATGTTCAGGGGCCACGAGCACATAGGTTTTTCCTGGCCAACGACGTTGTGTACAGCATATGTTCAATGTTCATAATGTTATTGTTAGTGAACAGTGTGGAGGCCAGATCTTATTTTATAAATGTGTTGTATCGCAGTGTAATTTGCATTTATCGCAGTGCACTTTGCATTCCAAATTTATTTGTTGTGATGCAACCTTCAAAGTGGAGTTCAAATCTTTCTAAAAGAGTTTCATTCTGTTGTGTACTTCATATTGTCTTTTCAAAATGACAAAGAATCTCAAAGAGGTTGTAATATAGAGACTGGACTCTAAATAGCTCCATGCATGTCACGATGGATTGTCACGTTGGGACCCAAAAATGTGTATGTCTGAGAATTATCGGCAAGGCCCCAAGATGAAATAATAATTGGCTTCTGTAAGCTTCAGAGCTACAGCCACGGCGAGTACCCGCTAGTCCGAAGGGCCGCTAGTCCGAAGGTTCGCTAGTCCGAAGGTTCGCTAGTCCGCACACGTATTTCAATGGAGGACGTGACGGTCGCTAGTCCGAATTTGCAAAAAGGTTCGCTAGTCCGAAAAAAAGGTTCGCTAGTCCGAAGGTTCGCTAGTCCGAAGGTTCGCTAGTCCGAAGGTTCGCTAGTCCGAAGGTTCTCTAGTCCGAATTTATTAAAAGGTTCACTAGTCCGAATTGTTAATCAGGTTCGCTAATCCGAATCAAAAAAAGGTGCTCTAGTCCGAATTTTAAATAAGGTCCGCTAGTCCGAATTTTATATAAGGTTCGCTAGTCCGAATGATAAATAAGGCCCGCTAGTCCGAATTCTAAATAAGGTCCGCTAGTCCGAATTTTCTTTAAAGAACCTGATCAGCGCCACCATACACCGGTCTCAAAATGTATTGGAGGTGTTTGATCAAATATAGCGTGTTACCTGATAGGTGCACACAGGTTCACAACATTGTTCATGTTTTGCATTGTTTCTTTAAAAGTAATGATGGCAAGTACATAAAAGTATACATTTTCAGAAAGGAAACAATGCAAGTAGCCCAATAAGTTTCCAAATGAAAACTGTATATTTATGTTCTAAAGACACAAAAAGTATACATGGTATAGATGCTGCCATTTTTCTAAGTATTTCAATATTTATTCCTTTTAAAAATTACTGATGTAGGTTTAGCAGGATGAATGAAATTGCAATCAAATATACACCATCGCCTCAATGGTAATGGAAATAATTCAAAACAACAACGAGAGCTAGGCCTATTATGAATGTCTAAAATACAAACTTTTCTATTTATTTTATTTCTTCATTGATTACTTTCTCTATAAATCCTTCTTCCTTTAATTCTTTCTTTCTTTCTTTCTTTCTTTTTTTTTTTTTTTTTTTTTCTTTCTTTCTTTCTTTCTTTTTTTCTTTCTTTCTTTCTTACTTTCTTTCTTAAATTCGGACAAGCGGACCTTATTTAAAATTCGGACTAGCGAACCTTATTTATAATTCGGAGTAGCGAACCCTAAATCAAATTCGAATTAGCGGACATGATTTTAAATTCGGACTAGCGAACCTTATATATAATTCGGACTAGCGAGCCTTATTTAAAATTCGGACTAGCGAACCTTGTTAAAAATTCGGACTAGCGGACCTTATTTAGAATTCGGAATAGAGAACCTTCGGACTAGCGGACTTTCGGACTAGCGAACCTTCGGACTAGCGAACCTTCGGACTAGCGAACCTTCGGACTGGCGGGCCTTCGGACTAGCGGGCTGTAACCACAGCCACACCATGCTTTACTCAGAATGCAAATAAACTTTATGTCACAAATTTTTCGTGTGGCATAGAGGTACACTGATTTCCCTAAAATGAGTGACACACAAACATGACAAATTTTAAACTCTCTAATACTATCTGTTTGATAGCACCACAGTTTTGAGACACAAATTGGACAAGTTGTTTCAAAAGTAGATGTTGAATGGCAGACCTGACTGATACGGATTCCATTATTAGATTTCCAATGACAACAAAGGGATTATACCCAAAGAGTACAGACTCTGCCATGTTTGTGTGTTGCTCATGGAAGGCAAAACTCTGTACTTCCTGGTTATTTTACTCCATGCCTGGTAAACTTTGATTAAAAGTGCATGTTTGTTTGCATTCTATGCAGGGGCGGATTTAGAGGGGGGTGAACAGCGGCAAGCCGATATATCGATCACTCCACCCCTTTGCTGTGGCGGCAGCACCACTGGGAGTTGAATTCAAGTCAACTCGGAGCGGTGCCGCTCTGACCGTGAGAACAAAATACGATTTTGGAGTGGTGCAGAGCGGCAAGAGTAGCTTTCAGAGTCATGCCCCTGCTGTGTCTAATGCATTGTGCCAATAATGTGGGCTAAGTGATATGCGCGCTACCCTTGGTAAACAGTAACTCCCAACCTTAACTCTCTCCATTTTAATTCAAATTTCAGAATTGTAAATTTTCATGACCCTATTTGGAATCAGCATAAATAATGCATTGAAATGATTACAAACAAGCCTAGTATTGGTTCAGTGGTTCTTAAGATAGCCTGTGATATTTTGAGAAAATATATCTTAAAACTTAAGCCAGCAGGCAGATAATTAAAGATGCTAATAGTTGTATGTAATGCCAGAGGTGCATTATTTTGATTGGATTCACCATAGCATTATATTCCCACCTGGGAACCAAGGGAGAACAGTGCCAGTGCATTGATTGGTCACCCCAGGTTAAATAATAAATAAATAAATAAATAAATAAATAAATTATGAATGTGGTAATTCTGAGTCTGTTCTCTTTGGGTCTAAGCTCTTTGATGGAGACACTTGACTTCTAGAAAATAACAGGTACAATATGCGAGATTAATCATTTTGACACCAAAGTCCATTTACTTGTATAATTAAAATTTTGTTGATTTCATACCCATGTGGATGTTGATTTCAACTGAATTTGAATTCAAACTTAAATTATGAAGAAAGGATGTACTAAATGTTAAGTTGGGTAGATGAAACTAATCAGCATTATAAAGCAGCTAGATATAGATGTTGAGGACACAGTGGAATCAGTGGACTAATGGTACGGGCTCACTCGGACTCATAGTCGGAAGGTTGTGGGTTTGAACCTTGAAGGTGGTGCTATTGTGTTTTGCCCTTAGACGAGGCCCGTAATCTCTATTTTCTCTCTCCACCCAGGTGTATAATAGGTACCAGCTTAATATAGTGCTGGGAAGGTGTAACAGACATGTTGTGTGGGAGGAGTGGCAAATCCCCTGCGTTGGCATACATAATCATTGCTCCAGCATATGACTTTTCCTACCTTTACCTAAGAAGCATTTTTGTTATGTTTGTTTTTCTGCATGGTGGCATTCTCACAAAGTAATGCTGAGTCTTATGTGTAGAATGTAGCTTCTTTTTAAACTTCTTTTGACAAAAACAGTGCTTTTTGTATTGACATTTTTTCTACCTGTATAGTAGACATTGACAAGAGTATGTATTGATGTTACATATAGCAAGATGGTTTTCTTGAGCAGAAAGCTCAGAGCATAGACAGACACTTTGTCTGTAAGAAATTCTAGCTTTCTGTAATTTGATTGGTATAGAGGCACAAATTGTTGTTCTTATAGTTTCAAATATACATAAATAATACCATTTTTCGTCCTGATGTGGCAGTGACATCAATGCGTTGAGGCAGCCGTTACGAGCGTGCATCTTTAAGCTTGTGCGTGTGTGTTAAAACAAAGGGCTGGCCGTTCAGGGGTGTTAGGGTGGAAGTCACGGGGGCATAGATATTCGTGTTGCTCAAACACAGCTGTGCCATCTAGTTATTGTTCTTAAAGTTTCAAATCTACATAACTAATATCATTTTTTGTCCTGATGTGGCTGTGACATCAACGTGTGAGGCAGCCATTTCGGGTGCGCATATATGTGGCATCTCTAAGCGTGTGTACGCCAGTGCTTTGAGCAAATGCTAGCATTTGAAGCTGTGCCCAGTGAAATGAGCACTGACGTGGTGAAAAATGGAATCAAGACTTTAATAAATAAATGCCACTTCAAGTAACAAGTTTTTTTGTACAAGTACATGTAGACTGATCACACATTGAGGGCTTGGTCATTTCTGCCTCATCTACAAATTGACCATTTGTGACACGATCTGGTCCACGGGGGCCAAAGGCGGCAAATTTGAAACTGAGATAAAGGTAAAAATATGGAGTAAAAACAATAAAATACATAAGAAAATAGACATCAAAAAACTTCATAACTTTAGAACCAAGTATGCTAGACCTTTGGTGTTTTCAGTAAATGATAGCCTATTGTATGTATAATGTAATAATTACCATAACTCACCTTTCAAAAATGCCTCCATTGGCCCCCATGGACCAGATCGTGTCACATTTTGAAAAACTTGCAGTAAAAGTTTTGTCAATAGTGTATAGGGTCATTAGTCCGAAAACCCAATAACATAGCACGGTTGTTTGATGGGATCATTTATTAATTTTTTCAAACAAAACATCATGTACAACCCAATTTTAGGCTTAAACAGCTAAAGTGATACCATGCTAATGTATACAGATGCTTTTGAGTCATTTTCAAATTTAATTTTCTCTCTTTTACAAAATTATTCACCTTTATAGCATTTTTTAAAGCTTTTTCGGATATAAAATGTATCTTTTAATGACAAAATTGGTGGCGCTATTTAGTTACTGGAAATTGCTCTTTCAAGCTTTTAATGCAAATATTTCCTTTTATTGTTTGATAAAATAAGTTTATAAAATTTCCTTGTTGATTGTTTCACCTATTCCAGCTGTTTTAATGGCAGTATTAATCACCCACCCCTTGCAAATTAAGAAATATGATTTAGGATAAATAGCGCCATCTATAGTTTGCATTTAGTTAATAATGAAGCCAATTCTATATACATCAAACAGCCGTGATAGTTAATAAGTACTGCCGTAGTTCGGCCCTGATTTGGTAAAATGATCTAACTTGAAATTAAAATCGCTGTTTCGAGAAAACAAGCTTTAAAGTTTGAACACTTGACATTTTTCTTTTTGAATAAAATAAATTTTTAAACAGATCTAATGTCTTAGAAAACATAAAAATCTCATTATTTGGTGGCATGGGGGTGATTTTAGGATGTCACCAATGGAAAGAGTGCCCTCACATTACCCATGATATGGATTTATCTCAAAATGTCAAAATTTCAAGTTAATCGTTTTACCAAATCAGGGCTGAGTTGTATACCCTAATCATTACCGTAGACTTCACCATAACCTAAACCGTAGCCCAAAACCTAATCATAACTGTAATCCTAACACTTACCTTAACACTAAACCTAATGATGACCGTAACCATATCTCTAATCCTAGCATAAAATTACATAAACCCTAAGATTAATGATCCTTTGTACTAATGGGCTATTCCTGGAGAATGACTTGAGTGCCAAGGTATCAAAACTAAACCTTAAGATTAACGATGCTTTGGACTCATGAGCTGTTCCTGGAGAATAAGTACAGTACAAGGTATCAAAGTGAAGCTTGAAGCGTATAAGTTGATAAGGTGCGTACTTCATATCGTGATCATAGCAAACTGCATTGATTTCCTATGTCAACAGGGCAGTGGCCTAGCGTCATAGGGACACAGTGGGGCATGTGCCCCCCCACATTGATTTGAAAACTTTAAAAAATCCCATAGGAAAATTGCCAAAAAATGGCTTGTGCTCTCCCCCCATCAGACACGGTTCCCCCAATCATGGTCGTCCCCCCCCCATAGGATGACTCCCGCTTTGTCACTGACACAGGGTGACGTTACTCATCTTTTATTCATTAAAAAACCGAGTTAATAGCTACTTGATAGTAAATTGTCGAAAACCTTCACATGCTAGATGGGGACATTTTATATTATAAAGTTGTTTTCTTTAAACTTCCGTGGTCGTGCCTGTGGCTGTGCGTATCGCGTACACGAGCGTAAACACAAAAGCAATAAACAATCACGCTGATTGGCTGATCAATGCACTTGACAACAAGCCGGCTGACCCATTGGTCTTCGGCACGGCGCGTAGTAGGCGACCTTGTCACTTCTACGCGATCGCAATTCACCAGCGCATACCCGGACCACGGAAGTTTAAAGAAAACAACTTTAGTAAACTGTTATTCTGCATTTGGCAAAAATCATTATTGTACTTAGTATTAAGAGGAGGCTAATTGGAAGTGTAAACTGTCAGTATTTGAGAATTTTCTGTATTTATGACTCTTTTTGATAGCTGTCATAAGAAAAAAGTTTGTATATTGATGTGCAAACCTTCAATTCTCCCAGCGGCACTGGAGGAAACCTACCCTAAGCTATTATTATCCTACATGTATACTAGTCTTTGTCTGTTAGACGCATAGTTTTGTATTAATACATTATTTTCTTTTAAACAAAACTGTACAGCCGATTTCTTATTTAAGCTTCAACATTTCTTTTTAAGTTAGTTTAGGATCTTGTTTATGACCAATTTGTATCATAATAATTATTATTAAATATTTTATGTAATTATGACATATAATGTGATCAGGCAGTTATTTGTATGAAAAACATTAAATCTGGAAAAATACAAATCATAATACATAAGAGTTTCAGGTGTGATTTGATTCGTCTTCTGGTTGTGTATTCACCATATATTAATTACCATAGCGATGGGTTTGCACTATTTTTTTTAATGTATTGCCCTGCACTAGACGTTTTGTTGCTCCTCTGTAGTGCACATAGATTATAGGCCAGTCAAATTAAAGAAATTACCCACTTCTAATTGCAATGGAATCCATTTCACATGAACACGTCTTCCAAAAGCTCACACAAAAACATAACCTTTTCATGATAAGATTCTCCACTTTCTTGAATTTCTTCACTGTGGCCGCATCATCCGAAAGTGATGGACGTCCACTTCTTGGCTCATCTGTGAGGGACATGTGGCCAGTTTGGAAATTCCTTTTACAAAAAGCAACAGTGCCATATGATGAGCAATCATCACCGTAGCGGATAGCTTTCATTGCATCATAGATTTTCTGAGCATTGTAGGCCTAACCCTTCAAATGCAGGAACTTAATCACGCTGCGTGCCTCAATTTTCACCATTTTACAGGTTATGCGCCTACTGCCCATCTAGCGCCACCTGTAAAAAAAGTAAACATACTTATGAGACCATTTATAATGTAGAGAAGGACCAGTAATTACACTGACAAAATTTCATCGATATAGCTCCTTCGCTTCTGGGTGATGTCAAAAACTTTTGGATACCCCTCGTATATGATGCTTTTTTTTGCCGAGCCGAATTAAGGACAAATCATTTTCGACTGTATTTTCAGTCGAGTGACTTGAATTTTCCGGGGAATTTTCAATCTTTCTTTTTTTCAATCAAAAGGAGTGATTCTCAATCTTTTATCAATTAAAGTTAAGGGCAAATCTTTTTTGATTGAATTTTCAGTAGAATGATTGATTTTCATTGTTTTTAAGTTTTGATCTTTTGAAATCTTTCCAATTGAAAAAAAAAAGATTGAAAATATTCACTTTTTAGATAAGTTTAAAATCTCATTCCAAACATATGCAACACATGTCATTTGTCATATACATTAGGAGTAACGCATGATTGGGTATAGTGAAATCAGTCTACACAAAGAGTAGACCTACGAGTCAAACAAAAAACAAAAACAAAAAATATTTCAATCTATTTTTCTAGTTAGATTCAGCAATCGTTAAAAGATTGAAATATTTCAATCGGTCAATTTAAGAGAGTGGTGATCTATTGATCTATTCCGGGGAATTTTCAATCTTTCTTTTTTTCAATCAAAAGGAGTGATTCTCAATCTTTTATCAATTAAAGTTAAGGGCAAATCTTTTTTGATTGAATTTTCAGTAGAATGATTGATTTTCATTGTTTTTAAGTTTTGATCTTTTGAAATCTTTCCAATTGAAAAAAAAAAGATTGAAAATATTCACTATTTAGATAAGTTTAAAATCTCATTCCAAACATATGCAACACATGTCATTTGTCATATACATTAGGAGTAACGCATGATTGGGTATAGTGAAATCAGTCTACAAAAAGAGTAGGCCTACGAGTCAAACAAAAAACAAAAACAAAAAATATTTCAATCTATTTTTCTAGTTAGATTCAGCAATCGTTAAAAGATTGAAATATTTCAATCGGTCAATTTAAGAGAGTGGTGATCTATTGATCGATTAATTGATTTTAATTAATTGATTGATTGATTGATATAGATCGGTTACATATTGATTTGTTTAGTTCTTAGGCCCAACTGGTTTTATTCTCTCTACTTTTTGTTCAACTAACAAATTTAATCGTGACATTGATTGTGTTTTTGTTTGGATTTGTTTTGTTTTTCAGCAGCTTCATAAAATATAGTGATTTAGGCCTAGAAATTTTCAAGTGAATAGGCCTACTGTCTTTGACAAGTAGACATATAACTTATAAGCCTAGCTTCGTTAATCACGGGATTGGTAAAAATAGCTCCTGCATAGGCCTACTATATTCCTCAAAATTAATTATCCTATAGGATCAAAAAATTTCATCCAGATTATCTTGACCATATAGGGCCTACTTGTAGGCCTACATAATCGAAATATCTTTTTATATTATTGGCCTTGTCCATGCTCTACTAAACACTGCAAATAGTCTCGTCATGACTGTTTCATCTCGCACTTAAAACATCTGGAAAGTTAATTTTGTTCTTGAAAAATAGGCCTATTGAATGAAATTTTTTGATCCATTAATTAATACTTTGAGGAGTGTAATTCAGCATAGGCCTAACACCACAAATTCTAAATCAAATCTCCCGGCCAAATCTCTAACTTTAATCCTATACGAGGCGCCCGGTATGCAAACATTCATCAGCTGATGGACAGGTGCATAGGCTATTGCACCTGCGCTGCCGCATATCATTATCTGCCGGCGCACCAAAGTGAAACTTTATATTCGTGTTATTACGCACGAACAAAAGAAGTGCCTTGAAAAAAACTTTATAGAATTGTTGATGAGGGCTGAATTATTAGTCTTTCTTAGGCCTACCCATTCTATAACAACTGCTAAACTGTCGCAACAAAGGATATTTTACTTAAATTTTTGTTAGTTCCTGGTAAATTATTTCTCTTGGGTTAAACACACTCGCAGACGATACGGAGTAATACGGTCGAAAAAGTTTGTGCATTTGTGCAGATTTGTGCTTCACAAACCGGCTGCTGCTTGGTAAAAAGTATTCGTGTTTTGGCTCGGATTTTGGTATCTTTTGGTCTAAAATTTTGTCGAACGTTGCTCTATCAAGAACATATAGATCAATGGAACTCATATGCATGGACAGTATAGAAGATGTGGTTCAAAAAGTAAGTGTTTTCGTTATTTTTGCTCTTACGTTTTTCGATGAGATTGGAACTGCGAGAGACCGAGGGCATTACACTTTGGCGAAATGCATAGGCCCCTACATTTGTAGGAATTGCCTGGATGACTTAGGCCTAGGCCTACTTAACTAGGGCCTTATCTCGACATGTAAACTGTTGATGTTTTACTGTAGGCCTAGGCCTAATTTGATTGATATTTTTTTATTGTGGCTGGGTATCTCCTCCCAGCCGTTAGAATATTTAACAATCTTGAAATGTTCATTTTTAAAAATACGCCACCATGTCCACTGCACTGGTATAGGCTTAAAGGGAGGTCAGTAAAAATTCATTGGTTTAAGACCGCAAAAAATACAGCAGCAGCTCGTGCTAGGACTACCGTAAAATGGGGTAACTTTGGACACTTTTCAGAGTTTTTAAACCACTGCTTCCAAACAAAACCAATTAGGGCCTATATTTGTAATTAACTCTTTTTTGTGACATTATAGGGTTCTCTTCTACACCTTGAAGTTGAAAAAGATTTTAAAATAATTTTGTAAGGGTGCCCTAGGGGTTAAAAATAGCCTGACCAAAGTTACCCCGCATTTGGGGCAACTTTGGTCAGGGTATTACCCCGGGGGTATTAGGCCTACATTCCATGAAGAAAAAAAATCAAAAAAATTGATCTTCGCTGTATATGGGCAAGTTATTGTTTTTTGTGACATTTGACCCCTTGCAAAATTAAACAAGCACACATCCTTGGTCACAAATATCGATTTTTATTTTTTCTGAAAGAAAATGTAAAAAAATGCTAATTTTTGGTCAAAAATCCCGAATAAGACTAAAAACAATATTGCTGTACGGAAATATCACCATTAAAAAAAAAATTGACCGACCAAAGTTACCCCGCTGACCGAAGTTACCCCATTTTACGGTACATGCAGAATATTAAAACAGAAATGAAGCTGGGGGGGGGCGTCAAATACCTACGGTCCGAAAAGTGTGGAGGACACACAGAGTGACGCGATGACGAATCTAGTTGGACCCAACTTTTGCATAATTATTAAAGGAGTATTTCGTGATCCTAGCATCCTCTTTTTATGACATTTTTCAGTAGGCCTACATATCCACGAAAAAAGCATATTCCCAAAATTTCAGTTGATTCCGATTTTGCGTTTGCGAGTTATGCATGATTATGTGTATTACACTGCTCCATAGACAATACGTTGTAATTTCGTTCAAATTCAAATTTCGCGATATCTTTGCTAAACGAATTAATCTGCAAGAAATATTTTGTACATAAACATTATGTAGCCAGAGTATTCCAGTGATATAAAAATCTCAACTTTTTTTGAGAAAAGTGGGGGATGAGGCTGTTTGTTTGTTTGTTTGTTTGTTTGTTTACCCAGGTTGGTCCGTGAGGAACACATGCTAATCCATGGAAAACCATGGACCGTTCCAAGTTGTGGATCACGAAATGCCCTTTTAAAGAAAATGTAAAAAAATTAAAAAAAACCTTTGCAAAATAAAGACGCAATAATTGAAGCCATTTGGTGGACCATTTTGGCACTGTTATTTTAATCAGAAAAAGCCCGATTTGAAGCCATTCGTGGACAAGTTTTCACTAAATTGTATAATTTATTGGTTTAGGCCCAAACCTATAAGTGTCGGCACTGTCAGATGTCCAAAGCAGAATGGCGTTTTGCTTACCCATACGCAGACACCCCCCCCCCACACACACACACACGAGAATTTGGAAAAAATGCAAAATGATGGCCCAATTGAAGACATTTGGTGCACGGTTTTGACACCTTTATTGGGTAAAATATTGGTTGGAGAAAGTTAGAAATTGTGTAACAATGACAGCCCAATTGAAGCCATTCGTAGGCCTACATCTTTCCCACTAATTAGGCCAAAAAATAGGTTTGTCTCATGTCCCCCGCGCGCATTGGATTTCTGATGGTGAAAACGTTCAAAAATAAAGTTTCATTTCACATTATCTTTTTTTTTTTTTTTTAAAAATAAAAACAAATTGTCATTGGCAAAACATAATGGGTCAAAACCGGTGATTTTTCAAGGGGGTAACCCCCTGAACACCTGATTTATTGATAAAATGAAAAAACCGAATAGACTATACCTACCGCATTAGATTTCAAACTCCCATGGGGCATGAGACAATTTTTTTTTTTTAATGGCGGGGGGGGCTCATTGCTTCATATCTGAGACTACAAACATAACCTATAGGCTTAAAGTGTACGGGTGTCCAAGGCTTAAAGTATTATACGGGTGTCCAAGGCTTCAAGTGTATACGGGTGTCCAAGGCTTAAAGTATACGGGTGTCCAAGGCTCAAAGTGCACGGGTGTCCAATGCAAAAGCGAAAACAGTCACTTGTTAATAAATATGCAGGGGGATGTCTGAGGTGACAAAATGTCACTGACCCTGCGTATTGGTCAAAGGCTTTTGTGAGGAGCACCCACCTATAGAGCACTGCCTAAAATTATAGGCCTACGACCCGACCCTATACATGCAATTTAACTTTCCTCTCGTCTTTTCCCCCTTTCTCTTCTCTTTTCTCCCCTTTTCCCGTTTCCCTTTTCTTCTTTATATAAAATTTTTTGGAGGGGGGGAGGAGGAGGGGGTGTTTCCGAGCCTGGGGAAACACATGTAAAATTGGAATTTGGCAGGTGAGCGGGCCGGGCGTAAATTGTTTCCGCGACAGAGGGGGATTCTGAGAGGGATGTGTCCCCCTTAGTCGATGACCATTGACCTCAATGTCGTATACAAGCTTACTCACACACAGCAGAAATCAATTACCCGGCTATTGTCAGTAGCCTTAGTCAGGCCCCTCGAATCATTATGCGTCACAAAGGTCGGAACAAAATGGCCATGCGTGGCTGTGGATTCAACCTACCATGGCGATTTCTGCCATGAAGATATCGGGGCGATGACACTGTGCAAGGGTGTTTCAGAGGGGATATGTATGAGGCCCTGTGCCCCAAGTATTTTTTTGTCCATGAAGCCATTTTTAATTATACATACGGCCTACGCTATCACGATTTGTATTGTGCGTGCTCGAAATCAAACAACTGATTTTAACAATGATTAACTGTTCCCAAAATGGGTAGCCCCCTATAATGGTGTCTCCCTCCCCATGCACTTTTTAAAAGCGTGTCTCCGTGTCCCCAGGATTGGCAAATTGGCCCGGTAAACTTGATTTTGGGTTAGGCCATATAAAATTAATGTTTTGGCTCTTGTCCCCTCCCTCCTCAATTTCTGCATGGGATTTGTCAGATTTGTTTAATTTTTTCAATTAGATTTTTCAATTTTTTAAGACTTTGGAATGATTTATGAAAACTTCATGCACATAAACAAGGATCACTTCCAAGCCTTTTGTGGTATTATAGGGGTTTATCCCACAGAATTGAAAAAAGGGCCTCATCCTTTCCTCGAGCACCATTGGAAACTACTGACAATGCTCATTTTACATTGGAAAAAAAACCTCCCTCCCTCATCAATGCATGAAAATTCTCTGGACGAGAACCAAAACATTAATTTTATAGGGCTTTACAATAGTCATGATAGTGTAAAATTTACAATTTTATCGCGCGCCGGGCCAAAATATGTCCACCATGATTTTTGTATAGGCCTATTAATTATGCATGGGCAATTTTTTCTATTTCAGCTACTATTTACAATATTATTACAAAATGATAGGGCCTACGACAGGGAATCTTATAGGAATCAGCCTGGCATATAGGAACCATGGGCGATCCAGTACGGCCACCCCAGCATCGGGTATAAGAAAAGGTAAGACACACAAAAATTATCAGGGCGGTCTGAGAAACACCCACTATACCCCCTTAGATATACTTATATAATAGACCACCCACCCCTAAATTTGCCCAAGAAAGTCTAATTTATAAAGACAAATTAACAAAGGGACCATTTGTTCATGACCGGTGTTCGTTGTTAAACCGTTCAAATTAGCCCGATAAGTATATACATTTTTAGAGGGGGGGGGTATAAGTCCACTTTTTGCACGAATAATTAGTGAATTCATTTTGAACGGTTAACCTTTAACGGTTAACAAGTGGTCCCTTGCTAATTTTTCTTTATTATTTGGAATTTCTTGGGTACATTAAAATTCGTGGACTTGGGCCTATTTAGCTTGATATAAGCCAATTATCTTTATCCACTCAAGTACAGGATATATACCAGTAATGAGAACTTGCTTGACAAGACTTTTTACACAGCGAATTTGCAAATTCGCTGTGTACTGTCTTTTGCCAATTCTTTCTTTCTTTCTTTCTTCTTTCTGGCAACCAGCTCTAGCTCCGCAAGGCATTGGCAGATTTCAAGCATACTTGACCCAAATGACCATTGGGCTAGTGCAAAACTTGCATATGACTTTGACCTGGCTGTGACCTTTGACCTAGCTACAATGGTCAAAAACGTGATTTTTTTTTGCTTTTTCCTAGCAAAACGTGACATTTTGCGTGATTTGCCACGTTTCGCCCTAGCTCTGCTATGCTTTGACCGATTTTGATCATACTTGGTCACAAACACCACTGACCATATCCCCACATGTTACATGACATTGAACTCCATTTCACCTTTGACCTGCTCACAATGGCAAAAATGCGATTTTTACTATAAACTGCCTCTTCTTCCACAAATAACATGTGATGGTGACATGCTTAGGTCATGTGACTTGACTTTGGTCGGTGTCTATAGGGTGTTCACAGATAAGGGGTCAAAGGTCATTAAAGGGGTCATTTCCGGTCTGAAAGCTAAACATATTCAAAAAATCACTGTTTTTACAAATTACATAGCAGAGTGTTGTCATTAGCACACATACATTGCTAATAACCAGGGTCTTTGGGGTGACATAAACTTCATATATGCATTAGTGTTACCCGATGTATGCACGGTATTTTATTTTTTTGGTCAAAGGTCATTTAGACGTCATTTCCGGTTTTAAGCTAAATAACTTCAAGAATTTTTATCTCCATAACTAAGCATAGTAGATTTTTAAATTTAAACTGTAACAATGCATTTTCTCGGTGTATGATAAGGTTTTTTTTATATTGGGGTAAAAGGTCATTAAGGAGGTCAAAACGTCAAACTTGCAAAAAATGTTTAAAATTGGCCCAATCGAGCTCAAATTCAACAGGAACGATTCTTACGACATTCTAAACATGTTAAAATTATTTATTACCCCAAAGGTCAATGTTTACTTTAGGGTCAAAAGGTCAAAATATGGTTTGCAGATAGCTATTCGCTGTGTACCCAGATTCTATTGACTCTAGTTCATGTTGCTTCCAAGTTGATTGGGACACCATTTCGAGACTTTCGTAAACGTATTCGTGGAACTTCACGTCTCTATTGCAATATCAATTATACTCTGCATTGGCTTAGGAAGATTTTTAACATGGGGGGGCTGTAATTTGACAAATTTGTGGTGGGCCACCCGGGAGTGGCCGAGGGGGATTCCCCCCTCGGAGTCAGAAAATTTGGCAAAATATAGATCACAAACACCCATTGGGGGGGCTGAAAGGTATTCCAGCCCGCACCAATATAATTGAGGGGACTGAGCCCCCCAGACCCCCCGTTCCTAAGCCGGTTGGGTGGCTGATTGATGGTGTCAAGTAACACAATATTCGGCCAGCTCCGGCGTGAGATATGACTGTTGCATCCGTAGAGTTCATGACAAAGGCATGCATTTTGCATCGATTCTCATATGCACGCACAATCTGTCCAATATGAAACAATCATCAGTTGGTAAGTTTCTTTTCCATTAGCCTATTCTATAGCCTACATTTAAAAAATAACGCGATGTGTTCGGTAAAGTAAGGTTGAAGCTTAGGCCTATGCATTAGACCTAAAGTAGGCTATGGCCTACACGTTTACAAGTCTAGGCCTTTAAATTATTTTCTATCAAAATTATATAATATATAAAGGGGACATTGGCCTATATAAATCCCGATAAAAGATGCAAATGAAAGCTTGATATGTCAGAATTAATCTTTTCTAGATTTATACCCATCAATCTCACAAAGTTACTCATCTTACCAAGTTACCAAACTTTTTCTTCCTTAAATGATTATATCAAAATATATAACAAGTTATTTTGTGATGCTGTGAATGTTTTAAAAAATATTCCCAACTTCACAAAATAATTTTGGTTGAAACATGACTTTATAGGCATAATACTAGAAGAAGTACAGTGACGGACCTTATAGTACTTGTTCTTTGTTAATTTGCTACATTGATGGGTCATTCCATATGAAATCAAGCCAGCGCCCCACCTGACCCCCTCAGATTTGCTTTATATTTTAGTCATATGTTGTACCTGTAAAAATATTAAAAAGCTGCAAATTTGAGGTCTGTAGCTCTTACGGATTTTGAGTAGGGGGGCCTAAATTTGGACCCAAAACTTGCCCTTTAAATAAATTTCATCTTTGGGAGTCTGTGCCTTCTTTATAAAAAGAAAGAGAGGTCTGAAACTTTGTATACACACTAACTGCATGCCCAATTTGTCAAAGAATAAAAAATTAAAAAATTCTGTAATTGCGCGTTGTGTCACGTGGTCATTAAATATGCAAGAAAAATGTAATGTTTTGTAAACTGGCAAGTTTAGCCCCCTAAATTCACATTTTTGTCAGATTAATTATTTTTTGCTATCACTGATGCTATATATAGGATAAATACAATGCATATCCAAAAAATTGAGGTCACAACTCATTTACATTTGGAACAGCGCCCTCACGAAGATGAAATGTAGGCCTATTGCAAATTCAACATTTTCAGGGGGCCCAAAGTCGATGTGGTCCCTTCAAAATTTATAAAACATCACTTTTATAATAACTACTAGTCTTAAATTACAACTTTGTTAAGTCACAGTAATTGTATAAGTTGACTTCATATAAAATGACAAGCCCAAAGTTGACCATTTTCTTATGATTGCATGTACTGCAAATGTGCCGAATTCGGAAGGCTTGAAAGTCAAATTGGCCACAATATTAAAAATAAATGATTTAGATGAGTAGTCATTTCCAACAGCGCCCTCGCAAAGATGAAAATTAATGCAAATTCACCATTTTCAAGGGGCCCAAAGTCGATGTGGTCAACCTTCAAAATTTATAAAACATCACTTTGATAAGACTACTAGTCTTATATTACAACTTTGCTCAATCCCAGTAATTTCATAGGTTGACTTCATATAAAACGACAAGCCCAAAGTTGACCATTTTCTTATGATAGCATGTACTGCAAATGTTCATACATACGCGCTATATAACGGCGCGCGTGATTGGTCGAGAGCCGGGCATAAACAGCGTTTATGCCCGGTGGCCCGGATGTGAGATCACAGCGTAGGGAAAATGACGGAAAATCGTGTTTTTTAATAATGTTACTTGTAATTTTTTGTTATTATTTTGATGAAATAAGCATCACAAAATGTCCTGGTAGGCCTATGTATGAACGGGCAAGCGACCCCTCGGGCATAAACAACCGTTTAGTCATGAAAATATATGAATGAACCCCTAAATTAATGAATGCCAGGGTATATTTGAAAGGGAACCTGAAGAAAAAAAATAGTGCGGAAGCGATCGAAGCTACTGAGGGTTAGCTGTAGCAGCTATCAAAAATTCTGGATGTAGGCCTAGTAGGCCTATATTTTCCGCTAATTTTGGCTATGCAATACCGGGTGACATGAAACAAGAATGTTTGTTTATTGCCAAAGAACGAGTCACTGTAGCATTGGTGTCACTTTTGGAATTAAGGCGTTTTAAAATATTAAATTTGGGACAATAGAACTAAAGTAGGCCCTACTTTAACGTTGCGTTAAAAAGGATCTCGCGGAGCATCTTCTTAGTCTTCTGTATCAGTTGTTTATTTTTAAAACTTGTTGGTCACAGCTCTAATATGTAGGCCTATATAGGCCTATGCTGATACCCTACTTGTTTTTTGTTAATTTGTTAAGTTATCTACTGCTGATATCGGTGTTGATGAATTAGTTTTGATGATATCGAAGATGAAACACTATTTGACTAATTATAAGTAAGCTATTTACTGCTGATTATAGGCCTTGATGAAATATATGTTACACTTGATAAATCAGCTAAGCTGATATCGAAGACGAAGAACTATTTGATTGAGTTTATTATAAGTTGTTATATGGCTTGCTACTGCTGATAGGCCTAGGTGTTGAAGTGGGTATGCCGATGTTGAAGAACTCTTTTAGTGGATATGTAAGCTGTATATATCTACTGCTTCCTCTACCGGCATTCTCACATTCTCAATCAAACTTTGCGCAAAAATCTTAGTTCTGCATTGATTCAGTGCCACATGGATTACTGTTGTACATCTTGGTATAGTGGCCTCACTCAGAACCACAAAAATAAACTGCAAATTACTCAAAATAAGGTTGCTCGTTACATCTTGAAACTTTCTCCCAGAGATCACATTGGACAACATGAGCTAAACCTTGTGAATCTCTTGAAAATTTGTGAGATAGTTAAACAGCTGAGGCTTAACCATGTCTTTAACATATCTACCATTGTCAAGGTGCACTCTATCTTAATCAGAATTTCACTAGAACATCAAGTGCTCACTCTTATGGAACCAGATCAAGTGAATCCAATTTCATTGTTCCTATAGGGTAAAAGGTATTGCCTCAAACACATTCTACTACAAAGCCATTTTGGACTGGAATGATCTCCCATCAAACATCAAGGGATTGCCTACCAAGTCTGTATTTAAACAAAGTGTCAAACAACATCTGGCCAGCAACTCTCTCAGTCAAGAGATGTCTGATTTCACTGTGTAGGCATTTTTTGGTTTCCTTTTGTTCTCTCATCTTTTCTTGGGACCCCATCGGAAATAAGCTTGCCTTTTCTGCGGGCTTAATGGGTTATCCCGGCTTGTCATTTTTTTTGTCCGTACGTCCTGATCCTAAATGGCTTTGTGGCTGATTAATTTAAGCTTTAATTAATTTGTCACATTGATGTACTTTGTAATGATTTTTCTGTCTCTATAATTGTTTTTGTATTCTAATGATCTTGTCAAATAAAAAACAAACAAACAAACCTACTTGTGTTTTTGTTAATTTGTTTAACTGATAATAAGTAAGCTATCTAGGGGCATACTGCTATGCTGATATCGAAGTTAGAAGACAAGGTTGCTACGTCGGCACGCAAAGTAGGTAATAAAAGTGGTTTTCCAAGTAAAGTGTTGGATGCTCATCCAACACTTTACACTGATATCGGCCTTGATGAAATATGTTACACTTGATAAATCAGCTAAGCTGATATCGAAGACGAAGAACTATTCGATTGATTAAGTAAGTAGGCCTATGGCTTGCCTACTGCTGACAGGCGTTGATGAAGTGGATTTCATTTGATAATTGAGTTTAATGCCGATCGATGTTGAAGAACTATTTGAGTGAACATAAGTAAGCTGTATATATCTACTGCTAATACCCTACTTGTGTTTTTGTTAATTTGTTTAACTGATAATAAGTAAGCTATCTACTGCTGATATCGGTGTTGATGAAGTAGTTTCATAATTGATATGTCAGCTGAGCCGATATCAAAAATGAAGAACTATTTGAATGATTATTATAAGTAAGCTATCTGCTGCTGATATCGGTCTTAATAAAGTAGGTTTCATTTGATAAATTAGCTAAGCTGATATCGATGATGAAGAACTGTTTGATAATAAAGCTATCTACTGCTGATATCAGCCTTGATGAAGTATGTTTGAGAACTACTTGGTTGATTATAAGATACTGCTGAAATCAATCGACCTTGGTGAAGTAGGTTTATATGATACATCAGCTGTGCTGATGTCGATGATGAACTATTTGATTGATTATAAGTACACTATCTACTGATGATATTAGCCTTGATGAAGTAGGATTCATTGGAGTAGCCTTACTAAAAACTCTTACTGGCATTTTGACCATCTCCTCCGTAATTGTCTTTGTATTATTTGATGCTTAGATATGTGTAATTTCAATGTATCTTGCTTGTTTTGTTTTGCAATTCATTTTATTCATTCCATTCATTCATTCATTCTAAGCTGATATCGACGACAAAGAACTATTTGATTGATTATCAGTCAGCTAGCTGCTGCTGATATCGGTTTTGTTGAAGTATATGTTTCATTAGATAAATCAGCTAAGCTGATATCGGTAAGGAAGAACTGTTTGAGTGATATCTACTGCTGATATTTTTGTTGTAGGTTTACATACATTAGATATATTAGCAAGCTGATATCAATGTTGAAGAGCTATTTAGCCATGCTTATCATATTGCTTATTGTGTTATAAATCAGCTATCTACTGCTGATATTGTTGTGGATACATTAAATAAATGGGCAAAGCTAATATGTGTTGAAAAGCTATCTACCTACATTATTTCAATTTTGACGAAGTTACGATTAATTAGCTCATCGTATTCTGTTGTGAAGAACATTATTTTCTCAGATATTGTTTATACTGCCAATTTGGTTGATGATCATTATAGTCAAAAATAGCAATAGGCGAGTCGGATAGCGAGAGCCATATTTTTCAGTTTTCCAAATGTTGGAAACTGCAGTGTAAAAAATACAAAAGTGAAGATTATATTGATCTTATTGAAGAAAATAAGTCTGTGTAGATTGTTTTAAAGTAAAGGATAAGTCATTAAAATTGTCACTACGTATTTTTGAAAAACGAGGGAAATCTGAATTTTGAGGATTTTTACGAACCTCCAGATGAGGAAACCACTGAATAGGCTTTTCAGGCCAACAATGTATCGAAACGAAAATTTTAGGCGTTTTCCTCCTCCCCAGAAAAAATTATACCCACAGGCATAAATGACACCACTTATATCCAACCTTAGGGTTTGCCTTAATAAACTCATCTTGTGTGTCAGCTTGATTTGTTTAAATATTTGAGATTTGAGTACAAACACCACTATTATAGTAGGTCATGCTCTCCTCCGATCCCACATGCTTGATGCACTTGTTTCACCACGCGTGAACATTTACAAAACAACTCTGACATATTTAGACGTCTTTTCTGCTGTTCTTGTTCGGCCAGTACAGCCCAATCCATCTCTACGCAGACTAAGCCCCTGGCATTGCATTGGGATGAGACGGTTTGAGTACTGGTGTCTGACATGAGAATGTGCGGCTGAGAAAATACTTACAAACATTGCAATCATGAACACTGGTTTGATGTCCGAAGTCGTCATCAAACAATTAGGGTTGACATGAGGGTCCAGTCACAAACAAGCTGCATGAGATGACTTTCATCTCATTTCTGCTGTTTCGTGGCTGTGTTCCGTTGACAAGATCAGCGGACGTATCTTGTGCATTAGATGCAACATAAAAATAACATCAACAAAGCATGTCCTTTTAGGGGCTCGGTCATCCACATTTGCACAGTATTTCTTGTGGGACCTGAGAGCACATCAGGCACACCAAATTGCATTCTGAATACGCTGAATGTCCTTCTGCGGATATCATATAATTTAGATTTTTTGAAATTTGCAATATAATACAAATTGTATGGCAAATTATTTGCTCAAAATACCACATCTTTTTGAATCTGAATGGCTTCAAACATCACGTACTGACAGGCTAAAATTCTCACCGTAGAAATATTGCAAAATATTACAAAATCAAATTTAAGCTCCACAACAATGTTCAATTATTCCCATTGGGGTTTTCTACATGCGTATATAAAAATCATTTTTGGGGGCTAATTTGATTCAGAAGAATGATCTTGAAAAAAAAAGCACAGTCGGGATAAAGCAATATCATGCCATATATAAAAATAGGGAAATCTGTTCCAACGGACCAGCAGGGAACCAAAGGATGGATCCAAAAGGATACAACAGTGTCTCACTAGCAATGGGTCAAATTAAAAACAGGGAAAGGGTGACACAACATCCAATGGGCGAATAACACATAAGGTATAAACAAGTGTTAAGTTTTGAAAAGACAGAAATGGTTTTTAATTTTGTTTATACCTATACCTTTTGTGTTATTCCCCATTGGATGTGTAACATTTTTCCTGTTTTAAATGTCTTATTTTACTCTTAATTGTACTCCAACCTTCTGACTAGTCTCAAGCAAAACACTGCAAGAAGTACTTCATTAATACCAATATCAGCGGCAGATAACTGCTTCATCAATTCAAATATTAGCATTAAATATAGCTACTTCATCAATATCAATATCAGCATTACATAACTACTTCATCAATACAAAATATTAGCAGTAGATCGCTACTTCATTATTACTAATATCAGCATTAGATATAGCCACTTCATCAATACTAATATCACCTTTAGAGGTCTCCTTCAATACAAATGAATTATTTTATTAGCAGCAGATAGCTACTTCATCAATACAAATATTAGCAGCAGATACAAGCTACTTCATCAATACCAATATCATCAGTAGATAGCTACTTCATCAATACCAATATCAGCAGTAGATAGCTATTTCATTAATACCAATATCAGCAGTAGATCGCTACTTCATTAATACCAATATCAGCATTAGATAGTTATTTCATTAATACCAATATCAGCAGTAGATAGCAACTTCATTAATACCAATATCAGCAGTAGATCACTACTTCATTAATACCAATATCAGCAGTAGATCACTACTTCATTTAAAACACCAATATCAGCAGTAGATCACTACTTCATTAATACCAATATCAGCATTAGATCAATACTTCATAAATACCTATATCAGCATTAGATCAATACTTCATCAATACCAATATCAGCAGTGGATAACCACTTCATCAATACCAATATCAGCATTAGATGGATACTTAATCAATACAAATATTAGCAGTAGATAGCTACTTCATCAACACCAATATCAGCAGTAGATAACTACTTCATCAATACCAATATCAGCAGTATCAGCAGTAGATCACTACTTCAGTAATACCAATATCAGCATTAGATAACTACGTCAAGACCAATACAAATATTAGCAGTAGATAGCTACTTCATCAACACGAATATCAACATTCGACATCCTAAGGATACAAAAGGACAAAGGGCCTCAAGGAAGAACATGATTAATATTGTGTTTTCAACTGATTGAGTGTCCCAGGTTAAAGAAGAAATAAAACAAACAAACAAAGCTGTTTTTGCCAACTGTGAAAAGTGCTTTATTTTTTACCTCTGTTTTCTCAAATCGCAATTTTCCATGTTAAATGTATTCTTTTTTGAAGAGGAACCCCACCCCGCATAGTTGTTTTTTGGATTTAAAAAGTCTACGGTCGGGCCCAATTTTAGGGTTAGGCGGGTTACTCCAATACAACAATTCATTTTGGCCTAAGGGGCAAAAGATTGATGAGGCTAGCTCTAAAACTACAAGGGATGTACCTTTGCCCATTGTGGCCCCAGATGTTCAAAGTTAGGGGCCCCAGAGGCCCAAATGAATATTATTTTTTATGTTATAATATGTTAAATTCATTTCACATGTTGTAATTTGAGTACCCATGCCCAATCACATGGTCTCATTGCTGGCAATGTCACCACCACACCGGCACCACCTGCTCCAGCCTTCCATTGAAGGTTACCTTGGTTACCAAGCATAGTAATGGTTGTCTGGGATGATGTTGTAGGTACTCCGAGAGAGATTTGGTTATTAGATGGCCAATCCAGTACGATGGCATACACAGATGTGGCATTGTCCTTGGATGTATACCTGGTAAGAATAAATCAGAGAAAATATGTTACTCTTCCCAGAATCCTTTGCAACATGATACATCATCTCACATTTCATCAAATGACACTGCCATTACCACTGCCACTGCCTTTGGTGTTTTCAGTAAATGATAGCCTATTCTATGTGTAATGTAATAATTACAGTAACTCAATTTTCAAAAATGCCTCTTTTGGCCCCCATGGACCAGATTGTGTCACATATAAGAGTAAGTTTATTCTTGACTTACCAGATACCCTTTGTCATGGTGTCATTCTGTGCTCTCCAAGGTTTAGATTTATAGATAGCCTCACCATTGACCTCCATCCAGCTCCCCATCTGACGAAGACGTTCCTCAAATATGGGCACTATCCTGCCATCATGAGTGGGTCCCACATTCATCAAGAGATTACCACCACAACTGAAAGAAGAACGGTTTTCAGAATAATGGTTAATGATGATGTCCACAAAGCCACTGGTATTTAACAGCTTAGTAATGTTCATCTCTTCAATGTTGAATTTGCCAAAAATGGTATATACCATAACAGTTGGCCTAGCTACCATCAATGTGCCAAAAGATGTTGTCCCTAACAAAATACCAAGATTTGATGGAAACCTTATATTGTCAGCACACAAGTACTGACAAAGTTTGCCATCAGAGGAGCTCAGAGGGGTATCATTAGGCTATTCCAATTGAAATCCTTACACCCCCTATGAAAGACAGGATCTTAATCTCCCACACAGGGGGTGTAGATTTCAAATGGAGTCACCCAGTTACAGTTAGGTAACCCATTTGAAATTTACACTCCCTGTGTGGAAGATTAAGGTAATGTTTTCCATTGGGGTGTATGGATTTTAACTTGAATAACCAATTGAGAAGTAACTGACATGTCTGGCAGGTATCATTTTAAATCAGAAGAGAGTTGGCAGTGATCTAAATGTTGGGTTGGTCATTTTTGTGATCGTTGAGTATATTTTACAATTCTCTGCCCTGTTGGCTATGTGTACATAAACAAAAGAGTACAACTCTAAGACCAAGACATTTAATTGTAAAATAATAATCAATCATTGTTATTGATTTCATACCATCAAGTGTAACCCTTCTCACCTTACGGTTTCAGCTAAGATCTGTGTGATGTCATCCATGGTGAGGTAGTCAGCCAGTGGGGCCTCACGTCTGTATCCCCAAGATCGCTTATCAATAGTCATACAGTTTTCCCACTTGTGCTTCTGTAATGTACCTGAGAGATTAAATGACTAAAATCAGTATCAGCATGGATCACAGTGACTATGATTAGAGGTATTTTAACAGTAACTGTGATCAGAGGCAGGTCTACAATAACTGTGATCATAGGTAGTTCAACAGTAACTGTGATCAGAGATAGTTCAATAGTAACTGTGATCAGGGATAGTTCAACAGTCACTGTGATCAGAGGTAGTTCAAAATTAATTGTGATCAGATGTAGCTTAATGGTACCTGTGATCAGAGGTAGTTCAACAGTAACTGTGATCAGAGGTAGTTCAACAATAACTGTGATCAGAGGTAGTTCAACAGTTAGTGATCAGGTGCAGTTCTGCAATAACTATGATCAGAGGTAGTTCAGCAGTAACTGTGATCAGAGGTAGTTCAACAATCACTGTGATCAGAGGTAGTTCAACAGAACTGTGATCAGAGGTATTTCAACAGTAACTGTGATCAGAGGTAGTTCAACAGTAAGTGACCAGGTGTAGTTCACAGTGATCAGAGGTAGTTCAAAAGTAACTGCGATCAGAGGTAGTTTAATTGTACCTGTGATCAGAGGTAGTTCAACAATAACTGTGATCAGAGGTAGTTCAACAGAACTGTGATCAGAGGTAGTTTAACAGTAACTGTGATCAGAGGTAGTTTTAACAGTAACTGTGATCAGAGGTAGTTCAACAATAACTGTGATCAGAGGTAGTTCAACAGAACTGTGATCAGAGGTAGTTCAACAGTAACTCTGATCAGAGGTAGTTCAACAGTAACTCTAATCAGAGGTAGTTCTACAGGAACTGTGATCAGAGGTAGTTCAACAATAACTGTGATCAGAGGTAGTTCAACAGAACTGTGATCAAAGGTAGTTCAACAGTAACTGTGATCAGAGGTAGTTCAACAGTAACTCTAATCAGAGGTAGTTCTACAGGAACTGTGATCAGGGGTAGTTCAACAGTCACTGTGATCAGAGGTAGTTAAAAGTAACTGCAATTAGAGATTGTTTAATGGTACCTGTGATCAGAGGTAGTTAAACAGTAACTGTGATCAGAGGTAGTTCAACAGTAACTCTAATCAGAGGTAGTTCTACAGGAACTGTGATCAGGGGTAGTTCAACACTCACTGTGATCAGAGGTAGTTCAAAAGTAACTGTGATCAGAGGTTGTTTAATGGTACCTGTGATCAGAGGTAATTCAACAGTAATTGTGATCAGAGGTAGTTTAACAGTAACTATGATCAGAGGTTGTTCAAAAGTATCTGCGATAGGTAGTTTAATGGTACCTGTGATCAGAATTAGTTCAACAGCACTGAGTTGAACAATCGTTTAATCATGAAAATAAGAATGAACCCTGTTTATACTTTAATTAATAAGAGAACTTTTGTGATTCTCATTTCATCAAAATAATAACAAAAAATAAAAAGTAATATTGTTAGAAAAAGTGATTTTCCTTCATTTTCCCTACGGGTCCCACTATCACCCAGTCATAGACCCTCCCTCGGGTCCGTGGAGAACGACTGGTAATGTAGATTACATAGCATTAAAAATCGACCCAATACACGGACCCTCCCAGTCTGTAGGCAATTTGACTTCCAGCTCCCACAAACTGCTGGAAGTTCACTTTTACGGATTTGGAGTCACGCATAATCTTTCTATATACCACGTCCATGTTTTCACTACATTAACGTTTGTGTAGCGACTAAACAACGATATTGTATCCGACCAATCAACGCAGCTTGGCAGCGGGGATATTTGAAAAGGCTTCCTAGCTAAATAATGTGCAAACATTTGCAAACCGCACGCGATAATGTACGCAATATGGACAATAGGCCTAAGTCCGAGTCGAGTGGTTGCCTTTTATTATTGCGCGCACCATGGGTCTATCAGACGCGTGCCACTTGAGCTCAATACCTCTCAGTTGTTGACAAGTGTCCCATCCGATCTTGCGTCACATCCCGCGGCATAGCTTTGTGCTACCATATTTGAATTGAAACTGGGGCGGGGCTTTCGTAATTGACATCGGAATCACCGTTCTTCGTTGAACGAATATTTGGAAGTGAGATCTCTAACAGATTGGACCAGTCTCGAATCAGCGCTCAATGGACTTTCGCGTTCACTTATAATACGAGTATATTTCTATATTGCTGCATGGTTGACTGTGGTGGGTGTAATTAGTGGCGTCGATTTGTGGATGAAGAGGAATGGGTTTTGGTATTGAAGAAAATAAGGGGGGGAGTTGGCATTTTTTTCATAGGGCATTACGTAATTATTTATTGTTACATTATCCAGAGATGGAACCGAACCGAGACTGGGGGCCAGTCTACCCAGTCATAAATATTGTTTATGCCCGGCCCTTGACCAATCAGAAATAAGGAAATCACAAGTAATAACTACATGTTCATGAATTACACTAGTGTTAAAAATAATACTAACCAGGGTTAGAAAATAATACTAACCAGGGTTAAGAATAATACTAACCGGGGTTAAGAATAATACTAACCAGGGTTATATCTATCATGGCCTGTGTAATATCCACCGTGATGATTTCTGCAACCTTTGCCCCATCTGTCGTTGGTTACTACATTGTTTTTTACTGGACTGAAAAAACAACATCAATGTCCTAATAAATTTATAAATTTGTTTATCTTTTTGCAGCTTCAGAAAGTGTAACTCTGTAAACCATAGAGTAATAAACACATAATTATATATTGTTCCATGCCTGCATGTACCCTCTAAGCGCACTTGAATTCAGCTGATGCCAGTATAGCGTTATTTGGCTCATGTGAGCATACACGGAGTGCTCAACTTGTCGGTGCTTACGCGTGAAATCTCTTTTGTGTACGCTTGCGCTATTTGTGCTATTTTTGAATTCTGTAACGCACCCCTTACTTATCGTCAATACAGGCAACATGCTTACCTTTCATGGTATGCTGTAAAGTGTCTTAGACCCCATTTACACAGATCCTGAAGTCGACTTTAGTCAAACTTCATTTGTGTGTAAACTTGACTTCATAAGTCGACTTCTAATGACAGCCCAAAGCAACGACTTTTAATGACGACCCGGGGCAATGATCTGTCAAATTTAAACTGGACTTCAAACTCAACTTTTGTAGTATAAATGAACACACAATTAGAAGTCACATAATGGTTATTGAAGCATGAGCAAGCCCCCAGAGCAAGCGAGGTCGTTAAGTCCAATTTACAGTTTGTTTTGAAGTTGACTACTGTGTAAACACCCTGTCATCAAATAACTAATGCTAATCCTTACTCGCAATCTGAAGTTGATGTCGCAATTGAAGATTTATAACTTCTCTTTGTGTAAACAGGGTTTTCATCGCGAATGTGTTTGACTAATATTTCAATGGCATAATAATTAAATGACGGTTCCTGTGTTTCATTCAAAATCTCAGATTTTGACAAAACTACATCAAGTCTTGATTTTTGCAGGGTAATATATTTTAATAAAGTACATTTAATACAATCTTGTAAAAAACAGAATTTTGACAAATATTGAGGGTTTTCTCCTCAGCAAATGTTCCAATATGGCTTTAATTGCAGATAACAATTAATATCTCATGAATAAATGAATTAATACGTAGCATACCTGTCATTATATAACCAAGCTAGAAACCCTGTGCTGTTCCAATAAGTATCTGGTGCCTCCTGGTCACCATCAGACCACACAACCTCTGGTTTGTAGGCAGTCACTATCTCATGAAGCTCTGGCTGAGACACTTGCTATTGGAAACAATACAAAGATTAGCAATGTATTTTCAGGCTTTGTTGCTTTTGATAGTACACGATCAAGTTTTGGGTTTGGTCCAACCCTTTGGGCTGGCATCACGTCTACCCACTCGCTAAAGTCCGAGAGGGCCACAGACTGCTGCTATTGAGGTCCTTTGGGTGGTCTGCAACAAGCAATTGTGCTGGACAATGCCTTGCATGAATTAATTTTAATTGGTCATTAAGAAAATGTAAAAACTGTTTTGTCTTGGTAAGTCAAGTGATGTAAGTGCTTTGAGTAAAACATTTCACTCAAGCATCTATGTGACATCTTAAAAAAAATGTGAATGTGTGTTTGCCAGCGTCTGAGCAAACACTTGAAGCTATGCACAATGAAATCTGCACTGACTTCACTGACTTGTCAAGTCAAAATAAAAAATAGTAGTTTCCTATCATTTGACCAACCCAGAGGGTCAGTTGCCAGATGAAGTCTGGCATTAATTTATACCAGACACAACATAGCATATTCATATAGGCGTATAGATCCCGTGTGGATGGGGGATAACCCCCCAATATTTTGCCAGGGGGATGGTCCATACAATCATCCCCCACAATGTTGACGCCTGAATATGGGTTTCTGACTAAATTAACCTCATATTTGCCCAGTTTAGCCCCAAAAGTGCAAATTTTCACACGCTTCACACGCATTTATTCCATTTTTGCACCATATTTCATCAGTTTAGCTTCAAAATAGCAAATATATTTGCGCGCTTCGCCAAAAAGTGCTGACTTTACTTCAAGAATTTTTTTCCAACCCATCCCCCTCAATGTCAAAAAGAAATCTTCGCCACTGGGCATATTGTGAGATATGAAACAAGTATGACTGAGATTTACATTTCCACATGGGCTTCTTGTCCTTAGATAAACCAAAAAAAGTGATGAAAATCAAACAAATGTGTTTGGTTACAAGTGCTTGAACACAGACTACCAATTACCTTACCTCGACAAATGTGTTAGTCTTGAATCCATTCTTCTTGTCTTCTAGATACAATGGATGGAACCATTCAAACCGAGAGTGATATAAACCAAAGTGAATGTCTGTGTTTGCTCGAATTGCAGTTGCCAGTTCACCTGCAGAATAAAGGAAAATATAATGAAAGTGTACCTTTTTTCGCATTTGGTGGCTACAGGCCTGTCATCAAGACCTGACCAATATTATAAATAGTACTTTGATAACTCAGCTGTAGATTGTTGCTTCATCAAATCTTACATTAAATAGTGGCACAGAGGTAAATTACAGACCTTTACACATGTCCGCAGCATGTAGTGCAATTAAGCATTGTAACAATCCTGAGTCTCAACACTCACCCATGCATTTCAAATTAGCAAATGAATAAACTGCATTTTGTATATGGTCACTTGGGTTAGTCCACAGGGACTCATCATGCTCCAACTTTGTGATCATTTTGATACGAAAGTTTTGAAAATGCACCAAATTTCAAGTTGTGGTGTCATTTTTTGTCAATTTAGAGCTTTTAGTTGCATATGTGTTATCAAATTGAAGCTAACAAGACTCTGCATCAAGACCAACATCAGCAGATGTTATAATGGCCCCACACTATTGCTACTTAATCAAGACCAACATCAGGAGTAGATAGCTACTTCATAAAGACCAACATCAGCAGTAGAAAGCTACTTCATCAAGACCAACATCAGCAGTAGATAGCTACTTCATAAAGACCAACATCAGCAGTAGATAACTACTTCATCAAGACCAACATCAGCAGTAGATAGCTACTTCATCAAGACCAACATCAGCAGTAGATAGCTACTTCATCAAGACCAACATCAGCAGTAGATAGCTACTTCATCAAGACCAACATCAGCAGTAGATAGCTACTTCATCAAGACCAACATCAGCAGTAGATCAACAGCAGGATCACTAATGAGATGAAGTTGATTTGCAATTTATTCATTATAATTTGTCATTTTACAGTGGCGTAGCGTGGGTCTTCACATTACGGGGCACCGACCATGATTGGGGCAACGGGCTAATGGGGGGGATGGGCACAAGCTGTTTTTCGGCAAATGTCCTATGGGATTTTTTTAAATTTCAGATCGATTGACGCTACGCCACTGTCATTTTGCATACAGATTATTAGTATCGACTTGAAAGTTGACTATTAAATCATAAATTGTAGCGATAAATTGTAACATTTAATCAATTTCTTATTAAAGCAAACTGACTTACCAATAAGGTCCCGTTTGGGGCCTACATCCATTGAATTCCAGTTCCATGAGTGTTTTGACGGCCAGTTAGTGAATCCTTCATGATGCTTGCTTGTAAACACTATATATCTACATGCATTGGGAAACAAAAACAAAACATTTTAAATAGAGAATAAGCGGGGGAGGGGGGTCCTTTCTTTGCCGTACGGGATATGTCTATGTATCCCCACCTGCATCTAATTAAGGGTCAGGTTTTTACTTCTGGCTACAACTACGGTTTTGGCAAATAGAGGTAGGCCTACTTTTGATGATTTAATAACTTTTTAATGTTTCAGGGCCCCTTCCATGTTTAGGGCAAAATATATTGTGTTTTCTTAATGGTAATTTGACTGTTGGTAAGGGGTGTTTACAAGGGTGCCTGTTGGTAAGGGGTTGTGCAATAATTATGAGTCCTCCAGTGGGTAAAAATTCCAAATGGCAAAAAATGCTAATTACCCCCCTCTTGGCCTGCCAAAAAATGCACATGCCAAATTTTTGGGATCTAAATTTGCAAAACTTAAATGGTATTATAAAAAAATTTCAAATAAGTTTCTGTACTGTTTTCTCAAGCCGTTTAAGAGCATTTTACTTTTAGGCACCCATGTAGCCTATGTGTGCAAAAAATACTTAAGTTCCCCATTTCTCGGCTTGCCAAAAATTGTTGCCCCCCCCCCCCCTCAGTTGGCCCAAACAATCTTGCCCCCCCCCCCTATTTTAGGGTAAAATTCTACCCTAAACACTGAAACCTTGGAATTATTATGCAATGCATTAACTTTAAGTACCGGTACCGGTATCACATTGATAAATTATCTGACAGTGACATGAAGTTATTTGAAACGCTGAAGTAATATTCTGCCGAGTGAAGCAATTGGTCATTTGTTGTGATGGGCAATAGCAAATGCCTCGATCTATCGTTATTCAGTTTAAGCGATTCAGATGTTAAAACTGCTACTTACTTTGCTCCTGAAGCCTTGAACACATCAGCCCATTCTGTAGCATTATAAAACTCTGCTGTAAACTGCGGTCCAAAATCAGCATATAAAAAGTTTGGGTCATAATTCTGTTTCATAAAATTGACAACCTTTTGAACTGGTTTAGTACCTTTCCACTGCCACCAAAACCATTCATTATTGAAACTTGGTACTGAAAACACGCCCCAGTGAATAAAAATACCAAATTTGCTTTCATCGTACCAAGATGGCAGCGGTCTTGCATCAAGCGAGTCCCAATTTGGGGTATATTTTTTAACACTTCGACTTTCAGTTTCAGCAAGCAAAAGTCCGAATAACAATTGCCCCGAGTATAAAAACAGAAATGCATACAAGACTGATAATGACAACATTGCTGATAAAATTTAGTATTGAAATTGGATATGAATTATGATAAAAAGCTTTCCAAAGTTTGATCTTCTAGAGTCAGTACTTCCTGTTTCAGTGTTTGTTTATCTCAGCTTTTCACCGTTTGATCAATATCACCTGACAGCACACATGATCGCATGTAAATTGGGACGATGTAAATTGTCCATAATTTAGATAACGAATTACGAACTCGTAAGGATTTCAGCTTTCTGACATGCGATCCAAATTGAGCTCCCCCATACACCTTTGTTCCATAACCATTAGGGTATAGGACATTTTTTGTTTTTGATATAGCCCCGAATGAAATGTATTTAATTATGTTTGTACTCACTCAGGTAGCATTGTGTGTGAATTTTACATCCGAACTAGAGGCTATTCTTTTTTTATGGGCATTTTAGTGTCTAAAATGGCCCAAAATGAGGGTTTTTCAATATTGCCGTCCATTCTAATCGTCACCCCCATAGGCTTTACATGTAAAATAAAAAGGCACATATTAAAACTTTAATAGCCTCTAGTCCAGATGTAAAATTCACACCAAGTGCTTTTTGAGTGATTACAAAGATAATTAAATACTTTTCATTCGGGGGCTATGTGGAATATTTTTTTATGTAGGCCTAGGCCCTATTCCTTGTACAATGACATTTCACTATATTAAATGTCCATTGGAAACAAAGATGCATATCAGCAGCATGCAGCAGTAGGCCGGGGGGGGCTCAACTTTAGTAGTGACGGGTATGTGCCTACCGGCGTCGCAAAGTAGGGGCCTATCGGGTACAAAGCGTTATTTTAAAAAAAAGGGGGTCATTGGGTACAAACAAAATCAAAAAGGGGGTCATTGGGTATAATTTTTTGGAAAAAGGGGATCATTGAGTATAAGATTTCAAAAAAAGGGTCATCGGGTAGAAAATTTTGAAAAAATGGAGGAAAATGTTGAAAGTTTTGGCATAATTTTGAAAAAATTGAGCAAAATTTGAAAGTTTCGGCATTATTTTTTGGCATTTCGATGATGCTACTCTAGAAAATCTAGAAAAAAGGGGGTCATTGGGTAGGCCTAGCCGCAACCAACAAAGGGGGTCATTGGGTAGCCGCAACTAAAAAAAGGGGGGGGGGGAGGTCATCGGGTATGACTTTTAAAAAAAGTGGGTCATCGGGTATAGTCGACTTCACTGGGGGGCATATTGACAGGCACATACTGTCACCTGAATGTTGAGTGCCCCCACCACCCCCCCCCCGGGCAGAAAGCCTAAAACAGTGACGTGCGCAGCACATTGAAAGTGGGGGGGGGGGTGGGTTGTTCAGTTCCCCTGAATAATAATAAACTGATTTCCCCCGAATGCCCAACAAAAGTGGGGGCCCGGGGCCCGTGGCCCCCTGACCCCCCCCCCCCTTTGCGCACGCTACTGACCTAAGATGTAATCTTGTATAATATTTTAATAATTGCTACTTCAAAACCTCCCCAACAAACACAAATAAATGCGTTTTTAAAACGTGTTTTAATAATAAATTTGTTGGGTTTTACATTAACATGAAATACTTTAAAACTTTTTTTATGAAAAAAAACCACTGTAGGCCTAGGCCTACAACAAATGTTTTCATTGTAAAATATTCTTTGGCAAACATTTTTTTGCAAACTGTTTTGTCAACATTATTATGTTGGAAGTTTTGCAGCAAGTTTTCAAAAATTAATGTTTTGAATGTTATAAAGACTTTAATAGGCTACCTTTTTAAATATTGACCATCCTTTAAATATTCAACCCGACATTATTTTAAACGTTTGTTCTAAAACATTTTGTGTTTGCTGGAAAGTTCACCAGGCCACCGCAATTGATAGCTATATGCCTACTTCATTTATAGGCCTACCAAATGGCAAATTCAACAGTAGATAGCTAGTAGTAGGGATATTGACCATCATAATTGCATGTTGCCCCTATTGCTACAAAAGATTGTTTTCTGGAAAGAACTCATCAACAGAAGTATTTTGGTGGTTAAATGGTCAAAATCGGTCAAAAACTTTTCGAATTATGAATTTTCAAAGTTTCCCATTCTGACCGGTCATTGGAACGAAATAAATTGACAAAGTCTAAATATAGCAATGTGAGCAAAATTGGTATAAGCATATATTTACCTTTTATATTTCTTTATTTTAATATATATGCAAACATGAAACAAGCATATTGTGAAAGTATCAAAGGGTTTCTTATGAAATGGCACTTTACTAGTCAATAGCAGTAAGTATTTCTTCAAACCGAGGCACTGAAATCATGCTTTTAGAAAACATTTGCCAAAAATCATCCATAATGGCCAAAGTGGCACAAAATCAAAAGTCCAGGTGAACTTTTTTTCCACAACAATATACACTACACATAAGAAAAATACTAATGTACTACAAAGCTCTACAAGGGATTTTCAACATAGGAATACAAACAATCAAGTACCAACATGCACAGCTTTGTCCTGATATCACTTCTGGGGTTTTAACAAAATGTTTAACCTCTATTGTGATTGGCAGCAGCATACGGTATCTCTTTGATAGCTGATAATGCCCAGCCATTCAGCAAGTGGCTAATAACTGACCTTGATAGGCTTGAATGAATACTGTCATGTGCTACAAAACCATCACACTCCAGGGCCTGGTCATTCCATATGCTACAGGGAGCACAATACTTTAACAATGGAGTGAAAGACTCATTATTGATTAGGCGCGTATTTTAAAAGTACAGCTCCTGTGCGTGTATAGCAGCAAGTCAGTGCAGATGGTATAAATATAAGAAAATGTTTAGGGTTGAAATCAGGTGAAAAATACATCAAATGAGCACGAAACTTCACATTTATGTTCAGAAAGGTGTCTTCTTAGCATGATTCGAAAGGAATATGGAAATTCCAAAGGGAAGCTGGTGATTTAATTTTTAACTCAAGATCTACTTGTTCAATATTTTAACATTTGTACAGAGGGTATGATAGAGGTATTAGTGGCAACTCTGCCAAATTTCAGCTCAGTAGGCCACGTTTTTTACCTGAAATTATTGACATGAATATTTTGTGCCATTCTTGAGCAGTGCTGAACTCAGCCACTGGCAATTCAGCGCACTGTGGTGATGGACCAATTTTGATTCGCACTTACAGGAAAATTAAATAAGTTATGTTGCTGTAATTTTCAAGATAGTTACAAAATATAATTGGCAATAACTTCCCCAATTTTTACAGAAAAATATTGAAAAATAAAAGAATGAGATCAATTTATAAATGTCTGTGCAAGCAGTGCACAGTTGAGCTCCCTGCATGTCTATGGGAGTGTTCTAATCAAGTTGATGGTTCATTGGTCATCCCTACTAGTAGTTGTGGGTAGCTAGACCCACTTTGTCAAGACCATGATACCTAACTAACCGGGCAATGATCAACTTCATCAAGACCAATATCAGCAGTGCAGTAGATATTTAATTCATCAAGAGCGACGTCAGCAGTAGAAAGCTACTTCATCAAGACCAACATCAGCAGTAGATAGCTACTTCATCAAGACCAATCAGCAGTAAATAATTACTACATCAAGGCCAATATCTATATACTTCATCAAGACTAACATCAGCAGAAAATACCTACTTTATAAAGACCAACATCAGCAATAAATAGTTACTTCCTCCAGACCAAAATCAGCAGTATATAGCTACTTCATCTCGAACCAAAATCAGCAGTAGATAGCTACTTTATCAAAACTAACATCAGCAGTAGAAAGCTACTTCATCAGCATCAGCAGTAGAAAGCTACTTCATCAAGACACATATCAGCAGTAGAAAGCTATTTCATCATGGTCAACATCAGCAGTAGATAGATAGGGAAGTACTTCAACATGAATATGTTGAATCATCAAGACCAAAATCAGCAGTAGATAGTTACTTCATAGAGGCCAACATCAGCAGTCAATAGCTATTTCATCAAGACCAACATCAGCAGTAGATAGCTACTTTATCAGCAGCAGATAGCTACTTTATCAACATAAGCAGTAGAAAGCTATATTGCATAAAGACCATGATCAGCAGTAGATAGCTACTTCATCAATACCGACGTCAGCAATAAATAGTTACTTCATTAAGACCGAAATCAGCAGCAGATAGTTACTTCATCATAAACCAAAATCAGCAGTAGATAGGGGCCTAGCTACTTCATAGAGCATCAGCAGTAGATATCAGTATATGCCTGATGACTTCATCAAGACTAACATCAGCAGTAGATAGCTTCCTCAAGACCCTCATCAGCAGTAGATACCTACTTCATCATAAACAACCGCAGTAGAAAGCAGTTACTTCGCCAAGACCACACATCAGCAGTAGATAGCTTCATCAAGACAAACATCAGCAGTAGATACCTACTTCATCAGAACCAACATCAGCAGTAGAAAGCTATCAGTAGATAACTATTTCATCAAGACCAACAGCAGTTGATAGCTACTTCATCAAGCATCAGCAGTAGATAATTAAAACATCAAGACCAATATCAGCAGTATATACCTAATTCATCAGGACCAACATCACTCATCAGCAGTAGTAAATAGCTACTTTATCAAGACCAACATCAGCAGTAATAGCTTCCTCAAGACCCTCGTCAGCAGTAGATACCTACTTCATCAGGACCAACATCAGCAGTAGAAAGCATTTACTTCGCCAAGACCAACATCAGCAGAGGATAGCTTCATCAAAATCAACATCAGCAGTAGAAAGCTACCTCATCAAGACCAACATCAGCAGTATATAGCTACTTCATCAAGACAAACATCAGCAGTAAATATACCTACTTTATCAAGACCGACATCAGCAATAAATAGTTACTTCATCTAGACCAAATTCAGCAGTAGATAGCTACTTCATAGAGACCAACATTAGCAGTAGTTACTGGTATCAGAAGTAGATATGCCTGGTGCTGGTAACCTCATCAAAACCAATATCGGCAGTAGATACCTACTTCATCAGGACAAACATCAGCAGTAGTAGATAGCTACTATATGAAAACCAACATCAGCAGTAGATAGCTTCCTCAGGACCCTTGTCAGCAATAGATACCTACTTCGTCAAGAAACAACAGCAGTAGAAAGCAGTTATTTCGCCAAGGCCCAAGACCAACATCAGCAGAAGATTCATCAAGACAAACATCAGCAGTAGACACCTACTTCACCAGAACCAACATCAACAGTAGAAAGCTATTTCATCAAGACCAACATCATCAGTAGATAGCTATTTCATCAAGCCCAACATCATCAGTAGATAGCTACTTCATCAAGATCAACATCAGCAGTAGATATTTACTTCATCAAGACCAATATCAGCAGTAGATAATTACTACATCAAGGCCAATATCTACTTCATCAAGACTAACATCAGCAGTAGATAGCTACTTCATCAGGAATAACATCAGCAGTAAATACCTATACTTTATCAGCAATAATAGTTACTTCATCTAGACCAAAATCAGCAGTAGATAGCTACTTCATCTATAGCAAAATTAGCAGTATATAGGTGCTTTATCAAGACTAAAATCAGTAGTAGAAAGCTACTTCATCAGCAGTAGATAGCTATTTAATAAACATCAGCAGTAGAAAGCTACTTCACCAAGGCATACATCAGCAGTATATAGCTACTTCATCAAGAGCAACATCAGCAATAAACAGTTACTTCAGTCACCATAGGTTATTTAATAAAAGGCGCTAAATTTAATACCCACGTGACCCATGGGCGCTGCCATACAAAGACCTCCAAGTGATCAGTAGATGTAAATTAATTACACATTGGGGGATTCTGCCTTTTTAGTAGTTTTCAAGAACTAAATTTTGAAAGTTTTCATCGACGGGAAAAAAAGAAACAAATTAATTAACAGAAACTTTTACAATTAATAATACTACAAAGTTGCAAAAAAAATGAAAAATTTGCTTGAAAATTTGGACATGCATCCCACGTTTCCAATTGAAATACACAGGAAGACCACCTGCTGTGCAAAAGGTCACTTTTCCAGACATCATGTCTAGAAGCTGTAATGTCTGCGCCCATCTGGTCTTGAAATACCCTAAGACGACTGTACTTCATCAAGACCAAAATCAGCTTTGGATAGTTACTTTATCTAGACCAACTACTTCATCAACATGAGCAGTAGATAGCTACTTTATCAGGAGAAGATAGCTACTTCATCAAGACCAATGTCTGCAATAAATAGTTACTTCATTAAGACAAAAATCAGCAGTAGACAGTTACTTCATCTAGACCAAAATCAGCAGTAGATAGCTACTTCATCAAGACCAACATCAGCAATAGATAACTACTTTATCAGCAGTAATAGCTACTTCATCAGCACCAGCAGTAGATAGCTATTTCATCAAGACCAACACCAGCAGTAGAAAGTTACTGTACTTCATTAAGACCAAAATCAGCAGTAGATAGCTACTTCATCAAGACCAACGTCAGCAGTAGTTGTAGGTTAATAAATGCATATCACTTTAGTCTGTCCACATAGAAGTACAAAGTAAATAGACCTCGGAAACTGGAGGTATGAGAATAATCATTTCAATGCAATGCTTCGGGTAAATGCTACTATGCACTTGCCGAGCGCACCACGCTCTTTATGCGTCGCGTTCGTGTGTGACGCAAAGCATCGACCCCCGATGCCACAGATTTGGTTTGTACTTCTAGGTGGACAGACTGTTGTTGGGAGTGAAATTGTATAAAATAATGCACACATACTGAGATGTTGATGCATCTAATGCATTTTGACCCCTACCCCAGAAACAGCCTACCCCACTGCATGGTCCTGTTACTAATGGATCATAGGATATCAAAAGTATAAATTTCATTCATCTCAGATACAGATGCAGATTAGTCTGTGTGTCAAAATTGTTGTGAAAGTTGCCAATAGGTATCACAAATTCAAAATTCTTTCTCTCTCAAAGCCCCAGAAAAGGTAGAAATTTGATCATACTTTATTAGTTGATCATCTTTGGGTCCTACGTAACAAGAGTCATTTTGATCATTTTTAAAATTCTTTTGGCATAATGGACCAAGAATCCCTCTTCACATAGTGTTATGTGTTTCTGTTGAAGTTGCAATGATAAATGGGTTCCATTTAAAACTATATACATAAAAATGGTACAATGAGACTGACAAGTAAATATAAAATACTAAGAAAGATAGTGTTTATTCAACCCACATATTGCATATAAAATACTTTGAAATACTGTAAAACCACTTAATTTCGCTTAGGATTTAATTTAAGCTAATTTCGCTAGAAGCCTTAATTCGCGAAATTAAATACACGCAAATTGAACAGTTTTACATTGAATTGTACACATAAATTTGCTGGATTAGCAAAATTAAATACCCACAAAAATGGTGGTCATTGGCAATTAGCGAAATTAAGTACTAGCGAAATTAAATAGCTTGACAGTAAGCTAATTTAATGCACACTTTATACAGGAATGTGTTTGCACATATTGAAGCTATCTCAGTAGGACATTCTGGAATCGCCATATAGCATTTCAACCTGATGTGGCAGTAACATCAGTCAGTGGCGTAGCCAGGATTTTGGAACCAGAGGGGCACAACTTGTACCGACGGAAATATTTCTTGCCGACGGAAGTTGTGATTTGTTGACCCGAAATTTTTTTTGCATGGTTTGAAAAAGTGAAGAGCAAAAAAAAACCAAAAAAAAAAAAAAAAAAAAAGAAGGATAATAGCCTGGTAACAACATAAAAACACAAAATATTTATGTATAATTCACAATTTTTCATCATTTTTTTTTTACAATTCTCCCCATTTTCTGTCACCCTGGGTAAAAATAATCGATTGTTAACCCAATTTTAACCCAACGCCTTCAGTCTACCGACGGCCTTACATGAACCGACGGCCATGACGATCTGGGGGGCACCGGCCCCCTGGCTACGCCACTGACATCAGTGCACATTTGATTGCGGGCAGCTTCAAATTGCTAGCATTCGCTCAAACCGCCGGTTAAAGACACCGCAGGTGTAACAGCTGCATCAATGTTTGTCATCACCGCCACATCAGGGTGAAAAATGCTATAGATTTCTGTGTAAAGCAAATGAGTTGTTACATATAACAAAAATGATGGGAGCATCAAAAATCAACAATTTTGATATTAAATTGGATCACTTGAGCCCATATTTATTGGTCAAGCTATGAATTTTCAAATATTGGACCAATACGTAGTCAAGTTCAATTCATAGTGAGACCAATAAATATTGGGCGTAAAGCATCCAATTTTATCATTGGATCCAATATTTTCACACACCTGGGACTCATCAAAACACAATAATGCCATAATTGCCACAGGCGGCGGATGACATGATCGAGCCGGCAACTCGTGAAACCGCCCGTCCGTATGGCATTTTCCATATACTAGGTTAGTTTTGTGGGGTTCATTATCGAACCCCAACGCTTTTAGCTTGTATTTATATTATTTATCAACATAGGCCTATTTGTTTGTGATATTTCAAGCGTTTTAAAATTTCAAAATAATCCCATTCAATTACACGGCTGACGATGAAAATTTACTGAATTTAGGGAATGCATGTCATACACCACCTGATTGCCACAAAAGTTGGGTTTTGGGTTTTTAGTGGGGGGCAAGAGTTCTGATAAGTGGGAATTTCCCCAATGCTCATACATTTGTACATTTCCTTAAAGGCCTATACACGAAGAAGAAAAATGTGTGTGAATGAAAATTTTACAAATCAACTGCGTTCAAGAAATTCATGAATTTTTCAGGCACACAAGTATTTCATGCTTTTGTAAACTATTATTTGGTAACTCTGTCATGTTCATGCCGATATATATTTCATTACTGTTTGCTCCGTATCTCAATTTCACAGTTGCGCGCCACCTTTCGTCCGTTTGGAGCGGATTACATCACAAATGGCTATTCCAGTTGAAATCAATATACCCCCTATGGAAGACATGCCCTTAATCTCCCACACAGGGGGTGTAAATTTCAAATGGAGTCACCCATTCAGGTAACCCCATTTGAAACACATTCTCCTTGTGTGGGACTGGGAGATTAAGGTAATGTTTTGGATGGTGGTGTATGGATTTCAACTGGAATAGCCCATATTTTCATTGGCTCAATTCCAGATACAAATTCTAGAATGCTAAGGGAACAAACTAAAAGTTTGATGACATCATATAAATGAAAGTCCCTTCATTATACAGAGGGGGTAAAAAAGTCTGGTTACATTTGTAAATAAAATTAAAATATTGGTCAAAATTGATCTTTTGAGACCAGAATTTTAAATGTCTCACACATACGTTGCAGGGAGGGATGGATTCAGAATCCCTACGAAAGCACTTTTGTTTATAGGACATCATCAAGCTTTTGTCTAGCGCTATAGTAAATCCATACCAAGCACTGAAATAATTATGACAGGGCCAAGGTTGGGCAATACATGTATAATGTACACCAAGGGTTAAAGCCATATTGTAACATTTGCTGAGGAGGATGTACTTTATTAAACTAACATATGCTGCAAAAATCACGACTCTCTGTAGTTTTGTCAAATCCGAGATTTTGAATAAAACGCAGGAGCCGTCATTTTATTATTAAGATGGAAATATCAGTCAAACATGCATGTGATGTTCTTAACACAGTACGTGCAGGACGGCCATATGCACACATCAAAGGATCATGTTATAGCACAACCGATGGAGTGACACACATTGGCGATATTAGCGCTGGTAGTAAATTTTCTCTGCTTTACCTCAGTTGTTCAGCTCAAAATTAAAAGGGGAGATATCTGACAGTAAAAGCTAACACTTTTTGGAAAAGAAATACTAATCTATTTTTATAAAAAAATATTAAAATATGGCTTTAAGGTTATCATTTTTGTATGGTAAAAGAAAATAAGGTTTCAGGTTAAAGTTATGTGCCTCATGTGCAAAGGCTACTAGTTAAAATGATATTTTTATTATCTTCATTTCACATTTTGTAATTTGAGTACCCATGCCCAATCACATGGTCTCTTTGCTGGCAATGTCACCACCACACCGGCCCCACCTGCTCCAGCCTTCCATTGAAGCTTGCCTTGGTTACCAAGCATAGTAACGGTTGTCTGGGATGATGTTGTAGGTACACCGAGTGAGACTTGGTTATTAGATGGCCAATCCAGTACGATGGCATACACAGATGTGGCATTGTCTTTGGATGTATACCTGGTAAGAATAAATCACAGAAGATATGTTACCCTTCCCAGAATCCTTTGCAACATGATACATCATCTCACATTTCATCAAATGACATTCCCATTACTTTGTACATGTTCCCCTTGTGATCATTTTGAGAACAGACTGGCTAAACATGGCTGGATAGTTCAGAAATAAACATTTGACAAAATCTGGATGTGGTCTGTTCATTGAAGTACATTTCGTCACTATCAGCCCATGTTGCACGTTAGCAAATCAGTACAGGAAATTGAAATGCATTTTGGGAATAGATCAAGAGAGTGATGTGGTTGTGGTTTTCTCAACGTTTGAACCATTAACAAGAAGAGCAAAGTTTTTAGTTTCCTGACCAAGTATTGTAGATGACATATATTAGTCATCAGTGTGCAAATTAAGAAAAAAATCAGGTCATCCAGCGGATGACCAGGTCATGAAATCTGGTCATCGGCCAAAATTTTTGGTCATCCGTATGTTATTGAAAATTGAAAATTTAAATTTGTTTAAGTTAAATTAAAGCATATTTAAAAACACATTTTGTTAAAAATCAACCATGAATGATCCTAGCAAAATAGCTCTAGGTCAAGTAACACTCCAAAAGGAAAAATATAATTTTTTTTGTATGGCCAACCGACGGATAACCTGCAGTGAATTTCTGGTCATCCGCCAGCAAATCTGGGCTTCAGGATGACCACTTAATTTGTACACTGTTGTCTGTTAGTAATGTCTTCCATAGGGGGTGTATGGATTTCAACTGGAATAGCCCAATATTTCAAGATTCTCAAAGTGAGCTACAGAATTAGAAGGCACAATGTATTACATCCATATCAAAATGATGCACTTGTCGGCTGCTACATACGGCTCATTTCACATAATAGCTAGGAATAAATATCAGGCTCATCTCAATTGGAGGTCACTTCCAATAATCAGCAAGTCTCATGGTTAAAGAATGTTCTTTGTATTCCTAAACCACGTGACTTGGGGATGAGTTGAAGTGACCTCCACTTGAGATGAGTCTGGTATTTATTCCTAGTTATATGTGAAATGAGACACATGTAGCACCCGACAAGTGCATCATTTTGATATGGATGCACAGTTTGCACACATTTGTAATTCTTAGTAATACTGCTATGGTAAAGATGCCATTGGGCCAAAATAATGTACCTACTGTATTTATTGGCAAAAGTGCAAATCAAACGATGATCAGCATCTTTACACTGATGAGCTTCACAATGCATACATAAGAGTAAGTTTATTCTTGACTTACCAGATACCCTTTGTCATGGTGTCATTCTGTGCTCTCCAAGGTTTAGATTTATAGATAGCTTCACCATTGACCTCCATCCAGCTGCCCATCTGACGAAGACGTTCCTCAAATATGGGCACTATTCTGCCATCATGAGTGGGTCCCACATTCATCAAGAGATTGCCGCCACAACTGTAACAAAAGCATTATTTTGAAAATGAAATTGAAAATGGCATTGTACTTAGTAATCACCACAGCTCCCCATCTGACGAAGACGTTCCTCAAATATGGGTACTATCCTGCCATCATGAGTGGGTCCCACATTCATCAAGAGATTGCCACCACAACTGTAACAAAAGTATTATTTTGAAAATGAAATTGAAATTGGTTGAAGATGTTGTACTCAGTAATCACCATAGTGGTGTACGTATATTGTTCTGCTCTTTTCCGCTACAATTTTCAAAAGGTGAGCTGATCCCAAAGGCCCTGTTTTTAAAAATTTTGTGTCGATCTTGAAGACTCCCTTTCATTATCATTGTGGTCTGTAAAAGCGGTAGACCTTTTTGTCTAGTTCAGGTAAACCCTACGGAAGAGGACTTCCTCGTCTGGTCTATGACACTAATGCACTTACTTAAAACCTCTTGCATTCAACAGATATTTATTATAAAAAAAGCCACTTTTTGACACTTCTTCTCACCTTACAGTTTCAGCTAAGGTTTGTGTGATGTCATCCATGGTGAGGTAGTCAGCCAGTGGAGCCTCACGTCTATATCCCCAAGATCGCTTATCAATAGTCATACAGTTTTCCCACTTGTGCTTCTGTAATGTACCTGAGAGATACAAATCCAAACAGATCATGAGGTAAAATTTAAAAGAGCTACATTCTACTGGGTACTCAATTTCGGTAGGGGTGTGCTGCTGAGAATTTGAAAGTGGACCCATCAATATACCAATTTTTCCAAGAAATTCATACAAAAATTCAAAAGTTTTGGCCAAATTTAACGTACACCGCCTTAGTTTTTACAACTTTATTCACCAAATTTTTAGAAATGTTTAAAAGTTTGGCTGCAGTGAGGCAAAATTTTGCTATTTTTCAATAAAGATTAAGAAAATTTTGAAAGATGACCCATCCATATACCAAAATTACTGAGCCTAGAAAAAAAGAATCATTGATATCCAAAAAGGCCGTAAATGCTACCCAATATACCCATGTTAGTGGCAAGTCTCTGTATGATCATTTTTACTTAGTGCCCACTCCCCCCTGCCCCTGGGTACTCTACATATATCCATTTCATATTAACTATGGATTTTTATGGGTTTTATGGACTAAACTGGGGTTAAAATACTAACCAGGGTTAAATCTATCTGCACATGTATAATATCCACCATGATGACACGATACACCACTGCCCCATCTGTCGTTGGTAACTACAGTGTCTTTTACTGGGCTGAAAAAATGTAATGAAATGCAACTTTGTTTAACTAAGAAAATAATTTAAGCAAACAATATAACACAAAACCTGAAATAAAAATGTGCAGTGTATGGTCACAGAACTTGACTGGGAAATCATGGTTCTCTAAGTTTGTGTAACATGCTTCTTTAAGTTTGCCTAACATAAACATTTTTCCATTAATAGCTTTGGAATGCATACTGTCAACCTGGCTTTTCCACTCCAAATCATTTTGGATGATAACTCCCAGCAACTTGACCTTCTGGACTACTACCAGGGAGTACTCAGAGTTGCGCAGATCAACATCTGAGGGATTGGTTTTACCAAAGTATACATTCTATAGCTTGTGTGTATACAAACAACTTTCTTCCACTAACATGTAGAGCCATGTTGGATTTACAAGAAAGTTGTACATACCATATGACTTCTTTGACTTACCACCAGGAGAATTGGATTGCACATACCATATTTTATTTATTTGATTAAGAATTAATCAATTGCTTTTAAGACTTGCAAAATGGCTTAAAATATGTGCATTTACCTAATGTTCATAATATACCAAACACGCAATTCCCTCTCAAAATGGTACATATGACTATATTGCACTGACCTAACAAATTATTATTTGATTTTGTACACTCAAAACAAAATGCTAAATGTACACTATCTGTGTCCCATTTAGTCACAATTCAAAATGGATTCCCCATTACACCAAATCATTAATATGTTTTCTAATAAAAACTGATTGGTTCATATATCAAGCTATGTATAACTAGATAAACAAATCCCCAAAGATCTCTTTAATTCATTTGATGGTACCAGTAGTCAGAACTACTGTCAGATATAAAGACTTTTGAGCAATATGTTAAAGGATTTTTAAATTAAAATTGAATGATAATTAAAATCTTCTATTTGCAGGTATTTATGCAGAAACCAGATGTTCATAACATGCTTAGACTTAAACAAATAGACTTGCTACAAGACTCTGGCTTTTCTGTAATAATAGTAAATTTGATCCATTTTTCTATCACTTTGAACATGTCATCAGGCCCGTAACTAGGGGAGGGGCCCGGGGCGTACCCCCCTCCCATCGCCAAAGGCCAAAAAGGTCCCTTTCCAAAAAGTCCCATTTCTTGAGTGAAGCAAGCAAAAATAAAGGTTTTTTAGGCCTTTTTGGTCAAAAAAGGTCAATATTTTCGAAAAAGGTCCACTTTTTCAAAATCTTCCCGCAGTCCACTTTGTCAAAATCAGTCCTGGTTACCGGCCTGCACATCATAATTTGTCAAAAACAGCAAAAGGCAGTAGAGACATTTATAGACCATGGTGTAATTAAGTTTTTAGAGAACAGAGTGAGAGAGAAAAACAGCCTGATGCCTTGAACCAAGGCTAGACACAAATTGAATAGCCTGCAAACATACCTGTCATTATACAACCAAGCTAGAAACCCTGTGCTGTTCCAATAAGTATCCGGAGCTTCCCAGTCACCGTCTGACCACACAACATCCGGTTTGTAGGCAGTCACTATCTCATGAAGCTCGGGCTGAGACACTTGCTATTGAAAGCAATATAAAGATACTAAGAAATTTAGTACGAGTGCCTATAGTCACTACCCAACCAATCTATATACATGTACATCAGGTTTGGAGGCAATCCTCATGAGGAAGCTCAGGCTGATAAACTTGCTATGATATGATCCCGGGGGATTCTTAATGAAAATGAGGGTACAAGGATGTGCGGCAGATTTGGGGTGCATTTTCAGCCATTTAGTTTAGACTCAGGGTGCATTTTCAGCCATTTTGGTGTATTGTTGGCTCTTAATTTCATAAAAATTTGGTTTAAGAAAGGGAGTTTTGCAAATTTTTTTTTTAAAGTGCCAATTTTTTCAATTCAAACCGTGAATGATACACCAAACAAATGTGTTTGGTAAGTGCTTGAATACAGGCTACCCATTACCTTACCTCAACATATTTGTTAGTCTTGAATCCATTCTTCTTGTCTTCTAAATACAATGGATGGAACCATTCAAACAATGAGTGATATAAACCAAAGTGAATGTCTGTGTTGGCTCGAATTGCAGTTGCTAATTCACCTATACAAAATGAGAAAATCACAATTAAATATGAACAAAGTTCAAAAGTCATTTTAGCAATCAAAAGTGGCAAAAAGTGATTTCTTTTGAAATCCATACATCTCTGATGGAAGACATGGTCTTAATCTCCCACACAGGAAGTTTTAAATGGAGTTACATGAATGGGTGACTCAATTTGTAATCTACACCCCCTATGTGGGAGATTAAGGTCATGTCTTGGACTTCAACTTTAAAAAGCCCATTACTGTATTCTACAGTATAGTGGGTGCCTATGTTAGTCATATTTTGGTGGCGGTTAATAAAATGATTATGAAATGAAAGTTTGATATGGGAATTCATAAATATTCAAAATGCAGTATATCTGAAGTCACAATCATCATAAATTAATTAAAATTAAAATATAAAAAAATTATGTAGGGGCACTTTTTGGGAGAGGGGTGCTCATTACATGTAGGTCGAAATATGGTAGGCCTACCGTACTTCATTTTATCATCTTCCAGATTGGGCTATTCCATACACCCCCATTAAAGACATGATCTTAATCTGTAGATTTAATATGTAGATTTAAAATTGAGTAATAGTAACCCATTCCCATATCCCCATTTGAAATTCACACTCCTTATGTGGGAGATAAGGTCATGTCTTCCATGGGTTTTATGTACGGTATTTCAAATGGAATATCCCATTGGCAGGCCATATTGATGTTTTCGGACCTTGCATTTTTTACCATATGGTCATGTTTTTTGAGGTGGGCACCCAAAAAAGGTGGAGCTGTCACATTTTCCAAAATATTTTCTCTTCTTATTCTTATATTTTTGCTAAAATCCATCATGAAGAAATGGTTTTGGTCTTATTTTGAAGATAAATTATTAATTAAATGAAATAATAACAAATACAGTTGAACAAATCAATTAATTAATTTCAACAGCTTAATTAAGTTAATTAGTCAGGGGTGGAGCCGGAAGCGGAGGAGCTCTGTGTAATTCCAATAGGAAGTTGGTGTTCATTTTAAAATTTATGCACTTTGTTGCCTCAGTAGGAGTAAAAATGCATTTGCATGATGTTAATTTTATTATTTAACTTTCTATTTCTATAATTAGCTAGTTAATCTTAATAAATTTAGTAATTAAGGATTTAACAAGCTTTTAATTAATGCAGTAGAATGTGTGTCATGCAATATAATGGGCTTTAAATTTTGCATGCATTTCATCTGTCATAAATAGATCTTTTAAAATTGTTTTATCTTTGAAATATCTATAAAATAAATCTTCTCAAAGGAGATTATTACAGTCAAGGATTTAATCTGATGACATATTGATCTCTGGCTATTGTTAAATAGTTTATTGATGTAGGCTAATTGTGCATGTATATGCCTATTGTACATGTACCATTGTTACAAATTATTCACTGTATATTGATTTTTGGAACACCCTATATGGGAATTGGATATTTATGTGATATTATAGCAATTCTTTAAACTATTTTGAATATATTTTCCAAATTAATGGCACTTAGTGAAATTTTTCATTAAATTAAACAATTTAAAATTTAACTTTTTCACACCCTGTATTACACAATGGGCTTAACAAATATAGTGCAAACTTTATATTTAATGAAAACACTAATTGTGTTCATTCCAAATATCAAGTTTATTTTCAAATTTAATATACCATGTAGAAATATTGGAGTGGTAAAGAAATGTAATTTTTTATGTATTTTTCAGTGGAATCACCCTGTATATTTTTTGGCACACCCTGTATATCCACTCAAACTTTACAGATTTGCAATCCTGACAATATATGCTTTCTAAAAATGTATAATTTTACATAGTTTGGGTGAAAACTTTTTGAAATATAATCATTTATACAAAAAAGGAGTTGATTTTTGGCAAATTGCAAGATGTGACGCAATTGGGTCCCACCTCAAAAAACATGACCATATGTTTATCTTATCTGCAGGAAAGTAAAAAATGCTTTTTGTCCAAATTGGTGTGTTGGGGGTAAAATGGGTTTACAAAAAAACGGCATTTGTTCCAACCAAACCATTAGCAAAATCCTTTGTGGAATAAATATATATGTTAATAAAATATCAATTCTTTAATAAAAATCTGCCTTCATTATCTTAAAAAGTTTCTCACCTACAAGATCCCTTTTGGGGCCTACATCCATTGAATTCCAGTTAAATGAGTATTTAGATGGCCAGTTGGTGTAACCTTCATGATGCTTGCTTGTTAGCACTATGTATCTGAAGAGAAACAAAACAAAATTAAAACAAAAGATTCCTCCAACCAAGAAAGCAGATGGGCATCACTTGTGGAAGGTAAAATGGTATACCTTTGGACTGTTTCATCAATGTTGACCCACATTGACATTTTTATTTAATGCCTTCTTTATAATTGATTGCTTTCTGCATATATATTATATGCTTTTGCCGGTGAAGTTGTAGCTTTTACTACAACTTTGAAGTTACTTATAAACTTGTGTTGTCTGCCAAAAATGTAGTCAAGCCAATCCAACTTGTCCATTGGAACTTGTTGAGATATCAGTCTGGTATCTAGCTAAATACAAGGGTTGATTCAAACACACATAGGGATAGTGGAATGCCTTGATCTCGATTTAAAAGTATTTATATGAACGATCAACATCTCTTTTCCTCTCTCCAAGTTCTTAAATGGTGGGATCGGGCGCCAAATCCTTAACCAAACAGATTAATCCGCACCCAATTTCTGTCAATCGGATAAAATGTAATGAACTGGCAACACCAGGACATAACAGAGTTACAGTGATTTTTTTTAATGCTTAAATAGGGGTTTTACAGATTTGACGGTATAGTCATGACTTCTGCCAATGACATAGTGGGTTGTCTACAACTTAAAAGTGTCCTGAAAAAAAGTAATCAACAACAAAATTGAAAAAATGGTTCATATTAGTTGCATCTGTGTAAATTTTGTGGAAAGTGGTTGGTGTTAAACATTGTTCAGCTTGTAATTGGTGAAAAATGAGACAGTTGGAAGAAGCAATTAATATAAGCTAGTTGCATGTGTGACTGCATGGCAACGAAAGTTAATATATGTAAATGAGAAAGGTAGAAATAATTGGATGATGCATTCATGTGTCAAGCGATATCGCTCGCGAGTTGAGATTTCTTCAACTCGCAAAAGTGACACCGTTTTTACCTCCGTGATTTGTATTGATTGATCGGCTTGATGTACGCTCTGAAAACGGAAGTACACACTGAGCATATATTTGTGAGAATCACTTTTTTGCAAAAGCAATCGAGTACCGATTATAAATTCAGCTTTAAAATTGACATGTTTTCACAACACTCAACAGGAAGATCAGACTACTTTGAATACAGCCAGATACAACTATACAAAAGTCTATGTAGGCCTACAGGTTAATTCCTTCTCTAGGTTTATATAATTTACAGTCTTAAAACTTACTTTGCACCTGAAGCCTTGAACAAGTCAGCCCATTCTGTAGCATTATAAAACTCTGCTGTAAACTGCGGCCCAAATTCAGCATATGAAAAATTGGGGACATAATTCTGTTTCATAAAATTGACCACCCTCGGCACTTTAGTACCTTTCCACTGCCACCAGAACCATTCGCTACTGAAACTAGGCACCGAAAACACGCCCCAGTGAATAAAAATACCAAATTTGCTTTCATCGTACCAAGATGGCAGCGGTCTTGCATCAAGCGAGTCCCAATTTGGGTCATAATTTGTCTCCGCAGTATCGTGATTTTCAGTAAGCTTAAATCCCCATGATGAATGCCCTGTGTATGAAAGCAATGTACATAGGATAACTAATAATGACAACATCGCTATTGAAAGTATCCACCTGGTTTTAAATTTCATACAGCTCAAACTGTTGAAAGAAGCACTTAGATCAAGGCTCGCCCTTCCAGTTACATGTATTTGTTTTTCAAAGCAATTTCGTTTTGCATGGCTGCGTTTGTTTGATCATCTGACTGATCACATGATCGTGTAAATAACTGCGAGAAAGTGTTCATAAATTATGTAACGTTTTCACTCGCAAGGGTCCGGATACAAATAAGGCCGCAAGCAGTATCGGACTATCGGTCGGCATCGAATCAGATTTGTTTGTTCGTTTTCTGATTTTTCTTTCCGTAATTAGGGGGGAGGGAAGGGGGGAGCTGCCTCCTGTGCCCAGATATTTAAGATTATTTGGCCACTTTTGTACTTTTTAGCCCATTTTTGACCATTTTCGTTAATTAAAATCTTGCCTCTACCGTGAGTGCGTGTGGGTGTTTGGGGTTGGTGCATCCAGATAAATATCATCAGTCCAAAATTCTAAGACCACGTGGCGAAATGCTTGTGATTCGTAACTGATCACAGTGAAGGGAAGGAGAGAGCGAGAAAGAGAAATGGAACAAGACAAAAACAGATCAATTTAGACGATGAATAAGATGTATATTGCCTTACTTCGCCCCCGAAGCGTTGAATAACTCGGCCCATTCGGTCGGATTGTAAAACTCGGCATGAAATTCAGAAGCAAAATCAGCATATTCAAAATTTGGTGAATAATTGTCCATCATAAAATCGACATATTTTGAATTGTGGTTTCCTTTCCAATAATACCAAAACCATTCCGAGCCGAAACTAGGTACGGAATACACGCCCCACACGATGAAGATGCCAAACTTGCCATCGTCGTACCATTGTGGGAGCTCTCTCGAGTCGATAGATTCCCATGTAGGTTCATATTTTTGAGCGTCGGTTATCTTTACTTGTTGGAGCAATAGTATGGAGGCCACCACCAAAAGTACTGACAAAGATATTAAGCGCAACACATTTACAAACGTCATCGTCTTGGATTTGGAGATTATTGGTATCCGAAAATATTCAGTTCATTGACGCTCTGATGCCCCTCGGTGACATGTATTTACAATGTTTTAATCCCAAGTTTATATAGTTTGAAAACAAAATCACGGGAGCTCCAAGGCCAAATCGATTAATATCATTATTTTATCTTGTGGTTTTAAACTTAACGCAACTGATACGAAATCGATCGGACCCTCAAAACACAAAGTTTATGTTTTAGTTTACAGACCTTTATTACAATATTAGCTAATATTATTATCTGATATTAAGAACTTTGGATCGAACCGTGTATAAGTGACAAAGTTCAATTTATAGAAGCTAGGCTATAATTAAATTATTTGATGTCGTGTCACCTTTTATCTTTTCAACTTGTGATAGTTCGAGACCAAAGTATGATCATCATACTTATCATGACGTGTATTATCATTATTGATCAACTATAATAATTATGTTAACTTACAAATCTACAAATCTATAATTGTAAAATCATGGACGATATGGCCCAGCCCCCGAGCACGCCCACTGTCATGCAGTAAACATGTTCAGTCCGAGTTGTTAGGTACGGGAACTTGGTTTTACACATATCACCTGAAAATTACATGAGTCCAGATTCTATAGTCACATTTAAAAGAAACCCGTGGAAATTTGAAAAATAAAACCGCAGAGGAAAACTAAATCATGGCCAAACTGTACATCATGATACGTACTTTGCTCCTGATGCTTTAAAAACGTCCGCCCATTCCGAAGGATTCCAAAACTCGGCATGAAACTGAGAGGCAAAATCGGCATATGTAAACGCAGGTGGATAATTCATTTTCATAAACTCGACGTATAGTGGGTTAGGACTTCCTTGCCAATTCCACCAAAACCATTCAGAACCAAAACTGGGGACGGAGAAAACACCCCAGTGAATAAATATTCCAAATTTGGCTTCATCATACCATTCTGGCAGCGGTCTGTCGTCTATGGAGGGCCAGGTTGGTTGGTATTGCGCGAATGTGATGCCTAAAAAGGCGAGAACGACAAGAGTTACGATTTCAGCTCGAGCCATGTTGTGACTGACTGTTGTATCTTCCAATTGATCTTATCACAAGATTAGGCTCTTCCTGATACAACTTATCCTCCCTCACGCTGCAGTATTATCATAAGTGCATGTTCTGTCTGATATAAATAGAAGAGTAGTCAATTTGACCGAAATTCCGAAATTATTCTTATAAATGAGAATCAGGAGGGAAATGTACCATTTTTGCTCTCAGTCCTTGGGTCGAGAAGAAAAATGTTGTTTTCATTCAACTTTTATAGTGTATTAGGCCTGGAAGTCCCATCTAATTTTACATTTTACCTTACAACACTGCCTATGGAAGTTTCTCCCTCCCAATATGATGTCATCATTAACTACACCCTGATATCTATAATTCCCCAGAACAAATATAAACTCCTCAACAAAAGTTTGGAAAGTTTTTTCAAGCATCTGTATCTCAAATTATTTGTGACATATTCATATCGTGTTGCATATCACTGGATAGCTACAATACTCCCCTTTACAATGACACCCGATTTGAAACAATAACATTTTCACGGCCGAGTACACGCTTTGTGAATGTAGTGGGGTCTCAAAAAGAATTTGCCAAATTGACCATTATTCTGTGCATGAAGCTGCAATCCCATAACTTCACAATCTGGGACCTAATGCAATCCTCCAAGATGACACCGCTCGCCCCACATAGCCACGGTAGTCAACGACTACCTACAGAATATGGGAGTCGAGTCAAAATGGCCTGCCATCAGGCCAGACCGGGCCAGACCTCAACCCGATTGAACACTTGTAATTGTGGGACCAGCTTGATCGTGTTGTGCGTACCAGAGAAGCATATGCAACCACATTGAATGACCTGCGACGAATCCTTGTTGAAGAATGGAATTCCATCCCACAGGAACGTGTAACCAGGTCGGTGAGCAGCATGAGGAGGAGGTGCCTGACTATTGTGGCTGCCTGTGGTTTTTCCACCCGCTATTGAGGTTAGTGGCTAGCTTTGTTTGAGCACAGAATAATGGTCAATTTGGCAAATTCTTTTTGAGACCCCACTACATTCACAAGGCGTGTACTCAGCCGTGAAAAATGTTGTTGTTTCAAATGGGCTGTCAAAGGGGAGTATTGTAGCTATCCAGTGATATGCAACACGATATGAATATGTCACAAATAATTTGAGATACAGATGCTTGAAAAAACTTTCCAAACTTTTGTTGAGGAGTTTAGATCTGACTGCTTAAGTTATTGTACGCAATGACAATAATAAGGTATTTTTGATTAAGGAATGTCCCATATTTCATGATTGTAAGGGTGCATAATTATTATAGGCATTATAAGGGATAAAATCAAAACTCGACCGGCGGCTATCTTGCCCATTGCTATCAGTGAACTTCCAATCCAACTTACTCCTGCATTGATAGTCACGCATCCTGTCAGAATTTTATAAACAAAACTCGGAAATATTGGCAAAATGTTCCAAGGATCTTCGAAGAGATGTTCAATGATATACCGTGTTTCTGCTTGGATACCTTCTGTACATATTGCACCATTGAAAGCCTTCTTCAGCATAATTATTATCTGCATAAATATAACAACAAGTGTTTTGTTGATTAGAATATCTAAGTTGCCGAAAACCCCCAAAATGGGCACATTGACAACTTTTTCGGTGTTGTTTTGCCGTCACTCATGTACCCCCTTTTTGAAAGAATTCTAATTTCTGTTAAGTTAATCATTCACATCAGCTTATTACATTTCTTATTCTACATACCATAGCGCGTATATATCTATACAGTGCGTGGATTATATCAACCAAACTGCAAAGTTCTTTAAAATCGACACTCCCTTGATGAATGGCGCCGGGCGATCTTCATTCTCAAGAAGTCTTGGTGGCAAAACCAGGTAACTGAGATGCAAGGTCGTGTTGTAATCCAACTCAAATCTGTTAGAGAGGAATAAAGAAATAATTATGATGAAGAAAGGGATGAATTATGAAAGGAGAGGAAAAAAACCCTTCCTAAACAGCCAAACAATGCAAGGTATCACGTTTGCAAAGCTTTCTAAGATTACTTGCATTATTCACATACCGTAGGGATACGAAGTAAATCAGTGTAAATTAGTGTATTAATCAATCTAACGTTCTCTCACCAGGCGCTGGGTAACCGCGAACTACAAACATGACTTATAAGACCCCCACAATCTAACGTTCTCTCACCAGGCGCTGGGTAACCGCGAACTACAAACATGACTTATAAGACCCCCACAATCTAACGTTCTCTCACCAGGCGTTGGTTAACCACGAACTACAAACATGACTTATAAGACCCCACAATCTAACGTTGTCTTACCAGGCGCTGGGTAACCACAATCTACAAACATGACTTATAAGACCCCGCAATATAACGTTGTCTTACCAGGCGCTGGGTAACCACAATCTACAAACATGACTTATAAAACCCGGGTATAAAACTCCACAATCTAACGTTGTCTTACAAGGCGTTGGGTAACCGCGAACTACAAACATGACTTTATAAGACCCCACAATCTAACGTTCTCTCACCAGGCGTTGGTTATTCACGAACTGTAAACATGACTTATAAGACTCTACAATCTAACGTTGTCTTACCAGGCACTGGGTAACCACGAACTACATACAAACATGATTAAAAAACCCACAATCTAACGTTGTCTTACCAGGTACTGGGTAACCATTAACTACAAACACAACTTATAGGACACCACAATCTAACGTTGTCTTACCAGACGCTGGGAAACCATAAACTACAAACATAACTTATAGGACACCACAATCTAACGTTGTCTTACCAGACGCTGGGTAACCATAAACTACAAAAATAACTTATAGGACACCACACTCTAACGTTGTCTTACCAGGCGCTGGGTAACCATACACTACAAACATAACTTATAGGACACCGCAATCTAACGTTGTCTTACCAGACGCTGGATAACCATAAACTACAAATATAACTTATAGGACACCACAATTTAACGTTGTCTTACCAGACGCTGTGCAACCATAACCTACAAACATGACTTATAGGACACCACAGACTAACGTTTTCTTAGCAGGCACTGGGTAACCATAAACTACAAACATGACTTATAGGACACCACAATCTAACGTTTTCTTAGCAGGCGCTGGGCAACCATAAACTACAAACATGACTTATAGGACACGACAATCTAATGTTGCCTTACCAGGCACTGGGTAACCATAAACTACAAACATAACTTATCGGACACCACAGTCTAACGTTGTCTTACCAGGCACTGGGTAACCATAAACTACAAACATAACTTATAGGGCACCACAATCTAACGTTGTCGTAGCAGGCGCTGGACAACCATCACAGGGACGGATTTAAGCAGTGGCCCGGTGGCCCGGGGCCAGTGGATTTTGCGTCGGGCCAGTAAACTTCCAACAAAGCTGGCCCGGCGGGCCACTAGGTTTTGGAGCCCATACATATGAGACTAGATATAATCAGTGATGGCCATTATTTACACAGTTTCTGCTCCGCCTGTCACCTGTAATTTATATCTTTATTCAATGATTTTTCGTATATTTATGTTCTTATTCTAGCATTGCCAGCAATGCTAGCAAGTGGGAAATAATACAGCCGCTTTTTACGGCGATAGTAGGCCTACATACTACTTCCAAGTTCTTTCGTGCTCTATCTGATGATGATAGCGATACCACAAATACCGCATATTTGTGAATTTGTGAACTTTTGGAACTAAAAAAGGCAGGACTACTGACTGAATTCGTCTTAGTGACTACTACACTCTCTACATTGAGTACATTCAGTACAATACAAATGTTAAGGTTTGCTTGACTTTAAGGGCTCGGATAGAGATGTTTCCACATATTTTTTGTGGGACCTGAGTTGAATTTTGAAAACGAGGAATGTCCTTCTGATATCAAATAATTGTGATTTGTTTGAAATTTGTGATATAATACACATTTTATGGCAAATGATTAAAAATTGATATAGAATTTTCCCTCAAAACACCAAGAAAAAAATTTGTTTGTTTTTTTGTTTTTGTCTTTTTTTTTTTTGCAGTAGAACATATTATATTAAAAAGCTGGGCCAGTAAATTCATTGCAGGGCCACTAGATCTGCCATTTCACTGGCCCGGAGGGCCAGTAGAAAACTGAAACCTAAGTCTGTCCCTGATTACCATCATGCAGTTATTGTTAACTACATGTATGCACACAACACAGGGGCACTCACAATAGGCAATTGAACCCTACTGGTAGCGCTGTGTTGTAGCTATTGGGGATGAACTATAGTAGTTAGTATCATATATCAAAAAGTATAAAAGCTATGATTTTAGTACTTTCTCTATGTTTCAATTACTTATTCTTTTCCAAATATCTGAATCTTCAACCCGGTACAAGCTTTAATAACGGGGGCACATGCATTTTTATTAAAAAGAAATCCTACCATCTATCCAAACTCGCCGTGTTATTCCAATGCACATTTTACTTCACCGGGCAGCCATTTTTGATCGTATTTTGAAGATTGGTGTCATAAAACCGTCATAGGTACAAATTTAGTACTTTCTGTCAATCAATTATGGCTTATTCTCTACATGTCAATCTTTAAATAATTGGCATAGTCATTATAATAACGGTGGTCCGCCTTGATGAGTAAATGAGAGCAAACAGCTGCAAACCAGTGAAAAATATCCCAAAACTCGGTCAGTGGAGCTCCGCTCGTACATGTCAATAGAGTCATTATCGATTGGATTAGTCGTCCGTAGCGGACAATTCGGTCGCTCATTGGATCAATATTATCAGTTGGTAATAAATTTGCATTGGACAATAGATTACTATATAATGGTTTAGTACTGCATATATCAGTTTAATCTTCATTAAGCGGGTTTATGGCTGGAAAGGTCACGGTGAATTCGCCGTGGACGTAAGTGCACTATGCCATAAACTGCAAACATAGGACACCACAATCTAACGTTGTCTTACCAGGCGCTGGGCAACCATAAACTACAAACATAACTTATAGGACACCACAATCTAACGTTGCCTTACCAGATGCTGGGAAACCATAAACTACTTGTAGAACACCACAATCTAACGTTGTCCTACCAGGCGCTGGGCAACCATAAACTACAAACGTAACTTATATGACACCACAATCTAACGTTGTCTTACCAGGCGCTGTGCAACCATAAACTACAAACATAACTTATAAGACACCACAATCTAACGTTGTCTTACCAGGCGCTGGGTAACCATAAACTACAAACATAACTTATAGGGCACAACAATCTAACGGTTTCTTACCAGGCGCTGGGTAACCATAAACTACAAACATGACTTATGGGGCACCACAATCTAACGTTTTCTTACCAGGCGCTGAGTAACCATAAACTACAAACATGACTTACAGGACACCACAAACTAACGTTTTCTTAGCAGGCGCTGGGCAACCACAAACTGCAAACATAGGACACCACAATCTAACGTTGTCTTACCAGATGCGTTGTAACCATAAACTACGAACATAAATTATAGGACACCACAGTCCAACGTTGCCTAATCAGGCGCTGGGTAACCATAAACATAACTTAACATAGGGCACCACTATCTAACGTTGCTGGGTAACCATAAACTACTTATAGGACACCACAATTAAACGTTGTATTACCAGGCGCTGGGTAACCATAAAATATAAACATGACTTATGGGACCGCGCAATCTAACGTTGTCTTACCATGCCTTGGGTAACCACTAACTACAATCATGACTTATAAGACCCCACAATCTAATGCTGTCTTACCAGGCGTTGGTTAACCACGAACTACAAACATGACTTATAAGACCCCCAATCTAACGTTGTCTTACCAGGCGTTGGGTAACCACGAACCACGAACTACAAACATGACTTATAAGACCCCACAATCTAATGATGTCTTACCAGGCGTTGGTTAACCACGAACTACAAACATGACTTATAAGACCCCACAAACTAACGTTGTCTTACCAGGCGTTGGGTAACCACGAACCACGAACTACAAACATGACTTATAAGACCCCACAATCTAATGCTGTCTTACCAGGCGTTGGTTAACCACGAACTACAAACATGACTTATAAGACCCCCAATCTAACATTGTCTTACCAGGTGTTGGGTAACCACGAACTACAAAACATGACTCTCACTTTGTCTTATACCAGGCACTGGGTAACCATAGAACTAAAAAGATGACTTCTAACGTTGTCTTACTACAAACATGACTTATAGGGTCCCGCAGTCTAACGTTGTCTTACCAAGCACTGGGTAACCATTATAACTAACTAAAAAACATGACTTATAAGATCCCACAATAAATTTAACGATGTCTCACCAGGCGCTTGGTAACCATGAACTGCATGTATACGTGACGTATATGACCCCACAATCTAACGTTGTCTTAACTACAAACATAACTTTTAAGACTCCACAATCTAACGTTGTCTTACCAGGCGTTGGTTAACCACGAACTACAAACATGACTTTTAAGACTCCACAATCTAACGTTGTCTTACCAGGCGTCGGGTTACCACAAACAACAAACATGACTTATAAGACCGCACAATCTAACGCTGTCTTACCAGGCGTTGGTTATCCACGAACTACAAACATGACTCATAAGACCCTACAATCTAACGTTGTCTAACCAGGCGTTGGTTAACCACGAACTACAAACATGACTCATAAGACCCTACAATCTAACGTTGTCTAACCAGGCGTTGGTTAACCACGAACTACAAACATGATTCATAAGACACTCACAATCTAACGTTGTCTTACCAGGCGTTGGTTAACCACGAACTACAAACATGACTCATAAGACCCTACAATCTAACGTTGTCTTACCAGGCGTTGGTTAACCGCGAACTACAAACATGATTTAAAAGACCCAACAATATAACGTTGTCTTACCAGGCGTTGGGTAACCACGAACTACAAACATGACTTATAAGACCCCAAAATCTAACGTTGTCTTACCAGGCGTTGGTTAACCGCGAACTACAAACATGACTCATAAGCCCCTACAATCTAACGTTGTCTTACCAGGCGTTGGTTAACCACGAACTACAAACATGATTTATAAGACCCTACAATCTAACGTTGTCTTACCAGGCGTTGGTTAACCGCGAACTACAAACATGATTCATAAGACCCTACAATCTGACGTTGTCTTACCAGGCGTTGGGTAACCACGAACTACAAACATGACTCATAAGACCCTACAATCTAACGTTGTCTTACCAGGCGTTGGTTAACCGCGAACTACAAACATGATTTATAAGACCCAACAATATAACGTTGTCTTACCAGGCGTTGGTTAACCACAAACTACAAACATGACTCATAAGACCCTACAATCTAACGTTGTCTTACCAGGCGTTGGTTAACCACGAACTACAAACATGACTCATAAGACCCAACAATATAACGTTGTCTTACCAGGCGTTGGTTAACCACGAACTACAAACATGACTCATAAGACCCTACAATCTAACATTGTCTTACCAGGCGTTGGTTAACCACGAACTACAAACATGACTCATAAGACCCTACAATCTAACATTGTCTTACCAGGCGTTGGTTAACCACGAACTACAAACATGATTCATAAGACCCTACAATCTGACGTTGTCTTACCAGGCGTTGGGTAACCACGAACTACAAACATGACTCATAAGACCCTACAATCTAACATTGTCTTACCAGGCGTTGGTTAACCACGAACTACAAACATGACTCATAAGACCATACAATCTAACATTGTCTTACCAGGCGTTGGTTAACCACGAACTACAAACATGATTTATAAGACCCTACAATCTAACGTTGTCTTACCAGGCGTTGGTTAACCGCGAACTACAAACATGATTTAAAAGACCCAAAAATATAACGTTGTCTTACCAGGCGTTGGGTAACCACGAACTACAAACATGACTTATAAGACCCCACAATCTAACGTTGTCTTACCAGGCGTTGGGTAACCATATAACTAAAACAAAACATGACTTAGGCTAAAAAAATTGTTATGTCTCAAAACCCAACCGCGCGTTTTCTTAGTGCGTCCATGTCAGCTGAAACAGGAAATTTATTTTTATTCCCTTTTTTTTGCCATAAAATCATGAACTTCTGGGACAAATTTGGAAGAAAAGTTACTTGATTCGATACTCGCATTGTTTAAGTATAAAACAATTGATATTTGTACTTCAATTGTGTAAATCAACAAATTGACCAATTCAGCATCGATTCTGCGCCCCTCCAAGTGATGAAAGTCATAATTTTCGCGCGCTTCGCGCGCATTTCAGCACAAAATCAATTGAAAGAACATTTTAAGCCCTAACATGTAAGGCCGATTTTCAACTTCTAGTAACCAAAATTAATTAGTGTATAGGCCTTATTTGTCCAAAATTTTGCGCGCTCACGCGCAATTGTTTCAGAATGGGGGGGGCATTATGTATCCTTAGCCCCTAGCTACGCCACTGCCCGCGTCTAATATATTCTCGGGTGGGGGAGGGGCGGCGCCAATTTTGTTTCTTGCCCCGGGCGCTAACCCTGTTACGCCACTGCACTGATCAATATGCCTTTTGTTTGGAGCAAATCGGACATTTATATTCGGTTTCTATAATGACCACTAAGGCCATTTATATTTTCTTTGTATCCTATTGTTTTTGTCAATAATCAATATATATAGTGACCGTAATGAGCTAAAAGGACTGGAAAGGCTCATTAATATGTAATTTTGGCTAAAAATCAATACATAAATGTTCAGGGTTCTTTTATTTTGCATACTTTTGCCCTGAAACATGGTCAAAGTGTTTCTAATAAAGTTCTAATGTATTATACAGTGAAGCCGTCCTTAATTTGCATATTTGCATAATTAATGAGCTAATATGCAAGTTAGGTGGCGGCCATTATTGATTCATATATTGGACAAAATGGTAAAAAGCAAAAGAAACAATGCCAACCAAGGACCTAATCTAGGGACTTGCCTAACCCGTAAATGGCATCAGATGATATACACCAATCCGAGAAGCGTTTACTGTATTTGGCCCTCTATTGACGGTACCACAGTTGTACCAGTGCGGGAGATTTAACTTGTTCAATGAATTCATGATCGTGTATTGAAAATCACTGTTGTGTACAATTCTCACTAGCACACTAACAAGTAAATGATAGAACCCCCGACCTTGGGACACCGCAGTTTTACGTGCAGGCAGGGTCGGGGACACCGCAGTAATGGCTTAGTCGGATTGGTGTATAGCTGCCACACCGATCTTATTATAATGCAGAAAATGTTTACGACTGTAAATATAGACTAAGGTTTTTGCGGTCATGGGTCAGAGTGCGCGAGGTCACTTTGAGAGGTCAAATCCGTCTGTCAGCAAAAACAGCGAATGCAGTGAATGTTGAGATGCAGAAATATGAGAAATTGGAGAAAATTGGAGAAGGTAAAGTAGAAATGTAGAAATCTATTGCAAAATCTGAGTTATATAATGAGGTATTTGTGATATAGGAACAGAAATATTAACAGAAGTATCCATATAAACACGATATACTATAGTTCGACTTCTGAACTGAAGCTCCGAGTCCGACTTCAGACTCACTTTGTCTGTCTACATAAAACATGTCTACGACTACGTCCCATGGTCCACGACTACATCATGATCATCTGAGACTGAGTCTGAGACTTGTTCGAAAATTCTAAGGGGCTGTGCAATAATTATGTGTACCCCCGGGGTGGTGAATTTTAAAAATGGTCTGCCAAAAATCGCTTGCCCCCACCCCCCCAGCTAGCTGCCTTTGGCCGTGCCAAAAAATCTTTGCCCGCCCCCCCCCTTTTGACTAGAGTTGGGCGACTATCACTTTTTTCCTAGTCGACTAGTCGGCAGCAAATAGTTGCGACTACGACTATAGTCGCGACTATCTGTGATATTAAAATTGGATCGGTTGAGCCCATATTTATTGGTCGAGCTATGAGTTTTAAAATATTGGACGAGACATAGTCGAGTCCAATATTTTACAACTCATAGCGAGATTCAATAAATATTGGGCGTAAAGCATCAATTTTATCATTATTATGTTTTGGATCCAATATTATCACAACTTGGATCCATCAAAACATAATAATGGGTCAGTCCATGTCAAAACAGATTGAGTGTACACCCATCCTCTTGGATTTTGCTCTCCTTTGGCTCAGGGGTACCTTTCATGGATCCCTAGGTGAGGTCACAAGAAAAAAATTCAAATTCCATTTCGTTTGCGAATGGCGGGCAATCAAAGTTTGGCGACCTCGACCAAAATTGGGAATTTAAGGGTCCAAATGACAAAGTGCTCTCTTTGAGGGGCACTTTCTTCTTAATTGAATCAGTTGTGACCCTCTTTTTGAATGTGGTCACTCACTGGCTGTGTCTGAAATACCTAATGCCAAAAAAGATAGATTTTGGAATTTCGTTGGGATTTCAGAGGGGGTCAAAATTAGCACTTCGTACTGTTCAATCAAATTATCTTGATTTTGAAAGACCCATGATAATGTCACAGTGCACTTATAGGTCCTAATTATGTTCAGAATGGATTAACCATATGCCAATGTCTATGAGCAATTCAAAAAAAAGAGAAATTTCTAGACCCCTACAGAATTTTAGGCCACCCCTAAAGTGGTTCAGCCACAAATGGAGCTTAAAATCAGCAAATTTTGACCCCTAATAACTTTAGGTGTACACCAGATATGAATTTCTAGTCTTTTGCATCTGAAAGAATGTAGTTTAATGTTACTAGGAACATAAGATTTGTTTTGTATTTTTGTGTTTTAGTATTAAGTTGACGCTTTCAAAAATAGTCATTTAGCCATGCATACAGGATACGGTACAAAATGCCAATTTGAGTATGATATTTTTTATATTTTGATCACTTTATAGCCATTTGTATTATTTATCCTGATATTTCAAGTTGCTCTTGAGTCAAGTAATAAGAAAAACTACTTTCTAATCCTCTGTATGGATTTTTAAGGGGGTCAAAATGTACTTCCTGGCAGCGATGCACATGCAAAGTACAGGTTATGGGGGTCAAATTTTCAGAATGCTCCCAATTATGTCAAGTAATATATCAAATTACTCGTATGGTCATGAGGATTCCAAAATGTATAGTTTGTTATGTGTCAGACCTTTCAGGAGGGCGCTATGACGAAAAATGTTCATAGGTCAACGACCTTTTGAATTCTGACCATAGTTAACAACGTCTGATTTTGGTAATTTTGGTGTCTAATTATATATGTTTTCTTGCATGAGAAATACAACTAAGCAAATTAAAAAACTATACAAGGAACCGATGACCCTCTTTTGCAACATGGCTGCCAAAAGCATCCATATTGTAATAAGGAGGTCATTGGTTTTTTAAAGGAGTATTTCGTGATCCTAGCATCCTCTTTGTATGACATTTTTCAGTACATATCCACGAAAAAAGCCTATTCCCAAAATTTCAGTTGATTCCGATTTTTGCGTTTGCGAGTTATGCATGATTATGTGTATTACACTGCTCCATAGACAATGCGTTGTAATTTCGTTCTGGTGCACCAGAACGAAATTCAAATTTCACGATATCTTTGCTAAACGAATTAATCTGCAAGAAATATTTTGTACATCAACATTATGTAGCCAGAGGTTTCCAGTGATATAAAAATCTCAACTTTTTTTGAGAAAAGTGGGGGGATGAGGCTGTGGATCACGAAGTGCCCCTTTAAGTTGCGTAGTTGTATTTCTCATGCAAGAAAACATAATTAGACACCAAAATCGGACGTTGTTAACTATGTAATAACAGGATAAATAAGACAATTTGCTATAAAGTGATCAAAAATAGAAAAAAGGGTATGTTGAAATTGACATTTTGTACCCATAACCTGTACATTATTAGTCAAAAATTGGGATTTTTGGGACCATCAACTTAGTATCAAAACACAAAAAATACAAAACAAAATTTATCTTATGTTCCTAGTAACATTAGACTACATTCTTTCAGATGCAAAATACTAGAAATTCATATCTGGTGTACACCTAAAGTTATTAGGTGTCAAAATTTGCCGATTTTAAGCGCCATTTGTGGCTGAACCACTTTAGGGGCCTAAAATTCTGTAGGGGTCTAGAAATTTCTCTTTTAATTTAATTGCTCATAGACATTGGCACATGGTTAATCCATTCTGAACATAATTAGGACCTATAAGTGCACTGTGACATTATCATGGGTCCTTCAAAATCAAAGATAATTTGATTGAACAGTACTGAAGTGCTGATTTTGACCCCCTGAAATCCCAACGAAATTCGAAATCAATCTTTTTGGCATTAGGCATTTCAGACACAGCCAGTGAGTGACCACATTCAAAAGAGGGTCACAACTGATTTAATTAAGAAGAAAATGCCTCTCAAAGAGAGCGCTTTGTCATTTGACACCTTAAATTCCCAATTTTGGTCAAGGTCGTAAACTTAGATGGCCCGCCATTCGGAAGCGAAATTGAATTTGAATTTTTTTTCTTGTGACCTCACCTAGGGGTCCATGAAAGGTACCCCTGAGCCAAAGGAGAGCAAAATCCAAGAGGGTGGGTGTACACTCAGTCTGTTTTGACATGGACTGACCCTAATGGTTAAAATTGGACTGAAAAATCGGGTGAAAGATTGGTGGCAATTTAGTATTTATAATGCATGATTACAGGACCCGTGATTGCCGGCATCGCATCACAGTTTGCTACACAAACCAGCACTGTTGCGATACAAATTGCTACACTGTATCGCACGTTTGCGATGCAAATATTTGACTATAAAATGCTGTAATATAGGCCTAACTTTTCTGTTCAATTAAATTCACTTGCCACTTTCCAGCAACAGCACAAGAAACTTCATATAATTTCTCAAACCTTCAATATTCCAATAGCGATCTTCGTTCGTTTCCATGTTTTGCTGTTAATGAAAATATGTAAACATGCCGGTACGGCAGTGCATATTTTCCATGGTATGCTCAATGAACGTGTTGCATCGTATCGTGCATGTACGATTAACTTTCACCTCCGACCTACGTCACCTGACCTCATCTAGACTGCATTTGTCGCTACAGGGGTGGCATTGCAACATTACGACTGTTTGTCAGCTAATTTGTTTATTTTCCTGTTGCTTTCTAAATATTCTGTTACCACAATAAGCATAGCTTTTTGAAATTACGTGAAAAGTACTTCTAATCTAATAATATTTTCCTAAATTTTTCCTTTTGGAAAACACTTCTCGGAAGTTCTCGCTGTTTCTTTCCAAAGTTAAAATAATCTCATACCTTCAGTAGTTGGTACAAACACCCAACCTGGGTCTGTACATGCACGCTATGACGCTGCTACACCTGTTATCGCTGCATAAATTATAATCATAATGAGATGTTCGACAGTTCTAAGTAATTTGAGTTTTTGACGGCTTTTATCTTGTGGGAAAGTAGTTCGACAACAAGTCAATAACACCAATTTAATGATGATTTATGGACTTTATGATTACTTGTTGGTTAGTGTTACTATTGGTAAGACAATGACTAACATTTTTCACATTTTTCGCAGTTTATATGTTAGTATTTGGTTGGTTTTGGTGCGAATAACTGGCACTTTATAAAGTAATTTTTTAACACAAAAATATACTTGCATTAGTCGACTTTTGGTTTTCAATAGTCGTAGTCGCGACTATCAGTAATAGTCGCGACTAACGACTATTGGCGACTTAGTCGCCCAACTCTACTTTTGACGTGCCAAAAACCTTTGCCCCCCGCCCTTTTGATGTGCCAAAAAGTCTTTGCCCCCCCCCCCTCCCTTACACATGCAAGATTTTGGGAACCCATCAACTTTCGCATCAAGGTTAAACTAGTGGGAATTATCATTTATGCACTTTCAGTTTCCCACGTGTTTGAACGGGAATTGGATTGCGTACTTTTTCGATGTCTAGTGAGCAAATTTCTTCAATATTTTGAGAAAATGATGTCAAATTTTCTATATTGTTTAGTAATAAATGTCTTTTGCCAATAGTATGTTTAAAGTTGTAATTTTGTGTTTTTGATCGCAAAGATCGGATATTTTCGTTCCCGATTTGAATTCTGAACCTTCGCAAGGCCAAGGGTAGGCCTACCGATTTCGGCAGAACTTTGACGATAATTTTGCCTTTTTGGACTCTAAAATGCAGTCGATCCTTAATTTTGTTTCAACCGAGTCTTAAAGCCATATTATAACATTTGCTGAGGAAGACGCCCTCACTGAATTTTTAAAATTCCTTTTTTACGATTAAATTGTACTTTATTAAACCAATATACCCTGCAAAAATCAAGACTCTAAGTGCTGTAGTTTTGTCAAAATCCGTGATTTTGAATTAAAGGCTGATTCAGCGCTTTATTATTACGATGGAATTATTAGTCGAACGCATACACGATGTTCATAACACATAGTAATCACGGCGTGCGGGGACGGTGATATACATTAACAAAGGGTCGTACCACAACATGACCGAAGGAGTGTGCGTATTGGCACATATGTGCGCTGGTAGTAAATTCAATTTTCTTTGCTTTGCCGTAGTTGTTCGGCTCAAAAATAAAAAGGATATATCTGACAGTAAAACTAACATTTTATGGCAAAGAAATGCTAATCTATTTTGTTTGAAAATGTTATAATATTGCTTTAAATTAGCAAGCACAATAAGGTTGGTACCACTTTTATATACATTGATGAAATTTTAAAGATTTTTTTCAAGTTTCTAACCGGCGCAAATCAAGTGTGTATAATTTCCCATTGACATCCAAAATGGCGTAAGCCAGTCCTTAATATACATAGGTACGGCGTATATAGGACTGGCAAGCGAGTCTAGGTTAAACAGGCTTTTAGCTATACAAACCTTTTATTTCAACAAACAAGCTTTATTTTGGTCCAAAATCCATGTGTTTATCGCTATTTTTGACATAAAAGAGCTGGATGTAAACCGGCGATGCCAGCTTCCAAACATTTGTGGAACACAAGCGGTTGATGTACGCTCTTTGTGACAGTAATTTACGCTAGCGTATCATGCATTTTTAAGCATGTTGACATTTTTTTTTACTGCGGGACACAATTCTGCAATAATTTACATGTATTCAAGATGACGAATTTCTAGAAAATCATAATATATTTTTCTGAGAAATTTCCCTCATTTCACATTGCAACCTTCCAATCATCTTTCATCTTACTATAAATAGGCTAATGTTGTATGTATCTATCTATGTATCTATGTATTGTGTATAAAGGCTCCGTCAGTTTCGATCCAAATGTCACCAAATTCATACGGGAGATCGAGGAACTTCCCTAGACGGTTATGCGAAAATTTGGTTGAAGCGGGCAAGAATTGGCTGCAAAACAGTGAAAATATGGGTAAAAGCGGGTTTTTGTTATGAAAATCGGTTACCAGCCTACGCGTCACTGCAGCTGGCGGCATCGCGTCGGCGCCAGCGTGCGTAATCGCGATTACGCCAGTGCGTGCGTAAGCGGCGCAGAGGCACACGACTTGCGAGCCAGAGACCAGTGGACACGATAATACGGAAAGAAGGAAAATAAAGGACAAAAAGGTACATGGGACGGGTCACGGGATACCGGGTGAACACGTCCGCAGGCACGCTATGAGAGGACGTAATAAATACGGGAAAAAGATGTGTGTTGTATAAACAACATGAAGCGGTACTATAAAGAAAAATTAAATTAAAATGAGGACAAAAGGGTACAAGTAATTAGGCCAACGGGTTAAAGTAACTAAATGAAACGGGAACGAAACAAAGAAGGAAAGAAATTAATCAGGAAATGTAAGAAAAAAAGAAGCTAAAATAATGAGAACAGAATTAAGTAAAAAACATGGAAACGGGAAATCACAAGCAGCAAATAAAAACAGATGCTAAAAGGGAAATGAAAGAAAGAACAGATTAAAAAAATAATGGGAACGGGCCGGTTAACTAAATAAATAACATGGAAACGGAAAATCACAAGCTAAGCAGAAGAAACTAAAAAAGAAAATGTATAGAAGAGACAGATTTAGATAAATAAAAATGTACCTTTTCAATGATTCTATCTGTTCAGTAATTCTTCCTGTTATAGTGAACGCTCCCATTTACTCATCTAGCGGGGACCCACGCGGGTATCGCGCTAGTGTAACAAACAATGCTAATTTTATGAAGGTATGTTTCTTGCTTTTCCAATTATTCTTAAATCATTTTGAGACAAAAACTTTTTTAGCAGAATAGCCATTTTCACTTGTTTTCAAAAAAATATTTTGACCTTATTTTTTACCCCAATATTTTCCCTCATTTTTCCAAGCCCTGCCCTCCTTCCAATGCATTAAACCTTGACTTCACGTGTTTGCCGACCAGTTTAATCTTGATGCAAAAGTAAACCTTGGTGGAAGGAAGGAAAAGTAATATTTTAGCGAAGGTGGTCTAAAGGAAACGATCACCTTTATAAATGATGACTTATCTGTATCTTCAACAAGCCTCAAAATAAGCAGATCTGGAACAGGAGCCAGCACACATTCGGAAAAAGCAGCTCCTGGTCCTGTGATTATCTGAACCAGGAGCCATTTTTAAAGAGCTTAAATTTCTATAGATCCTAACTTTCTTGTTATTCAAGTTTGGAATCAGAAAAACTGCTATTAAAAAACCCAAAACAACAACAACTAAAAGTTCTGAGGTTTTTATTCAAAGCTGGATAAAGTTGACATTTTAAATACTTTTGCTTATTGAACAGCTCGCAATGCATTAATTAAATATGTCCCTGGGGGGGCCTGGCTGTTCAAAATTTTTGTTTTGTTTTGTAAGTTATAGACCCTAACTTTCTTGTTATTCATGGTTGGAACCAGAGAAAAACTGCTATTTAAAAAAAAACTAAAAGTTCTGAGGTTTTTATTCAAAGCTGGATAAAGTTGTACATCTATATAAATAAAAGGAAGTCGCTAAATCTTGTCCAGAAGCAGGCTCCGAGATGCTTTCACTTTCAGCTCTGATTTATTCGTAGATCGATCGGGTACATATTGCCATTAAACCATCGGACGTTCATTTTTGCCAAACTATTCAATCACTATGGAAATAACAAAAAAAAAGATCGGTTGTTAGGCCGTTGAGGTCAATAACCTTATGGGTCAGGTCATGACAGCAAGCGCGTCAAATGCAAGCGATGTCCAACACGCTGCGGTAAGTGGCGAGTCACGCACTTACTGCAGTACATGGTTTCACGCGCATTGCGGCGCATGGTATGGGCGTACTTAATGTTGGCTTACCGCGCGTAGGCCTACGTATGTATATTCCCCAAAAAGAGTTTTGGTGTTTTGGGAAAAAAATCCATATCTTCAATACGAAAGGTCAAAATTTTCAATTGATCGTCGGCTTTTCATCCCACCTACATACACTTTAAGTATAAATCATCAGATTTATAAAGTTTACTTCAAGTACTGTTAAATATCAAAAATATCAATTTTAATGATTTGCCATAAAATGTGTATTAAATTGCGAATTTCAAAAAATCTAAATTATTTGATATCAGAATGACATTCTTCGTATTCAGAATGCAATTCGATATGTCTGATGTGCTCTAATGTCCCAAAATAAATACTGTCGAAACGTTCATACCCCAGCCCTTAACAACACGGAATCGCTTAAAATGTTTTGCTGCAAACATGTTGCTTACATGTTTTCCATGTTTTATACCATTATAACCCGAAATTTAAACGTTTTCTAGCAACCTCTTCTAACATTAATGTTTTATGTTTGTTTGGATAAAGTTAAAATCAACCATTTTGTCACGAGCTGTTTCAAAAGAAATCTGAGGGATTGAGTGAGTAACAACATTACCACAGGTCTGGATATTCACTTAAAGTTTAGCTTCTTTAATATGACAGGAGCTAACATAGATTATGATTATCAAGCTAACATGATCATTACTATACTGGATGAATAATCTACAGATTCTACACCAAGACACCATGATTATCATCACCGTTGACCATGTTTACTAACCACTCCCGTTTACTAACCGCTCCCGTTTACTCAACTAGCGGGGACCCGCGCGAAGCGCGGGTCTCCCGCTAGTTTTAAATACTTTTGCTTCTATTGAACAGCAACTAGCAATGCATGGCAATATGTCCCTGGCTGTTCATGCAGGAGGGGCAATGATGACATATGCCAACTATGAGGCGAAACTGATAAAATTGCATCATAGTTTGCTTATTCCCATCGAAAAAAAGCAACTGTTTTTCATGGCATATACACAAAAATTCAAGGGCTGCTACCACAAAGGGAGTGTGAATTTCAAATGGGGTTACCTGAATGGTAACTCCATTCAGAATTTACACAGGTCCCCTGTGGGGACGATTTAGGTCATGACTTCCAATCCATAGTGGATGGATTTCAACTGGAATACAGCCCATTTATTGTTCATTCAGTGTCTTTAAACACATTTACTTTATAACTCTATACCTAAATTTACCCCCACAGTGTATTTCTTTTTATGAAACAGGTACCTATGGAACAGTTTTCAAAGCCAAAAATCGTGATAACCAGGAAATTGTAGCGTTGAAGCGGGTACGCCTCGATGACGATGATGAGGTAAGTATGAGCAAGGCTGGCTTTTTTTTACCCCATGGTTGCCCAGTTTTGGCTCCTGGTGTGTCCAATATTTTACACTACAAACCATACATGTACATGTAGGAGCAGGAGCCATGATCTTTGGGACCAGGAGCTCATTTTAGCTCCTAGTCCAGGCATGATTGCAACTTAAGTATTCAGAACAACTGGTAGTCATGACTGTGACAACTTTGAATTATACATGTATAAAGGCCTATTCAGTGATCCTAGCAAAATTGTAAAAAAATCATAAATTACTAAAAAGTGAAGGATAAGTCATAAAAATTGTCATTGAGTATTTTTGAAATAAAAATTTAGTAAAAAAATAACAAAGAAAACAGCAGTGTTGACAAAGTAAAGCCCCATTCACTTTTTCTCTAGAGAAATTACATTTTCATGTAAAATGTCCTTTTGGCACTGATTTCAGCTTAACCACTTGCAGGTTATGTTAGCATCTATAAACTATAACTATAACAAAGGTGCAAAAACTGAATTTTTATGATTTTTTGAAAAGCTCCATAGTAGTTCTCAATGTCAAAAAATCAAAACAAAATCAAAAGCGGTAATCTTTTTGATTTCAGAACATTTAAAAATGGCTTCTGTGATGTTTATTCATTATTGGTCAGCCTCACAGCAGCTAAAGGGATTATCTTATCATCATCCATTGCAGTGTATCTGCTTGCTCCATAGCAAATGTATGAAAAATAAGCAAGAGCCACTTATGTATTGAGAGCTATAAATAGTTTTACAATACTTTAGGAGCCATATTTTTTCAAACAAAAACACTCCTGCTTTAAGTGAGTTATTGAAAGTTGAAATTAGGGATTTTGTTTACATTTTCAATTGCATGTGCATTTCTATATTGAGGTACTGCAAAGCATTTTTTAAACTTAAGTTGGGGAAGTATGACACTTTGTATTGAACTGAATCGGCCAACTTAACTGTATCCTGAACTAGATGCAGAACTTCAATAACTTTTTCACATTTTGTTGTTATTCAAGGGCGTACCAAGCTCGGCTCTGCGAGAGATCTGTCTTCTTAAAGAACTGAAACACAAGAATATTGTCCGTCTTCACGATGTGTTACACAGCGAGAAGAAATTAACCTTGGTGTTTGAGTACTGTGATCAAGATCTCAAGAAGTACTTTGATGCATGTAATGGGGAAATTGACCCTGATGTTGTTAAGGTATGTTTTAAAATACTGTTTGCTGGTTGTTTTTTTTTTGGGGGGGGGGGCTGACAGGTGTCCTACTTTTCTTCCCTTGTCCTCTTTCATCTAGAAATTGTCCCTATTTTAGCTCAGTGTGTGTCATTTCCCCCAACTTCAGATATTGCCCTGTTGTCAATCATCTGCAGTGCACAGGGGTTAGACTGGGTTCACAAGGGCATCAGTTAAGTGGTAGAGAAGTACAGATTTTGCATTTTAAACATATTATTGGTCATAAATTATAAAGAGAGGGGGCGACCTATCAGAATAAAAACATTATATGTTTAATTCACTGGCAGATCCGCCATGAGCTGTTGTGGCGTGTGGTGGTGAACTCAAAAACATGTTGGGGTGAGTGCGCGGTGGTTCGAATCCGATTGGTTCTGATTTTTGCTCTCCTTTATTATAATGCCAGTTTGCCTTACAGTCTGTCCACATAGAAGTACAAAGTAAAAAGCCCTCGGAAACTGGAGGTATGAGAATAAACATTTCAGCGCAATGCGTGTGTAAATACTTCTTTGGCGTGCCAACTGCTGCGCAATTTGTACTTACCAAGCGCACCACGCTCTTTACGTATCACATTTTTTAAACACGCAGCGCGTATGACGCATAAAGCATCGTCCCCCGATGCCACAGATTTGGTTTGTACTTCTATGTGGACAGACTGTCTTTTTCCATATTATTGTGCCCCGTAATAAAATTGAACTGAACTGAGCTTAAACTGATTACTGAACATGATCCTGTATGGACCCACTAAAAATCAGTTCACGTCTCATTTTAGTTAAACATCATACAGACTCAGTTTCAATATGACCAGTGTTGTTTGGGTGGTAAGAATTGTTGTGCCCTGCTTATAACAGTCGGCTTTAATTTACAAAGAATAAAATATTATGTAAATATACTTTAGAATCATATTGAACTAATAAGATAATATTTTGTTCTCATTTTCAGTCTTTCATGTTTCAATTGTTGCGAGGTCTAGCATTCTGTCACAGTCACAATGTACTACACAGAGATCTGAAGCCACAAAACTTGCTTATTAACAAGGTAAGTCAATGGCTTTGATACTAATTAGCAACTAAAAAGCAAATTAGCTGATCCAGGTCTTTGACAGTTCAAGTTTGTTTGTGGAAAATCTGAGATGTCATGGTGTAGAGTGCGTCGTTTCCTGACACAGCATGGAGAATGAAAATAGCTGGATGGTGTTGGCACACATTCTCAGTGGCATGGTCTTTGGCTTTTTGATGGTCATCGGCACCTCAGAGTTGCAGGGGACCTTTGCCCGCAATCATTGGAATTATAGTGAAGTTAGATCATGTTCAACTAAACAATTGTCATTGTGATGTGAAAGTGTGTTCTAACTCTTGGTTTTTGCAAGTAGGTCAGAGTTCAGACAAAATCCATCTCTATCCGGTTCAACCCCTTGAATGCCATGATATGATATCTTAATATACATTAATAAGTAAATAATCACTTTCTAATTCATAAATATTTCCTGGTTTCAGAATGGCGAGTTAAAGCTGGCTGATTTTGGTCTGGCGAGGGCATTTGGTATCCCGGTGCGTTGTTACTCAGCAGAAGTAGTAACATTGTGGTACAGACCTCCTGATGTTTTATTTGGGGCCAAGCTTTACACCACCTCCATAGATATGTGGTCGGCTGGATGTATATTTGCTGGTAAGTGGTGTATCTATTTTCATGAGGCAATCGTTACACTTTTGTATGAATTTAAGGTGGTACTACACCCCTTGATAAATTTTTGACTATTTTTGTATTTTTATCAAAAAATAATAACACACTGGTAACAAAAGTTCTGTATATTATAGGGGCAAGGAATCCAGTTACTACACAGGAATTTCAGTGACTCAAGACAAGCGGTACGTTATTTATGATAAGAAAAGAGATACCGCTAGAATGTACCTCATTTCTTAACATATCTAATGAACCACTTGTCTTGAATCACTGAAATTTCAGTGAAGTAATTGGATTCCTTGCCCCTATATACATAACTTTTGTTACCAGTGTGTAGTTATTTTTTGAGAAAAATGCAAAATCAGTCACAAAATTGATCAGGGGGTGTAGTACCACCTTAAGCTCATAAAATGTGGGCACAGAAACACGGTGGATATCCATGGTTAAAAGACCTATTTTGGAGAGGGCCACACACTTTTAGAAAGAATTTAGCCAATAGATGCGCCTTTTGATGTATACATAATGTAAGGACCACAAACAGGCAACAATGACAAAACCTACATTGTACTAGAATCAGAGGATGTTCTAAAACACATTCCCATGTGAATTTTTTGTATTTTTAAAACTTTGTATTACAGAAATGGCTAATGCTGGCCGACCTTTATTCCCTGGTAATGATGTTAATGACCAATTGCGTAGGATATTCAAATTATTGGGGACACCGACAGAAGAGACGTGGCCAGGCATCTCAAAACTCCCAGAATTCCAGGTAGGTGCTTTCTCTTGTTGTAATTCTCATTAAATTGAAAGGTGTTTGAATGTTTTGATGTTCATGTGGTACTTGATTGGTGTAGTGCAAATGGTGCAGACTACAGGGAATGGGAATTTCAAAGTAAAATTGGACCCAGGGCCTCAGGAGGACAAGCATGTCATTGGTGTGCACCAAGTGATGGTGCTTCCTGGCACTGCTTGCCTCCCACAGGTGTTGGTAATTTAGGTAGGGAGGAGCCCTACCTAATATATCCCAGCATGGAATAAGTTCAAATGACTGTGTGTCTGTGAAAGTAACACTGACTTTATTGTCTTTTAAATGACCTTTATATGTAAGGCTATTTATATACATGAGTTCCATCAAAATTTAATTTGGTTATTCTTTACCCAAAATGCTGAAATAATATTAGGAATAACTGTCAGGAAGTGTTTCTGTCCATTTTATGCCAAAATAACAAGGCAAGTATAGTGATGCTATTTTCAAAGTGAACTCACTCACATGTATAAGATTGTACATTGGGTAATGTATTGAATAAACTTTTATTTTTTTAAATTTTATCTTCTGCAGCCATTTCCTCTGTACCCTGTGACTACACCACTGTCGTCCATCGTACCCAGTCTGTCGTCCAAAGGTCGCGACCTGTTACAGCGTCTTCTAGTGTGCAATCCATCGCTAAGGCTCTCGGCTGACGAGGGTCTGATGCATAATTACTTTGCTGATCTTAGTCCTGCTATCAAAGCCTGAATGAACTCATTGTACTAAACCATTTTCCACCCTTATGTGGCAATGACGTCAAAGCGTCATGGCAGCTGTTTACACGCATCTATGCGGTGTCTTTCAGCATGTGCGTGTGTACGCCAGCACTTTGAGCGAACACTAGCGATTTGTAGCTGCGCCCAATTAAATGCGCACTGACGTCACTGCCACATCAGGGTGGAAAATGGTATAGTGTTTTTTAAATAAGGTGGATAGCAGGCATCAAAGGGACATCTTGTTAATGCATGTTAAGTCCTGTAATATGAAAAGGTGTGCAGTATTTTCTGCAAGAAAATTGGCTGCTTAATTTTCCTGTGGTAACATTCAGTGGTGATGAAATGCTCCTGCAGGAGGATTAACAGATCACCTCATAGTTCTTGTAGGACAATAAGGTGAGACATCTCTGCTATAGGAAAATGAGCAATTTATGCATTGCTCCTGCAGGAGAATCGACTGATCATCCTGTACTCCAGCAGGATAATTGAAAGGTCAGGTTGTGCTCTTGCAGGAATTTTGGCAGGGAAGGCAGTGCTGCTGCAGATGGTGGAGAGGTTGCGATTGCCTTTTCCTTGGTGCTTATGCCCATTAACTATTCAAAATGTCATCACAGGAGAGGGATTTGGATAGTACATAAGAGTAATTTTGTGCTCTATTACCCTATGTGATTTAAAGGGGTGTCCGGGTATCCTTGGTACCGATACCACCAGGAATCAAGTCAAACTGGGATGTGAAATTTGAACTTGGAGAATTTTTTATGAATAGTCTCCAAACAGTTGTATGAGTAGCAATGATATTTAGTAAAAATAAATACAGCTTCACAACATTTAAATTTTTTTAATGCAAGCAACAGCTTTGTTTGACATTGAACTCTGGCCTCTTGTAATTTGATTTTGTGGCTAGGGACCAGGTTTATGAACTCATTGGTGCCATTGAACCTGTCAGACAAAATTTTCACCCAAAGGCAAGGCTTGTAAATATATATTAATAATGACCTTCGGGTAACCGCACTAGACCTAGATTAAGGGATGGGCGGGTACCCGAGAGTCGCCCAAGTATCGCATCTTTAACAGTTAAATAGGCGTAAGCACATTTCCACAAGAAATCGCAACCTCTCTGGTAAGAGGTTGGGTAAAACTCCATCAGGACCTAGCATGCATTTATGGAATTGAAGAGCTGTCCCGTAGTTCCATTGCTATATATGACAGCTCAAAACTTGTTGTTATTATTAGAAATATGTTTTGTAAACAAAAACATGTATCAAAGTCAGACAATGCCATTAGTTTCAAGTTTGCAGTCAGATGGAAAATGCGATATATCCCAAAAGCTAGCTGTATTTCATTTTGTATTAATATTTATATTTCACGTAAAGATATGCTTTTGTCATAGCTAATTGAGAAGGAGCACAGACACCACAACTAAATTTGTTTGATCTTTAGAGCGACAATCGATGCTACTTCAATGCTTGTTATTTATGAACTAATTAATCAGAATTAATGAGAAATTTGTTTTGGCCATTATCATTATAATTTGCACAGATTCATATGTTATCACAATTATTATCAGTTAATTGATTTCATAAGGATCAACCAAGCATCGGTGGTCTATTAAAAGATCAAACTAATTTGGTTCTATTGCCTACAGTGAATACGCTTCTGAAAGCTGATGGCCATTTCAAACATATGAGTATAAAATAAAAGTATTAATTTTCTCCACGCGGGTGTCGACTGTAGATGATAAGTTTCAAATTTTGTTTTAAAATTTCCAAAAAAGTTCAGAAATATAAAACTGCAAGACCATATTTGGAATCAGCATGAAAAATGCATTAAAATGAGTAGAAGCAAGCCTAGTATTGGTTCAGTGGTTCTTAAGATAGCTCTTGATATTTTGAGAAAATATCTCAGAACTTGAGAACTTTTAATTTGTTGAAATCTATGGCTAGCACGCAGAGCATTAATAACAATTTTAATTGAAAAAAAACCCACAAAGCAGTATATCCCATTTTGTACCCAAACTAGTCATATATAAGTCATCTCTTGTATCACAATGCACAAACAGCGAGCGTGCCAGCACCGATGCTTGTCTCATCTCATATTGCTTGTGGTTATAGGGTAGTGGACATGGCTCTTACTAGAGCTACTTACTAGAACTAGGGGGGGAGGCAAGGGCAAGGGGGCATTTCCCCAAATATTTTTCTTGCCCCTCCCCAGTTTGCCCCCCACTTTTGAGGCAAAATCACGTAAATTTCCGCTTTTTGCTGCAATTTTGCACAATATTTGCCAATTTTGCCCCCCCTGAAATTCACTTTGCCCCCCCCCCTAATGCCCCACCCCCCTAAAAAATTCCTGGCGCTGCCACTGCCTGTAAGCCCTAAAAAGTTTGTATTGCCTTTTTACTCTATAGTTGGGACCGGTTTACTTTATGTCTTCTTGTAATGCAATGAATAGCTTACATTGTATATTGAATATTAAACTTTTTGATCATTTAATTGAAACTTAATGTTAGATGCTGAAAAAATAATTTAAGGGTTTGCTTGTCGTAGGGAAATTACAACTCCCTTCTTTGTTTAGTATTTTGCCATTCCAAATATTTTAATGAGAATTGGAGGTTTTGATCTTTGCAGGATCCTTAATCAAAAAAGGCAAAAAATGAAACTAGTATTTTTAACATGAAGTGTGTGCATCACTAAATTGGACAATTTTAATCCACTCTTGCCTAAACGTTGAAAATATGAATTCCTTAGCACTTTGTATGTGCATAATTGCACGGATGGTGTAATTTGTCATTTCACAGATCCGCCATCTTGCTACCAAAATGAGGTTCTTCTTGCAAACGCATGCGCGAAAAGTGCATTTTATTTTCTTGCGCTTCTCTAGCAACACGCCATAAAGCTTTTGCAAGGCGTATGTGGCAATTAAAGCACACGTTTGACAGGCGGGTAGAATCTCGTTATGAGATGACCGTGTGATCGGCGAATACTGAAATGTAATCTTATGCTGTTATGGCTATTCCATTTAAATTCCAGGCTACCCCTGTGGAAGATGTTGGAAATATCTTCCACAGGGGGAGTATGAATTTGAAATGAAATGAGCACATTAGACAGCTCCATTTGAATTTCGTACCTTAAGAGAAAGATTCAACATGAATCTTCCACAGAGGGAGGGTGAGTTTCAAATAGAGTTGGTTATATGCTAATTCCATTTGAAATTCATACCACTCCTTCGGAAGATATTTCCAACATCTTTGACGGGGAAATGAGAACTTTAAATGGATTAGCTCATTTAGTGTGTACAGTACTCCACTGCACACTGACATACATCTATGATACAATTTGATCCAAAGAAGGTACTTTGACAATTGAGTCAACATGGCCCTGTATCCAAGCATGCTATCGCTCTATTGCTGTAGCATGGTTGGTTGTACAGCTAAAAGTAATGAATGGACATGTAATGCTGCTTTTCTTAAGCATTCTTTTTTTTTTTTTTTTGCTCTCTATTTTTGCCAGTTTTATAATTGCTGTCATTGGCCTTTTTGGATTGTGGACAGATTTGATCTTTTCAGAGAACTTATTTCAGTTTATGTAGAAAATACAAATTACCTTTCAATAACTATCACTGTTTAGAAAAAGATGTAGTCAGATTGTAATTTTATTCCAAAAATATTGAGTAGCAACATTCATATTTGTAGTACTAATCCAGGGCTTGTCTTTTGAAAATTGTTGGCAAGTGACAAATCACTCTCCTCAAAACTTGTCAGGTGAACTGTAGGCGAGTGATTTTAATCACTTGTATTATTATTACACCAAATGTAGGCGAGTGATAAAAAGCTCTCCCCAGCTTCGTTTTAGGTGAGTGATCGCTCTCCCTCGCCTCAAAAGACAAGGCCTGCTAATCCCATTAACTGAGTATAAATATTTTAATTTATTTGTATTTTATGCTGCAACATCAAGATTGTGTAGTATTTTGTTGGAAATGTGTGGCATATTGTTATGGAATACCAGCTTATTAATTATGCCCGGCTAATAGTATTTATAGTATAATTTGCTACCTCATTGAAAAGAAAGAAAGAGTTTGTGAAGGAGATTTCAACAACTCTTCCTATCACTTTGTACAGGAGCAAGCCATTGTTAATCGGTGATGAATCCACACTTGTGTTGTAGCATATACGCGGAAGCAAGTTAACGGAAGTGCACCTCACGCGTAAAATTTGTCATACCTGGAACTTGTTTGCGCATTACACGCTTAAATGTTGAATTCATTATTTTGAAGGAAGCGGCTAAACATTGCTGTTAGTCTCTAGTTATATTGCTGATATCGACAGAGAAATCATTGATCTTCTTGTAGTCAAGACATATTAAGTCATTGCCACTCAACATTACAATTATAGAAGATTGATGACTTCTCTGTTGGTATCAGTAATAAAACTACAGAATAAAACAACACATGTTTAGCCACTTCCTCCAAAATAATGAATTCAGGGATGAAAGATTAAAATTTGTTCAAGTTCCAGGATGATAAAGATGATAAATTTTGTGTGGTCATGCGTATAAATGGGTATACATGCTTTTGTTAAGTTGCATTGGCGTGTATGCTATTATAAAAGCATGGATTCATCACCGATTAGCAAGGGTTGGATCCTGTGCAAAGGTATGGGAAGAGTAGTTGAATATGTTGTGGACATTCTGTAGGCTATATATTCTGTCAATTTGAGTTCTGAAATATACAGGGTATATAAATGTGATATGATCAAGTAAAATCAGTCAGAACTCTTACTCAGAAATATTGATTTTGAGATATAGCCAAACAAAGGAAATATTTCCTTTTGTTTCCTCTTGTTTTGGAAACTCTCTAATTGCTCGTATCTTTGGAACTGGTTGTTCAATTCAGTGGGGTTTCCTGCAAAATGCAGCTTTGTCAAAGCTTTTTACTATCCTATTTGAGTTGACTTCTGACATCAATGCCTGACAGTATGCGCACGCATCATCACAATTTCCATTGTTTTTTGCCTGGCAGTATGCGCGCGCATCATATTTTGTTCAGGGCTCGTGTTTCTCCTGTTAAATCACAATAAGGCTATTGAACAGTGTAGTAGTTGCATGGGGTTCACTCAAGCATATCAATATACCAGTCCCTTGCCTTTGTTGATAAACATTGAGGTCAACTCATCTATAAGAAACTGAAAATTTAATATTTCCAAGTTCCAACTGATTTTGCTTGATCGCATCACAAATGTGTTATTGTGATGAATCAGTTTGTTTTATAATTGAAAAAAAAAAGAAAAATTGTGGAAATGCATGGATTTACGCGGATTTGGGATATTAAAAATGCGGATATTTCATGTGAAACCCAAGTCATCACTATTCACAAGGTACCATATTTCGACTAATTCACAACAGCTAAATACTCTAGTTGGTTGTAATGCCAGCCATGGTAGTAAAGAGAGTAGTTGTTGATGAATGAGGATTGTATTTTTTTCAAAATTATTATTTACATGTTTAACTATATGTGGATAGTTTTTGAATTATGATGTGTAATCTGTATACATTAATGTATAATGTAAGGAGACATAGTATCTGTGATTTTATTATTTTTATTGGTCAGTTTTTGTTTATTTGAAAAGTTCAAGTCATGATCAAACTGGAATTACTCTAAATCCATTGAATGTTGTCATGGAGAAAATACTTTGTTACAGAAGTTAAAGCGGCATGTAAAAAATGAGCATAATTGTTGGGACCTATGAAAGACAATCAGAGAATAAATACATTTTTGTTTTTACTGTACGATAGAGGATAGGCAGCAGCCAGTATCCACTACAATAAAATATTGGACCTGCCCATCCTCTATCATGGGCCTTGATCTATCAGGGGATAGGAAAAAACAAAAATAATATTCAATATTTTTATATTATGGAATTGCAATTAAACAATTAACAATTAATAGATGGATATCTAGTTGTAGGTACTGACTGTCTTTTGGAATTTGCAGGAGAGCATTAAATAGCTCTTCTGTACTGGAGCCTTCAAGGAGAGCTGTTTAGAACATTAATAGAATGTAAGGAGAAAATGGTCAATTATGGAGAGCTAAAAATCACTTTCCTGTATCAGATTTAAGGAGAGCAGTAGAGAGGGATTGCTCTTGGTCTCCTCAAAAGGCAGTCCCTGTGGTTGTAGGGCAAAGGTATTTCCTTAGTATGCTGATTTACCCATCGTTATTAAATAACACGCCCAATCATTATAGTACATTGTATTCCCCAAAATCTCTCCCAGGCTGAACAAATGTTTCTAGTAATAGTCGCAATCTTGCATAAGGATATCGCTGCCTAAAACTGCAACTTGGTACCAGATATAGCAACACAGGGCATTGTCATTTTGATACAGAGAGATACGACCCAAAGAGGAACGACTTCACCGTGTTTGTGTGTCGTTCATGGAGCACAAAACATCTGGAATATTTTGTCAAGCACCCGGCAAACTTAAATTTGTTGCACCATAGCATTACATAAGGCAATTCTAAATGGGTCCTCTTTGGGTCTAATCTGCTTTTGATATCAAAGCTTATGTTCATAATAAATGTTTTTAATGTATTTAATTTTTGTTTTTATTTCTGTTCAGTAAGTGAAGTGTGTAATAAATGGAACACAAATGCTGAAAGCAGATTTAACTGTTTTTTGTGTGCATTTTATCGTATAAGGATCAACTGTTTACAACAGTAGTCATCAACATACACCCAATCTTATGTATGCCTCGGCCTCGCACAATTTTCCAAGATGTTTGTATGCAGGTCAAGTGTTTATAATAATGAGTATTTCCCCTCTGATCGAAATTCATGTATACCCTAAAACCTTGTCTACAAGCATATTGAGTGTTTTTGATGAAAGCTAAATTGATACGAAACAGCAGTGATTATGCCAATGCAATAAATTGCTTATACAATAATACTTGTTTGGATATGCTTGTTTTGGTAATTTATTTGCTCAAACTCCATAATGTTATGATTTGGTTTATGAAGAGCGCTTGGATTATTTAAGCTGTCATCAAAAGCACTCTATATGCTTGTAGACAAGGTTTTACGGTATGTTTAGTACTGAATAAACACAAAATGATCAGATCAACATTAAGGTGTATGGAGATACTAGTTGGATAATATCGCTCTGATATATCATGACTGATTTCGAAAAATTTTCCATATCAGAAGAAAGAATTTACCCAATTGCAGTACACAAACATTGCATCCAGGCAGGGGTCGAATATACACTCTGAATTTTGTGCCAACCTTTTGTGCAAAAGTAAACATTGTCCAATTTTAACAAATCATGTGGTTCTTCAGTGTTGAGAGCACCCGTAATCTTGGAAGAGCACCCTTAGGCTTGGAATCGCAAATGAATGTTTCTGTAATGTGTCATTTACCAGATAAATCATTTGTTTTATGATAGTGAATATACCCAATTTCACCCTCACACACGGTTAATAATTACACTATACAGCAAGAGACACTGAAATGAATACACGGGATCGATACATGTGGATGTGCTATGCACGATTGATATTCAGACGAAAATCTTTGGATACCGGGTTTGAAAAGGATAAATATCTCCCGTAAATGATTTCGTATAAAGAAACCAGATGTGGTTCCTTGCACTTGAATATATATTTTAACAGATATGATAGTCGTTAGTTTGCGCTTTGAGATACTAGCTTGCATCTTGAGTCAAAAACTGACAATAATTTTGATTTATATGTGCCGAATTATATAGCGCAGTGTATAGGCCAATCGTGAAGGTAGTCTAAAACCATATGACCTATGGTGTACCATGCTTGACTAACAAACAGCGAGGACAGTAACCGGGCTAATCGGGGCTATTGTCAGTAGCCTTAGTCAGATGTCCTTCGGCTCTTATGCGACACAAAACTATAAAACGGGTCGATATAAAATGGATATGCGTGGCGGTGGATTCAACCTACCATGGCGATTTCTGCCATGAAGATATCGGGGCAATGACACTGTGCCTCACGATTTTGGAATTGCCCATGAAACCTGTTGAGTGTGGGGAAAACACATTGCAGAATAACACACGTAGTAAACTTGTTTAGAATCAATAGTGTCCTTTATTCATTGGAAAAAAATGTACACAAAACACATTATAGTACAAGTACTGTATAACATGATGGTTTCTCTAGAAACAACCATATCTACACCATGTTTAATAGCAAGACGGAGGAGGATTTGCACCAGGGTCCTTAGGCTCCATATCTACGGAAGTATAAAATGGCTCAAATGGATCAAGGAACTGAAGTAAGGTTGGAAGAGAATCATGTAAAGTGGTAATTTTCACGATCAATGTCAAGACATTTTTACAATACAGACTTACACACTAAATATAACCTTTCACATATTGAAACTCGCCCTCCCTCTGTGGAAGATTCAGGTTTAATCTTTCTCAGAGCGTGTATGAAATTCAAATAGAGCTGCTAATGTGTTCATTCCATTTGAAATGTGTACCCCCCTGTGGAAGATATTTCCAAAATCTTCTACAGGGCTAGTGTGGATTTTAAATGGAATAGCCCATTTGAATTAAGCCCAAGCTTGGGGAACAATGGAGCATGAAAATTCACTAACTTATTGAGTAATAAGCAAAATGAGCACATCTTTTATGAAAAAGAGGTTCAGAGCTTGGGGGAGTGCAGAATCCAGGAAAACATTTTTCAAAATGATACCTTGATACCACATCTTCCAAGCAACACAGTTCATGTCTCATTGAAAAGTGTTATCCACGGATGACACTCTCCTCCATGGTGTAACATGGACAGATCAAGTAAATATAAGTGTGCCCCTTTGCACGAATTTGGCCATATTTGTCTGCTTACATCAGTGACCTTCCGTGAAGATTTCATACACAGAGAAAGTTCCATAACATGGAAACCAGTATGGGAAACATTTCCAACTTTTCCCCCAAAAGTTACAAAATGTGCAAGATACCTTCTATGAACTTGGAATCCTAGTCCTGATCATCCATCAAAATGTCAAGAATCTACCAAGAACTAGGCACACATAACCTCAGTCATCTCCAGTTTTTGAGTATTTTTATGAAGAAATTTACAAAATAGTGCAAAAGTGAGTGAAAGATTTTGAATTATAGACATATGAATATATTTCTGGGTAACATGACATGGTATTAATAAATCAATTATCTTCAAAAATGACAATGTTCAGTTACACTATACAGTTGAAAGTTAATGTTGTTTATACTCAAATCAATTAAATGATTAGAAATTATATATAAAGCTATTACATAATTTTCTTTTCACATTTTAAATTAAAGCAAGTTATCATGTATCTGCTACAGATAGCAGATTCTGACTATGTAAAATTGTGGAGTTAATATAGAAGTAATTTCTGAGTAAATTGATGTTGGCCAATTTACATTATAAATACAGTTGAACATGTTTCTCATTTTAAATGTTTGTACAGCTAACCAATTTTGAATAACTTTTTGTTGTTGAAAATTAGGCTAAAATTGTGATTTATGGTGCACATTGGAGGTCCTGTCCCCTTAATCTGCTCCTGGACCATAACTAGCTGACATGCATCATAGAACAGCTATTCATTATTACAATGGACTTATTAAATTTCAATTTGGTTTCATCTCTAACTGAACTTTATCTCTTAGAAATTAAATATGATAAAGATCAGAAAACATTCCACTGAGACTCGAACCACTGACCTATAGATTACGAGACCGTTCACCATTACACCACACAGTCTGAGTTGCCAGAAGCTTGCTCTTTTTATAATATTTATGCATACAGTAAAACCAGTTAATAATGAATAGCATCGCTATAATAAGGCGATTGAAGTTCTTACGCATACAGTGAAACCAGTTAATAATGAATAGCATCGCTATAATAAGGCGATTGAAGTTCTTATGGTCCAGAACAGTAAATGGTGGTCTAAAACTAATAAAAGCATTTTGTGGCTTACATACAACATATAACATCTTGCAGGATATGTGATCAAGTCCACTTATTGAACACATTTATTTACTCATGTACTTCCCAGTACTTGAATTTATATAAATTTATACCATATTTTGACCCAGAACTAAAAAAAAACCTACAGACCTGCTGAATATCTATTTCAAAAGATTTGGAGGGAAAAATGTTTTGACAAAATTGATGACCCATACAGTGGCACCATAATTTAAAATGAGAAATGAAATAATAATAATAATAATTATCAGTGATTTAGTTGGGTAAATAATGCAACAATAATCATCATTAGCTACAACACAGGAAAATGATACATTTGAACTAAATATACACACAAATGAGTAACCTTTAACTTAAAATAATATTTGAAATTACATATTTGGTGGTATGATATAACATAAAACAAACTACAAAATCAAATATACAATGTGAGATAAACAAATTCTTGAAACGACAGTTTCATATCATGAACACATTAATCAAATTCATAAGTGTGATGTGATCAAGCAAAATGAGTTGTATTTCATCAACAAGACTTCAACTTAAAGGGGCATTGCGTGATTTTAACATCCTTATTTTAGGGGATGGCTCAATAGAGATCCATGAAAAAAGCTTATTTCCATCAAAAATGTCAGTTGATTTGGGCATTCAACTTGTAAGTTCCGCACAATTTCATGTAATACAGTTACCACAAGCCATTGCGTTGTAATTTCTGTCTGTCGACACTCGGACAGACAGGAAATACATATTGGGCAATGTCTACCTGTGGCCGAACCTGCAAAAAAAAGTTGTGCACACAAACATGTAGTCCTAAGTTTCCAATGTATGAAAATCTTGGCTTTTTTTGGAGTGATGAGGCTGTGGATCATGAAGTCCCTCTTTAATTTACCCTTACCTTACCAAAGGGTTGATGTAACCCCCTACTTTTTCACCTGTTCCACTATAATCATGCGCATATTTTTTTTGGGGGGCTTTGGGGTGCCAGCCCCGGGTAAAAGCAGGGGCGGCCAAAAATGAAAGGCGGCAGAAGAAGAAGGTGGCAAAAAGCGAAGGGGCGGCAAAAAGAATTAGTAAATAAAAAAGGGCGGAAAAATTTGAAAAAGCATAAAAACTTATGAGAAAATGGGTACTATACATCACAATGTGCTGCTTTTAGGCGAAACCCCTTTTTTTTTTTTTTTTTTTGCTCTTCACTTTTCAAACGACCGAGAAGAAAATTGGGTCAACCTATTCGGGCTGGTGAGGAAGGGGCGGCAAAATTGAATTTTCTTCAGCCCCCCGGGGTTTGGGCGGCCACGGTACGCCACTGATAATGCTCAAGCAATTCACCACCAATGATTTGCCCAATTGGGCTATTGGGGTGGGGTGGGATGATCACATTTCGAGGGCAGGTTGGGTGAAGCCCTTTGACTTTTTAATACAACTCATCTTGCTTGAAAGCATCAAAAATACTTTTCTCCTTAAATAATTCTCATCTTGTTGGCTTTGGTAACAATCTAATATATAATAATGTCCTTATAAGTGAACTTTGAATTTGCAAAATCATACAAATCTTGAAAATAAAGTAACAGTAACAAGTTTCCCAAATTGAACTAGCTTATGAACCTTTCACCATCTTGAATGTCAGTTTTGTGTTGCAAACTTATCAATATACATAAATAAATAATTTATTGTAATTGTGACAATTACTCTTTAAATTGAATACATATCCAGATAATAATTAATTACATAATTTTATAACATTAAGTGTGACGATATTGGGTTATATTGGAAATATACACTACTCTCCCAAGAATACAGATGAAGCTCCTATTTTGTCACATAATGGGAAACATCAAAATAAATAATATTCAAATCCCAATAATTTAAATTGATTCTTGGACTGAAACAACACTTATTTTACATCCAAAGATATATCTCAATCAAAAATTATCAAATTTGGTCTTCATAATGAGTGCAAAACAAACAAACATGGAATTACCCAATAAAGGTCACATCACTTACAGTAGTAAGTGATTTTGCTGAAACATAAAATCAGGTCTGAAAATGAGACTGGTAATATGCTTCATTTATTTGTATTTTACAAACAAAACAAGCACCTATAGTTCAAAGCAAATAGCACAGATGTCAAACTGGAGGGACTGTGGCCTAGGATGGGAAGGATTTCATCTGAATTATGCGACTTCACTTAAGCGAGACCACACTCAGAAAGTACACTTTCCTTTCCATTTACCAAAAGTTGCTTACTTTACAAAACTAAAATTTGAAAGCATGTACAAAAGAGAAGCTGTGATGTGGAAATATTATTGTCATTTTAAAGACATCTGCTATCAACTAATTGCACTAAATATTCATTCTCTATCATCTTTGCTTAAATCACATGTTATCATGTACCATTATGACAATAAGATTTTCAATCATTTTGTTCAACTTTTATCATCACATGTCAATCATCTGTGAATGCATTAAACATGTTATTTTCCACTTAATTGCATCATTGTGAGAATGCAATACTACCACATGCACACACAAAGAAACATTAACCCTAACACCAGTAAAAACCACAAAATACCACGATGAAAAATTCATAACATGCATGCATCCCAGGGTCTGCGATGACGCAATCACCCGAAGTGTGATAAGCTCACGGAATTGCTGGCCGGGCAGCAATAACCTGTGCAGCTACCGGTCCGCGATCATGTGCTTGGCATGCGGGGGGTCAAAGGTTCGAATCCCAGGGGTGCCAAGTCAAAAATTCTTCTTCTTCTTGAAAAATTCGGATCTTCTTTGACTTCCGATACCAAAAAGCATGGGTCAGTGTTAGGGTTAGAGAACTTATGCAGAACACATATACGGTCCACAATAAGTTCCCCCCTAATACTTTTTAGAATAAGACAAAAAATATTTTACAAAATGTAAAATGTAAAAAGATATGTATAGCCCTATTTGTTTTACACATGTGGACCAATTTATAGCTTCACACGTCATTTGCATTCAGTCACAATGATCAATTGTGTAAGAAAAGACGCTGTTTTAAAAGTTGCACCTGAGTGCATAGCAGTCAAGTTTTCTTTAACAAACACATGAATAGACCTGGTATACTGTATTGTTTGAGGGCTGACTCCTATGGACTCAGATGCAACTTTTAACACTGTTTAAAACGGTCTCTTTTTTTACATAATGAACCATTGTAACTGAACGCAATGATGTGTGACGCTATAATTTGGTCCATATGTGTAAAACAAATACGGCTACCCATACCTTTTTACACGTTTGCATTTTGTCAAATATTTTTAGATTTATTTTGAAAAGTATTTAGGGGGGAACTTATAAGTTGTGGACCCTATATGACAGCATTGCATATACTACCGAAGGCATATCCATTAACATTGTCTCTTGATTAGCACATTAACAACAAAAATAAATACAGAAATCAATACTTTTGACATTCTTGAGGAAACTAAGTTGCAAGCACATCAAAAATTTCACTAAGTTCCCCGTCACATGTTAAATCCTACATATTGTTGAAATACAGAGTATAAATAAAAATATGCAAAGACTATTATTACAATGGCTACTCCAATAACAATTATACATATCACCTTGGATTGGAATCTTATCAAATAAGGCATATTGCTTTGAATACAAAATAATTAGGCATTATTTCTACAATTTTCTACTTTAATAACAGCCTAAATCAGCTCTAATATTTGGTTCACCTCAAGTTTATTAGTAACATGAATATCTTTTCATTGCTCTGCAAGCGTGCCAACACACCGCCCTTGTATGTGTGCACTGACGCTCTGTGTGATTAACTTTACGCACACAATACTGCGCCCAGCCAAATACGCACCTACATCATTTCCAAACTTAAGGAAAACCAATGTATATACCATCATGTTGTATCCATATGGAGGCCTTGGTTTAGATGTATCAAAGTGGATCAATCAGTTCCAATTTGACCCACATCAATCCAAACCAAACACACCATGTGAATCTCCCCAGCAACATGACTGCTTTTGTAAATGCAACATAAAGCTACAAACAGCCTACATATCGACACTATGAGAGTAACAAGTTATTTTTGCACATATACTATATTGCATGTTAGATATAATACACAACCAGGGTTGCCAAAATGTTGGAAAGGAGCCAAATATTTTTATGGGACAGGAAAATTACGCTAAAGTTGCCCAATTAGGCTCCCAAATTGCATGTTTGGCAACCCTTGTTCACACCCTAATTGTATCAAATATATTTGCCATATGATCTATGACCTTCCACTTTTTGAACTAACAACTTTTCTTAATTCTACAGCAAAACTGTAATGCTGATGTATTATTTAAACTTTTCTGTAAAGGTACTCCATTTAAATGACAAAACACTGGTTTCTAATAAGTGGGCCTTCCAAAAGACAATGGGTCATTCCAGTTAAATCCATATACCCCAATGGATGACATGACCTTAATTTGTCACAAACGGAGTGTGAATTTCAAATAGGGTTATCTGATTGGGTGACTTCATTTGAAATCTACACCCCCTGTGTGGGAGATTAAGGTCATATCATGTCTTCCATATAGGGGGTATGGATTCACAACTAGAATAGCACAAAATAAACCATAACTCAACTTTTCGTTGTTTGGCAGCAAAAATCCCTTATGTGTCACCGGCCCCTGAACATGTTTAAAGCAAAACCGCTTGTGTAACCTTTTGGCAGTTTTGTTTTAAACATGTTCAGGGGCCATAATCACATTGCAGGTTTTTTCGTGCCCAACAACATTTTGCCCCTTCAGTCTACAGTGATGAATACAGTTATTTGTCAAGGTCTCTGTAGAATTGGAAAAACTTTTTTTACAATTTGAGAAAAAATTTGTTTGAAGAAAGACAAGTGTAATATGCAGCTAATACCACCACTGTTACAAAAATGTTTGAACTCACATTATGTTGCTATAAAGGTTAAATGTATAATGTGGAAATATTTTTAAAGATGAATATTATTGGTAACCATCCTGCTGACATATTTCTGACCCAATACTGTATATGATCGATCAATATAAAATCCATATTTTATGTCAGAATTACATTGTAAACTAATTACATTATTTTTATACTCCTTCTTAAAGGGGTATTTTGTGATCCACTCCCTCATCCCCACTTTTCTCAAAAAAAGTTTTACACCACTGGAAATCTCGTAAAACATAAATGTTTATGTTCAGAACATTTGTTGCAGATTAATTCGTTTAGCAAAAATATCATCAAATTTGAATTACGTTCTGGTACACCAGAATGAAATTACAAATTAACACAACCCCTATAGAGCAGTGTAATATACATAATCATGCGTAACTTGCAAACGCAAAATCGCAATCAACAGAAATTATAGGAATAAGCTTTTTTTGTGGATTTCTACTGGAAAATGTCATAAAAAGAGGATGCTAGGATCACAAAATACTCCTTTAACTGATATGAAATCCATAACGACTTTTCTTACAAAATGTTACGATTGGTCAAATGATGTCGTTGAGATTGTTGTCTGTGCAAATCAGGCTTGCCACTTGGCTATTCCAGTTGAAATACATACAACCCATGGAAGACATGACCTTAACCTCCCACACATGGGGTGTAGATTTCAAATGTGGTTACCTGAATGGGTAACTCCATTTGAAATCTACACCCCCTGTGTGGGAGATTAAGCTAATTTCTTCCATAGGGGGTGTATGGATTCCAACTGGAATAGCCAGTGTTTCAGCTGCTTGAGATACATTGATTGTATCAGCTGCTTACCAGTTCATCACCTGTACAACAAATCAGCTTCAACGAGGCTGGCCCCTATACTATTTGGGACACCCTATATTTTGTATTTTTGTAACTTTTTGCAAAGTTCAGATTTTTTATAATAAAATGTTACCACTGTACACTATGAAAGGCCACTATTAAATCCCTGTCAAGCACAGAATAATGAGTGTTGCACAAGTAAAATACAAATTAGCACAATGAATACAACGATATTCCAAAACTAAATTGTATTTTTCCGTTATGCACATCCAACAAGTCATACTACAGGATCTTGATTTGACAGAGCCGTGAAAAGTAATCACATAATAATATTTTCTTAAAACTTGTGTAGAAAAATATTATTGCATACTTCGAGGAATCAGGATCATGTACAATATTTTGTTCACAGTTTCCTTCTGAATACAAGATAGTGCTTTTTAACTCAAGTTATTGGATGCCTACTCCAAAAAGAGTCAATCAATAATGTACATTGCATGCATGGCTCATCCAAGTTAAGGAATATTGGAACAGAGTTTTCTAATGAATGCAATAAATGAGGTTAACTCAAGTTATCTAGTCAATTTGGTTTGCGCAATGGTTAACTGGAGTATCTGAACTGCTTATACTAAGTCAATGCATTGAATAATGTACATGATATGCAGTTAACCTGGATTACTAAAATTATTATATATTTTAACTTAGTTAAGTCATTGCATAAAATGGTAAACTTAAGGAATGCTTTCTAACCAATAAAGAAGTGATGCATATGACATGCATCCTTTACCCCAAAAGCTTACCCCAAAAGCTTACTGTGAATAAAGGAGAAATTTGAATCCAAGTGAAATCAGTCAATAATGAACCTGATAATGCACAATTAACCAGAGTTAGTAATTGCTTAAACCAGGACGACCAAGTGAACACAACAATTAACCCACATTTATGAATTGAGTGCATAGTGGCATGTGTATACACATAATTAGTGCAACAGTTTAATACCCTGATCTAGGTTTTGTTAAAAACAAAATATGTGACACGATCTGGTCCATGGGGGCCAAGGGTTATTGTAATTATTACATTATACATACAATAGCCTATCATTTACTGAAAACACCAAAGGTCTAGCATACTTGGTTCTAAAGTTATGAAGTTTTTCGATGTCTATTTTCTTATGTATTTTATTGTTTTTTACTCCATATTTTGACCGTTATCTCAGTTTCAAATTTGCCGCCTTTGGCCCCCATGGACCAGATCGTGTCACATATTCATTGTATCACCCAATCTTGTAAGGCAAAAAGTGCAACTTGTACACTTACTTACAACTAACCATCTATGTACATGCAAAGTTTACAGTTTGAAGTATAAAAGGTAAAAGTCTCCTCTGGATCAACTGGTAATTCCCCATAGGGAGTATAATTTGAAGACAGAACAGCTCAGACACCCTGAAACAGTTACAGGCACTTCCATCATATTGCTTACCTCCCTGTGAAGTCACAGCATGAGATCATTAATATTCAAAATTTCATATCTATACATATTTCCAGAGAACAGTTTTGATACCCCGACCTTGAATACAGGCCAGTAAATAACAAGAAGTATAAAAATGTGGAAGGCTCTCAAATTGTCTTAGTTACTTAGTACAAACATCTCTTGATAATGTACATGAATAAGTTCAATAATATTATACTCTTGGATAAGACATTTATTTCATTTCTTAAAGCCACACTCAGATATCTGTCACTGCCCAACCAAACTCTGCCCCCACAATAGCCAATCTTTGTTGTGACATGTTTACCCATGTCGTAAAAAACCCCAAAATGAATAGACTTTTTCAAATCAAAGTTTTCCAAAGACAGCTGCCATTTGTTTATAATAATATTCCGGGTCATCACACATTTGTTGGGTGCAGCACTTACGCTAGTTGCAAATAAGTTGGAATACGAGAATCATATTCTGTTCAACCTACGTACGCCAGCAGACGACACAAAAAAGGATGAGATATCATTAATAAAATTGCACTATTTCTGCTTAACCCCATGAGAACTACCTGCCGCAAAGTCACCCAAATACCGGCCAAAATGAATATTGTGTCTAATTTTGAACCAATCAAGGAGGGTTATTAATAAGATCATCTGTTTGACTGTAAATAGTTTAAAGCCTAGTCATAATTGGCAATTGAAATGAGCATTTCAAGTTATCAACCAATCAGAAATGCTGTTAGATGACCAGTAGTGTCCAGGTGGTTAATAATCAATTTATGGAGCAGTTGCGCAAACATTTTGTACAAAATATCTCTGAATGTGGCTTTAAAAACTGCCACCTTTTATTGTAATAGACGACATATCATCAAAATCATGATTTGAATGATCATGAGCTTTAATGGCTAACGTTCTTGCCAATTTATCTTAAGGTGGTTTAGATAGTATTTTGAAATACAATCACACCTTGTCAAAGTTCCAACAATTAGTACATTATCTCTACTGATTCTCAATTTTAGAACGTGGGCAAGACTATCATAAGTGCAGTAGAATGTAATAGCTGCCTTATGTAAAACACCCATTTTTTTGCAGCACAATCCCCTCATTGTTAATTGTTGATGTTTAGAGAATAAAGGTATTGTTTTTAGCCCCTGGAGTGCATCTATCGTCTCATATAACACGGGCGACATCATTGTTTTACGCCAAAAATAATGATGTCGCCCGTGTTATATGAGACGATAGATGCAACGACAGCTGCTAAAAACAATACCTTTATTCTCATTCTTAAACACTTCAATTCAAATAAAAATAAAATATCATACAAATTTTAATCAAATTAAATCTACATTTTGCAAGGAATTACCTAGGGCTTAAAATCGACCAGTCTCGTTGTTGCTGTGCACCTCCGATTGGTCCAAATAGCGAGTACGCGTATCGCGTTGACGCACATGCGCTGACCCGTGTGATATCGTGTCATATCACATGGGTAAAGCTGGGTAAGAACCAATAAGATTGCAGGAACGTTCTCAAGTGTTTAAGAATCTGTATTACTTTCCTGATAGCCTCTAACCTATCCCAATATATCACGTTTACATATAGTTGCGGTTCTTTATGTGTTATTGATCAAAAGTACATTGAAATATTGCATATGGCAGCTATTACATTCTACTGCACTTGAGGTGGTCTTGCACTCTGCCTTCGATAAAGAATCTTGTGCCAAGCCAGACCCTTGAATTTGTTAAATACAAAAGATACCAGAAACAATCTACAACAAGGTTTTTAGTGTACAAAACATTTTTTAGAGCTAGATATACTTATTTTCATCTTTCTATTTGGACCTAGAAACATTTGGTTCATTTCGATAATAACAATTAGCGAGTTGTTACTTAATTTCTTTTATGAATCAAAGACAAAAGAAATAACTCCCAGTTATTTGTAATTGAAGAACAATTTTGATAGAAAATATATAAAACTATATCACATTTTATACACCTATAAAGAAATCACCAAAATTCCTTGAGCAGTGTTTCTACACCCTAAATTAATTTATTACTCACATTATGTTAATTGCACCATTGGTTATTAAGATATCATATCTTGCATAGCTCTAGAGATATATCCCATCTCTCTGAATTGGTAGGTATTTATTTAAGGTGAAGGAATATATTCTAGAAACACTGATGTTCAAAGAATTTTGGTAATTGGTATAATTTTTGGAAAACAAAAAAAGAAAATAAACCTCATGAACCATTTTTGACAGGTGGTTCAGATTTTGCGTCGACCATTTCATACTTTTTCCTTTTGAAGAAGCCAAGCTGAAATTAAAAAGAAAGAAAAATACAAATATAAATAAAAATCATATTTGGTGGCTGCCTAATCACAAAGTAAAAAAAGTAAAGGAGTCGAACCTGCATTTTGTACAGGACGGAGTGCCCATCTCTCTTCCGTTAGCGATTAGACCAGACTCCACCGTGAAATGTTGCTGAAGGGGGATTGCCACACCTCCTCCACAAGGAGTCTGTTACCTACCCAGCATTTAAGAATGCCAGTACCCATTTATATACCTGGGTGGAGAGGAGTAAGTAAGATAACGTGCCTTACTCAGGGCACAACATGATGGTGTCACTGGGGCTCGAACCCGCAACCTTTCCATTATGAGTCGGAGCCCATTCTGCTTGACCACCATGCTCACAAATGTGTCAGAATTCAAAGTGGTTTAATTGTTGTTACATTTTTTTCAAAATTTAAAAAAATCAAAGTGTGCATAAAAATTATGGAAGCATTGCTTACATGATGAAACTCTTTCTAACACAACATTGACATTTTACATAATCATAACTTCAATTTTGAAATAAAAAAAACACCTTACAGAAATCATTAAAGACTTATTAATGCACTGCATGCAAACTTTGTCTACCATGTTTCCCAATAGGGCTATAATTTGCGAGGCGACAACGCACACATATTAATATTCACACTTGAAATACATGTATATCATTCAAGTACGCTTAGAGGCATGAATATAATGTTGATGACAATCATGAAAAACATACTAAATGACCAAACCTGACAACAGGTAAAATACAGGGAAATTTGCACTGCTATTTTTCTGGTAGTCAAATTTGCAGACAAAATTAATATTGAAGCAAACAGCTGAAACAGTATCATGCGTTTGCAAACAGTCAAGATTCAAATTGACAAATCACATCTGCATTGTTTTCAAATAACACGTAAGACATATACAGCATATAAAAACCCAGTCTGGTCTCTAAAGAAGGCAAGATTGAGAAATATTTCACATTCTCTGTAACAGCTCTTTTCAGGGCCACCACTTAATTACTTTTTCTCTGTTGACAAGGAGTGGACTTCAGTAAACGATTCTTCTGGGCCACCACACTTTTACATTACCAGTTAGGTGAGGTCTACTTGTTCTCTGTGACAAGGGCACTCCTCAGTGAACGGCTCTTTTCAGGGACACCAAACTTTTACATTAGCAGATAGACAAGACCTGCTTGTTCTCTGTTGATAAGGGTAGTCTTCAGTGGACAGCTCTTTTCAGGGCCATCAGTAGGCAAGGGGCACCTATATATCTCATTCTTTGGTAATTTGCCCTGAAGAAGTCAGAGCTACTCCTGATGAAAGCTTGACAGTTCCAAATTTGTCAGACAGAAAACTCGCTAAAAAACTTACCAACTGTTAGGAACTCCCCTCGAAATAAGCCTATCCCACAATTTCACATTCTTCAACAAAAGGTATCTAAACCCCCTCCTACTGTCAAGCTTTATCGTGCAAAGCAAGTATTAATCATGTTGGTTCAGTGTTCAGTGCTAGAAACTGAGGTTCATCTGTCATTTGAATGAAATTATAATTAGCCAGGCTACAGTAGTCAACAAGTGGTTTGGTGAATTCAGATAAAATGTTGCTTTGGCCTTTAAATATGTCTTCCTACCATCTTTATATTATATTGAGTTGAAAGAAACCAATAAAAACAGCTATAACTGTCATGACAGTCATTCATTTTACCCTCCAAGGAGCAAACTCCCTGTCCAAAATGACGGTTGGCTAGCTAAGTCTGTGCTTTGGTCATTGATGTTCTGGCCTTTGATCTCCTTAATTAGCTATTAATAACCGACCACACCAAAAGTTCAACTGACAAACAGTCAACAAAATCATGTACGACACAACATTGGTTGCCAGCTACAACAAAGGATCGCACATTACGCCAAAATTGGTACAATTTCAAACAATACAGCACCTGTTTTTGTCTTGTTAAACATGTGCAACTTTATGAAACCTTTTCACAAATCCAGTGGCAGTTCCTTTAAAGGTCAGCTTTAGGAAGAGCACATTACAAAAATATAAAAGGTCACAGGTCAGTTTATGTACTTCCAACAACTCAACATTGTCCAGTTGGATTAATCATCCAATAGGCTATTCCAGTTGAAATCCATGCATCCCTATGGAAGACATGTCCTTAATCTCCCACACAGGCAGTGTGAATTTCAAATGGGGCTACCTGAAGGTGACTCTATTTGAAATCTACACTCTCTGTGTGGAAGATTGAAATCTTGTCTTCCATAAGGGGTGTATGGATTTCAAGCGGAATAGCCAAAGGTGCCAGGCTGTGTCTTCAATGTACTGTATTTCAACATACGGGCAAGCATCAGCAGTAAGATACGTAGGTATATAATATTGCTTTTTTTCCGCATATGTGCATGGTTGGAAATTTAAAGGACTCATTTTTCATCATGATGACTGATCAATTATCAAATAAGATATGGGGAGTCCAAGTATGTTTTTTTCATAGTCTATATTCTTTAAGAGGGCCTCACAGCAGTGTTTTTTTACTGATCAGTGCTACCCTCTATGTAAAGATGCCGCAAACCAAAGAAAATAATCAGTAACTGATCATATTTCCAGCTTCTTTATCACAGTGGTTGACTATGTATGAATATATAAAATAAAATGAAGCAACATAGACTCCCTTATTGGGCTAGCTATTCCAGTTAAATCCATACACCCCTATGGTAGCATTAACCTTAATCTCCCACACAGGAGGGGTGCAGATTTCAAATACAGTTACCCATTCAGGGTAACCCATCTGAAGTTTGCACTCCCTGTGAGGAAAATTAAGGGTGTGTCCTCCAGGGTGTAAGGATTTCAACTGGAATAGCCATGTAATTCCAAGAACCATAAAATAAACCTGACTCACCTTCCATAAAATAATGATGATAATTAGTAGAAGTAATAATCCACCAATGATTGACACTAAGATGACCCACCATGGTACCGACTTGTGGACAGCTATAGGCTCATCAAGTATGTTTTTTTCATAGTCTATATTCTTTAAGAGGGCCTCACAGCAGTGTTTTTTTACTGATCAGTGCTACCCTCTATGTAAAGATGCCGCAAACCAAAGAAAATAATCAGTAACTGATCATATTTCCAGCTTCTTTATCACAGTGGTTGACTATGTATGAATATATAAAATAAAATGAAGCAACATAGACTCCTTATTGGGCTAGTTATTCCAGTTAAATCCATACACCCCTATGGTAGCATTAACCTTAATCTCCCACACAGGAGGGGTGCAGATTTCAAATACAGTTACCCATTCAGGGTAACCCATCTGAAGTTTGCACTCCCTGTGAGGAAAATTAAGGGTGTGTCCTCCAGGGTGTAAGGATTTCAACTGGAATAGCCATGTAATTCCAAGAACCATAAAATAAACCTGACTCACCTTCCATAAAATAATGATGATAATTAGTAGAAGTAATAATCCACCAATGATTGACACTAAGATGACCCACCATGGTACCGACTTGTGGACAGCTATAGGCTCATCTGGACTGGCTGAGGTTGTAACCTGAAGAGAATAAGATGTTGATTGATTGATTGATTAATTGATCAAATTACATAACTCAAGAACTATAATACCTACAAAAGCGAATCTGTGAAATTTGAATTCTTAGTCAATCCCGCTTCAAAATAACCATAATTTTCTACAGAGGTCATTACTATTCACACAATACCATGATTCCTCCAATTCACAACAGCTAACTGCTATAAATGGCCTTAATCCTCTTACATATATAATAAATTTGTAAGCCTGCAATGATTTGTTTTTCATTTAATTCACTTCCTAATCATAACAGCTTTATTACATTTTAGAGAACTGAAATCTGTACTGAGTATAGAGAATCAAATTTGAATACTGAGTGGTCTTACCTCCATTTCTGTGCTAGGTAATTCTGGCTCCTTAATCTTGTATGGTAGATCCAGCACTTGTGCTCTTGCTATAGATTTTATATCAACTTTTGTATAATCAGTCTGAAAATGAAAAAAAAAAGTACGAAATTAGGATGATAAAATATGTTATGAATCAGAAATGTTAATGGTGTTGACAGTTAAAGGCCTATTCAGACAACAAATAAACAAACAAACAGAAAGTACACTCACACATTGGCCTATTTTCTACATACGTACATCGTTGGGCAGGAAAAACTTCCTATGTGTCATTGGCCCCTGAACATGTTTAAAGCAAAACCTCTTTTGTAACCTGTTCTCAATTTTGTTTTAAACATGGTCAGGGGCCACAAGCACAAAGGAGGGTTTTCCTGCCAACAACAAATTACATTAAAAACCTCAACACTAGTTTTTAGATCTTTGCCTTTGGTGCAAGAGGCCCTGGTTCGATTCCACGCAGGACCAAAAAATCTAATTCTGTTTCCCTGTGGCTCATCTGGTAAAGGTGGGGCAGATGACCCATGATAAAAGACCTTGTTACATTCAGTTCCAATCAAGGTAATAAGCCCGACAGTGTTGGCTACACTTGCCTTTCCTGTAAAATGCCCGACCAGCTATCTATGGCGACCCCCTTCGCCAAGTCACTTATGCCTGGCTGAAGTTTCGTCAGTGTTATCTCCTAGATTTCAACTGTTAATGCTTGGATAAGCTGGACATAAAAAAAAAACCCACACAAAAATCAAACAAACATACAAAAAATACCAAGAGGCATACCTTTGAATTGACTAGTGTATCACTCCACAACCTTGATTTAATTCTAAACACCTCACTCTGGTCACCCCATAGTTCTGGTATAGTACATGTGATGGTCAAGCACTGACCAGAATCACAGTCTAGCGTCTTGGTCATCTGATATTTAGATGCTGTTGGTGAGTCTCTCTTGAATCGCGGTGATAAATCTTTATCGTTTACATCCCGTCGTCTACGACTGGGAGGCTGGGGCTGGAATACCATCTCTTCCATTGTACCATTGTTACTACCGTTTTCTTCAAGCTGTGGAAAGAAAGGTTGATGATGTATCACATTATCTTACATATACTTCGGCCAGCATTAAGTGCTAACAATCCTTAACCCCATGAGAACTACCTGCCGATTGGCCAAAAAGAAGTTTTCATTATCAATTGGACCAACCATCAACATTGTTAGAATAATTTCACCACACAAAAAATTGGGGTGAACTATTTGCAAAGCTCTATTCTGATTGGTGAAAAAAGTAAAGATATCATGTAATTGACCAATCAGAGGCAACGTTAGATCGGCAGGTAGTGATCAGGGGGTTAAAGTGTTGAAGAGCACAAAATCACCTGAATGGATGACTTCCATTTGAAATCTACAACCCCTGTGTGAGAGATTAATGTCATGTCTTCCATAGGGGGTGTATGGATTCCATCTGGAATAGTCCAATGCCTTTTTTTGCTTGTGAGTGGAATACATATTGCAGCACTTTGTTAAGTTTTACATTAGAAATAAAGTTGTGTTGAAAGCCCACTGGGATGACTCACACCTGCACTGTATATGTTTCATTGACAGTGCAATTTGCCATGACTCAAAAGAGAGGTACACATGACAAGAGTATAATGGTATTGAAATTCCTATCTAATCCCTGTTTTCTAATTATAGAGAATAGACATCTAACGTTTCTTACAAATTGATGAATAACCTCTAAACAGAACCAATGACAAATTCAACCACTTATATGTCACTGATATAAGATAGTAAAAGGTCATTTTCTTAGTAAAAAGGAAATATGATATGACCATAAACATTGAACAGGACTGAAAATTGTACTTTCTGAGATATGAAACAGGCAAATTCTCATGAAATGTTCTTGCTACTTGGGTACAATATTGGGCTCCTACAATTGAAATTCATACACCCCCTATAGAAGACATCACCTTAAACTCCCCACACAGGGGGTGTAGTTTTCAAATTGAGTCGCCCATTCAGGTAACCCCATTTGAAATCCAAACTCTCTGTGTGAAAGATTAAGCCAATGTTTTCCATAGGTGGTGTAGCCACAAATATCAAGCAATTTATAGAAGCCCCCCTACTTTGGATGCAAATTAGAGAATTAGTCAAGGTTGAAATTTATCCATGTAAACTCTGTTCTGTCTGTCATTAAATTAACATCTGTGGTGAACTAGCTGAGTGGGAGGGCCCCTTTAATGTCTTACTGAGTCAGGAAAGCTTACCGTAAGATTTTCTGGATTGAGTCTGCCATTCACTGTACAAGAGCCAGTAGCACTAGCCTCTATAGCAATCAGGTATAGAAGGTATTCATCGCCCGTCTTCATGGGCCAAGAGATCTCCAACTTGGTTTTACCTGCTGTGCTAGGGCCTGAGTTACGAATCTGCAGTGAAAATGAATCAAATCAATAAAGGTTTAGTGATTAATATGGTAATAGTGACACCTTCTAATTACCGCCTGTACCTAAATACTGGGTAGCAGTTTGGCTGGGGAGACCTGTGCTTTAGAAGCATATGTCCAGCTTCTTAATATTTTGGAAAAAGTTGCAACTGAAAGAAACCAAGGGATTTAATGCACTGCAGCTAGGTTGATCACCAGAAAACGAAAATACAACCCCATCTCTGACGATCTCATCAACTTGCATTGGTTGCCTGTTAAGCAAAGAATTGACTTTAAGATCATGGTTCTAACATACAAATCTCTCCACCAACAGGCTCCTGAATATCTTCTAGCATGCTAGAGATACAGACTGACCGCAGGCCGTTATGTTCCTCCTCTGCACCACTACTTTTCAAACCTAGAACTCACCATCGAACATTTGCAGACCGTGCTTTTATGCTACGCACCTCGTCAATGGAACCGGCTACCGAAACATATCAGAAATGCGAACTCTCTTCACATTTTCAAATGACTCTTGAAATGCCATTTGTTTAATGTTGCCTATGGACTGTAATTTAATTTGGTTTAAGTGTTTATCAGCGCCTTAGTACAATTGTTTGGTTTTAGGCGCTTTATAAATTTCAGTTGTATTGTATTGTTATTCCTGAGCCAAGCTGCCACACATTTATCTGTTAATAATGGATCGCCGCAATCATGACAATACCGAGTGGCCCTAGGGATATGTCTTTTCACACAATTAAATTTATGTTATAAAATTTACCTCATAGAGATGTGTCACCTCTGGTCCAACATGCGACTCTCTGGTGATTTCTTTATTTGGATTATCCCGAGCCTTGTAAGTTACTTGCTCTGGTATTGAAGCACTGTTTGGATTTGAAAAATGAGTAAATAGATAAAAATGTAGAAATATGCATGCACTTTCATTTCATGTTCAAAACACAATAATGGACTAAAATATATTTTATTTAATATTTACTATAGAATCAGCTACAAATGATTTGACTGTAAACTAACAAACTCAATAATGTGCAAATCAATCACTTATTTGCAAAGTGTAATACACCTTGAGCCAACGTGAGCAAATCAGGCTGATGTCGGCAAATACTTATTTGATTTACGGGAACAAATGTGCAATGAAGACAACTTTGAATGCACTCAGATGATCTTCTGCAATGTCAAGATACCTCAGGTGCCATACAGACATGTGCACGGCCATACCACGAGGGGTCTACCTTTGGACGACTAAGCTTTCCGTGCCCATATGACTGTTCGTATGATGACGCAATTGCATCACGTGGGATACCCACACTTGCAGATGCTTTATGAATTGAGGTTTTTTGATGTTTGGTACGATTATATTTACGATCTGTGATAAAACTTACCCAAATAAGACCAGTCCAGTTCTGACATGGATGGGAATAGAGATGTTCAATGCATTGTTAACAATTGTGTCTCCTGATTCAGCATTCTCACTGCAAACAAACATATCAAGGTGAAAATTTGCAGTTAACCATATCAGAGATAAAACAAATTGGGATATGACAGCTCATTATAAAAGTAATAATCGTGTAGGCCTGGAACACTACCGCGATTTCTTCCGGCTATACCATGTCTGTGCTCCGCGTTCAAGTCATGAAAATTACCCGTAAAATCGTGGTTGCTGCATCCACGGTTAGACTTTTTCAAGCCTGCTACAGTGCATTTTTTCAAATGTTGAACAGCTTTTTTAATACTTTTAATTATATTTTTAGCGCATCCACAAACTTAATTTATCAAATACATTAAATCAACCAACAATCCCGCTCGCTATCCGGGCCAAGATTTATACAAGAAAAATACTGTTTCAATCACGAAAATTAACCTAAATTTCGCGCCTACACGTAAGACTTGGCGATAGTCTATTCAGATATCGTTGTCAAGCTCGAGGTGATTGACCCCTGATGATTGACAGTTGGGAACGTGTAATGTCCGCGATGCCGAACGCGTAGCCATGGTAGCAGGGTGTTAAAGGGGGTGCTAAAAGCCCAAATGGCGCCCTCCATGTGTGTACCGGGGGTGCTAAATTGAAACTAAAACAACAGCGGGAATCGTTTGTTAAATCGACATAGGAAAAGAACAGGAGGGATCAGCGAAATTTACTGTTTTCCTTCATGCAGTTAACTACTTGAAACAAAGTATGTATAAAGACATATCCTTGATGCTAACTGGCAGTTACAGTATACACATATCCATTTTAACCACTTGAAAAGGTAGGTTTAAGGACATATCCTTGAATATTTGATTAAAAACTTTCATGATCTAGACTACCATTTCAGGATAATTACACTTCTACTGCAAAAACAGAGTTTAGCAAGTAATCACTTTCTCAACACATTTATTATTGATTTGTAAATATGTGACATGATCAAGGGGAATGAGTCACATGTCTGCAAATTTCAAATAGAAATTTTTTACATAATTTTCTGACAGTTTACGAATGCTAGATTTTGATGCAAATCCCATCAAAATCGACATCTGGTTACGGAGTTATGAGCAATTTATCAATGGCTGAAAACAATATAAAACAAAAGAATTTGAACACTATTTTTGCCAATATCTAAAAAACAATATTAGCGACATCCAACTCATTCCCCTTGATCATGTCATATATACTTGTCAAATAAATTGGTAGCTTTCAAAACTCTAAAACATGTTTAGGTTTTTAACATATTTATAAATCGACAATACAAATCTGTTTGGAAAAGTGTTAAGGGGGTACTACACCCTTGGCCAATTTTGTGCCTATTTTTGCATTTTTCTCAAAAATTATAGCACATTGGTGACAAGTAAGATGTGTATATCATAGGGGCAAGGACTACAACTACTGCACTGAAAGTTCAGCAACTCAAGGGAAGTAGTTATTGATTTATTGATCAAATATTGGTTTTTCCTCATTTTTGACTGTAACTCCACAACTGTTGTCTGTGCTGAAATAAAATTTCCAGTGTAGTAGTTGTAGTCCTTGCCCCTATAATATACATATCTTACTTGTCACCAAAACGCTATAATTTTTGAGAAAAATGCAAAAATAGGCACAAAATTGGGCAGGGGTGTAGTACCCCCTTAAGAATAGTTTATTTCATAATTATGTTTCACTTTCTCACCTTGTGGCTTGCAGTGGAAATGTTAACTTTTCTCTCTCTCCTGTAAGTTGATATGTAGCCAGCGTCAGACCAAATTCAACCTAAAATGGAGAGGTTTGAATTGTTTACATTACCAAAACTCTTAAATCCTCTGATGGGCTATCAAGTACGCTATTACATATGAACCCCACCCTGCTTGGAAAATGTTTTGCAAAATGGGATGAAATAATTGTGTAAAATCAAGCTGGATGTCAATTTTCCAGTCAGCTGGATTTAAACAGAAAAAACAAACAAACACATATGTGACCATCCACCACAACTGAGCCCGGATGTCGCCAGTGCCACTATTGAGATATGCTCCATTGAACTTAACAATAAACAATAGGAAACAAAGGATTTATTGACTGTTTTATTGATTTTTCACTACTTAAATGTCAAGTACTATAGACATGATATACATCATTTTAAAGCTAATTTCAAGCAGAATATTTTGGTTGAATATCTCAAAAATGATGATTGGCGACTTCAGGGCTCAGTTGTGCTGGATGGTCACATATATCATAATGGCACATAAAACAGTATGGGTGGTATGCCACCATGGGGTTGAAACTACCACTCTTTTGTTCATACCATGAAAAGAAAACATATCGCAGGTTGTCAATCAGGTTGTACACCTTTAAATTGTTCCAGTGGTTTGGATGACAAAATTGTGTACAACATTGCACACTCATGGGTGGTCCTGCAACTATTATTTTGTTCATACCTTCTAAAGGCCTAAAAATACTGGGGTTAAAAGAAAAATACTGGGGTAAGGCCAAAAAAGAAAAAAAGTTTTGTCTCATGTTTCCCGCGTGCATTTGATTTATGCTGCTCGTTGGCGCGAGCAAAATTGCATAAGTTGAATTTTATTTTTATTTTTTTACATTTTAACCAAATTTAGCGGAAAATCGGCTGTAAAATCAATGATCAATTTGTTTCTGTTTGCACTGCAACTCTAAAATTGTAATGCTAGGTGTAGACTGTATTCCAGCTAAACTTAGCCATTATATAGAATTGTATTTACATAATATTTTGATATTATAAAATACCCAAAATTGGCATTGTTCAATTTGTAAAAAAATAAAATAAAAACTGCATACTGCATTAGATTTCAAACTCCCATGGGACATGAGACAAAACTATTATTTTGTTTTGCCTAATAACAAAGTTAATAATTTTTCATGCCAAAAAGAATCTCAACCTCGATGATATAAAATGGGAGAATGAGAAAATTTGGGGTTCACTTACCGCATATCCCCCAAAGAGTGGGTTACCAATGTCGCAAGTGACTACATTATTTTCATCATCTGAACATGTCACTGAAAAATCCTGCAAAGAAATATATGCAGATGAAAGAAAATCATGTTGATTGACTATTTCATATCAGTAGGACATTCCTCATATTCAGAATGCAATTTGATTCTTAATCCCACAAAAAATACTGTGCAAACGTTGCTATCAGATTCCTTAAGGGAAGAAACGGTTGTTTAATGGGATCATTTATTAGTTTTTCAAACAAAACATCGTGTAAAACCAAATTTTAGGCATAAACAACTAAAAGCAATATCATGCTAATGTATACAGATGCTTTTGAGTCTTTCTCAACTTTCATTACCCCTATTTTACAAAATTATTCACTTTTAATATAGCATTAATGACAAAATTGGTGGCGCTATTTAGTTACTGGAAATTACTCTTTCAAGCTTTTAATACAAATAATTCCTTTTATTGTTTGATAAAATATGTTTATAAAATTTCCTTGTTGCTTGTTTCACCTATTCTAGCTGTTTTAATGATGGTATTAATCACCTACCCCTTGCAAATAAAGAAATATGATTTAGGATAAATAGCGCCATCTATAGTTTGCATTTAGTTAATAATGAAGCCAATTCTAACAACCGTGTGCGTCTTGGATATTTTATGGAGAAAGTTTCTTACCACTTGTTTCCTTTCCACTCGTACAAATTGCAGTCCATATGGAATGACAGCGGTGAATGTAGACTGAAAAGCATCCTCGCCGTCATTGCTTACCACTATGTTGAGAGTCATAGATTCGGTCCCGCCGATTACTAGTTCTGTGGTGGACCTGGAATGGATTACATAATTCATAAAACAAAATGACTTCAGTAAATAATGAAGATTTTTTATTCTGTTTTATCATTCTTAAACCGTAGACTTCTCTGCTACATGCTATGAATAAGTAAAAAGATGGGTCCGTCACTTAAAGGGGCAATGATTTAGATGCCTATTATTTTGGCACATCTGTCCTCTAATGGAAACCCTATAAGCATTTTGAACCTTTTCGAATCAGCCTTTACCCACACTTTTGCACAGAAGTTGTAAAATCGTACAAATCCCAGCTCTGCCAAATAAAACACAAGACCCCTATTTTCAAACAAAAATGCAGTGGATCAGAAATTTCTCTCATTTTTGTGGCGTTTTGCATCATTTTCATTTATGCATGTTTCATAACATGAATGTTGGTAACCTACAACAATTTGACAATTTTGGGACTATTTTATTCATGGAGTTAACACAACTCTTTGGTTATACTGGGCCATCCATATACCTTCTATGGAAGACATGACCTTAATCCTTCACATCTGGAGTGTAAATTTCAAATGAGGTTACCTGAATATACGAATGGGAGACTCCATTTTAAATCTACACCCCTGTGTGGGAGATTAAGGTTACACCTTCCACAGGGGGTGTATGGATTTCAACTGGAATAGATTCCATAGTGGCACTTCTTCTTTCCCAATAGCATTCATATATCTTAAGCTTAAACAAAATTTAAAAATAATTAAAAGGGCATTTCGTGATCCACAGCATCATCCCCCCACTTTTCTCAAAAAAAGTTGAGATTTTTATATCACTGGAAACATCTGGCTACATAATGTTTATATACAAAAAAATTTCTTGCAGATTAATTCGTTTAGCAAAGATATCGTGAAATTTGAATTTCGTTCTGGTATACCAGAACGAAATTACAACACATTGTCAATGGAGCAGTGTAATACACATAATCATGCGTAACTCGCAAACATAAAATCGGAATCAACTGAAATTTTGGGAATAAGCTTTTTTCGTGGATATCTACTGAAAAATGTCATAAAAAGAGGATGCTAGGATCACGAAAGGATGATCCTTCAACGGCAGAAGGGCGTTAATATACTTACGTTGTCGCAGTTAAAATTAAGTCTGGTATGCAGATGTTGTCTTTACAGTTGTTTAATATGTAAACCTGAGAGAAGAAATTGAAATGAATCCAGTTGGTAATTGTAAGAAATTTTACACATAAATTGTTTTTTTCAAGTTGCACGTATATAACAAGAGCTTGTTCACAGAACTTCTACTCAGAAGTTTATCACCAAGTAGACTTACCAACAAGCTAGCAACGATTGCATGGATGTACCTATTATAGTCACACTGATTATTGGTTGAGATCTGGTTAAATCTCCCCTTCAAAGAACAGAGCACTCTCACGGTTCACTTACCCAATTCCAAGTTCATCATTGGGAGAGTGGAAATCTTAATTTCATCTAAAGATGTGTGACGATGCATTATTTCAATATATTTGTATACCTCAATGTGGCACTGGGTTGAACACCCTCTTGGTGGCTGAGAGAACTCGCATGAGGGTACAAACCAAAAGTTTGAAGACATCCTAAAAGTGGTCCAGCCTGGGAATCAAACCCAGGACCTCAGGTTTACAAGACCTGTGCCTTAAGCTTTGTGATTAGGCTGGTTGAAATTCAAACCTATAAGCAGCAACTTCCCCCTTATCTCCTCCCCGCAAATAGCCCACAGTAGCTAGTGCCGTAAATGCGAGAAATGAATCTTTCGGGTTGGAATTTTTAACATTTCACACTTATGTTTCAGGGTCGGAGGGAGGAAGTTGGCCTCCTGACAAAAGTATAGAACATCACCAAACTTTTGTCGAGGTCAATTTAAACTGGTCACACAAATAAGAAAAAATTTGACTTACTCAAATTTTTGTCAAAGAAAAAATTTGACTTATTCAAACTTCTGGTTTGTTCCCTTACAAGCTCTGTCTGTGCATATATTGATAATTTTTGTGCAAATGTAAGAAGATGGTGATAACCATACTTACTTCTTGTTTATATAGTTGCTCTGAAGATGGCACTCACTAGAGTAACGAAAGCTCAGCCCTCTGAAAAGGACTTCTCTAGGTGAAAGATTAAATCCTACTCATGTTTACGAACCTAGAGTACCAAGGGAGTACAGCTTTTAAGATCTACTGAGCTCAGCAATGCTTTGCTGTCTTCGATAATGGTTCATGTACGCCAGAGTGTTCGATAGGAACAAGCAAACAGTATACGAGTTTGCTGATATCTATCAGAGCAGTCAGCAAAGTAACAGGATTATAAACGTGGTCGATGGTAAATCTATAATCAATTTCCTTTGTATTTAGTAAGTAGATAACAACCCACTCATCAACTACTCAAGTGGTCATTAAATAAGCATGTCTGGGGGCGTGTCTGCAGTCAATAGAAAGTCTGGAACTTACTCCCAACAAAATGTTTACATAAAGTGGTGTAATAATTAGGTTTCAAGGGGTTGTTACTTCAAGCATGGTCGTAAAATAGATTTGATCGATATTTGGTCAACGCATGGTATCGGAGCGGTGTGTACAATTGAGCGGAGCCTGACAGAGTTTGCTACAGGCTTTTATGGGTTTGGGTTTTGATAAAAGCCAGGTACCTCTTCGATACAATGCGTTATCGAAGACAGCAAAGCATGGCTGAGCTCAGTAGACCTTAAAAGCTGTACTCCCCAAGTAATTTCAAATCAAACCATACTTACTTGTTTACTTTCTACTTTTGGTACGTTATCATCCAATATAGGCATTAATTCTCTCGGTTCTAGTACTGTGTTTTCTTCATTCAAGCTATACACTAAATCAACAGTGATAGGTGAGAGTTTATCCCGAATATTATTCTGTAAAAAAAACATAAAAAAAATTAATGTCATCAAGATCTGAAGGAATCATTGGGGTATTGGTTAGAAGATTTGAAGAGTGATCACAAGGGATCTGACTTTCTTTTCAGGTTTTAAAGAGGGAGCCAGCCAGAGCAGTTCTTCTGGGGTAAACCACACCTGCCTGGTTATCAAATTAATCAGAGAAATGGCTATCTCTGAGGTGCTAATTGATGTTTTAACATTACTGTGTCAATTAGCACCTGTCAAATTCAGAGATAGCCTTGTCACTGATTAGTTTGATAACCAGGCAGGTTTGGTTCACCCAGAAAAACTGCTCAGTGGGGCTTCCTCTTTAAGTCTATGTTTTTAAGATAGATTTTCTTCCACCCCCCCCCCCCTATAAAAATGCAGTGGCAGTTTGAAACGCCTGCAGATATTTTTAGTGAATAGTGATGGTAAACAATTCAAACATGCCCTCTTCGCTCATTGTCGCTCTTGTGATGCACTTGTATATGTCCAAAAAATTCTTTGCACCTTTTTTGCTGCAACTTTAAAACGATGAGGCTAACAGCACTGCTGACAAGGGGATGGAAGGGGTAATGCAAATAAAATAAAAATTAAATACATTGCCATAAAAAGATGTGGAAAGTTGTATTTGTGTACATGATTCACTGCAAAATATTGCTCAAATAGCTGCTGCTTTTCATGAATGATGATTAAAAACCACCCATTAGTTAATATTTATAGCTCAACATACGCCGGTACCATATTGTCTGTAATAAACATCCGGGATTCGTGCCATTCGAGGAGGCATCCATTACAGACATTACGGTATATAGTTTGACATTTTGTCATTACAAGTTCGGTGGCAATATTGTTCCACAACGTTTTCTTCTCTGTAGCAAATTTACCAAAAAAAGAGCAGCAGAAAAAACAGCATTTGTCAAACAAAAAAAAAAAAAAAAAAAACAAGCAAAATGTTTGACTCAGATACCGCTCCCATAATGCTCCTTACCTTGACATACGCATTCAGCACTTTACACGCCTGATTATTCGGGTCAAGTTTAAAAAACAATGTTTTAGTGCTAACATCACCATCAATAAACAGCGCCTCGAGCTGCCCAGATTTCTGGTGTCCAAGGACACTGTGTATCCAATTTCAATTTTTGCTGCTGAAGTTGCTCCCTGATAAGTTAGGCATACACTGACATCAAATCTGGAATAAGGAAAAAAGCATGAATTTGAATTAGATTAAGCTCAGTGATACATGTATACAATTATGCTCTTTCAACCAGTTTTCATTTGCACTAAATCTCTTCTTCATTTAATTAATTATAGTAGAAATTTCATTTGAATGAATAATAGCTGTTTTAAAACAGCGTAACAAAAACCTACTGGAATTTGAAGAACTCTATTTGCCACCCCTCCACCAAATCATATGCCTTACTAATTATAGACAACCAGGAAACATAAATACGAGGGGCGGTCAAAAAGTTTGTACAACTCAGTATGCTCATTTGACTCATTTGGACTCATTTGAAAGCTTGTTCCTTCAAAACATTACTGCAAAGATATTAGATTTTTGCATCACTGTATATGGGCAGGACACTCTTCAGAGAAAGCCTACCTCCATGAATTCACAGGTGCTACCAGAAGTGAATACAGGGTCATCACGGTGGTGAAAACTCAAATGCAATTTAACAATGTACAGTTGCTGTAAATGGCAATGAAGTCCTTGTATTCAACAGCAACGAGATGGTTCTTAGAGTTTTCTTCCTAAGCAACAAATCGCCCTTTTGATCAAGTGGGAAGATGAGGATGTCAACAATCTGGTTACACTCTCTTTAAACTTTTGAAGTTGAAGAGGAAACCTTGCCAGAGCAATTCTTCTGGGGTGAGCCAAACCTGGCTGGTTATCAAAATTTATCAGTGACAAGGTTATCTCTGAATTTGACAGGTGCTAATTGATGTTTTAATGTTATTGCACCAATTAGCATCTGTCAAATTCAGAACTAGACCTTGTCACTGATTAATTTGATAACCAGACAGGTTTGGTTCACTCAGAAGAACTGCTCTGGCAGGGCTTCCTCTTTAAAGAACAATCCTTAAATATATTGTTAGAGGAACATACCCAGTTACCATAGTCCCATCATCTAAGGTAACAGTCTGGTTATCCAAGTTGATTCCCTCTGGATCTATAGTGAGGGCAGGAACAATAGTGATCACTGGTCGGGACCTTGCAACGATGGCCTGATCAGAGTCATACGAGCCGATGATCACATCTGGATACATGTTGTTGTCCATGTCGATGCCACCACTCACAGCAAAACCAAAGGTCTTCATGTCATAACCAAAATCAGATGGAGCTAAAACCTAGAAGATATAATAAATGTGTATTTTATATTAGGCATGCTGACATAACTGAAGATTGGGATTTTATCGCAGAAAATGGTTATGTGAGTGAATGAGCGCTGATACACTGTAAAAATCTCAGAAGCAACGGCAAATTCCCTTAAAAATCGCATTGTATTGCATTGCATTGCATTGCATTGTACAGAACCGGTTAACAATGATTTCTGAGATTAAACAAGTAAAACCTGGGGTAGTTCTTGTTTTTATCGGTCCGCCCAGATATGACAAGGTGCCTTATGCATGGACATGGATGGAGGTGAGATGGTCGAGTGGTTAAGTGTTGGGCTGTCGGCCAGGAGGATATGATTGGCGAGGGTTCGAGCCTTGGGCTTACCTTAGGTGAGAATTCACTTCCTCTCCTAAAATGTTCCTATAAGGTTGGAAATCCTGCAATTGTGTTCAGTTACTTTATAGAATGTAATTGCAGAATTTCTTCTCACCCGCATACACGCTTTAACATGCGCAGGTAAGCCGTCGGTCCCGTGTACAAGACAAGTCATTCTTGTGCACATTAAAAGTGTCAGAGCTATTCGAAAAGAGAAGCGGGACCATGCCGGTTCTAATACCTGTACTTCACCCTCTAGGTTCAACAGGACAAAATGGGTGTGATACAACGTACAAGCTGTCTACCCAGAAATCCAGTAGAACTAGAAGTAAAACTCAGGCTCCATATAACAAGATATAGCAGCCCAAATACAGTACATATAATCATTGCATCTCTCCTTAAACAACATACCTGTGACTTGATCATTCTCTGTCCTTTGGCTGTTCCACGATAAATATACACCAGTCCTGTCTGATTGACACCATCATAAGGAGCCCCAATGGCAATGTCTGAAACAATAACAAAATAATAATCTTCAATGCTCACCTTGTTCAGATATTCATCCTTTTAAGGTACAACCAATTCAAATTCTGTCAGGTTGGGGTGATTCTTACAATAATATACATTGTAAGTGATGATTGGGTTCTGTTGCAGTGTAGCTCTGTATACAACAACTGAAACTGGGGCGCATCCTCACTATGGTACCAACAAAGTTTACTTATAGGTATCATGCACTTTAAGAATAACTATAGCATCTCAAAAGATTTAGATAAGAGCTATGTTTTTAGGTTATAGGATTAGGGCTAGTTTTAGGACTAAGATTAAGAGATTATGATTAGGATTGAGGTTAGGATCAAAAGATTAGGGTTAGGGTTAAGATTATAGTTTAGGGTGGCAAATACGTCCACCATTCTATAGGCTGCTCTTTAAATTAACTATGGTTTTCAGCATAGTTCTTCAGTGGTCTGCAAATTTGGCGCAGTTTATGGCATTTTCAAAAGTGTGGTTCTGTTTTGTGATTTCCCCCATTGATTGGAACGGTAAATGTCCCCTTCATGTCCGAGGGGGCAAGATGGAACAGCCAAATCTCGTCAAAAGCAACCAATGGGAAGAAGAGATCCAGAGCAAGTGACATCATGCCTACTGACAAAATAGGGCTTAAATTACATCATATACAGGCAAATCCTTTTGTATATATTTTTCAGTTTCCTCCGTAATTGAATTGATCTTGCAAAACTTTTGGTATGAAAAGCTCAATTCAATTACGGAGGAAACTTTTGGTATGAAAAGCTCAAGTTTGGTTTTCATCTAATTAAAGATGCCAAAATTGAAATCTATATTGTAGGCAAAATGACTGTATTGTATATTCCTTCAATTTTTAAATTACCCACACTTCAACAAGTGAAAGTGTGTAAACATCGAACTTTGGAACAAAGACAAAGTTTAAAAGTTGCCAGTGTTATGTGGTTAAATGAATGCTTGGAAAGGATCGCTTGAGGCCAAACACCAGGATACCAACAATACTAATAATGAAACTACTATGTGTGCCGGTCGGGATTTGTGTTTATTTGTTGTCATGTTTAATTGTAACACTTTGGGTTGGTTAAACTGTTCACTCTTTCTTACTATAAACAGCTGATCTTGTAGTCATATGTTCCTTTCATTTCTGAAATCAAATTAAAGGGAATAGGCAGCATTATTGTTTACATGCTTGATCAAATACATCAAATATGCAAACTCCAGGAGTTCTCTTGCCCAATGACTGCACTATAAATAAAGATGAATGAACCCAAGATTTTATATCACCAAGTACATCTGACAAGTGATTTCAGGCTCCATTGATTGCAATGGTCAACTGGGGACTTTCTTGTTTCCAAACATAAATGAACGATGCATTCTATAAATATGTGCTTGCCAGTGCAATGACGACATACAATTTGTGAAAAATTCTTCAGTTTCCACCAGATCAGGGATAGCTACAAGCCTACTATAATGGTGCTCCACCCGTACACAGTTATAGTGTGGGGCGCGGCGGCACAACCCCAAAAAAGCCACACTCTAAATTAAAAAAAACCTCTTTTCAGGGCAACAATATCGAAGATCCAAATTAATAGGAAGAAAAATTATTGAAGGGAACACTATTTCAAACTGTTCAAAATAGCCCCAAAAAATAAATTTTAGGGGACGAAGTCCAATTTTTCTATGCACTCTTTTCTTGTTCTTGCATCAAAACAATATATACATTGATTTTGAAGTGATGTATGACATTGACACAATCATGTAAAACAAATGAACACAAAAATATTTTAAATAGCATATGATATATAGCGGGAATTTTCGTGGGGGTTTGATTTTTGTGCTTTTCGCAGTCGAACAGGCAGCCAAAAACGTTTAACCCCGCAAAAATATTTATTACACATAGTGCTTAATGTGAATATATTTGGAAACACGAAATAAACACCTATTAAACTATTCAAATCAATTTGTTCATAGTAAATTGACAAGTCTATTGTTCTGTTTGTGGATTGTATTGGTCAACCATAAATACATAACACAATACCACATTTTTACAAGTGAAGCACATCCCAGTGAATTATTTTTTCCCTCCCCTCAAACCATATTGTTTTCCAGTGGTTTGAATATTAATCATAAGTGGGGGTCAAATGAACATGCTAGTAAATACCTTGTACTTCCATGTAAATACATAGAGCTGCGAAAGCTGTATGATTCAGGTAAATCATGGAAGTACTTCCATGGGTAAATCAATAATTTACATTATCAATATTTAGCCTGATTTTATTTCAATATACATGCATATCAGCAGGTGGTGGATCACATGATAATTTTTATTCATTTCATCAAATCAGATTTTCAGATAACAACACTTATGAAAACCAATTTAAAACAAAATTTTAAAATATTAAAAGCATCATGCAGGGGAGGCATGAAGCTAATGATTTTTAGGCACTTTTTGAGTGTAATACTAGAATATATATTGCACAAGATTGAAAAATATTTTTGTACTGAGTGCAATATATTCTCATATAAAATAAAAATATTATTTTCAGACTGACTTGGTAAAAATAAATTTAATTTGACTGATTGTCTAACCCCAGTGGCGTGTCCAGGGGAGGGGGCTTTGGGTGCTGAAGCCCCCTGCAATTGGTTAGAAATCATGTAAAATCAGCTGTTTTTTGGCGATTTTACCCATTAAGCCCCCCGCATAACTCTGAAAGCCTCTCTCTCATATGTGACACGATCTGGTCCATGGGGGCCAAAGGAGGCATTTTTGAAAATTGAGTTACTATAATTATTACATTATACTTGCAATTGGCTTTCATTTACTGAAAACACCAAAGGCCTAGTATACTTGGTTGTGAAATTATGAAGTTTTTTGATGTCTATTTTCTTATGTATTTTATTGTTTTTTACTCCTTATTTTTACCTATATCTCAGTTTCAAATTTGCCGCCTTTGGCCCCCATGGACCAGATCGTGTCATATATTATCTGTGCATATAATTAAAAAAATATATTGTATTAAAATTTTCGCCCCAGTACTTTGAAGAAACTACGCAATAGGGCAGATTTTTAAATTTGTACACTCTTATTGTACACTATTGGGCTGATATAAATAAGTGCGGTTTTTAATAGCTTGTCTATTCAAAAGCGTTTTTGTCACCATGGGGTCTCCCTGTTGGTTTTGTTTTGGCTGGGTTTTTTCTCGATGTTCGGGGAGTAAGGCAGGTTGTATTAATTGCCCCAGCTCAAGCCATATCAGTAACGTCACCCTTGTGAGGTAGTAACTGCTGGCGGGGCTATTCCCCTTCTTGATTGGCTGCCTTACGACCTTGCCAGGCTCGGTCCAATCAGATCTCTTGTTAGTGAGCGTCTGGTACTTGGCGGTTTTTCCCTTTCCATCTCATTCACTTTTTCAGCTGGAGCGGTCAGGTTCGTTTGAAAATAAAATTTGTCTGAAGTGATCAAGTTCGCCGTTTAGAGCTGAATCAGTCGAACTTAGACTGAATTATAAACGGTCAAGTTCGTTGGACTAGCGTTGTTCTGATGGGTTGAAAGAGGGAAGTTACTGCACCGGCGAAGCAGCCGGACTCGGCGAAAAAAGGAAAATCTACAAGGAATACAGAAGATGACACATCGTGAACGGTGTTGGAAATTCCAAGATGGCCTCGGATAGCAGTAGCATGCATGTCTAGTGCCGGTGCGGTGCCTGCAGCAGCGCGGGGGCAGAGCCGATGCCTGATGTCAGGGTCGGTGTCGATGCTGCAAATGCTATGATGCTGCCTCCCACCTCAGGGGCCGCACCGGCCCTCCAGTAATCGGCGTTTCAGCCACTAGAGGCCAAGATATTCACCCGGTGAGTTTAAACAGTTTCAGTAGTTCATTAAGCCCTCCTGTAGTTACTGAAAGGTGAATTCAAATTGGCCATCAAACCGCATCAACTTAAAGTAAAGAATGAAAAAACTGGGACCATTTTGTCATAGCCCTTTCCGTAGCAAAGTTACATATTGTCGGGGATCGTCTTTTATCAAAACTATTTCAGTCATTATTTTATAATGCATTATTTAAAAACAAAAACAAAACAAAAACAAAAAACAGCATAGTCTTATGATAGCGCAGTTTGTCTCTACGTGTAGGCCAAATGGCTATCAAAATTCCTCTAAAATTCCACGTGCGATTGCTCATGAAAAATATTTAGGTCAAGTGAAGTATATGCAACATGTTTATGTAGCCTTTCCTGGACATGCCTGAGCAATCTTTTCTTTTTAAACTTCTTGTAAATATCAGGCTAAGATAAATCGCCTAGCCGACTCGACTCCCGGGGCAATTAAAAATACTGCCGGGTAAGCTAATTCATCAGGCCTCTGCCGATCGGAAAATGGGGAAATTATTGTTCAAAGACGGCATTTTGACCCGCTTGCTTTACTTTTGTAACGTGGACAAGCAAACAAAATTTATTTCCGCACTAATTTCCACTGAAATGTTATGGAGCGCGGGCTATTCCCAAAAGCATACATGCTAGACATGAGTGGACATCACCTGTTCAGACCGTGGGAATCCACCATATCAAAATAATGTTTTTAAATATTAATGAGGTCAAATCGTTTTTCATTTACCCCGAAACACGTACAGAGTATATCGCAGTGTTCATTATTGTTGGTACCGTTCAAGCACATGTTTACTCTTTAATTATTAATGAGGTCGATCTGATGACGCGATGCTTTTTCCCTGACCCCGAAACATGTGCACGCAGTGTATATCGTATGTAGAATACGACCGCATGTGTACGGCACTTATGAATTATTCAGCGCACGTGGGCTTTTCGGGCCGGCGCTGCTCGCCTGGGAGATGAGTGTCACCTACTTTGCATAGAACATTATATCAGGATTATCAGCCCGTCGAATTTTTCCCGCGCGGCCACCGCACTCGGAGGTTGCTTACAAAATTATTCATCACAAAAAACAAGATGATAATGAGATAATATTTTAGAGATAAACAGAGAAATAAATAAACAAGAGTAAAATTATTAACAATTACATAATGAGGAAATATATATATTAATAAATAAAGATATGAAAGAAAGTCAAGAAATTTACAAAAAATTAAAATAAACAAGAAGGAAAAAGAAAACATCTACATGCAATAAGAAGGGGGTGCATTCCGCCGCGCGATGACAAGAAAGGATGAAATGAACCATCTTTATGATAGAAGAAACAAATCTAAATGAAAAAAAAAAAAAATAGAAAAAAAAAAAAAAAAAAAAAAAAAAATTAAAAAAAAAAATTAAAAAAAAAAAAAAAAAAAAAAAAAAAAAATTTTTCACTTTTTCAAAAAAAAAAAAAAAAAAAGAAAGAAAAATTAAATTAAAAAATAAATAAATAAATAAATAAATAAATAAATTCAAAAAAATAAATAAATATTATAACATCAACTTAAAAAAAAAAAAAAAAAGTTAAATAAAGTAAATAGAATTAACACAGTACATATATACATGTATAGTTAACAATAAATAAAGGACAATACATTTGTAGATGGGTGAACAAATGGTTAAGATTAAAATAAATAAATCAATAAAAAGGGATTAAAGACTGGAATAACCCAAAACTCGGCTAGGTCATTCAAGACATAATTAAAGACAGGTACAAACCAAAACCAGTTAAGTTTAACAAGACACGATAATAAAAAGTAATAAGTTCAATATTAAGAACTAAATTAACAGGAGCAAAAACCCTAACTGGGTTAGTTGCATAATAATAATAAAAAGTAGTAAGATCAATATTAAGATTCAAGTCAAATTAAAATTAAATACAGGAACAAACCAAAATTGGTTTAGTTCTTAAATAAAGACAGGACAATAAAAAGCAATAAGTTCAATATTAATTAAAGACTGGAACAAACAAAAATGGGTTTCGTTCAATCGGACATTAGTCAGTTAGCTCAATTAAGGCATAATTACAGGAACAAATCAAGACTAGTTTACTTAAATAAATACAGAATAAGTTCAATATTAATGTTATTTATTTATGACAAAAACAACAACAACTTGGTTTAGCTTAATCAGGACATTAACTAAAGACAGGAACACACCAAAACTTGGTTAGTTCAATCAAGACATGCTATTAAAAAGTAATACAGTTCAATCAAGGATACTCAATACAATATTAAAAATTCATTTAATTAATTAATTTAATCAAAATTGGTGTAGTTCAATCAAATCATTTAATATGGTAATAAGAATTAAAAGTTAAATATTATAAACCAAAAAATTAGTTAAGTTCAAGCACAACATATTCAAAGACAGGAAAAACCAAAACGGGGTTAGTCAATCAACCCACGATATTAAGAAGCGTTAAGTCAATATTAAAAACTAATTTAGAAAGGATGGAAAACAAACAAACAAAACAAAAACAAATTGGTTTAGTTCAATCAAGGCAGAGTGATAGACAGGGACAAACAAGAACTGGTTTAGTTCTTAAATCAAGACAAGTTTAGAAGAAGTAATAAGTTCAGCGTTAGTATTAAATTATTTAATCAAACAGAGTTTCAATCGAGACAGAATTTTAAAGCATGAACAAACCATAACTGGTTTAGTTGAATCCAAACATAATAGAAAGTAATAAGTGCAAAATGAAAAGAATCAATTTAACTAGGCAATTGAAGACAGGAAAAAGCAAAATTGGGAGTTAATATCATAGACGTAATTAAAGACAGGAACAAAACAAAACCTGGCTTAGTTCAATCAAGACACGATAACAGAAAGTAATAAGTTCAATAGTAAGAATCACTTTAATTACCGTAAGACAGTACTGAACAAGCCAAAATTTGTGTAGTTCAATCAAGGCATAATTTTTGATAGGAACAAACCTAACTGGTTTCGTTCAATCAAGATGATAATAAAAAGTAATAAGTTAACATGCAGAATTAAATTATTTAATCAAATAGAGTTTCAATCAAAACAGAAATTTAAAAGCATGAACAAACCATAACTGGTTTAGTTCAATCAAAACATAATAGAAAGTAATAAGTGCAAAATGAAAAGGTTCAAATTAACTAGGCAATTAAAAACAGGAACAAACCAAATTAGTTGAGGTAATATAGACGCAATTAAAGACAGGAACAAAACCAAACCTGGTTTAGTTCAATCAAGACACGATAACAGAAAGTAATAAGGCAATAGTAAGAATCATTTTAATTACCGTAAGTAAGACAGTACGGAACAAGCCAAAATGTGTTTAGTTCAATCAAGGCATAAGTTATGACAGGAACAAACCTTACTCGGGTTCGTTCAATCAAGTTGATGATAAAAAGTGAGAAGTTAACATGCAGAATTAATTTAGTTAATTAAAACATGACACAGAATTCGACACCCTATACTATTAACATAAACTTAATACTCTGGCGCTGCATTTGCGAGCGGGCAAATGGTATTTCACCGAACGCAAGAAAGGGAGTTCGGTCTGATTGGCTAGCAGTCGATCGCTAGATCGCTCAGCGGTGAGCGACAAACTCAAAATGGAGCGATGTATTCAATTTGATTGAAATTAATATTCTATTATTGATGCAGATAAAGAATGTGGCATAGCATGTATTGTTTAGACTTGTGATTTTAATTTTCTAATATACGTGTTCCCTTTTAGAATTGGAATTCCCAACAGTGGTATACATTAAATGTTTATTTTGACGATCCAATTCGTTGCTTATAAAACGTAGTAAAATATACCCGCAGCAAACAGCAGACCCCGCTAATTATTCTTACATTTCCAGTTAGTGTATTTAAAATAAACCTGGGATTTACCTGACAACAAATCAAATTTTCTTGGAATAGCAATATCATACTGTTTATCAGAGTTAAGAAGGAAAATAAGAAATAAATACATACCATAGCGTAAGTTAAGTTGCAGTTGCTGCTGATATTTCTCTTTTTTCTGTTCTGTGTCCCACCTTTTATTACAACAGGTCACCAGACGTGGACGGTGGGTGATAGCCGAGTATATTAGGCAGGAGAGCGCAACCCTCCACTCCCTGGCGCTGGACAGGTTCTCATGGATGGGGCTTGGCGGCACAAGAGTCAATACATTTAGGAAAGAGTTGACAAAAAGTGAATGGAAGGTCTGCTCCACCTACGCTATAAGACACATTGGGAAAATGACATTTTCACACCCCAAGCAGGCGGTTGACCGTCAAAGGAACTTCGGCAGATTACCCCATGCGTAGGGTCGCATGACCGGTTCATTGTCACGCTATTCTGGTTCTGCAAAGTCCTTTTGACGATCAAAAGTGGTGACAACAGGGTCATTTCACAAGGCCATCACGCATCATGTCCGTTCCGGGTGAAAGGCGGTGTCCATCCTCAATAAGGTTTTCGCCAGTGTCGCGACCAGGTGAAAGTTTTGCCAGCTCTATACAAACTCTTAGTCTAGACTGGTAGTCTATAGTGGCCGTTTCATTTCATAAATAAAAATTTTACATGAGTTGCACGGTAATTATAAGGTCAGCACTTTTCGAGCCTCAGTTTGCATTTTCTCATCCCATTGTCGGCCTGCAATTTTTTGGGCGTGGTCAAAAGGCCCGGTTTCGGTTTTCATGTAAATGTAAAATGGTTTCACGGTTGGAAAGGCCGGGCTGTGCTTCTGATATAGTTACCGTTCAATTGGATAAGGTATATCAGTAATTGGTTATAAGTAGTTGGTTAAATTCAATTCAAAAGATGTGCAAAAGCGTTGTAGCAGAAGGCCAGGGCAAACATGTCAGCATTGTTGTGGGGCATTGGCTCACTTAAGGAAAACTAAAGCAAATTCTAAACCAGTCAGCAATTTCAGGGGATATCGTTCAAAAACGTTAGTCTCGTTGTGGCGGTGCATTTTTCATGTTAACATCAACTTGCAGAATGGATTGATGTTGTTTTGTCCTGTTCTTAGTCCACTTACGTTCTGGTTGGATGGCAATGAAAAGCCAAGTGAAAATGGAAGAGTGTTCGGTAAGGCATTTTCATTGAATTCAATTAAGAATAGGCACATACGCTCTTGTGCGTAGGGTAACTAAGAGCAAATGACAGGAATCAACCCAAAAGTGGTTTTGCATTTCGTTGGAAAAATAAAAAGGGTTTTGGGAACAGGATTCCAAAAATGGTTTCCGTTCAGAGTTCGCTATTGCCGGTGAAGATGGTAATTAAAAGCAGGTAGCTTTTTAAAAAAAAAGACCAACCAAAAAATGGGTTTCTGTTGTTGCGGTGACATAGTTCACTTCAACATTAATAGTTGAGCGCGAAAAAATGGTTCGCTTATTATGTTATTATTCAGTGGAAATCAAAGCGAGGTTGGAAAAAGAAAATGTGTTTTGGAAGTAACTTTTCACAAAAGGTCAGCTAAAACATGCTTGCGTTATTGGCATGGTCAAGCATGTTTATTGTGTTGACGGCAATTTAAAAGCCAGACAGCTTGGTTACAAAAATCATTCCAAATGGATGTTGTTTGGGTGACTGTGTTCACTCAATAGGCAATTCAAATGCCCACCAACCCGCCCCACATGAATTTTACAAAAAAAAAAAAAAAAAAAAAAAAAAAAAAAAAAAAAGGGGGGAAGTTGGCAAGGGTTCAGTATGGAACCCTTGGGTGGCATGTTTTTCAGGGGATCAGGGTCTGGACCGTGTCTTTTTGGTAGTTTCAATGGTCGTGTCCGGAAAATATTTGGAGGTGTGTTGCCCAAGTGGGATCCACCATCAAAATCATCAAATAATATGTCCAGAATCCGTTCCCACCTTTTTTGTTCCCTATCAATGGGTAATCTCTGTAGATAGTCCTACTTGTTCGTGCATCAGTGTGGTGCTCTGACCGTTTCAGCTAATTCCGCAGAAAATAAATGTTAATTGGGTGGTATCATAAATTGGCTGTGTGATGAGTTATTTTTCTCTCTGTGCATGTAGCCTAAGACCCTCTGAGGACAAGTGCGGTTTTTAATAGCTTGTCTATTCAAAAGTGTTTTTGTCACCATGGGGTCTCCCTGTTGGTTTTGTTTTGGCTGGGTTTTTCTCGATGTTCGGGGAGTAAGGCAGGTTGTATTAATTGCCCCAGCTCAAGCCATATCAGTAACGCCACCCTTGTGAGGTAGTAACTGCTTGGGGCTATTCCCCTTCTTGATTGGTTGCCTTACGACCTTGCCAGGCTCGGTCCAATCAGATCTCTTGTTAGTGAGCGCCTGGTACTTCAGCGGTTTTTTCCCTTTCCATCTCATTCACTTTTTCAGCTGGAGCGGTCAGGTTCGTTTGAAAATCCCGCCCAACCCACCCAGTTTTGTAGCTGGGGGAGGGTTTGGTGGGTCGTGCCCCAGACCTGTGGTGTTTGGGGATAGCTGGCCAGGGCTGTGCGCAGTCCCCGTTCCGGATGTGGGGGTGGGCTGGCAAGACATCTTGCAGCCGTGTGCTCAGCCGGGTATGGCATGTTTTTCAGGGGGATCAGGGTCTGGACCGTGTCTTTTGTGGTAGTTTCAATGGTCGTGTCCGGAAAATATTTGGAGGTGTGTTGCCCCAAGTGGGATCCACCATCAAAATCATCAAATAATATGTCCAGAATCCGTTCCCACCTTTTTGTTCCCTATCACCTTTTTGTTCCCTATCAATGGGTAATCTCTGTAGATAGTCCTACTTGTTCGTGCATCAGTGTGGTGCTCTGACCGTTTCAGCTAATTCCGCAAAAAATAAATGTTAATTGGGTGGTATCATAAATTGGCTGTGTGATGAGTTATTTTTCTCTCTGTGCATGTAGCCTAAGACCCTCTGAGGACAATAACACTATACTGCTATTAATATACTGCATGACTGAAACAAGTAACAAGCCACCTATCATAAGTTCATTTGAAATGCGAGGGGTCAATCACCCTAATGACTGACAGCTGAATGATGATTTGTTGGCAGGGGGATAGGTTAAATACTTTCCCCCTCACCTTGTGGGCTGTGTTTGTTGTAACAAGGTAATGTTTGGTTTGAATGTGTCACACCAACAAGTCTCTGGTCACACCCACTTGGTGTACTCAGTATAAATACACCTTTTGATGGCTTGAAACCGCAAGGTTTCTTGGTACACCGTGATCATGGGTAATACTTTCAATATGCAGTCATGTCATTCTTAATTTTCTTTGAACTAGAGGGATGAGTTAAGGACATGTGGTTTTGGAGCACTACTTACAATTTAGCCATTCATTGTTTCACACCTTTGATAGTATTTATGGTTATGGTTAAAGTTAGGTTAACTTATGGTTAGGTTAAGATTAACCCTAACCCTACCCGTGGTTTTTTGGCTATCGGAAGGCAAAGAAGGAACGAGAAAGGAGAGAAGATGAAGAAGAAAGTCACTTGGCTTTTGGATTGAACCTCGGACCCCTCGCATGCCACGCAGAAGATCCCCAGCGTAGAAGCTACACAGGTGACGTTGGTCCGCCAACGATTCCCTGGGTATATATGACTTGGTCTGATTGCGTCATCAAGTCCAGTGGAATGCATGCACGCAGAGTGGTTTTAATAGTGAGCTTTAGTGAGTCCTAGTTCTGTTAGGGTTAAGAAGGCATATAGGGAAAATATGCATGGTCACTAACCCTAACCCTACCCGTGGTTTTTTTTTTTTGTTAGGGAAAGAAGGAGCGAAAAAGGAGAGAAGATGAAGAAGAAAGTCACTTGGCACCCGGGATTGAACCTCGGACCCCTCGCATGCCACACAGAAGATCCCCAGCGTGTAGCTACACAGGTGACGTTGGCCCGGCCAACAATTCCCTGGGTATATATGACTTTTAATAGTGAGCTTTAGTGAGTCCTAGTTCTGTTAGGGTTAAGGATCATTGCAAACCCAATAAGGATCAATATTAAGGTTAGCAACTATTTTAAACTGTTGCTGTTTGGTAGTTCACAGCATTTTGCAAATGGTAGTGATCTTTGGCAAAAATTGCATTGATCATTTCATAGCGAGTGTGTAGAAGAATTCAAATATCACAGATATAGTTTTCTAGGTCCTGTGGTTCTTGATTTATGCTAGGCTGTAAAGAGGGCTGAAACAACAACACTTGTAAAACATATAGGCCTATAACTCATTAACAACAATAAATCAAGCACGTTTTCAAAATATAGAATTTGTAGGTGAACTATTGCAAAACATGGAAGTGTTATTTTTAAATAATATATTGATTTAAATAAGATTAAATAGGATTTTTTTTGGCTGCTTCGACCAACAATACATTGTGCACCCTTAATAATCAGAATATACTATATAATAAAGTGAGAATGGCTTATCAATTACTCTAGTCATAGTTTGAGCATTCAAATAACCTACTAGCCTACATAGTGTATGTTATCCTATTTATAGATAGGCATATATACATGTGGAACCCGGGGGTTACTCCCATTGTGGCCTGTACACCATCCACGATAATCAAATTTTGAAAAGCACCCTAAACAAGGATTTAACCCTTGGCTAAAACAATACTCTAAACAGATGTGTTCACACCCTAAACAGGGATTTTATTCCTTGCATCAAATTTCATACCCTAAATTTCATTTCCGCATATATTAGCAATTGCAATTTTGCTACCCTTTTTTCCAATATTTCATGTTTTTGACACCCTAAACGTGTTCCGCGCGTATCGTGCTTACCCACGAAAAACTACCCTTTTACGCGTTTTCATTATCGCGGATGGTGTACAGGCCACAATGGGAGTGACCCCCGGATGTGGAACAACTATCATACTCAGCTGAAAACTCAACTTTTACACTGCACTACATATACCTTAATTTGATGCCAAGTACATTGTAATTAAACTCAGACAATGGACTGTTCCAGTTGAAATCCATACACCCCTAGGCCTATATGAATGACATGACCTGAATCTACCACTCAGGGGGTGCAGATTTCAAATGGAGTCACCCATTCAGGTAATCCTATTTGAAATTCCCTCTGGAAGATAAGGTCATGTCTTCCACAGGGGGGAAGGATTTCAATTAGAATAGCCCAATGTGGCCTCTGCGTTCATCTCTATTACAAAACAGTGACTTTCGACTTACAAGATGATCATAACTACATTTTAATGTTACTTTGTCACAAAAAAACAAACTAGCGTTGCTCTTTGCCATTCAAATCACATGCAACATTATCATTAAACCCCTGTTACATAAAGATAAATATATGTTACAGTGACTCATAATTCACGGTTCATTTGAGATACATACATGACTTCTTTCCCTTGGGCTAATAGTAAGAAGGGGGAAAAGTAATGATAGGTAAAATGTACCATATGTAAACCATTACTCCATATAAAGTACACAGACATTGCTTGACTGGTGCATTAGCCTATACATGCCCACTCTCTGGATTAGCAATATTAATGGTCAGATTACAACTAAAGACAATGTGCCTCCAATGACATGTTCAATTTTGTCTGCTTTTTCATTCCTAATTCTTTCCTCTTTTCTTCCACTATCTATCTGTCCTTTGTCTTTTTGTCCTTCCTTTCTCTTTTTCCTTTTCTCTCTTGCAGTGTTCCTTTCTTTTTCTTACCTTCCTTCTTCTTCCTTTCCTTCCTTCTTTTTCCTTCCTTCCTTCTTTCTTTCCTTCCTTCCTTCTTTCACTATTTCCTTCCTTCTTTTTTTCATTCTTCCTTGCTACATAGGCCTATCTACAACACAGTGACCAAGCCTGTAAACAGGACTTTTTGGAATTGGGGATATTGAAAAAGTGGACCTTTTTGTAAAAAAAGTTCAAAATATGGACCTTTTTTGACTGAAAAGGCATAACAAAATTAAACTTATTTTTTTTCTCTCGCTATGTTCCCAAATGGGTCTTTTGGGGATACCCCTTGCCCCTAGTCACGGACCTGACAGTGACTATAACCAACACTTTGCTGCCATAAGAGTTCTACTATATACAGTAGTTGAATTTATGCCCTTTTACATTCTGTCACATGTAGATAATGTTAGTATGTTACCGGTACTCCCTTTCCTGAAATATATCACTAGGGTTACCATGGCGACTTTGTTTCATCAACATCATTCATAAATGCATCCATCAAGATAATTGTTTTAAAAGTGTCAATGCAATTCTTGCCCGAGATCCACAAGGGACATCAGCAAAGCACTATCTTTTTAACATACCATTTTCATTGATCATTTTCAAGCGCCTTTACATCTTGATTTCTCATGAGGCTTGTGCTTTTAATCAGTGCAAAAAAGGGAAATAAATAAATAAGAAAAATAATGCATTTTGATTACAAATGCAATTCATGAGCTCTGTATTATTCAGTGTACTTTTATCTGTGTTGTTTGTTGGTAATTATACCTTAACCACAGATATTGGAATATCTGTGCCTTAACCATCCAAACCTGTCAAAAAACTATGTTTTTTGACTTTTTTTTTATGATATCACATCATTGTTGAATTTTCATATCACATCTGATGAATGTCCAGCAGGTAGGTCCGTAGCCAGGATTTTTTTGTGGGAGAGTGCTGGTTTTGAAAAAGTGGACTTTTTTTGGACGATTATGTGAAAAGTGGACTTTCTTCCCCAAATTTAGACCTTTTTTGACCAAAAAAGCTTTAAAAAGCTAGGCCCGCAAATTCTTACATTTTTGGACTTTTTGTATACTTTTGCAAATTGGGGGGAATTTCTTGAATACAAACTACGTAAGGATACATCATACCATTAAAATGGTTTGAATATTAACTACATGTCAGTTAATTAATCACAATTTAATATATACCACTCTTAATCAGAGCTACATGTGATGATAATTTCCAAATTTTCATAAAGAAATATTATAAAAGCTAACCATACACCACAAAGTGAATAAATGCAGCCAATGTGGCACTAGGTCCTGTATTGCATTAGCCCTTAGGGGTGCAATGGGGGTGGGGTGCAATGGGGGTCGGTGCAATGGGGGTGGGGTGCAATGGGGTGGGGGCAATGGGGTTGGGTGCAATGGGGTGGGTACAATGGGGTGGGGTGCGATGGGGTGGGGTGCAATGGGGTGGGGTGCCATGGGGGGTGGGGTGCGATGGGGCGACATACTCCCATCTACAAAAGATCTTCTTTGAAGATTTGAACTTCCTGTGAAATTTATTTAAAAAAAAAAAAGATTCAAAAATCAGCTGCAGAGGGATAAAGGCCTACTTTTGACCAGAATGAAGATTTCTCTTGAAAAGGTCTGCATTTGGAAAATCCGCACCTCAGTGAAAAAATTCTGGCTACGGGCCTGATTGAAGTTCATATTCTTTTTCAAAAACACACTATGAGTGTAATTGTGCCTTACATTGCATCAGATGAGTTTACACACATACTCAAGAGGCTTAGTAACACCAGGAAGGGACATTCACAAATCACAATCTCACATACCGTATACCATTAACTAAATTGCTTCCAAGTTGTTTTACATTCACTGATTTCTATTAGTATTAGATTACCCCAATGTTTTGTTCATGTGTAATGGCCCATTTATGTTGTTATACTAGCCTTACACAACATACTAGTATATTGGTAAATTAAATATCAATTTTCTTCTCAAAATTCGGGAAATGCCAGTGTGAAGTCAGTTTTTGTGAAAGGTGTCTGCTTTTTAAACCAAAATGTGGGTCTTTTGGAACAAAAAAACTGTCAGGGGGCATCTCCCCAGTTAGAGGTATACAGGAATGTGCCATGGTTTTGTGGTACCTTTTCAGCAATTTTGGTATGTTGATGGGTGCGTTTTCAGGGGAGATCAATGCACCCATTTGGGCAAAAGTACCTCTAAAGCACCCAATTAGGGCAAATTTGTGAAAAATTTGGTATACTGATGGGTGGCAAAAACAGTAACTAGAATTATGCAGTTTGTAATTATGGTGGCCCCATACAAAGGTGTGTAAATAACAAAGGTTTGTAAATTGTAAGTACATATAAATATGCAAATAACATGACACAAAAATATACAGGACAGCAGGCCACCATATACTATCACCATTTCAAGTTTGAAGTTGATCGGAACATGCGTTTCAGCTGCAGAGTGGGTATATAGAGAGGACAGTCTGTGTGGCACAGACTCCTCTGGACTGTCCTACCCCTCAATATATCCCTCCCCCATAAAAAATAGCCTGGCTATTACGAAAATGAACATTGGACAGGAAATACATTAGCCCTATACAAAGAAACTGGATTCCCGATTAAATTTGCAGAAACACATTTCAAGTATCAATGTGTCAAAGTAGTGTAAATTCTACAACTAAACTCCCAAAACATTCCGCCCCCTAAGGCGTCACAGAATCAGAGTCATTATTTGTGGAATTGTGGTAAACTTGATAAATGGGCCTCCTTATGCGAGCTGTCTAATCATACACCACAAAAGGATAAATAAAAGTAGTCAAGACCTCCTATTTGGTGAACTGTGTGCCCCCCTTTGGGTGTCACCACACAGGTGATAAACAATATGTGACCTCTGACCCCTCTATACCTTTGATAGTCTCTGATTTACAGCTCAATGTAAGCTTGGTTCTGGTATAAACACATGAGCATTTTAAATATTTAACAACTTTTTGTGGAATGCTGATGTTAGCACAGGCTATGTGCTGGGATGCTGACTGGGGACTCTGATACCTGTATGATCCAAGGCAGGGCCGTAGCAAGGTCGGGAAAATGTGGGCGGCCATCATGGGGGCGGCCAAATTAAAATCTATGCCCATATTGAAATAAAGATCACAAAGAAAAACAAATTTACATAAAAAAGTGGGCGGCCATGGCATCCCGGCCGCCCGCTTGCTACGACCCTGATCCAAGGTATTCCAACAATAGTACTATTTCGAAGGCCTCCATGGTTTGCGAACGGGGCTAGTTTTATACTGTGTGCGGCATAGATTTTTTGAAAAAAATGGGCCTAAAGCCCCCCAAAATTGCCTTTTTTTACTTTTGAACACCTTATCACAAAAAGTGGACTTTTGTCAATTTTTCTCCACTTTTGATTGAAAATATAGCGACAATTGACCTTGCAACCCCCTGCGTACAGGCCTGCCATTGACCCTACCTGGAATAGATATTTAGGCAATGTCTTTATGCATTCCACCTATACAAAAGAACCCCATTTAATAATAATAACAACAACAGGAATCTTTTAATGCAGACAACACTTTCTCCTTTGTCAATGCATGACCATCAATACGGCCCCAGGGCTGAAAATGAATCCATATTTGAATGTGAGCATCTTGACATGGCAAAATTCACATGGATACACACAATTCTCTCCATACAGGGAGCCCTATATGAATTTTTGACACTGAACTTCACCCCTTTTATCATTGCCCATTGGCCCTAGGCAGTAGACTACTTTCTACAAGCACTTAATATGTTTTTATCTTAAGACTTTGGCAGAATGGTACAAAAGGGGGCTGGACATACTAAGTAAAGTATAGTCCTCCAGATATGTACCTCATATAAGTGGTGCTCACATTTTGAGTTACACCTGGCGTAAACTCACCCCAACATTGATATATGCATGTCCACACGTAGCCTACTCCTAGCACTATGCCGACCAGTTCCACCAAACCTTCACTTTTGGTCGTATCAATGTGTCAAAGTAGTGTAAATTCTACAACTAAACTCCCAAAACATTCCGCCCCCTAAGGCGTCACAGAATCAGAGTCATTATTTGTGGAATTGTGGTAAACTTGATAAATGGGCCTCCTTATGCGAGCTGTCTAATCATACACCACAAAAGGATAAATAAAAGTAGTCAAGACCTCCTATTTGGTGAACTGTGTGCCCCCCCTTTGGGTGTCACCACACAGGTGATAAACAATATGTGACCTCTGACCCCTCTATACCTTTGATAGTCTCTGATTTACAGCTCAATGTAAGCTTGGTTCTGGTATAAACACAATAAACACATGAGCATTTTAAATATTTAACAACTTTTTGTGGAATGCTGATGTTAGCACAGGCTATGTGCTGGGATGCTGACTGGGGACTCTGATACCTGTATGATCCAAGGCAGGGCCGTAGCAAGGTCGAAAAATGTGGGGCGGCCATCATGGGGCGGCCAAATTAAAAATCTATGCCCATATTGAAATAAAGATCACAAAGAAAAACAAATTTCGCAAAAAGTGGGGCGGCCATGGCATCCCCGGCCGCCCCGCTTGCTACGGCCCTGATCCAAGGTATTCCAACAATAGTACTATTTGAAGGCCTCCATGGTTTGCTTAACGGGCTAGTTTTTATACTGTGTGCGGCATAGATTTTTTGAAAAAAATGGGCCTAAAGCCCCCCAAAATTGCCTTTTTTTTTACTTTTGAACACCTTATCACAAAAAAGTGGACTTTTTGTCAATTTTTCTCCCACTTTTGATTGAAAATATAGCGACAATTGACCTTGCAACCCCCTGCGTACAGGCCTGCCATTGACCCTACCTGGAATAGATATTTAGGCAATGTCTTTATGCATTCCACCTATACAAAAGAACCCCATTTAATAATAATAACAACAACAGGAATCTTTTAATGCAGACAACACTTTCTCCTTTGTCAATGCATGACCATCAATACGGCCCCAGGGCTGAAAATGAATCCATATTTGAATGTGAGCATCTTGACATGGCAAAATTCACATGGATACACACAATTCTCTCCATACAGGGAGCCCTATATGAATTTTTGACACTGAACTTCACCCCTTTTATCATTGCCCATTGGCCCTAGGCAGTAGACTACTTTCTACAAGCACTTAATATGTTTTTATCTTAAGACTTTGGCAGAATGGTACAAAAGGGGGCTGGACATACTAAGTAAAGTATAGTCCTCCAGATATGTACCTCATATAAGTGGTGCTCACATTTTGAGTTACACCTGGCGTAAACTCACCCCAACATTGATATATGCATGTCCACACGTAGCCTACTCCTAGCACTATGCCGACCAGTTCCACCAAACCTTCACTTTTGGTCGTCATACACTTAATTTAATTGGTTACCACACCGGTGTTTCTGTGACCTTTTTCAACCACGCAAAATGTAACTTCTCAGTTCTGACCAACCAAAAGGTCAAACTTACACGGGTGGCAGGCGTAGCAACGGGGACATTGCAACATGTGGAGATTACACCAAGCTCGCTACTCCTGACTATTTCAGGAGTAAATCGTTGGACATACACCTGACGGAACTTGCGCAGACCATCGTTCACACTGCCACTACTCCTAGTAGCGCCTACCGTTTTTAATACTCCTAGCAACTTGCACAGACCAAGTTCCGCCGGGCGTATGTCCAACAATGTGAACACAGCTATAAAGTCTACCTGCATTCATGAAACAAAACACACACCACAGGGTGCTTGCTAAGGATATATCTCCTGTAGTAAAGACATTTTTCAATCTTTGTATTCCTGTGAAATTGAATCTTGCAAAGTAGCAGTGATAAATGGTACCTGGCAAGAGGTCATGACCTTTCTATAATAGAACTTGTAACCCCTGGATTATGACTCTAAACATAGCAACCAACAACAACTTTCTCACAATCCATACAATAATTGACAAGAATTAATGAGAGACACTTTTTTCTATCAAGTGGAAATTATTGGGAACTGGAAGACACATTGTCAGGTAGTATTAACCCTACCTGCCCTGAGTGCTACAAAACACTACAGTACCAAAAAATATATACTACAGCACGAAGCCCCTAGCATCCCAAGAATCGGGGCACGAAAAGGTTGGCCGGACAGCTCTCCACTCGTGGAATGCAATCACGATCAGGGTGATCCAAACCACCAGAGGGGTCAGTGATTCAAACCTGTGGGCAGAAAGGACCACAACATCTTTCCTCTTCATCTCCTGTTCCTCTTCCAAGCGCCTCCTCCCACAAAAGCAGTTAGGTGTGACGCCTAAAAACCAAGTTTTTCCATTGATTTTTTCTTAACAGACCATTGCCTTTAACATGTAAGTCCATTCAAATATTTGTGACATGATCAAGGGGAATGAGTCACATGTCGACCCTGGTCGAAAATAAGTTTTACATATGTTTCTAAAGTGGACATTTAGAGCTTTCAGAAACTGAAAACCCCATGTTGATACAGCTTTTCTTTGCGAAGTTATGTCAATTTATCAATCGCTGAAAACAATATAAAACAAAAGAATTTTAACACTTTCTTTGCCAATATCTCAAAATCAATATTAGCAACATCCGACTAATTTCCCTTGACCGTGTCACATTTACTTCATGCCAAATTTCATCAAAATCTTTAGTTTTACTGCTTTTGCAGTTGCTCACAAAAAAATTAAAGGAATGACATGGTAATGTAAACCTGTAGGCCCTACTGTTCTCAGTTTTAATGTAAACCTTTAACAAGCTTACATTCTTTGGTACCTGTAACATTAATACTATTAAAAAGATTAAATCAAGGTATTTTAAATAAATTGGTTTGATGATGTCAAAGCTCCGCACAAATCCTTACAAAACCTTTTTTCCCCCTGCACAATCAGCAATCTTTTCCCATGCAAGCCATTATTTTTTCTTGCACAACTGGTTAGACCCTGTTCATAATAACATGGATTGATGGCGTACACAAAGTTGCGCGCAGCACCTATGCAAAGCACGCTTCGCACATTGTGTGACTGAATAAACTGGTTATAGTACCTCATCAAAATGGCAGCTAAAAAGTCAGATAAGGCCTAAAAGAAGATTTTGTATTATCCTTTTCGACCTACCCAGTGTTCGAAATATGCCTCAAAAAGTTACAGGCCAGGCGGCCCGGTAACTCTGAAAAGTTACAGGCCGGGTGAAAAGTTACCGCCAAAACTTTTAGAGCTTTGAAAGCGGAAATTATATGCTGGGACACATATCAACATATTTCCGTCAAGTTACACAAGTTCAATATTCACTAACACAAAACGTTTTTAAAACGTTTTAAACAGGTTATATTTTGGGTTTTGGTAAAAACGTTTTTTACATTAAATGTCGGGTTATATAAAGTTCATGAAAACGATTTAAAACGTTTAGTATGAAAACATACTACAGTATTTTCAAAATGTTTCAAAATGTTATTGAAAATATTTTTTGCAAACAAGTTATCACAAAATGTTTATGAATGTTATGAAAAGGTTTTATACCCTTTATATAACCCGACACATTTTTAACATTTTCTGGTAACCTATTCTAACCTTTTGCGAATGATGTCGAAAACGTTTTGTGTTTGCTGCGTAGTGATGTCTTAAACCAAGGAATTATTTGTCATGCATATTTAAAATTAACTGTATAATTATAATTCTGAATAGGTACTTTAGGGACGTGTCTACTACGGGTAGTTTTACCCCAGTTCCCGGGAACTTGTCCCATGCAGCTGTATGTTTTGGGAGTCTGAACTAAAGTGGCAACTGAAACAAATCTTTAAACATGGGTCCCGATTTGAGAAAAAAATCCCTAAACATTGGTCCTGATTTGAGAAAATTTGGTCAAAAACTGTCTAATCAGCTGTTTTTAGGTAAAAAAAAGATCAAACATGGGTCCAGATTTGAGAAATAAGATGGTCAAAAACGGTCGAATCAGCCATTATTTTAGGTTTAAAAATCCGTATAAATTCAGAGTTCCATCGGCACACCCTGTCAAATGTCAAAATGTAATTCAGGTACGCCCCTCCATGCATCGTTAACTTCTTACATAATTAAGTTATGATCAATATTTCTGATGTCAGAGACTGTAGCGTCCAACTCAGGCTGTTTAAAACGGGCATCTCGTTACTATGACGAAATACGTTGGTACTAATTCAAAATGCACATAATAAAACTTAGGCTGGTAGAAGCGGTGGTTAAACCGTTGAAATGTTTCTGGCAAGACCGGGACTGAATTGTTTCGGGTTGAAACTTCGTAACTGATTTAATAAATAATGACAGATAGACGATACATTATTCACAAATCATGAAAAACTTTGAGCTTTAAAAAGTTACCGGCCAGCCTGGCCGGCAACTCGACCGCTAGTCAGGAAAGTTACCGGCCAGGCCAAAAAGTTACAGGCCAATGGCCGGCTGACCGGCCCTATTTCGAACGCTGGACCTACCCTAAGATCTGACAAAATAGTATCACATTGTTTTTTATTTGAATGTTCATATATTGGTATAAAAACCGCCTCACCTACCATGACTTTAGAGCTTTTTTTTGGCAATACCAACTTTTTTCTTTAAGACCTAAAAATGCCAGTAATAAGAACAATTGAATGTGTTAACAGGCTTTCAACCCATGCAGTACAAATCATGTTCTTGAACCAAGAAGTGAGAACACTAACAGTGGCCTATACAAATCATGTTCCTTACAATCCTCTTCCTTATTATGTTCAGTGAAGACAGGTTTATTTGTATTAGAGACATGCTTACTAATGTGAGGTCACTAAGGGTCAGTCTTTGTTGCCCCATAGAGCTACTGTTTTGCAGTTGACATGCTTGGGTACTGTACATTGCCAAGTGCCAATATTGTTCACGGTCTCTTACAGAAAACATGGTTTGCATTATCCCCTTACCCCCTGTGATGTAACAAGATTCCTTGCCCCCTTGCACTCCATTGAATAACAATTGTTGATGCACTTTCAGGTTTCTGGGACAAGTTTTATCCTTGTAAAAAGTGAGCCTTGCTTTCAGTTAGCTATAGTCCCCAGCTATTATAGCCTTGCTAGGGGTAGTGCAATAATAATGTGTAACCCGAGGGTGGTGAATTAGGGGTGAGGGGAAGATTTTTGGCACACCAGCCAAAGCGGGTGGGCAAGTGATTTTTGGCAGACCATTTTGAGAATTAATTAACCACCATGGGGTATACATAATTATTGCACAACCCCTAACATTTTACAGTAATATATGAGTCTAAATAAAATTAGGCATTAGTTTTTGCTTGAAAGTGTCCAAAAAACACCAAAATTGCTCCTAAAAACCAAATATTCATGATCGACAGGACACAAACTTCTCTTAGCTTAAGTGTTACCACATTACCTTTTACTATAGATAAATTAGATTTATAAGCCTAATTATTACGAATGAATCACACAAAAACATGAAAAATGCTGGGGAAAATGTCCCTCTTTTAGGTTAAAACGACTTCATAAACACATGGAAATGCTATCTATGTTGATATATTCCTGACTTGTCACTGTCGGTTGAACCCTCAGTTGGTGAACTGATGATGGGCACAAAGGATTTGAAAAATTGTAAGCCCGCCCACTTTCTTTAGTTAAAAGTCTACTGGGAAAGATCTGATTTTACTTGCTTACTCCTAATATCAGAAAATTTAAGCAAGTGCTGGTTTTGAATACAGGTGTTTATTTTTTGGAATATGAAACATATAGCTCAATCATAATCCTTTAATTCAACTAACATGTAAGCCCAAAAAAAAAAAAAAAAAATTGTTTGCTTGCCCTCCACCGACTGACCTAAAAGAACCAACCTGAAGTGTTATGATTAAACAAGACAACAAATAAACACAAATCCCGACCAGTACACAACCCAAAAAAAGACATGAGAACGTCTTGGCATGTGATTCAAACCCACAACCTTCCAGCGATATATAAAGTAACTTTTTTATTCCCAGTTACATCAAATTAAGAGTTAGGATTGAGCTAAGTTTCAATAGAATAATATTTTTAGGCCTATTATATTAACAAGCTACTTTACAGTTGTTTCACATCTTGTGTTATTTCATGTAAAATATTGTGACCCATGTCCCAAATTTACATTGTGATAAAACATTTAACACCATTTTCACCCATATATGAACCAATTTATGATCAAAATAGACCCAATTTATGATCAAAATAGGCCAATTCATACCAACCCAATCTTGATAATTTCACATTACTGTCATATGCAAAGATGTGAAGCGACTTTTCAGAAAGGGCGGGGAGAAAGGTTCGCCATATGGGATAGGGTACTGAAAGATGCCTCATAATTTAATACAAAACGTATCTTTATGATCATATTTATAACACATCTTGACTTGTTATCAGTGTTAGTTACATTTTATACAATGTATGGTATGCAAACATATGTTGTTATAGTTATGGATCTTCAACTTTTCATGAACTTGAAAAATGTACTCCTTTGTACAGTAATAATAAGTTACGAACCGGAGAGGGGCTGGGAGAAAACATAGGGGAGGTTATGTGATTTTGGTCAGGCAAAAAGGGAGGTCACATGATTTTTTAGTTATTAAAAAGGGCCATATGGTTTTGCACCTCAAAACCCTGGAGCTTCCAGCGCTTATAAACTTTTTATAATCCATTTTCTTATGTTTTTCATTGTTTTTTCCTCCTTATCTTACTATAAATAGGAGAATGTTGTATGTATCTATGTATCTATGTATGTATCGTGTATAGGCTCCGTCAGTTTCGATCCAAATGTCGCCAAATTCATACGGGAGATCGAGGAATATACGGGGACGTGTTTAAACTTTATTTGGTTGAAAAGCGGTCAAGAATTGGCCTCAAAATCAGTGAAAATGTGGTCCGTTGCTATGCTTGGTAAACAAAAAAAATGAGTCAGTTGTTAAGTTAGCCAGCCATGCGTCGACAGGCGTATCTAATGCCAAGCCGCTCGCGTAAGCGCAGCGATACTCTTGTGGTAACGCAGCACTACGCCATGCAGCAGCGTAAATGACGCATAAAGTCACATAATGAATGATAATACGGGTGAACGACCGACCGTGAGGCGTATAAATACTGGGGAAAAGATGTGTGTTAAAAAGTACAAACAACATGAAGAGGTAGGCCTACTGTAATTAAAAAAAGAAAACAAAATGAGGACAAACAGGTAGGCCTCTACAGTATGTGGGTTATAGTTAGTCACAGTAAGAAAATGAAAGCGGGAATAAAATAGGCTAAAGAAGGAAAGAATAATAAAATCTAATAAAATTAGATGATTTAAATAAAAAACCTATTAAACTGAGGACAGAACTAAATAAATAACATGAAAACGGGAAATCACAATCTAAGCAGCAAATAAAAAATGAAGCCAACAGGGAAATGTAAGAAAGGACAGATTTAGAAAATAACGGGAACGGGATCGAGGGTCAGACTCAGATAAATGAAATTTACCTTTTCAATGATTCTACCTGTTCAGTAATTCCTCCCGTTTTAGTGAGCGCTAGGGTGCATCAGATGCCCCTCATGTCAATGGATTCATCTGTCCCTAGTCTTAAAATGTTCCTGTTGTCACAAAACTAACATGTGCCAAGTTTGAATTAATTCGGAGGTCGTCCTGGGGGGCCACCGAGAGCCTAAAGTTACAATGTGTGTTCCTATGTAGTAAAGTTCGTTGACCCCTGTACAATTCCAATTAGAAGCCGATCGAACAATTTGAAGTAGCTGCCATATCAAAACCGTTAGGACTTAGAAGCTCAAATCTTTTTTTTTTTTTTTTCTGATAAGCATCTTCGAATCTGTGATAAAAATTAATCACCAACAAAATGAGCATGTGTGGAATTGGCACAAGCGCCCTCGATACAAAATTTCAGTGAAATAGGCACTTTGTGGTAATTTTTACCTCAAATTTTACAAATGTTGATGTCCTGGTTGTCATTACAAAGCAGATTTTCTGAACTTTAGATCAATATATAATACATATTAACAACTTTCAGTGTGAAATAAAGTATTATAGCACTTGGTTAAGACAGAAATTATAGATTTTCCCAAGAATATGGACTGTGGGGGCGCCTTTGACAATAAAACACACACGGTCATTTCTTTGGAGATGGATTTTCATCACAGATTCAAAGATGATTATCAGTACGCTTTGCTCCCAAGATTTGAGCTTCTAAATCCAAACGGTTTTGATATGGCAGCTACTTTAAATTGTTCGATCGGCTTCTAATTGGAATTGTACAGGGGTCAACAAACTTTACTACATAGGAACACACATTGTAACTTTAGGCTCTCGGTGGCCCCTCAGGACGACCTCCGAATTAATTCAAACTTGGCACATGCTAGTTTTGTGACAATAGGAACATTTTAAGACTAGGGACAGATGAATCCATTGACATGAGGGGCATCTGATGCACCCTAGTGAACGCTCCCATTTACTCACCTAGCGGGGACCCGCGCGTAGCGCGGGTGTCCCGCTAGTTTATACAATTTCATTATTTTTGGTCTGATTGGATCAGATTGTGTGACATGTCGAGTCCTGTGACATAATCTTTACTCAGTTAGAACCTGTGACTGCCACAAGATGTACTAATATATATCATTCCTGGCATTTTAAACCACATGCAGCACTGGGAAACTGAAATAATAGCCAATTGTGCTTTTATATACTCGTTTCAATTACACGGCATCAACCCACACACAACGCCAAATATTTCCTGCTGAAACTTATCCATTGATGAAATTATCTATTAATAATATATCTTAAAATTGGAAGGAAAAAGGAGCTCAATTTACACTAAAAACTCACAATCTTAACTGCAACTATTTTAAATGTTTTAAGTGACAGCATAAGGCCAAAAAAAATAGTTTTACCTCACGTCCCCCGCGCGCATTGGATTTCTGATAGTGAAAACATTCAGAAATAAAATTTCCCAATTTTTGTTTTATTTTCAAAAAGTGAAGACAAGTTGCCATTGGCAAAACATAATGGGCTAAAACCGGTGTGAGTTTCAAGGGGTAAGGCCCCTGAACACTAAAAAAACCAACATACTGCATTGGATTTGTGATCGCTCGGGACACATGAGACAGAACTTTTTTTTCCTGGCCTAATGACAGATTTTTTCAAACCATGCTTTTAACATTGACCTCTTTTTTCTTCACAAGCAGATCCAAAAAAGATGTATCAACTTGCACTCAGATGTGAACCAAAATGATGATTTTTGTTCCCTTTGTTCCAAACCAAATTAGTTTGGTCCCGGGGTTTGGTCTTTCGATTTACCATCAATGTTTGGTATATCCTTATTGTTTATAAATCAATTAATTGACTAATTAATATTGTTAATTTTGATAACATAAGAACATGTCATGTTACTGACCAATACCTACATGTATTTGGCCTAATACCAGGACACCACTGGTACCAATTTGTCCTTCTCAAAAATCACCGGAAAAAACACTCTACCTGATACGCTACGGACATGAGTCACATGCCAAGTATAACATGTATGTTGTGGTTGCTTGACTGTTTATGTTCCTTTCCTGGTATGTTTTATTTATATACAAACTTTGCTGTTGCATGATACTAAATGCCTCAAACACCCACATGTATGTGATGTGCCTTTTCTCAATTAAGGGATGCACCATTTGACTTCCGAGGGGCGGGGGGGGGGGCTGGAACTTGAGGTTGTGCAAATATTTTTTTCTGGACAAATTTTGTTTAAATTTTTGCAGCTGAAGGGGAAGTTGTTTTTTCCAAAATCTTCCCCCCCTCCCACCTCCCTGGAAGTCAAATAGTATGTCCCTAATGGATGCTTTCGTTTTGGCTTCAGCAGTCTCAATCGAAGATTTTCGTACCAGTTGAAAACAGATTCCTTTCATCAGTTATGCAATGGTAGCATTATGTGTTTGGATTGAACAAGAACTAGTGGTCAAGCATAATTGTTGTATTTCAAATCAAAGACTATTAAGCAATTATCAATACAGGGGTTTCCAAGGTTAGGTTCCTATAATTATCATACAAGAGAGTTAAAATGACCAATTTGCAGGAAACAAAAAATGATAAAAATAGTCCCATTGCAGGATTGAAAGTGAAATAACATATGATTCTAACTTCCTTTTATTTGGAGGACTTCAGAAGATAGGCCTTTTTATAACCTTGCCATTTTCATAACTTAGGCCGTTTCACAACCTTGCCCCAATTTTACCTTAGAAATTGTCATAATATGCAGAGTGCATATGAAGAGTTCATATGCTGATATACACCATTTTCAAACTTCTTGAGTTAGGCCAAGAAAAAAAATTGTTTGCTTGCCCTCAAATGAATTTTAACAATTGGGTCGGTCGGGATTTCTCTTTTTTTCTTTTTTTTTAATTACTAGCAAACTCTATACTGTTTCAGGCTCAAAATATGAAAAATCAGACAATTTTGGTGTCAAAATGAATCAACTAACAATACAAAACAACTAAAATGTTGAACACAAGCTCTAAAATACTTTTTTTTTACATCTTCAGAATGCAAAAATTTGAAAAAAACCAAAACCTTATTCAGGAATTTCCAAAAATAGGGTAGGTATTCTTTTGTACAGTAAATACAAAAAAACAACTTTTTCTGATTTCCAAAATTAGAATTCGATCGGTTGAGGGCAAGCAAACATCTTTTTTTTTGGCCTTAGGGGAAACATCTGCCCTATAGTGCTAGCTTTAAAATGACACCCTAACTCACGCCTTGCTATTTGAGGTGAGTGATCGCTCTCACTCGCCACTGCTCACCCAAACTCAATTTCTATTGAGTGATCTTCCACTAGCCATAGGCACTAAATATCGCTCGCTGCGAATCACCCAAAATTGAATCTAATTTACATTTTCAGCATTTTCAATGTATTCGATTTATTGTAATAAATTAGCATTAATCCCTGAAAAGGAAACATAGGGTGTCAACAGTGCATAAGTGTTTCATATTGGTATGAATGATCTCAGACCTAGAGAGTGATCCGATCACTACAATCTCCCATGGCTCGAAAAAGTGGGGAATTTGGGAAGCTCCTTCCCAGGAAATGTTGGCGTTTGGAGAGAAATTCTGGTATTTGGAGGGAAATTGTTTCTTTTTTGTATATAAAAACATGCTATAAATTGAGGGAATTTTAGCTTGCTTCCCAGGAAATTAACATTTTTTCAAGCCCTGCATTCTCCTAAAGAGTGCTTCGACCACTCGCCTAGCATCATGCTGGCGAGTGATTGACGACTTGCCTTTATAATCTAGGCAACAAGGCTTGCTACTTGAAAAATTCCAAGGCAAATTTTTGAAATATGATCTAATGTAGTACATATTTTCTTAATATTTCCTTTATATTTGACAAGTTATATATTTGCCTATAATTATCTCAAATTTAGTTGGTTTTTGCATCTGAAATTTTTTGCTATCTATAGGAAAAAAAACAAAAGTTTGATGATGTCCTATAAACGAAAGTCCTTTCATTGGGGGGAGGGGGTCAAAAATTCTGATTATCGATTGGGTTGGAATTTCAAAATTTTCAAAATTTTAAACTTATGCAAGAGGCAGGGAGTAAACCTCCTAACAAAAGCACTATATTAATAAGACATCATCAAACTTAAGGTTTGCTCCCTTACTGTAAATTCTTCAAGGTACACATTAAAATTTGACAACCGTTTCCGGACTTTCAGTGGTAAGTGTGAATCCCTTCCTGGAATCACCCTTTTACCCCTTAATCCTGCATTTTTTGATGACACCAATTGACACCGCCGCACATTGGACTATTCCATCTAAAATTCACACTCCCCCTGCGGAAGATTTTGGAAATATCTTCCACAGGGGGAGTATGAATTTCGGATGGAATAAACACTTTAGACAGCTCCATTTGAAACTTATCCTCCCTCTGTTGGAAGATTCATGTTGAATCTTTCTCAGAAGGTGTATGAAATTCAAATGGAATTGCTAGAATGTGCTAATTCCATTTGAAATTCAAATGTAGTGTGGATTTCAACTGGAATAGCCCATTTAGATTTGGATGCCCTATAATTGCACCCACTAACCACAGACTACAGAATAAATCATAGAATTCTGATAACCCCATGAATAGACACAAACAAAAATTTAATTTCATCGCCTAAACAAGATAAAATAGTAACATAAGCTAAATTATCTTGAAACAAAAGAGGTGCAGTGGGTGTTTTGATTATCAAGGAATGTAACCTTTTGTCTATTTATGCAGAAATATATTGATTCATAGTAGGCCTATATAGCTGATATGTGACCTTTTACCTCACAAGGAGAAGATTGATCATGATGTACAAACATACATGAAATCATAATTAACCCCATGGGCACTACTGTCTTACAGTGCCACTGATTGGCTAATTACATGATATAATCATCTCTGCATGCTCAGTAACCAATCAAAATAGAGCTTTTAGATCTCTTGGTAATTTTAAGCTCACTGCCTTACAGTGCCCCTGATTTGTTAATTACATGATATAATCATCCGAGTAACCAATAAGAGTAGAGCTTTTAGATCTCTAAGCAATTTTAAGCTCAATCCCCTTCATCCCTACTGACTATTCATACCATATCTCTGATTGGCTCAATACATGATTTAGCTCTCCTTGTAACCAATCAAATAAGTTCTTAGAAGACGGTAGGGCCCACGGGGCCAAATGCTAAGGAGTTGCTAGGAATAGCACTAATGATGATCTACCCCGAGGCAAGCAAACTTGTTCAATTATGGTGCAAGAAATCAGTTGTCAACCAAACATAATTAATATACCATTGTATTTTTTATTCGTTCCAAGTTAAAAATATCCTAGTATTAATAAGAGTTACATCAGTTGAAACCTCTGCTTTTAAAAGTTTTGCATTTATAATTGGTTTTTACACCCTGGTGATTATAAATTGATCAGACTAGTATCAGGCGGATGTTGACAATTTGCCTCTCTTCATGCATGATATGGTTAATATTTCCTAATTTCTCAGGCCAGTTAAATGGGGTGCTTATGCAGTCTCTAAGTCTGAAAACTTTGCTGGGTGCTTATTAGAGTGGGCACTTATTAAGTTGACACAGTAGCTCAAACTGAAACTTATCTCTTATTTGTCACAACAAGTTGTCATGTTTGTATGAAATTATTGGCTTATCATATACATTCAATTATGATCATAACAACGTGTTTTTTCAATGGGGTTACCTGAATGGGTGAGGCGACTCCATTTGAAATCTACATTCCCTGTGTGAGAGATTAAGGTCAAATGTATGGATTTCAACTGGAATATCTAATTTTGGGCTCAAAATGAAAGTGTACACTTACCATTATATCCATCTTGGTTGATGTCGCCTATTGAAGAAACAGCAAATCCTAGTCGCGCTCTGTTAACTTCACCCGTCATAATCTCTGGGTCCGTAAATTTACCCTGTGGATTCAAATGAAATCATTGAAGAAATCACTATGGACCACAATTTCCTCATCCCAATGGCATAGTTCAATAACCTCAATTAAACAATCATAGTGCAAAATTTGACCTCAATTTGCAGAGTATGAGTTTTGTACTCAAATTTTCAAAGGTCATTCAATGAATGTATAAATGTATTGGGGTTAAAGAACTGTGCCCTGATAGATGAACATGTGGATCCTAGTGATACTCGCAATATCCTTTGAGTGCATAAACTTGCCACGCCCCTAAAGGATGACGTCAAATGCAACATTCCATGTTAATCTCTACCAGCAACTGTATTAAATAACCTGGAATACGTAACATCTTGTAACATGACGTTGTTGACAACAACTCGTCATGTGACTCTCATCAAGATCAATAACAGTTTGAAAAAGGCTTAACGGCCGCAAGCCCAAAGCTCATGTAAGTGAACATGTTTAATGTGAGAATTGGTCATAAATTTCATCAATGAATATTAATACTTTGCTTGTTAGCCATAGTCATTATTCATATAAAGTCCAAGTTTCTGAGATATTTTCGCAAAATATCAAGGGCTATCTTAAAAACCAATGAACCAATACTAGCCTTGTTTGTACTCATTTTGTTGCATTTTTCATGCTGATTCCAAATATGATTATGAAAATGTACGATTGAAAAAAAAAGAAAATTGTCGTCTGCAGTCAACATCTGTGTGTCAAATAACTTGTTTAACAAAGGTATCCCCTGGGTAGAGGACATGAGGAGATAGAGGAGTTGACCTACCGGAACATCTGAATCTTGGTAGTACACATATACCCGGCCGGCTTCCCAAGTTTCCACCGTGGTGCTTCTGTCTGTGTAAAATGGTGCCCCGACTACAATATCATCAAACCTAAAAGTAAAGAAAAAGTTGAATATTTCATTCGAAAATTGTAATAGAGGAATGTAGTGGAGGAGAAGTTCTCTTTGCTAAACCAGAGAGCTTCAGATTGCTACATCCATAGACCCACCTCTTCACTATTGACAACTCCCCCTGATAACCTCAGAACATTTAACATACCTTTTGGCCACCCCAAATCTTGATAACCGCCCTATATTTTCCGACCCTATTACCGGTCCTGATGAGGAGAAAAAGGACCCCACTACACGAAAACATCAAAGACTACTGAAGATATATGGCTTTATCTAATGAAATGTTAGGCCTACATCTTTCTCCATTGGGACATGTGCAACATTATACCAGTGTTTACAAGCTCATCATCTTGTTGTTATCTAGGCTACTGGGCCAAGTAACAGATGAGTACCATAAATAAACTGTTGCATGGACTGTGTACAGCCAAACATTAAACATTTCAATTCCACTTCAGTTTTAGAGATTAGGATCAGCTTCGGTTGGTGAAATTTAATTTTAGGAATGATAGTTCTACAATGGCCAAGGGATTGAACCCATCAGAAGATTGCTTTTAATAAATGTTAGGAAAAAGCTGTGGGAGGGGTAACTCAAGTTTGTTTTGAGAAAGTGGGCCCATCCATATACCAATTTTCTAAGAAATTTAGACCCATCGCTATACCAAAAGTCCACATTTTTGACCAAATTTTACTAAAATTGTCAGAGTTTTAAAAATTTTGGCTACATACAGTGAGGCAAAATGGGATATTTTTGTTAATATTCCAATTTTCCAAGATATTTAGACCCATAGCTATACCAAAAAGTCCACATTCAAGAAAAAAAAGACCCATGCATACCAAAACTGGCCTTGAAAAAGGGGTCATTGATATACCAAATGGCCTAAATTGCGACCCACATTTCCATTCACTGGGATAAAAAGTGTAGTTATCTTGACACAAAAATATTGTCACAAAAATAGAGTAGCTTCCTCTATCTCATAATACTCATAGCGATCTCATGTGTAGTAGCGATTATTTATAGCTTATAAGCTAATACAAATACAAGCCATATTTTAAGAATGACTTTGATGATAATATGATGAGGATGGTGATGATGATGATGAAGAGGAGGACATGTGGCATCATTTATACCGGATCTATGACATAATGGTTGGTACATATTGCATCCTGTAAAGCATGTTTCCTTGTTGCATATCCACTGTTTGGAGCACATACACGTTAACTGAAATGCATTAACTGCCTGGAGCACAAAAAGTTTAAATGTTTTTGTTTAACCTTAGCCATTATGCAACAGGCAGCTAATTATGCAGTTAGCGTTTGTGTGCTCCAAGTACGCGATATACACACAAGTTCATTTTACTTTTTTTTCATATGCTACATTATATCAAAATGTTTAACTCAGACATCCATATCACAAAATCTTTCAATTTTCTGCAAAATTTTTTTCTTTTTTAAACTAAAGTTGATTTATATATTTATATAAAAACTAGAACAAAACCTTAATCAATTATACTTTTGACTGGTCACAAAACAAAACCCTGTCCATTTCAATTATTTGGTTTGTTGGTCACACATGTGTATAATGTATTTCTTGAGTGCACCCCCTCCCTCTCCCTGGAAGAAAAACGTCACAAATCAGAATTGCAAATGGACTTTTCTATGTAAAACCTACACACATTGAAGAATTAGCTACAGTCCTCCAAAGAGGGGGTATGTTTTTCAAATGGAATTGGCTACGGTTAATTATTTTTAAACCCATACTCCCCCTGTGTATGGCATAATCTGTATCTTCTACGATTGAAGTGAGTATTTCAAATAGAAGTTACCCTAGTTGTATATTCTATTTGAAACTCACACTCCCTCTGTAGAAGAATTTAGCTAAACCTTCCACAGGGAAGCATGTACTTTAAATGGAATAGCCCAACCCTTCTTACCCATCATTATTTAGATCATCCACTGCTACCGAATGTCCAAAATAAGCACCCATCTGCTCACCGACAATGTCTCTCTTGATGTCCAACTGATTGGTCGCATTCACGCCAAATACAGAGATTTTGCCCACAAGATCGTTGGCTCTGGGGGCGCCGACCACATACTCTGTTGATGCCGGATCGCCGTTGAATTCCCCAATGGCGACAGAGTAACCTAAAAAGTTGGAAAAAATATTAATTGATACACTATCTTGATATGAGTACAAAGTGAAATAACTGCTTAAAAATATATACCTTTGGCAGTGCTTTAGGATATATGGAAAGTTATTTCTTGATATTAAGAAATGCTATGAGCATGTTTGAAACAAATTGATTGGGGCAAAGTTTAATGATAGATATGCTTGAAATTTTGTTTGAAACAAATTGGACAAATCATTTTGACAATAAACTGGTTTTTAATATGTCTATATTTTGTTGTTTAACCAATAATCAATGTAGATGAACAGAAATAACTGAAGTACAAAAGTTTTCACGGAAAACTGCCTTTAAACTTGGCCAGTCAGTTCTCAATGATATCTAGTTAATTTCTATGCGGATTATATTTAATTGCCTAGCCATTCTAATTTGCATAATCAAACAGCATATTTATGCAAATTAACTTATAAATTATGCAAATATGCATATTATGTGGTGGCTAGACTACAAATAAGAACTTATTAAAGAGCACTCTCAGTTTCAAGGCAAACATCAGCAAACTAAAGTGCCAAAGATCACTTCATTTAGCTTACAATGTAACCAACTGTTTCTGCACCCAACTTGTGCAATAGCATATAAATATATACAGGATATAGTAAAAAGAGAAGACGAAAAACCCTCAATTTTGAATTTTATGTTAAGTTGCATGTATAAGGTTAGCTACTGGAATAGACAAAAACTGAGAAAGAGTGACAGAACTTTAAATAGGAGAATACCCTTCCATTTATTCTGTTTATTGTGCATTGAAAGCCTAACTAATTTTGCATTTTTCTCAAAAAATAACTACACACTGGTAACAAAAGTTCTGTATATTATATGGGCAAGGAATCCAATTACTTCACTGAAATTTCAGTGATTCAAGACAAGTGGTTCATTATATATGTTAAGAAATGAGGCACATTCTGGTTGTACCTCTTTTCTTATCATAAATAATGTACTGCTTGTCTTGAGTCACTGAAATTCCAGTGTAGTAACTGGATTCCTTGCCCCTATAATATACATAACTAATGTTACCAGTGTGTTATTTTTTGAGAAAAATGCAAAAATAGTCCATCTTAAATGTGAACTAAATGTTCCTTACCTCTGCAACCTGTGAGAAACTATTTATAATCTTTTCAAATTGACATAAAACAAGTTTTGCAGGCATGTTAATGTTATACAGATTACATTCTGATTCAAAAAATTAATTAAAAATTAAATTAAAGCATATGCATCATGAACAAGTACATAATTTCTAAGATATTAAAGTAAAATTGGAATCTGAAAATACACTAGCTACAGCTATATAGCTATCGTCTAGTTTTTCAATTGATTGTGATCATAAATAATTACAGATACAAGATAAATATGAAATGAAAATATTAGTAATTGAGCAGATATCGGAACTTATTAATAAAACAATACCATACCATCAGTTCACTCGGACTTTCACATCCGGAATTCTAACACATGTCAATCATCACTATTTTGAACCGTAATTACTTCAGTATCTATTGCATATGCTTAATTCAATCATGCTTAATGAATTTGTTGCTAATTACTACTGCTAACGATGTCATTGTTTTGCGTACAGAATTGTTCACAAGTTTGGAAAGTTTTGAAAATTTTATTTCACAAAATTTATTTGTCAAATGTATAAATTATGTTAATTTAATGCTATACATTTGTGCATGTTATATTCCTTATATAATTTTGCATGTTATTTCGTGAATCGTGAAAAATAAAACTTTGTAAAAACAGTATCATTAAAGTACTTCATTAGACTAAGGGTATTCAATTAGTCACATACCATATATATGCTTATTACATGACTTCTTAATCACAGTTATGTTCCTGGGGCCAATTACGAAATATAACTTGCAAACTATTTATTACAAACTCTTTAGTCAACATGAACTTTTCTATTCTGCAAAGTTTGAAAATGCCATATATTACAGTGGAGGCAAGGGGATATACAAGTACACCTCCATAAGATACAAATTATCTGTGACATTTTTGTCAAGCGAAAAGTGTACTTGGGACAGATAGATCATTAACTGAAATGTGGGAACTCTGTTACAATTTTAGTTAATTGATTGCTTCTGGCAGGTCTGGATGTTAAAAACTTGTGTGAATGTCCCAGTTAAAACATACTCTTAAACAGTTTTTAACTAACCTCTGTAATTATTGTCATAAATTTGTTTTGCCTCAATCTGGTGTACTGAGTGATGGGCCATATGGGTCTGAATATCCTTTGCATAAATCTGGTCTGTTATTAAAAGTCATTGGGTTAAACCCTGGTGATACTTCTGCTTTATACGTGAATATCGGTTGTGAATGTCCAAGGTTAAAACATACTCTTAAACCAGTTTAACTAACCTCTGTAATTAGCATCATATTCTTGTTTCGCCTCAGCTATACCGAGTGACGGGCTATTTTGGCCTGAAAGTCCTTTGTATAAACCTGGTCTGGTAAGGTCATTGGGTTAAAACCCGGTTGTACCTCTCCTTACCTGATTATCAGCTGTGAATATCCTAGTTAAAACATACTCTTAATCCAGTTTAACTAACCTCTGTAATTATCGTCATATTCTTGATCTGCCTCAGCTGTACTGAGTGACGGGCCATTTGGGTCTGAAAGGTCCTTTGTATATATCTCGCCTGTTGAGATCATTGGGTTAAACCCTGGTTTTACTTCTCCTTACCTGATTATCAGTTGTGAATGTCCTAGGTTAAAACATAAACCAGTTTAACTAACCTCTGTAATTATCGTCATACTCTTGATCCGCCTCACCGGTACTGAGTGACTCGCCATTTGGGTCTGAAAGGTCTTTTGTATAAATCTGGCCTGTTAAGGAGTCAATTCCAAGAGAGAAACAAAAAAAGAAGGAAGAAAATAATAGCAAATAGTAACATGCAACAAGATACGAGCTCATCGCACAAAATGGAACTTTTGTAAAAATGTAATATAGAAAAGTAACTTGAAAATAATAGAATGTACTTCAACTGATAAGATTTTCATAAGGTGTCAAAAATGTTCTACAGATATATCTGACAAGATGTACACATCCAGGCCATGGGAGACAACTGTCAAATTTATTTAAATGAAAAATAGAGAGCAAAAAATGGGAAAATTAATTTAAAAAAATTAAAAAAACAACAACATAATTTTGCAACCAAGTGTACAATGCCAGAAATTTGGCACTGAAGATATCTGGTATTTAGTTTTTTAATTCAAAACTTTATCAAGATATATTTTTAACACCTTTAAAATTACCATTTTGAAGTACATTTACTATAAAATCTTAACTACAAATCTTCAAATCTTGTCAATCAAAATCTCCTACTATTCTGTAAAGATAAGATTCTAACAAAAACTCAAAAGAGAGATTATTATCATTAAAAGAAATTAAATACACAAAAATGCATGCAAATCAGCAGTCCAGGCGAAGAGGTTATTCAAGAACAAGTTTGGTTTGGAACTGCATTAAAACATAGCGAAAAGTTCCACATCTGGACTAGTTTTAACCCCCATGAGAACTACCTGCCGATTGGCCAAAAAGAAGTTTTCATTATCAATTGGACCAATCAGCAACATTGTTAGAATAATTTCACCCCAAAAAAATTGGGGTGAATTATTTGCAAAGCTCCATTCTGATTGGTGATTAAAGTGAAGATATCATGTAATTGACCAATCACATGCAATGTTAGATCGGCAGGTAGTGCTCAGGGGGTTAAAAACAAAGTTATATCCAGGTAATATGTAAATGTCCTTTGCATTATGCACACGACATGCAGAACTGTTCTCCTACAATACTTTGTTCATTACATGATCTTTGTCATTTTGTGTTCACAACAAATATCAACAATTGGGTGCAACATCGCTAGTCAACACTATCACTTTTAAATTAAACATATAAATCACATTGCCACTCATTGATAAATTCAAATATTTGTCTTGTTCTCCTATTACATGTAATGAACAAGGTATACATTTTTGTATACATAAAGAGTTCAGAAGCAAACCTGATATATCTGATGGCTGCCTTGTGTGGGTTTTGTCTTTATATTGTTATTTTATGTAAAAGATATCTTTGTAATGGCTAATTAGGGTGGGCACTAAAACAATAAATGCTGTATTAAACGCTGCTGTATGTAAAAACTGATGTCCATTCCCACACAAAACTAATTAATAACAAAGAAGGGAAGAAGCTTACGCATCGTACACAGGAACATACATAGAAATACTCAAACATTACAAACTTCATCTCGTACAATCTGTATTTGTACCGTTTATCTCGACCGCTCATACCCATTAAGACCTGTTTATCTGGAACACTCTCTGTAGCTCAGTGGGTTAGAGCATCCGCACCCTCCGAAGGTAAGGGGTTCAAATCCCCAGTTCATCCAAAGTGGCCCCTGGTTCACTCCAAATCTTGATGAACCAGGGGCCAAAGTGACTCCTATTTTCACCCTTGATCCCCACACAGTATACATGTCCTTTTTTTCTCTCAGGATTATATGCCTATGCATGCTATATGTTCCAATTGTAATATCATATATCAAAATATGCTAGTGTGTGATGCATGCAGTGGCATAGGCAAGATTTTGGTGTGAGAGGGCAAAGCCAAATTTTCGTCCCCATTTAGGTGGCAAAGCTAGATTTTTGTCCCCCCATTTAGGAGGAAAGGCCAGATTTTTGTCCCCATTTGTCAATTTTTGGACCCATTTTTGGTCATTTTAAGGACATTTTGATCTTTACCATCCCCATTTTGTCCCTGAAAGTTTGCTGGGGGACTCTGTCCCTCTGCCATGGATGCATGGCTCTTCTTTCCCCTCATCAATAACACTTAAGGCAGCACATATAGTGTATATCACGTTTTGCTCCTGTATTCTTCACACATATTACACTTTCTGGTTGAGCTGCAAAATGTATATCAAATATGTATCAAGCAAAAATATAAGCCTGTTAAAAAAGAAAAAGAAAAGTTATCAAAAAACTTGGATTGGAGAGATCCAAAGCAATATCATCAATTCACAGAGTACTGATTCAAAAGGGCATGCTGGATCGTTGATTCCGTGTAGTTGCACTATTTACATACCAAGCAACTGTGAGTCTTCGGTCTCGTTGCCTTCGTGAGTTATATAAATAGGATCTTTCACTCGACTTGTTAACCTGTGGAGTGAAATCTGGCCTGGAAGTAAGCATGAACCAGTTTAGTGTACAACAGTACAAATTTAAAAGGATGAACCCGTTTAGTGTACAAATTTAAAACGTGATTAAAATAAATATAGAAGCAAACCTTACCTTGAAATCTTAAAGTTAATTTCTTAGAAACAAATATTATAAAGAAGCAGTTGATTTAGTATTATAACACTTTGCACTATGGTGTTTTTACAACTGTAAAGAATTATTCTTTATTGTGAGCTGTGCAATAATTATAAGCCCTGGGGAGGGTAAAATTGGGGGGGTTTTGTGGCAATCCAAAAAAGAGGGGGGAAATAAACTTTGGGCAGGTCAAAGGGGGGAGGGGGTTAGAAGTTTCTGTTATAAAAAGTTTCTCTCAGACTGCACGCAAAGCTTTTAAGTTTGCCCATTACATATCTTTATATGTACACATTTTCAGATGTAAGAAAACATAAATCACATGACATTTGTTGCGACTAATAAAACAGAAGCAGTACATACATCCATGTAGGCATATGTTTTTTACATTTCTTTGGAGAGACACGTTCTTTCCCTTTCTCATACCCCTTCCATTTAAAAAAATTACATCAGCATGTACATGTACATGCAATACTGGGTCACCCCCAGGATAGGAAACTTGCGGATTTAAAGAGCTTGGTTTTCGGAAGGAAATCACAAATAGGAAATTACAGCTGTCACCACACTGGTAACACCTGTAAACAAAGTTGCCGGTTTGAACTGTCAAACTTCACCACAGGCATCAAGTATGTACTTCAAAGTTCATACATGATTTTGATTCAATCAATTATTTACTAACACTGAAAAATGTTGTACATGCCAGAGCAAATTTGTATCAATATTAGCATTTTCATTTTTGAAATATTTCGCAGAATATTTTGAACTTTGATTCATGCTACTGCAAATAAGTGATAAGGAATTTCGATTCATAATTATCACCAAGAAATTCTTTCAGAATTTATTTCACAGAGTTGGCACCTTTTTCTCTCCTTCTCATTTTCTATTAAGGAAAGTAAGAAAGAAATCTAATTCTTAGTCTTAGTTATGTTGACATTTCCTCATTTTCCTGTCGAAAGGAGTTATATATCAAATTATAATTTGTTCAGTTTATAAATAATTGGCCAAGATTCATAACATTGTGGATTAATATAAAGAATCATTAATTAGAATCTGGCACGAGCAGCACCTCTGCTAGCTGCGCTTTTGACTTCTGCCAGCTTCTGTGAATTTATGCGAGCTTTTCACATGTGCAGAAACAAAAACAAATTATTTTTTGCCGATTCAGTAGTCACTAGTCAAAGTCAGCAGTTTAGCCAGCATTTTTTTCCCAGAGGGGTCAAGAGGAAGGGGAAAAGGGGGTTGGTGATTGGTGATTGGGTGGGCAAATTGAGCGAAAAATTGACAGGACAAATAGTCAAATATTGTCCAAAATGGTCAACAACTTCAGGCCTAAAATTCTTTACAAATTCTGGCGGCCAGCATGGGCGGGGGATGTTTCACAGGGGTAGGCAGCTGTACCCCATGGCAACACCACTGTAACAAGTATAGTTCATTTAATTTTACGTCACTGAATAGAAAGTGATAATCATTTGAACAGGTTAATTACCCACAGATAGTCAAGGAAGTAAAAGATACTTTTTGTTTCATATGTAAATAAACATGTGTAAAGTTTTAATTTGTTGCATAATTATCGGTAGTAGTAACTCCCTGGAGTTACTTATAGCATGTTGATGTGTACTATTTTAATTAAGGAAATGCATTCAAAGAAAGCAAAAATGGAACCAAAACAGAACTTTTAAATGTATCAAATAACAAGGAAATTTCAATCCAAATTCAGTTTCACCAAAAGCATGAAAATCAAGGTATTTAGAATCCAAATTTCCCCATTATTATTCAGGGTGTCCCTGAAAGAACTGTATCATCGGAAACTGAATTGTTTGGGTATTTTAATGCATAAACCGAACAAAACTAAATAACTATTGTGGTTGAGAAATATATCAGCTATCACGTAATTTTTGAATTTTGACAATTGACCGCTCTGTTTTTGAATTATAAGAAATCCTCCTTTTCCTATGTTTCCTACGATACAGTTCTTTCAGGGACACCCTGTATAAAAGTGAACTATAACAGTTACAATGAAATCAAAAGCATTATTCAATGTGAGACCAAATTGTGTGTAACTTAGTAATCCCTACACTGAAACTCTCAATCAATCAATTACAATGTGAGTTTCTGTTTAAATTTCAATTTTAATTTGATTATTAATTTGTCAGCATTAATAGCCTATTATGTTTCCAGAATGTACTTTAATTGAGTCGGTTTTAAAGAATTCATATTCAAGAGGTGGTTCCTATTCTTTGTTACAAGTTTCTTAGCATCAGAAGCAAGTTTCGATCTTTTGTGGTCTCCAGGTTTTACTTGAAACTTTACCAATTTAGAAAACAGGCTCATATGAAAATGTTCACACCTTTTTTGGGCATAAGCCATTAGAAAATCAACTTTTATACTGAGGCCGAATTGGTCAAGCTGGGAGATTCAGTGATTGTTGATAGAAAGACAGCTTAGGCTAATAGAAATTGGCACTCCATTCATGGTGGTTGTTGTTGTGGACCAAATAATAATGAAGTATAAAACATGTAGGCCTATGTCCGGCACTTATGCAGGGTGATTCTTTGTTGGATTATTTGATCCTATTTGTGACCCCTTCTCATAATTTATTGCTTTATTTTTCCCACAAGTCGAGTCGTACCGTCAATGCGAACTTGGATGTAAGCTTAAGCTTTATCATGTGTGTACATGTTGACGCAAATTCAAGAAAGTAGAAAACTTGGAAGTATGACAATTTGCCTCTGTATTTTGTAAACCAAAACAAAAATACTTTAATAAATATGAATATGAGAGTAGAGTAGAGTCATTCTATGACTGTGAATTAATTTACATGCCAAGACAAAAGTTATGAATGAATGCAATGGTTTATAATTAAACTTGTCACCATGGTCACATGTATATCGCCATGATTGGGTCACGTATGTAGGCCTATTTGCATGCTTGTCGTGGGTCGACCTGGCCAAAAATCCTGGGCGTTTGCGGGTCGAATGTTGAACCCAAAATTTACGGTCGACCTGGGAGAAACCGATTTACGATAACTTAAGTGGTCTATCGTGTGCGATACACTATTTTGGGTCGACCTGGGATTTTTTTCTCCCAGCTTGACCCAAAACGCTTTACTGAGTCTCACCTCCAGTTTGGTCAGTGGCTTAGCGTGAGTCATCCTATTGGGGGAACAAACCATGATGGGGGAGGGCCAGGGGCAGGGTTCGATTTATAGTTTGAAAAATTTGCGTAGCAATTTTTAGCGAAAACCTTATTTAGGCGATGTTCTTATAATATTAGCATATGTTTACATTGTAAAAAATTGCTATACAAGCTGAAATTTGTGTAGCAGGTTTTGCTCCACGACACTAGTTAAATCGAACCCTGGCCAGGGGGCACCGGGCCTGATTGGGGGCACAAGCCATTTTCACAAATTTTTAATTTTTAAACATTAAATTTTACAGGACTCTATAAAAAGCCTTACTAATACCATTTTTAGCCAATACAACCTCCCAAAAAAGACTTTGAGCTAGTCTACTGTATACATGTAAAAAGAGATTGAATATTCTGCAGTACTTGTAGGAAGCATGTCCGTGCTCCCAGATGTAAAATAGTGCTCATTTGCAGGGTTGCCCAAAAATTTTAACCATTAATTCATATGAGATAGCAAACTACCGGATTTGGTGGGCAGGAATGCCAGTGGCCTTAAAAAAGTCTCAAAACAGGCTGAAAATAAATAAAAGTGCAGAAATTTGGAGTAACAAAAAGTAGGAAATCAGGCAATTGCTTGAAAACTGGCATCACTGTGTGGGAGCCAATGCAGAACAATTGCCCAATTTTTTCTTAACCATGTTTCTATAGGACAGAAAATTGTCAAATGACTGGGAAATATTTAAAAGGCTCCCAATTCGGCTACCAAATTGAGGGTTTGGCAACCCTGCTCATCTGATGCCGATTACACACACATATACATACACAAACAAATACATAGCACCATCATCATCCTTACCTTAGTAACCAACAACTACTTTTAATAAAGCTCAAAATAACCTTTCTTCTTTCTTATTAAAAATCTCAAAATATAAAACCATTAAAAAATTTGAAATGGGTCAATGGAACACATCCTTTTCACAAACCCATCCACCATATGCAAAACTACTCTTATTGTTAAATTAAAATTACAAATTGCATTTGTCATCACATAAGTTAATAGGTTGCCATGGCGACTTACCCTGCCAGTAGTAGCTACCTACAGCTCCTAACAATAGCTCTGAACTATCCTGTAATAAACAAAGATGAATGAACGTATAAATACTGCTGTCATAATTTAGTGATTCAAATAATAGGCAAATAAGGAAAAAGTGGGTTTCATTAAAGCTTTTCATAGAAATGTATGGTGGTTTTATGAATTTTTAACATTTTTTTTTTTTAAATGAAGCTCAATTTTCAGACTCTTTCATACTAGTATCCATGCTTCGATTTTCAATGTATATTGCGCTGGTCTTCATGCTTGTCCCAGTGTTGTTTTTGTTTTTGCAAGCAGATGTTCAGTGAAATTGATTTGAAATGTGATATATATCACAGATTTTTAAAAAATGAAATTTTTTACCTATGCATGCAGACATCAGCTTTTGAGACCAAATATTTTATTTGCAAAACCAATAAACTGGTCCAATTAATACCCTTCGTTACGTAGTATTATAGAGATGGTTAAAAGCAAATACCGTATGTTTGTGATGAAGTTGAGCATTGTGAGTCATTTGTCATGCTAATCAATTTTATTTTTGACCTTTGTATTATTTATGCCCATATGATATGCTGAAATCCTATTCAAATTGGGTTTATGTTTACTGAGATATGATAAATAAATGAATGTTGCACAAACAAATAGAATTTAAATTGAATAAAATATTTAAAAACAAAATGGATAAAAATAAATAAATGAAATAAATGAAATAAATGAAATAAAATATAAAATAAATAAAACATCTAGAACAAAATACACAAAATTATAAATGAAATATATAATAAAATTAAATAAGATTAAATAAATAAATAAATAAATAAATAAATAAATAAATAAAATAATATAAATAAACTAATATAAAATAAAATGGAAAACCTATAAAATTAATAAAAATTAATAAAATAAATAATAAAAGGAAATAATTTAAATTAAAAAAAAGTAAATGAAACAAATTTGATAATATTTTAAAAATTAACAAAAGTTATAAATAAACAAAATAAAATAAAATAAAATAAAATAAAATAAAATAAAATAAAATAAAATAAAATAACATTCAAATATGGAAACTTACAGATTTATCATGATAAAGGGCATTTATAGTATTGGAAAAAAGGGCATGAATTGAGAGTACAAATAAACAAGAATCCATAGAATGTCCACACATAATTAAAAAATGTTAAACTGTTTTGAAAATAGCATTTAATACTAATATTATCAGAACACCTTAACCACATCATTTTGGCAAGTGCAAGTAGCATGCCAGAGACTACGACCTTCTTTTAATAATATTAACCTAAATATTTGAGCACTTGAATGACACATATTTGATTCTATGGGACTGGGTTTTAAAAAATCATACCGCAATTAATACTCAAATAATCATAATCATAACACTACCGAGCACGTCACAGCCATATATATTAAAGTGGGCCAAGCTCCATGGTGACACCTCAGAGGTTGGTATTAATAAAACTATTCAGAGAATTTGACTTTCAAGTATTAATTCAAACAAAACCATGGTCGAGTGCTTGAACACAAAAAATTTTATTGTCTCAAAACAGGCAAAACCCTAAAAGGCAAAACAATGGACTTTTAAACTATTGTTGCTGAGCTTTTAAGCTGAATTTAACGTCACCATCGTCCGTCAATAGAAACAACTGGGTCATAGTCCTACTGTAAAATAAGTACTTTATGGTTAAATTTATTTTTTTCATTTTGGCTAAAAGAAGCATTCATTTTTTTTTATATTTCTTTATCTTCAGCAACATAAATATAATCATATTTCATTAATCCTTTATCCCATTTTAAGGGATATTCCAAACTTTGTGGCCTGTTTAGTAAGTGTGAATATCAGATGACAATAAAAAAAATACTTTAGCCCTACAAATGACCTAATTTTCCGTGAAAACCTCACATTTTTTGTTAGCGAATTCAGTAAATGCAAACTGGTACTAGTCAAGGTTTTGCCCCAAATACTAGTAAATCATACACAGGTAATCGGAAGTGGTGTAGTTGGTGGTTGAATTTTCCCCCACACATATCATACTTTGGTATGTTTGAAAAATTTATTGTGTTCATATCTCAATGACAAACTTACCGACACACGTCTCATGTTGCTCAACTTTTTGAGAAAAAAAGAAATGTTTGATTGAGCTCATGATAAAATACTTTACCCAAACAATAAAGAACTTAATCCTTGGTACGTGCCCTCTAGCAGACATATTGAACGCTGTTTTATGAAAGTTGAATTTTAATAAATCCAGTGTTTGGGTTGAACTGCAATTGTAAAGTTAGTGAATAAATAAACACGACCCTATGAGAATGTACATTAGACTATGCGCCCATGACTACCATTCTATGGCAATGTTAACAACCAGTTTCAGTGCTAGTCCTGAATGAAAGTAGAGTTTCTGTTAGTATCAAAACATTTTATTTTGCCTGCTTTGATAATAACAAAGTCCAATTCAAGTTCTACTGAATGGTGGCCTAAAGCAGTATTTTGATGGTGACTTTTGGAGTCGTTATCAAACGATAAATCTGTAACTGTTACACTATATTATGTACTTTTGATACTGACTTTTACAGCAACAATATCACAATAGAATCTTGTGTAAAGGGGGCTGAGGTACTCAATACAAATGACCATACAGGATGTACCGCAAACATGGGTCACATTTGCGGCCATTCGGTATATCAATGACCCTTTTTCGAGGCCAAAAACATGGTACGTGAATGTATGGACGGGTCATTTTCAAAAATTTTTGAAATTTTACAGAAATTAGCATACACGTTTGGCTCCTTGTAGCCAGAGATTTCAAAATTTGACAAAATTGTTCGAAAAAATTTGAAAAACATGCCCAATTTGTGTTATATTTGGCTGATACATGCAAGTTTGACTATTGGTGAGAGATGGTACAAATTTCTTGGAAAATTGGTATATTGGTGTGTCCACTTTTAAATTTTCAGCAGCAAACCCCTACCCAAGCCAAATTTGAGTAGCTAGCCCCAGGGAAGGGGGTCATAGTTTCATGAAATAAACACCTTGATATATCTCAACAGCACCAATATGTGATGTGATCAAGGGAAAACGTGTCTAATATTGAGTTTAAATCCTTTTGTTTCTTATTGTTTTCAGCAACTGAAATTGCCTATATAATAATTATGTAACCAGAAGTTCAATTCTCATGGGGTTTGCATCAAAAAGTAGCATTTTTTAAGGGCTATGCATTTTCTTTGATTGTGTCACATAGGCCTATATATATCAACATAATACACATATATACTTACTTTGGTTAAATCCACACTGAAGCCAGCTTGACAGTGTGTTACCCCATCAAAACCCCATAAATTACCTGCAAAAATAGAATAATAAAATATGCGAAAACTTAATATTGCTTTATAAAGCCATTATTTATATCACTAAAAGACTAACAAAAATTTAAAGTAATGTATCTCTGAAATAAGTGTTGTGAACGTGTTAAGGCAGTTGTTTGCATGCACATTGAATGAACGCTCGCAAGCTCTGCACCCATTGAAATGCGCACTGACATCACCGACTCGCCAAGAGAAAATATACTATGGTTCTGGCTTCTTAAATTCACCTTTTCTATAAAAGCATTAATGCCCAAAATTTGCTCTAAGACTTCATACACACACTTGGAATACTTTATTCCAAAATTAAACCAATTTGTTTAGCACAACTCTCCTTGCAAATGTTATTTTTGTTTAGCAATACCACTGCCTAGCAACGCTGGCCAAAATTAACACTAATCATGACTAATGGGGGACCCTCAATTTGACAAAGATACAAACAGCCTCAACATCCGATGCAAAGTTCAACAATGCCCATGCTCCATAACTGAACTGATCAAACTGAACTCTTTAATGTGTAGGAGTTCAAAATTTCCAATATTAAAGTGATGAGTTCAATCATGACATTCAACCAATGGTATCTGACTATACCGTAACTGTGTCATTGGTGAGGAGTCCATTGATGGATATCAGGGAAGTTATCGCTTAGGCTTTTAATGCTTTGGTTAAGATATGTATTCCGTCCTACACATAAAAGATATGACCTTTTTTATGGCCAATAGAGTAGCCAACTTTTCTCAGATTGAGATGGGATGGTTTCACGAGGTGCATGCTCAGGCTGGGGATCACGTCCCCCGAACTGCCATAAACCTGCATAAATCAGCCTAATTTGGGCACATTTCAGCCACTCAGCACCCTCATCTGGTTAAGCTCCCAGTCCCTGGGGTTGAGATTTCTGGCCACATCTCTGGTCAGTTCAAGTTCATGGAACTTTAAATGGGGGTTATTTAAGCAAAAATTAGGTCCGACTATTCCACAACTGGTGTCAGTCCTTCAAGGGGGTGGGGGGTTCATGTGCACGGCCGCTGTTGAGCCATGCAGGGGACAACTGGCTGAAATTTGTAATGCCAGAAAGCCTAGCTAGAAATTAAGGGCCTGTTACCTCAGCACTAAACTAGCTAGGCTCTTGCCACACCCGCACTCTGTGTTGGGACTGAGACTGATACCTGTATGGTGATTCAAGATATTCCAATCTTTCTTCGCTTGCTATTGCGGTTTGCAAACAGGGCTAGTTCTACATTTTAACTGAACCAGTGCTACTTACTACTATGCCTGCATGCTGGTCAGACTAGGGTAACAATGGTTTAAGAGTCAATTCATAGCGTGAGTCCAGTAATTTGAGGAGTTAAATTGTGCTACTTAGGTGTACAATCAAAGCAATAATGAAAGTTGATCCACCATGTCAACTTTATAAGCCCTGTACATGTATTCAAGGCATATGCTGTGCAACAAACGACAGAGGGTCTTGTTCGGCATAATTCTTTTCTCAAAGGTTTGACAAGAATTCACCATGCCTCATATAGTGTGACTATGAGAACCCATACCCATTTCTCTTTTTTGATACGGACATAGGTGGAGAAACGTACCCCTATACTATGTCATATTTTAAGAAATGGGGACGGTTATAGGTGCATACTATCTAGATACTAATGCCTGTAGCTGTATGTATAGTATACTCTATGCAAAATACGGGCACTTTCCTAATTATAATTTTTTTTTTTTTTTTTTTAAATCAGACTTTATACAGCCCTTGAATTAAGGATCTGAAGGAGCACGGCAACGTTTTTAGGGCAAGTTGATATGATAATTGCCTTGGATTTTCACTGAAAAGGCAAGGCAGCACAGCAGTTTTTAATATTTCAAGAGGGCATCATGTCAACTGTTGATAATTTGAGAAGGGCACCAAGGCAATTTCTCAAAAGTGAAGAAAACACAAACAAACATAGATAGATGATTTTTATAATGAAGGGACAGGGCTGGGGCACCGGCGGCAACTTCATTAGAGGGCACAACAAGTGACTGCCTTGGGTAAAGGGCGTATTTTCAGGGCATTACGGCAGTGGGGTTGGGCACCCACGGCAAAATGCCATGGGTGCCGTGGGTTAATTCGAGGGCTGAGACTATATTGGAATCTAACCAGCAGATGGACAGCCAATAAGGCCCCTAACAGTCAATTTTGAGTTTCCGGTCACATAATTTCTGAAAACAAGTGAGGTAACTTTTTCATTATTCATTATTCATTATTTTTCTGCCTTTCATTATATGACCAACATGCATGTAAAATGTGTTGTTATTTGCTGCTCACTCACTTGAAGATGGATGTTTAGCCCAAATGAGATTCAAAAGTATATTACAAAGAGTCTGCAAGGTTGACAGCAAAATGCATGTTTTGATTTTGATTTTTCCACAAAAAATAAAGGGTTATTCATAATTTTTTTTGCAAATATAACCAGTTTTTATCGGTATTTTCTGGAAAATCACAATAATGAATTCAAGTGAGGGTCAGAAAATGAAGTGAGGGCGGGTGACGGGAAACTCAAAATCGACTTTCCTTGGCCTAATAGACCATGGACTGCTAAGATCTTGAACTCTCCAATTCAGCAACATAAAACAAACTTGTCTGTTTAAACAGTCTCTCCATTTGGAGATACGCTTGAGTCCTGATGGGACCAGGCTCAAACTGTCCTTTGAATCACTGAATTGTACCAGTTTGTGGTTCCGTTAATTTATGGTGTTATTTTGTTATAAATGTCCTATGATCAAACAATACAGGTCTAATAAAGTTGCTTGCTCTATTAAAATATTGAGACACCACTAAAATGTGTTCAACCTCACTAACATTTAACTATAAAATGAAAGTACACATTTTAAAGAATGTAGAAGAAGAAGAAGAAGAAGAAGAAAAAAAAAAACCCAGAAAAAAAAAAACATGTTGCAGAGTCACATCACACTTTATCCTCTCAATCTCAACAAGTTACTGGGCAATATAACATGATTTGACTCTGTGTCAAGTTATTAAAGCCAATAATTGCTGATGGACTACAGGGGATGTGTAAAATATTATTGGTATGATTAAGAGAGCATTAAAGGATCTATGTAGGACTATATTAATATACTTGTGATCAAACAAAATCCCCTGTTCAGTGTTCACTGCATTGTACATAGTGACTCGAGGACAATTGTGCACACATTCTCCCTCGTTTCCTCTCCATATGTTGATGAACAATGGCGATTGCCATACGGGTATGCTCCCCCGCAAAGACCCCCTTTTAGAATTTTGCAGCTCCGAAAAAACCCCTAAATTAGACCAAAATAGAGCTCCGAATGACCCTTAATTTTTAAAGTACCAGCTCATAAAGACACCTAAATTGCTCAGGTGATTTTCAACCAAAAAGCCCAGAAAGACCCTTGATTTTACCTGTTCGCAGCTCCAAAAGACCCCCTTTTACCTGTTTGCAGTTCCAAAAGACCCCCTTTTACTGGTGCAACGTCAGCTCCCAAAGACCCACCACCTCAAAATTCCGGGGCACAATACCATATTTATAATGTGCCCCAACCCCCACCCCAACCCCCACGTCAAGGATATTACTGCATTTAAACTGAAGTTAAGATTGTCTTCTGTTCTTGTGTGAGTTGCAAAAAAATGATGTAATACTGAAGAATCCCATCTACAAGCATATGTGATGTGATCAAGCAAAATCAGTCAGAACTCGGAAATATTAAATTTTCAGTTTCTTATAGGATAGTAAGAGGCATTTACAAAGCTGCATTTTGCAGAAAACTCCATTGACATTGAACAACCAGTTCCAAAGATATGATCAATAAAAGAGTTTCCAAATCAAAAGAAAACAAAAGGAAATATAACCTTTCTTTATTTGGCTATATCTCAAAATCATTATTTCCGAGTTCCAACTGATTTTGCTTGATCGCATCACATATATGCCTCTAAATGAGGATTTTTCGACGAAAGAGATGAAAGGCAGACACCTCCTCCACAAATACTGTACAATAGACCAATCATAATATAATACTTGAGGGAATTGCAAGGAGCGCATATCCTATCAAACAACAATAAACCATCACAGCCAGGTTCAGCTTATTGTACGTAAAACCAAGACATCAGGATTAAGTAAAGTTGGCTCAAATATTTCAAAAGAACAACCAAACTACGTCTGTATGGGCTCAAACCATAGACCAAAATGGTCTATGCTCAAACTCACTTTGTCAAACACCAATGGACAAGAGTTTCATTGAGCTATAAACTTGAAAAAAATTGAGCTACCCTCTACTGTGAGAGAACTTTCACATCTTTCGCTTTTTCTCTTCCTAATTTTGACTCTCTCAAATGAAGGACGAGTAAATTATATACTTAATTACCCAAAGGTAATGTTTCAACATGTCACTTCCCTTAAAATAATTAGCCCAAGGAGTCAATATAGCCTCATTATAGTGTCACATTCCAATAACCTCCATTGAAGAGCCTAAGGCAGTAGTTGACCTCAAGTTAAGGGAGTATGAGTTTATGTACTTAGAATCTATATATGAAAGTTATTCTGGGTGTATACACCTAAATTGGTGGTTATTGAACTTAGTCTTGATCTACATCCCTAGATATCCAAAACAAGCTCATCTATCAGTACACAGTTCTTTAACCCCAATAGGCTTCTACTTGCATAGAATGACCTTTGATCGTGTTGGGTACAAAAACTCATTCTCCACAACTTGAGGTCAAATTTTGAGCTATGTTAGTTAATGGAGGTCATTTAGCTTTGCAATAAGGGATGAGGTAATTATGTCTCATAGCGCATGTAGATGGGACTGGGAGATGGGAATGTACGTTTGCATTCTAATGTACATTTTAATTGTGTATGCAAGCATCAACATCAAAGACCATGACGACAGCAACGGGCTATTCCATTTAAAATCCACACTACCCTATGGAAGATTTAGCTAAAGTCTTCCACAGAGGGAGTATAAGTTTCGAATAGAATAGACAATTGGGTAACTTCCATTTGAAATACTCACTCCAGTTGTGGAAGATATAGTTAAAGCCATAGTACGGGGCAGTATGGGTTTCAAAATGATTAACTCTGACCAATTACATTTAAAAAGCATACTCCCCCTGTGGAAGATATTTCCAAAATCTTTCACAGGGGTAGTGTGGATATCAACTGGAACAGCCCAATCCCACGATATTTAGCATTACATTTTGCTTTACTGTGAATAAACCAGTTGATCCTATTTGAAACCTATTGAACAATTACGTCAATTACACATCTTATCAGTGTTCTATTTTTAGCTCCATTAAAAGTTCTCATAAGGGTAGGACCAATTTTGTTACCATGGTTACTGCTACAACAAAAGCTTTGCATACAACATGGTTCAATTTTTTCCAACTACAAATTACTGCATTCCATTGCAGTAGCGAAATTATAGATTTGTGTAAAATGTTTTCTATTGTTTTTAGCACACAGCTTTCAACTTAACCATTAGTAGGCTATGTTAGCACATCTTTGACAGTAACAAGGTACCAAATGCTGAATTTTGATGATTTTTATGATCCTTCTGATGAGCAAATCATTAAATGGGCCTTTCAGATCAAGGACCAGTACTTTTGAAATCAAGATCAGTGTGCACTTGCATAGCTAGCTGGCTTTAAGGGACCGTTCACAAACACTTGTAAGGGGGGGCCTGATGCAAAAAATTTTTATCGCAAAACTTTTTCGCCCCTTTTTGACATGAAAATTATGGGTCAACGGTCAACCCCATAAAAAAGCATATAAACTCAATTTTTCCAGGAAAATGTGTGGTCATTTTTCAGGGTCCCCCCTTAGGAGGGTCAAAAATTTTCAGGGCCCCCCTTTTTGCATCAGCCACCCCTAACAAGTGTTTGTAGACAGTCCCTAAGTGGCATTTCATGATCCATGTACAGCTTCACCCCCACCCCCCCAAAAAAAATTACTTCGAACAAGTTGAGATTCTTATAATACCATTAGAAACCTACGGCTACTCAATGTTTGTGTGCCTTTAAGCATTCTTGCGGTTTTGATTGTTTGACAAAAAATCATCCAATTTGTATTTTCTGTCTGTTGACAGACAGAAATTACAACAGTGGCCTTTAGATGTGGCACTAATATGTGTAAATCGCAAATTCAATGTCACGAATAAACTGAAATTTTGAAATTAAGTTTTTCTCATGGATATCTATAGAACCATACTTTATTATAAAAAAAAAAAGAGAATGCTAAAATCACAAAATACAGTCTTTTTAAGACTGTCTACACAGAGTAAATTTTATGCAGTAAAAAGTGTTGCAACAATTGAAAACAACAGTAACACATTTATGCATTATCGAAAAAAAATAAAGGCAAGAGCATTCCATATTAACAAGAAACACTGGGAGAGCGCGGCTTTTCAATGCATATTTACCAGTGTAGTAATGTTGTTAGCTTGTGTAATGCAGTCTGCGGCAGTGTGCAGCGCTGTCCATTATAGATTGTTGCAACATTTTATCTTAGACCCTGAAAAGGGTCTCAGAATTTATAAACAATATTGTTACACATAAATGCACATCAAATAACACATAATGGAACTGCCTTAAGCATTGCATTAATAAATAAAATCAATGTCGGCAAATTCATATCTGGCGCCTTTTAAGAATTGTTCAAAGCTTTACATTTATTCCGCTCCCAATAATCCCAATTTAAGAATAATGCAGTAATTTTTGGGAATTAAAAAAATATCATCTTGTTATGCCAGATGAAACATACATGTAGCTCAGTCTTAGCAACATTAAGAGAGCAAGCCCACTTGTTGTCCCGGGCGGGGTTCGAACCCACAATCTTGTGATCACGAGTCAAATGGCCAGAACCTTAGTTTTTAGGCCACAATGCTTCCGCTACACAAGACACGCTGAGATGGAGTGGCTTTCAAATACGCATTTACCAGTGTAGAAACATGGTATGCTCCATGACATGTACATACAAAGCACACTGCAGAAGTGCACACTGATGCGGATCTGCCAGGGCCTAGATTTCATCTTGGTTTGCAAGAATCAAAATCTATCATAGTCACTGCACTTACATTGTACTGTATGATACAATGAGAGAAGTTGATTCTCTCAACCGAATCTTACGAGAATCAATACTGTGATTCTTGTTGAAATCTCTTGGCCCTGTCTGCTGTCCCATAGATTGCCCCATTTATTAAAAGGTTGTAAGTTCAAATCCCAGCAATACTTACTATCTGCTGCTTGACAAGGTGAATACTCTACAGAATTGGTTTCTAAGTCACTATCGATTACATAACATGTGCCCACTGGTTCCCGAACATCACCAGCTAGATGAGGAGCTTCAAACCATACATATCTTGGCGCACAAGCCTGTTTAAAAAGACAAACGAAAATTATAAATATTATAAAAATTATAAAATATTTAATCCATGGTTACCTTTTGCTCAGGTCTCCCACAATATGAAACAAGATCCATTTTTTCTCTAAGGAAGAAAGAAGATGACAAGAAAAGTCGTTTTCTCCTTTCAGGCTTTGAACCACAGACCTCTCGGGTAAGCAGGACAAGACCAGGGGTAGCAAGCCATGAGTGTTTACACTGCCTGGCCAGCATTTTCATGTGTATATGTGTGCTCAAGTAATTGCAAAATAGGATCATGTCGCATTCACATGGGATGCTTGTGCTAGCAGTCGCTTTGTGCTGTAAGATTTTGAGGTACTTGGTATAGAGTTACGGTTAACCCTAGCACCCATAGATACCACAAAAGACCATGATGAAAACCACTGTGCATGCATGAATCCCAGGGTCTGCGATGACGCAATATCACCGTAAGTGCTATATGCTCATGGAATCGCTGCCCAGCAGCGTAAGCCGTGTGGCTACCGGTCGGTGATCTTGTGCTTAGTGTGCGGGGGGTCTCAGAGGTTCAATTCCCAGGGATGCCAAGTGACTTCTTTATTCATCTTCTCCCCATTTTCATTTCTTCTTTAACTTCCGATAGCAAAAAACAGGGTTCAGTGTTAGGGTTAATGATTTTTTATTGTTTTCACATTCTTTCAGTTGTCTCTGTTTTCCTGATTTTCATACTATTTCAATATTGTTTTAATTCTAAATAATTTAAAAAAAAGGTTATTTTGAAAAATAAAATACTTAAAACAATTCCTGGAATTACTTTGGTTTGTCCATAAAGTATTCTACAGAAAAGGCAATAAATTCAATTTATCAATTGAAAATAAATATGAGAAAGGTTTTTAGGTCTCCACATACATAAATGACAGGCAGTGAAAACATTTCACTGACCATTAAAATAACTCATAAATCATAAATTAGCAGCATATTTTCAGCTCACCATTATAAAGATCAAATAGAAAAGATTTTAGCCTCATCTTACTGATAAAAACATCTTGATGACGAAGCAACACCTAGTTCACTTTTCTATTTCAATATTTGATACATGTCCTTTGTAAAATTAGCAAATTGTTTGATTTGATAAAAGTGTGGTAATTGCAATGTGTTTCCAAAAACACAAAACATACAGGTACACAATTTCCACACAAGATAGAACCACACATACACTATGGACCAAAATGGCCTCATCCCAATAGCACAGTTCAATAACCTCAATTAAACAATCATAGTGCAAAATTTGACATTAAGTTGCAGAGTATGAGTTTTTGTACCCAAATTTTCTAAGGTCATTCAATGAATATACAAATGTATTGGGGTTAAAGAACTGTGCCCTGATAGATGAGCATGTTCTGGATTCTAGTACTTTGTGATTTGTCATTTTTGTGACCTGCTCCCACAAAATGAGCATTAAGTCACCAAGGCACATACTGATAGAGTCCATTTAACAAAGCGAAATTCAAAAGAAAGAAAAAAAGATATTCTGGAGAAAATATTGTTTTTTTGAAGACCAAAAGAAGTAGCATTCATAACATATTTGGTATGCTTTTAAATTTTTGAATTGAGGAACTCATATCTATATCAAATACCTCCAAGAGTAATTTTGTCAACTTTATGCTGATTTTGTGAGAGCAGTTCACATCAGGGCTAATTCAATGACCATTATGACACTCTACATATATGTAAATTCAGCAAAGCGTATTTTGTCCTTATCCACAAGGCATCCATCCTCCTAGCATCTGACTCCACAGATTGGTTAGTGATGACAGAAGGCATCAATAACGTGCGATATCACTGACTTGTTATTTTGAATATCAGATTCCATCTCCATGAATAACCGTACATTTCTTACATTCCTGTTTTTCGTTAATAACTATAGATATTAAGCTCAATCTGTGTATTGCTTTATATAAATTATAATTTTGTAACTTACAAATTTTATAGCTTCTCTGCTACAGATTTGCAACTGGGATACCAGAACTGGTTTCCAGAGAACTATATATAATCTTGACCACTTCCAAGAAAGTTAATTGCATGAAAGCTTTTAGTATATTAGATGCCTTTATTGACTTGAGCAGAGAATGAGCAGATGACTGAGCAAAACACTGAATAGCAAAAACAATTAATTTTAAGTGTTGTTTAAATGGACAATTTTTATACCGTAAGGGCAACTGGCATAACATAGAAACTTGAGTAATTGTTTTAATTTTGGGTATTAGAGTCTATGGTATAACTATAATTAACATTATTCTACTCTTCTACTAAAATATTTAATGAATGCAATGTTTTCAACAGAAGTGAGCAATTTTATTTTGAAGTACATGTATAATATTTGGAGTAAAGAGTTTCAATGGATTTAAATAAATTTTACCTCAAAAGGTAAATTTTTATGTCTTGGATCTTGAAATTAAAAATGCAAATATATTTTTGGTTTTTAACTGCCGTCCTTTCTTATAGCCAGGATATATATCACAGGACATCTTCCCTATACAAAAAACAAATGAGCAGAGCAGAGAAAACGAACAAACAGACAGACAAGTTTATACATAAACACTACATGTATGCTTACCACTACTTTGCCATCTGCTCCGGCACTTTTTAGAGATGCACCAAACCATTGGTTATCTTTATCTGCTACTTGAGAACCTTGGTCTAATGTGTGACCTGCAAATATTGAATATCAAAATAAATACAGGAGTAAATTATAAGAATCACATAAATGTTGGGAGCAGGGTGTTAGCTACCTGTCATTATGGACGGGCAGTTTTCTTAGGCAAAATTAATGGCTGTGACATACTGGTATGCTAAATTCTACAGATGATGCTTGAATAAGTTCTGTGAACTCAAAAAAAGCTCAAACTAATAAAATGAAGGCTACATAGCAATAGCTATTTGAACTGACTGAACCCCCAGAAGGGGCATAAGTCCTGGGGAAGGGAAGAGGGGAGGGTATAGATGGGAGGGGCACTTAACACAAATTACCATGCGGGTATGTTCCCCAGAAAGACGACCATTTTGGATTTCACAGGTCCAAAATAAAGCTCCGAAAGACCTTTGATTTTGAGAATTTCGGCTCTAATACACAGCAAAAAATGGGAGTAATTTTCTCCCGAGTAAAACATTTTGAGTAAAAACGAGTAATAATTTACTAAAGAAAGAGCGAACCATGAAATTTTGATTACTCCTCCCTAAAGTAAAATCTGGTAAGTTTTACTTGAGTAAAGTTTACTCGGCAGCGTAGTAATATATGCTACAAGTTCGGAGTTCGCCACCGATTTAGGTTGCATTGGAGTAAAGTTTAGTCGGTACAAGTTCGGATTTTGACGACGCGACGCCATTGCAAGCCTATACGTGTGTTGCGGAAGATGGAAGAAGTACCCCTGGTAAAATATGTGTGGTTTTGAATGGCCACTGCCTGAGGTTTAGTGGAAATTTTCCCCATTCTTGAAGGTAAGAGCTGATTATTTTGACCCGCAGGTTAGTGCAATAATTGTGTCATTGTGTGATGCAATAAACATTTCATGTTTGGCATGAAGTTGGTAAACGTAATGCAAATGAATTTAAGCTTACTCAGTCTAGTATGCTAAGTTATATGCTCTGAATGTAGTATCCTGCCCTGCATACGATCATGCTGATATACATATGCAATAAACCAGCCTATCACCTGTTTTATTGTGTTTATTTGGGTTATTTATTATGCGAATTGGTACATCCAGTTATAATGGAGGACAAAATTGTATTTAAATGATGATGACTCTGTTATGATGAGTGACGTCATACTGCATACCCTCTATAGGCCATGCACATGTGGCAGGGCTGTGTTGCCCCCCCCTCCCCATGCTTTGATTCTTTGGCAAGCCAATTATGCCCATCATGTAGTACCTACATGTGTTGGGTTGTGCAATAATTACAGGGGCTGCAAATGAAGGGGGTTTGATTTTTTTGGCAAACCAAAAAGGAGGGGGAGGAGCAAGCATTTTTTGACCAGTCCAAGGGGAGGGCAAGTAATTTCTCTCAAGAGCCATGTTCTCACAATGAGTTTTTTGTTTTATCCTTTTTGATACAGGAAGAGAGTTTTACAACTATAGCTTGGATGAGAGATACTCAAGTTGGACATGGGATCTGAGGGTTAAAGGAACCAAGTAAACTACCTGGTATCTGTGGTATAAAGGACATGATGAACATTATCAATTTTATACTTAAATGAAAAGTAAATAACCAAATTGTACAAAGGTCAGAAAATAAAATTGCTGTGATTTGAATAGAAAATGATGCAAATCGTTCTCTTCCCAAGAGGAAAAGAAAGAAGGAAAATTTTGAACTATCGCTGATGCCTGGTTCATAAGTGTGCTTTATGATCTAAATGTCACATGAGAGCCAATGGCTAATTGATCTTTATCATTTCATATTCTGGTAACTTATATTGCAGATAATAGTGCTAACTACTTTCCTACCTTAATTCTGATATATGATGAAGAATTATTCGTAACCATTTGTAAGACCGTTTTGGAGCAATTTTATTTTGTACCCTTGACAATAAACATCAGACTGTCAGAGGACTTCTGATTTTTGAAATATTGTGGCATCAGACAACAAACATGTAATGGAGAACATTGAGAAATAGCAATGAATAGTTGACATAAAACTAAAAGCAGTGGTTTATACCATCTGTAGTTTAATTTAAAACTCCAACTGAGAGGTATGCTGCATTTCTGACCATCCAATACAAACCTGGTGCAAAATTGCTACATTTAACAAATTTTATGTATCTGTTTTTATAGTTTTCTTATAATATCCTTTAGGGAGGTTTTTAAACCTTTATGGGTCTTCACTCAACTTGTATTTATCATATTTTGAGGGTTTTTTTGGGTTAGATTAGATAGGGCTTTATCACTTAAAAGGCCCTACCTTACACCAGGTTTGTTCTGGATGATTTTTGTTGGGTTTAGGAAGCAAAGGCAACTTTACATTTGCTTTGCTGATGTAACACTGTACTGATTTTGTGGATTGATTGTACTGTTATAGAGTTAATTGCTGTTAAAACCTTTTTTTTTTATTTTGAAGTTTGAATAATACTGTTTAAAAAATAATTTTCTTGCCAGTCATTGTTTGATTAATTGGTGTGATGTGTAAATAATGGCATGTTTTTATTAGAACAGAGAGTACAATTGAATGACAACAGCTTCATTGATTCTGGATATTACAGATGTCACAGTTTCAATCTACTCATTAAACTGAGTAAGACACTATTTTTGCATCTAATTTGAGCAAAATATTTACTCACCTTTAGTAGTAACTTTTACTCAATCCATAATGAGTCAAAATATTATACTCCGTGCAGAGTAAATATTGAGTAAAATAATTGCTCAATCTTGTGGTAAATCTTACTCAACCTTAGTTGAGTACAGTTTCACTCTTTTGTTGAGTCAAAAAGGGGAAAGCGCTTTCCCAGAGTAATTATTGAGTAAAATATTTGAGTAAAAGTCTTACCCAATTCTGAGTAAATTTCTAATCAGCAAGTTGAGTAATTGGTTACTCAACCTTGATGGAGTACAATTTACTCAAAAATGGCGCTTTCCCCTTTTTACTATCAGAAAGAGTAAGATTTTGATCAACTTTGAGCAATTATTTTTTGCAGTGTAAAGACCCCTAAATTGCTCATACCTCACATTATTTTCTGCTTTTTTGAGGCGATTTTCAACCAGAAAGCCAAGAAAGACCCTTGATTTTGACAGTTCGCAGCTTCCCTTTTACATGTTCGCAGCTCCAAATAACCCCTTTTACCATTAAGCCATCAGCTCCAAAAAGCCCGCCACCACCTCAAAATTTGGGAGATTTTTTTGGCAGATGACCAGATTTCATCCGCCGCTGTATAACCTGATTGTGTTTCTTAATTGGCACACTGATTCAGATTGAATCCTCTCCCAAGCAAAGAGAATCCCTCAATGTTCACCGCTAGTCATTAAATCTGGCAGACTCATCTGCGTCATTATGTTTATCATGTTTATTCCCTCATCATGCTTTTGCCTATACCAAACCACATATGGTAAGATCATTTTCCATATCTTTGACCATGCAATTAAAATTAAAATTTTGTGTCTACCAGGGAAATGCCAACATGAGCATTTTGGTGACTGCATTCTATATGTACGTGTATAGGAGGCGTATCAATCATTTCAACACAAAGTTTCACATAATTTTGGTAGAATTTCAGCAAAATCTTAACAATCTTGTACCGTTGTAGGCCTACATTGTATGTCAAAAACACCAATAATTTATGCATGATAACAACATATTGATACAGTCCGAACTACACAATAAACAGCTTCATAGTCAGTGGTGCATACGTAGCCAAGGGGTGGGGGTGAAGGGGACAGCTTCCCTCCTGTGTGACAGTAGATGCATTTTTTGTTTGTTTTATATTTTTAATCACATTTGTGGCAAATGCTTCAGTTATTGCCACCTTCCAGCTTGATCTTGAACACCATTAGTGTGTTATTTCTGATGACAATTCATGACAGGAACATCACACAAAACTCACTAATACCTGTCCAAATTTCCAGTTGATCACACAACATTTGCAGCTATTACATTAAGCATACAGTGAATTACTGTAATTGCATTACAAACTTGTCATTATAATGACACATTTTCAGGGATTTTAAGTTCAGATCAAGGTTGGGAGTTCAGGCACCATACATGTGGAACAGATATTTAATTAAAATCAAGGTGAGGCAAAACTGGTGCTTACAAGTTCAAGTCCTCAAATGTACACTCTTAGAAGAAAGGGTTCTTGGCTGTCCTGTTATATGTAGAACCCTCAAGAGAAAATGGTTCTTGAAAATTTAAAGAACCGCAAAATGGTTCTTTCTGGCCTTTCCAGAATCCTTTTTAGATCCAAAATGATTCTTTCTAATCTTTCCAGAACCGTTTTCTGTTCTTTGTAAAACCATTTAAGGTTCCACATACAGGATAGCTCAAGGACCATTTTAGGTTCTACTTAAGAACCATTTTTTTCTAATCGTGCACGTATAGGCCTAGTACGGTACTAAACATTACCGTTAATCCGTCTTGAAATGTGGGGGAGGGGGGTAATCGGCCTGAATTGTCAAAAAAGTGGCAGAAGAGAACAAAATTGGTAATTTTGCCGACAAATGGTTCTCCATCCCCCTGGATTGACGCCCATGGTACAAAGTGTAAAACCAATATACCCCCACAAACATATACATAGATGAGAATTGTATCCCTATATACAAAATATAAAGCTAATTTCAGTTAACATCAAAATCAAATTTTAGAGAAGTTCAAACCACAAACTGATAAAAGAACTCAACGCTGATTGCTGGAGAAAGTTTCTGTTCTTGACATGACAGATCACATACACAATCCTATACATATTACTCTTTATTCAATTAGGAAAAGTGTTTTACGTGAAACACATCTTGTCAAATTCAATCTATTCTGCTCTGACAAATTAAACTGAAAAATCATGTCTCACCAAATTTGTACTACTTACACATTCGCTTGTAACAGGATTAAATAGTTTCTTTGAGGAAATTACACATGAATTTCAACTTCCTTGCCGAGTTAAGAAAAGTACGCAAGGACCTCGGTTGGTTAAAAGTTCTTATTCAATGTGTGATGCGGATGCGTTTCACTACATCGAAATGATTGCTGTGCAATTCTTGAATTGATCAAATTTAGCTGAATTTACGTTCTTTGAACTCGTTAGCATTATGAATACTTTCTTACTGTCTGGTTTTGATTTCTTGTCAGAACAAAGTAAAAGAGATAGTGGAATATGTGGCAAGCAAATCTTTTCTTAAAATATTTCAGATGATCAAAGCTGAAGTGAAAGATATACTTGACTAAAGAGTTTAACATCAACACTGCACTATTTTCCACTCACCCGAAATATTTTTCGCTAGGTCGACTAGAGTCTTCACCATGTGCTGAAGACACTAGTGGACCTAGCGAAAATGCGAAAAAGTTCTAGGTGTAGGAAAAAATAGTGTAGCCAACTCGGAGAATTGACATGTACATGTAATGTACCAGAAGCACAGATATCAACATTTGAAACATGTTGTTTTCAATAGCAAAACTATTGCCTTTGAATTAAAAGACTTCAATGAGGTGATACTATTGCATACCTGAATTTAGAATTTATGTAAAATAGTAAAATTGGCACAAAGAGCCTTACATTTACATGTATGCTATTACAAAAAACTGGTACTAAATTCATCACAATTCACATGTATGTATAAAGAAAAATGCATATTATGACTTGCATGTAAAAATCCTATTCAAAATATACATGGTAGTGTTGGTGTATATAGCTTTGCATTGAAGCAGAACAACTAAGCCAGACTAGTTTCATGGGCTTTTGATGCAACAAACAAATTTAACATTTCCTCTTTTCACCTGAACTGTGTAATTGTATCCCACGTACAGCTGGGCAGTGTCTTACATGACAGTGTCTACAATATATTTATTGTGTTTATTGTGAACGAGCTGTTGTTATAGCCTATATATGCACTATTCTATCTATGTTATTTTACTAACAAGATTTTATTCTGGAAAGCAAAGTTTTAATTTTGATCAGGCGGCGGATGACATGATCAAGCCGGCAACTCATGAAACCGCCCGGCCGTATGGCATTTTCCATATACTCGGTTACTTTTGTGGGGTTCATTATCGAACCCCAACGGTTTTAGCTTGTATTTATATTATTTATCAACATAGGCCTATTTGTTTGTGATATTTCAAGCGTTTTAAAATTTCAAAATAATCCCATTCAATTACACGGTTGACGATGAAAATTTACTGAATTTAGGGACTGCACGTCATACACCACCTGATTTTGATTGCTTTTAAGGGATCGGATAGCAATGTTTGGACAGTATTTTTGTGGGACATGAGAGCATTACAGACATACCAAATTACATTATGAATACGAGAAATGTCGTCCTGATATCAAATAATTTTAATTTTTTGAAATTGCAGCAAATTTATGGCAAATTATTAAAGATTGACATTTTTGACTTCAGTCCCTGAAAGTAAACTTTATAAATCTAATGATATTTATGAATAGTATATATAAGTTTGTAACTCAGGGAGGTAAAGCTGTCCATCACTGGAAATTTCAACCTTTCGTATTGAAGACATTTTTCCCCATGTCATTAGATTTATAAAGTTTACTTTGAGGAATGATAAATATCAACAATATTACCATACTGACTCGAGTATAGTCCCACCCCGTTTTGGGGTGAACATTTTTCAAAATTGGGGGGTGGGACTATACTTGAATTTCAAATTATTATTTTTTGTAAATCAACCATGAATGGTTCTAGCATTTAGCTCTACATGTAGGTCCAGGGGCACTCCAAAGCCGAAAAAATAAATAACTTTTTTTTCGAAAATTTGGGGGTGGAACTAATTACTCGAAGGTAGGACTAGACTCGCGTAAGTACTTTTTAATAATTTGCCATAACATTTGTATCATATCACAAATTTCAAAAAATCAAAAGTCACTGCCACGTCAGGTTTGAAATGCTTTAGACTAAGGCCGTATAAAATTAATATTTTGGTTCTCGTCCAGAGGATTTTCATGAATTGATGAGGGAGGAGGTGTTTTTTTTTTTTTTTTTTTTTTTTTTTCAGTGTAAAATCAGCATTGTCTGTAGTTTTCGGTCTTTTCCAACAGTGCTCGAGGAAACGATGAGGCACTTTTTTTTTTTCAAATGTGAGATTCTGAGGTATAAACCCCCTAGAGTACCACAAAAAGACTTGGAAGTGGCCCTTGTTCTCTAATAAACTTATTTATATGTATGAAAAATTCATAAATCATTCCAAAGTCTAAAATAATTGAAAAATCTAAAAAAAAAAAAAAAAATCTGACAAATCCCAGAAATTGAGGAGGGAGGGGGACG